>NW_004567128.1:27415896-27462601 GCF_000260355.1 Condylura cristata | reverse complement strand
AGCTTCTTAGTGCTGTGCTTTAACCCACTGCACCACCAGGGAGGGCCCCTTTTTTTTGTTTTTTTGTTTTTTTTGGTAGCTTCCTTGTTACCAAACACACGCACACACAGGCGCGCGCGCACACACACACATATGTATATATATACACACACACACATATATACGTGTATACTCACACATATATGTACGTATATGTGTGTATATGTGTGTGTATATATACATGTATATATACACACACACACACACACACATTTGGTAGCAAGAAAGCTACCAAAAAAACCCAAAAAACAAAAATAAGTTGTGTTTTTTTATTTATTTTTTTAAGTTGTGTTTTTATATACTAGCAATGAATATGAGGAAATAAAGAATACAAAGCTTTACATCACTCAAGAAAATGGAGTATTTATAAGATATATATATATATATATATATATAAGTTTTATATATATATCCTGTGGGTGCTTGAAAAGAATGTGTATCCTGCTGTTATTGGGTTTAAGGTTCTATAAATGTTGACCAGATCCTGTTGATTGATGGTGTTATTTTATAAACTTGCTGATTTTATGTCTAGTTATTTTAGCAATTGTTAAAGGAGGGGTTTTGAATTTATCTGTTTCTCCTTTCAATTCTGTCAGATTTTTCTTCACACATTTTACAATTCAGTTGCATGGTGCATACTCATTTAGGATTACTGTCTTCTTTTTCAGAGATTTTATTTCTTTATTTATGCATACAAGAACTGGGGTGTAGGCCAGAGATGTGGGGGTGGGGAGGTGAGAGGATTCACCAGAGACAGAGTGAGCAGCGGAACAGCAGATCTATTGAAACACACTGCTGAAGGCGAGACAGGGGAGGTCTGCTATACCATGTGGGTCGGCTCCCTGGCCAGCGGTCAAACTCAGGCCACAGTGGCTGGTGATAGCTTGATAGTGCTGTGTCGCCAGGGAGGCCTAACTATATCTTCTTGGTGAATTGACTCATTTATCATTATGCAATGTCCCTTTTTTCCCCCTGGTAATATTTTTTTTTTTGTTCTGAAATGCACTATTTTCAATACTAACAAATCCACTCCTGCTTATTTTTAATTACTATTTGCATGTATTTTTTATCCTTTTGTTTTTGACCTATATATATCACTTTGTTTGAATTAAAATTCTTATAGGTTATATATAGTTATGTCATAATTTAAAAAATCTAATCTACCAATCTATCTTACAATTGATGTATTTGGATGGTGCAAATTATTGATGTGATTATTTGTATGTTAAGGATTAGTCTGACATATTTTGTCTTCTGTTTGATTTCTCTTTTTTCTTTTTCCTGCCCTTTTTGGAGTATTTGAAAATTTTAAAGAATTTCATTTTGATTTATCTACCTGATTAGGGTATGTGTCTTAATATATATGAACAACTCTAATGGTAAATAGGAGTAATAGTAATAACTAGTTCACAGAATGAATGTGAAAATTAAATTTATAGCATATTTAATATCAATGGCATGTGTACCAGTTGTCAGGTAGGTGTGGGGGCTTTGGAAACATCGCCTCATTTAACTCAAGCAACCCAAGAGACAGATGTTTTCATCCTCAGTGTTAACATGAAGGGACTTGGGCCGAAGTGACTTCCCCAGTTTCTAGCTAGACCATTGAAAAGAATTCAAACCCTCATTCATTTCATACTAAATCTCATCAGTTTCCACCTGATTCTGTTGTACACTAATACCTGGAGGTGGGTGTACAAATCTTTTCTCTTCCACAGTATCCAGCACAGTGGCCCACCCCTTGGTGCCCCTAGGAATTATTTGTGAGGTGAACACTAACTAGCTGACACGTACACACTGTCTTTCCAGGTTTCTTGGAGTCTCTGCAGAGCCCCTGGGCCAGACCCAGCAGTGGACACGGCAGGCTCTTCCGTCCAGCCCCAGTAGCGCTGGTTGAGTCCTCAGATGCACCAGGCTTCGAGTTCCTGGGAGGAGAGGAGCTGTCTGCAAGAGAGGCCGAGGGCTGAGCCCAGCGGGAACATGGCAGCCATGTGGAGCTCTCCCAGGGGGTCTCGGGCACTGGCTGCACAGGGCCAGGGCGGCTCGTGGGAGGTGAGGAGGGAGAGGACTCCAGGGGGGAATGACCTGTCACTAGGGCCTCAGGACGAGGGCAGGTGGGTCACAAGAGTGACAGATTCCAGACTCCTGCCCTGAGACAGCCCAGCAGCCCCGGCTGAGGGTGCTCACCACACGTTGATGCCCACTCCAGAGGCTGCGTGTTGCAGTGGGAAATGTGATGGACAGATAGAGGAGCCAGGAGGGAGGGAGGAGCCCCACGGCGTCCTGGTTCCTGCAGGGTGTCTGTGGGAGGAGGGCGAGGTGTGGCCACTGCCCCCAGCCACGAAGCCACTACACCCTGACACCCACACAGGCCCTTCACTGTCTCTTGGCTCTTTTCACACTCAGTAGGTCCCCATCAGAGTCTCTTTTCTCCCTGACCTCTGGGCATTTGCTGATTTCTCCTGACTCTGGGAACTTAGGGAATGGCAGGGTAGTAGAGAGACCACAGTCTGTAGGGTCCAGTTCTCCTTTCAAACATGAATAAAATGGCCTACGAAAGGGCATGTCCTGGCCACCCAGAAGGTAAGCAACAGCTGGGGACACCCTCACCACACTACAGCCAAGCCCCTGGTTCCCATTGAAAGTCCCCCTCCAGATTCTGTAACAGCAGAAGACCATGGGCGCCAGCCCTGCCTCAGGTCACCCTGTGGGTGCTGCCAGCCTGGGATGGGCTCCTCCTCACAGAGGCTCTGGGTCCTGTGGTCATACGGATAATATTGAACTTTAAAATATTATTATTATTATTGTTATTTTAAATAATATAATAGTTTATTTTTACATCATTTTGTACATTTTTTCATCTCAGTTGTAATCCCCGCGGGTTTCCCATCACCAAGTCACCCGTGTGCCATCACCATAGTCCCGTGCACTTCCCTCCCCCCTCATTTTTGATCCCATTCCCC
Source organism: Condylura cristata (assembly GCF_000260355.1). Classification (NCBI taxonomy): domain Eukaryota; kingdom Metazoa; phylum Chordata; class Mammalia; order Eulipotyphla; family Talpidae; genus Condylura; species Condylura cristata. Next base: position 27,459,599 of record NW_004567128.1, on the reverse strand, counting down.
ACTCCACCCCCACAAAATGTCTGGTATATGGCTGTTCATTATTCTTATTATTTTCTCGCCTGATCCATTATACTCCTGCTATGAGTGAAACTTTAAAATATTATTTTGCTCTGTTTTAAATAAGGTCGTATTGATTTGATAACATAGCAATATAATTTGGGGAGTGCACCTTCACCTCAACATGTGCCATGCTTCACTCACCCTCCTCCAAAGCTCCAGTGCCACTACCCTGTCACCTTCCCTTCCCCCACCCTGCTCCCCGAGACTATAATATTTTCATAGAATATAAGTGTTATTTTTGTTTTGCCAGTTTGTTTTATTTGGTTACTTATATTCCACATCTGTTGAAACCATCTGATAACTGTTCTTCACTTCCTGACTCATTTCACATAGCAGAGTCACCTCAAGATCCTCAATTTTGTCCCTGAAGGCAATGTTTCATCTTTTTTTAATAACCAAGTGGTATTTCACTGGGTATACATTCCACAACTTATTTTAAAAAATATTTATTTTTATTTATTCATGCATACAGGCCAGAGGTGTGGGAGGGTGAAAGGATTCACCAGAGACAGAGTGGGGAGCAGGACAGGTGGATCTACTCAAGTACTTGCTGAGGGAGCAGCGGGCAGGTCAGGAGAGGTCTGCCGCGCCATGTGGGTCAGATCCCTGGCTGGGATCAAACTCAGACCCTGTAGTGGCTAGAGATAGCTTGATAGCACTGAGACTTCACCCCCTGCACCACCGGGGAGGCCAAACATTGCGCGATTTCTTTTTTCAGTCACCTGTCCATGGGCATTAGGAGGGCTCCATGACTGGGCTATTGTGGCAGGTGCTGCTGTGAACACGGGGGCCTGAGTTTCTTCATGGTGGAGTTTTCATATTGTTTGGGTGAATACCCAGGAGTGGTATTGCTGGATCATTCGGTATTTCCATTTTTAGGTCTTTTAGGAATCTCCATACTGTTCTCCATGTAGATTGTAGTAACATTCCCGCCAACAGTGGGTGAGAGTTCTTTTTTCTGCACATCCTCACCAATATTTGTTATTTCCATTCTTTTTGTTATGGACCATTCTCACAGGGGTGAGGTGGTAGCTCGTCGTAATTCTGACCTGCATCTCCTTATAGAAGGTGATGTTGAGCATTTTTCATGTCCCTCTGGACCATCCTTATGTCCTGTTTGGAGAAGTGTCTATTTAGTGTATTGCCCAGTTCTTTTTTTTTTTTTTAAGATTTATTTATTTATGCTTACAGAACTGGGGTACAGGCCAGAGGTGTGGTGGGTGAGAGGATTCACCAGAGACAGAGTGTGGAGCAGAACAGGCAGATGACTGAAGTACCCTGCTGAGGGGAGCAGCGGCCGGGTCAGGAGAGGTCTGCCGCATCATGTGGGTCAGATCCAGGGTGGGGATCAACTAATGTTGAAGTGGCTTTAACTTCTTAATGCTGTGCTTTATCCCGCAGTGCCACCAGGGAGGGCCCTCTTTTTATTTATTTTTATTTTTTATTATTTTTTAAAGATTTATTTATTTGTGCAAACAGAACTGGGGTACAGGCCAGAGGGGTGGTGGGGGAGAGGATTCCCCAGAGACAGAGGGTGGAGCAGAACAGGCAGATCAATGAAGTACACTGCTGAGGAGAGCAGCGGGCGGGTCGGGAGAGGTCTGCCACGCCATGTGGTCACCTCCGGGGCAGGCGGGAATCGAACTCACGCTGCAGTGGCCTTAGCTTCTTAGTGCTGTGCTTTAACCCGCTGCGCTACCAGGGAGGGCCTCTTTTTATTTTTTTAATTAGGTTTTTTTGTTGTTGTTGAGTTGTCTGCTTTCTTTATTTTTGGAAGTTAATCCCTTGTCAGATGTGTGATATGCAAATCTCTTCTCCTAGTCCATATGTTACCTTTTAGATTTTGTGGCTTCTTTTGTGATACAACAGCATTTAGTTTGATGCAGTGTCATTTGTTTACTTTTTAAAAAAAAATAAATAATATAATAGTTTACTTTTACATCATTTTATGCACTTTTCCATCTCAGTTGCAATCCCCTTGGGCTTCCCATCACCAAATCACCCCTGTGCCATCACCACAGTCCAGTGCACTTCCCTCCCCACACTGTTTTTGATCCCATTCCCCACTCCACCCCCACAAAATGTCTCTGGTATATAGCTGTTCATTATTCTTGTTATTTTCTCTCCTGGTCCATTATACTTCTGCTATGAGTGAAATCATCTGGTATTTTTCTTTCTCTTTCTGGCTTATCTCACTAAGCATGATCTTGTCCAGCTCCATCCGAGTTGCTGCAAAAGACATGTGTTTCTTTTTTTTGGTTGCTGAGTAATATTCCATTGTGTATATGTACCACAAATTTTTAAGCCAGTCATCTAGTTTTGGGCATTTGGGCTGTTTCCATGTGTTCCCAATTGTAAATAAAGAGCAGTAACCAATTTGTTTATTTTTGCTTTAGTTTGCCTTGCCAGGAGAGGTGACTCCCCAAATACATCCTTGCAGTTGATGTCCAGGGGTGCAGTGCTTATGTTCCCTGGTATTTCATGGCTTCAGGCCTTATGTCCGAGTCTTTAGTTCACTTTGAATTAGTTTGCATGCATGGAGTTAAATAATGACCTCGTTTCATTTGTCTGTATGTGGCTGTCAAGTTTCCCAGCACCATCTGTTGAATTTTCGCCATTTCATAATTTCACAATAAAATGTTAGAAATGCGGGCCCTCCCTGGTGGCGCAGCAGGTTAAAGCACTGCACTAAGAAGCTTAAGCCACTTCCGCATGAGTTCGATTCCCGCCTGCCCCGGAGGTGACCCACATGGTGCAGCAGACCTCTCCTGACCCGCCCGCTGCTCCCCTCAGCAGTGTACTTCGTCGATCTGCCTGTTCTGCTCCCCACTCTGTCTCTGGTGAATCCTCTCACCCTCCGCATCTCTGGCTTGTACCCCAGTTCTGTATGAATAAATAAATAAATCTTTAAAAAAAAAAGTTAGTAATGCAGGCAAGCCAATAGATGAGAAGGAAAAATTACACATACGCCCAGCATTGCCCACTATTAATAGAGCCACAGTTAGCTCTCTCTCCTTTAGGTGCGTTCTCCTTTGTGTGTGCACGTGAGCATGGCTGTGGGCACCTGTGAGGGGCGGGAGTGCACACGCGTATCATACACATGTCACACTGCAGCTCGGTTCAAAGATGGAGCCATAGCATTTGCTGTCTCCTTTTGAGCGTGGCAGTTTAGCATGGCTTTCTGGGCAGAAAATACTTCCCTGCGTGCGCGCGTGTGCACACACACACACACACACACGGTGGGTGGGGAGCATTATGTCCTTTGGATAAGCTATAGTTAATCCACTATTGGTGCGGTGAGGGTGTTTCAGGCCTTCTGCTGGGATCAGAACCTCTGTGGTGAAATTCCCACACTTAAATCCTTTTGCCCAAATCACTGCAATTATATATGGAGTCAAAAGTATGGGGACAGTGAGTGGTAAATAACTTTCTGCCTGGAAGGAGCATATTTTGCCCCGTGGAAAGTGGCCTTGCCTGGGTTCTGCTCCATCGCATCAGTCAGACCCACAGGCTGGGGCCACAGCTGTGTGGTCCTCACCTTCCCTCTGCACGTGGCCTCCTGCCCAGCTGATGTGTGGGAATTTCTCAGTGAATGATACTAGACTCTGCAAGGATATTTCTTCACTCGTCACTTCCTTCCCAACCAAAGATCTCTGCCCCTTATGAGGAGAAATGGAAATGACCAAGACTTGGATGAATATTATTTATTTTTTTTAAAGATTTGTTTGTTTATGCATACAGAACTGGGGTACAGGCCAGAGGTGCATGGATGGTAAAAGGATTCACCAGAGACAGTGGGGGAGCAGAACAAGCAGATCAACGAAGTACACTGCCGAGGGGAGCAGCGGGCGGGCCAGGAGAGATCTACTGTGCCCTGTGGATAACCTTCAGGGCCTGGGATTGAACTCGCACTGAAGCGGCTGCGGCTAGTGTGCAGTATTGTGCACTAACCCATTGCACCACCAGGGAGGGCCCTGAATATTATTTATTCACTTATTTATTTCCTAGGTTCCTGGTTTTCTCATTAGATGTCAGGGAGCAGGGGACGGACAGAGATAACAAGGACACTGATGAATTTCGCTGGGATGGAGAGTAGCTTGAACAACCAGCAAATCACAGCTGAAGCTGGAAAGATCAGGGGTCAGTATGAGAGAAATGGGTGAGGCATAAGTAGCCAGAGGGAGGTCACAGACTACCAAGGGGCAGGGAACAGGTGGATGGACCATGGTGTGTTAATGGAGGTGGAGGATGGTCCAGGGGACAGGTCAGAGCACAAGGGAGCAGCAAGTAAATGGGAAACTGGAGGAAGAGGCCAGGCAAGGGCAGGAACCCAAAAACAATCGTCAGGGCTAAAGTAATAACAGTGGGGAGCATGGAAGAGCCAAAGGGTCCAAGAACAGGAGACAAGGATCATGAAATAGGAGGCAAGACCAGGAGACAGAAGACCAGAGAGTAGCCAGAGGGAGCAGGGGCTCTCCAGAGGAACAAGAAAACAGAGCCACAGCTAACACGGGAAAAAGGAAAATGGTCCAGTGTGCTGAGTGAGCCTGCAGGACAAGCATCTTCCCAAGATCTGGGAAGGAGAATCTGTGGGCAGGCGAGGCAGAGCCACTGGGAAACAGGAAATGGGAACAGGGGCCGGCTGCTGAGGCTAAAGAACAGGTGGGGAAGCAGCGGAGGGACAGACCACGCACAGACCCTGGGACAGTTGGACAGACACGCCCGTGGGACAGCTGGAGAGACAGGGAAGGGCCGCAGGCTGAGGAGTAGCCGAGCGCAGCAGCGCCTATGTGGAGCAAGGAACACGTGCTGAGGCCAGAAACAGCAGCCCGTGCTGGGTACCAGGTTTGCACTAGGTCCCAGGGCCTGAGCAGAGGATTGGGGAGCAGCATAGAGGCCTTAGGAGTGTGTCTGGTGTTGGCTGGCACCTGACGAGGGAACAAAGAGGGACTCGAGAACTCCCAAAAGGCAGAGTCTGTTCCCGAAGCTAGTTAGCAGCCAGAGGCCAACGGATAGTTGCAAAACCCAGGGAGAGGCTGGGGATACCCCCAGAGTTCCCCAGGTTAGGGCGAATGATGGGCTTCTTGGGATGTGGGACTTCCAGGGGGAAACCAGTCTCACTGGGACCCTTGGTCACCTGCCTAGGAAACGGCCAGAGGAGTAGTCAGAGGTCGAGAGAGTGGAGGAGAAAGTGAGCCCCAGCCCCAGCGCCGAGGCACAGAAGCAGTGTAGTTCGGTGGTCCGGAGCCACAGCTGGAGCCAGCCAGCTCCTAGAACTGGGTCCATAGGCTAGATGCTAGGGTGTCTGGTGAGAGTGCATTAATACACACCCAGAGCTGCTCAAGGAGCAGGGGAGAATGAGCACGAGAGAATAGGCCATTCAAATGGCAGTTAGTCTGTCCACTGGAAGGAACGAGGAAGCCTCGTCAGGACCAGAGACAGGCAGATGGGCTAGGGTGCTGTCGTCCCATGGAGTCACAGACTAGGGAGAAGCTAGAGGAATGCCCATCGGGGGGATCACAGGGCACTCAGAGACATCAGGGGTCTGTGGGGGAGAAGAAACAGGAAACTGGAACAGTTAGAGGAACTCAAGGACCATCAGAGGGAGCAATAAACTGGGGCAGCAAAAAGAGACACTCAGAAGGACTGAAACATGTTAGAGGGAACAGTGAATGGGGACCAGGCGGAGTCAGAGAGGGCCACGAAGAGGATCAAGGAGCAGCAGAAAGAGCCAGGAGAGGATGGGGCCAAAGTGGCCAGGGAAGCAGGAAAGCCAGAGAGCGGGGCAGCTGTCAGGTCACAGGGAACAGTCTGAGAGGGCAGCAGGCTACAGGGTGGGACAGATCAAGGAGAGCTGGCAGCCTAGTGCTCCCCAGGAGTGAGGGCCCCAAATATGCTGAACTGAGGTGACCCTGAGGGGAGACAGTGCTGTGTGGAGAGCCGTGAGGAGCAGGAGCAGAGATCCTCACCTACAATGAAGGGTGGTAGGGTCCTGATGGTAGGGACAGATGCCATCGTCTATAGTAGAAACAGCCCAGAAAATCAAACCTTTTCATATGTGGAGGGTGGGGCTGGAATCTGGGTGGATCTGTGCTATCAAATTTATACCCAGATCTCCAGCTTGAAAGTCCCCCACTATCACCCCATTTATGCCTACCCAGCAGAATGGGATCCAGAGTTTCTGAGGAGGGGGTAAAGAGATCAAAGCATGGCATCCATGGGCAGTGTACCTTGTCTGTATTCATCTGGCATCAATCAGTGCCCATAATGCCTGGCATAGTCTTGTGCACTTTCCCTGCAAATGCGGCCTTAGATGCCCAGGGAGGGAGAAACAGGTGAGTATGGCTTTTTGTCCACCAGCTGGAGCTGCTGGCCAACCGGTAGACACAGGAGGTAAAATGTTACAACATCTTAATTCTACCCTACATGTTGCTAAATAGCACCCCCACCTCCCATTCCCTGAAGCTCCCCTAGGTGTCACCCATTCACCTGCTAGTCTGTCCTGGGGTAACCGGCAAGAGAGCACGGGTCAGAAGCATGGGCTGACAGAGAGTTTCCCTCATGGCTGACCCCCAGAGGTCTCCTAATGACTGCTCTTGGGTGATGAATGGGGAACAGATCTAATGTGCTGTTAGGGACTCAGTAACCCCTCGGGGCCTGTACTCGGGACTGCTGGTGGGTGACGGGACTGAGGGTGGGTGATGTGCAGGGCATGGCCCAATGCTGGTGGATCTGCCTCCCAGATCTACTGGTAGTTGAGCAAGTACTTTGAGTTCCCGCCTCCAAAACTGAAAGATCTTTTGATGCATAAAGGTTCTTTCTTTCCTCATAGTTGAACTTCTTAGATCTTTTTATCTGATGCTTAATGCATTTTCTCTCATGGAAAATCCTCACCTACCCCAAGGCATAAACAAAGATCTAACTATATTGTCTATTAAGATTTTGAAAGTTTGCGTTCTTTTGGAAGTTTGCATTCTTCAGAAATGATTTCAAATTACAGAGAAGTTACAAGGATAGCACAAAGAACTATATATGCCTTCATAAAAATTCAGCAGTTATTAACATTTTGCCTATTTATTTTCATTCTCTTCTCGATTTATGTGAGTATGCATGTATATGTACAGATATGTTTGTGTGTATATACACACATTTATTTATTTTTTTATTTTAATCTCACTCTTTTATATTGTATTATTCTTATTGAGGTTCACAATAGTGTATATAGTTTGGGGGTATATTCACACCTCTTCAGATATATGTTAAAACACCATGTCCACCCCCCAAACACTCATAATCCTCCACCACATTCCATTGACACCCCCTTCTTTCCTGCCCTCCCCCTCTGGTACTTCAGATCTATAGCCAGATTTCTAGGGTTTGTTTTGATTTAGTTTTTCTGTTCCTTTCCTTTGTTTCTCTATATTTCCTTCTATGTATTTTGTGGTTTGGGGTCTTTAATCCATTTTGAGTTCATTTTTGTATAAGGTGGGAGATAGTGATCTAGTTTCATTTTTTGCATATGGTTGTGCAGTTTTCTCAACATCACCATTCGTTGAAGTTTTCTCAACATCACCATTCGAATGTATATTCATGGCTCCCTTTTTGTAGATTAACTGCAGATGTGCAGACTTATTTCTGGACTCTTAATTTTATTCCATTGGTCTGTTTTTGTTTCAATACCATACTATTTTGATTAATATAGCTTTGTAGTATAGTTTGAAGTCTAGTTGTGTGATAGGACTCCTATCTCTCTGTTAGGATTTCTTTAGCTATTTAGAGTTTTTTTTTGTGGTTTCATATTAATTTCAGTTAAGTTTTAATTTCATTAAAGAATGCCTTTGAAACTTTGATAGGGATTACTTTGAATCTCTATATTGCTTTGGGTAAGGTGGCAATTTAGCAATGTTAATTATCCCAAACCATGAGCAAGAGGTATCTTTTCAGTTTTTCATAAATAGATATTTTAAATTGTTATTTCCTGAATCCTATTAGAGTAACTTGTAGGATTAATTCTCCTGAGTACTGCAACATGTGTCTCTTAAGAAAAAGAAGAATGTCTTATATAACCACAGTATAGTTATTAAAATTAAGACATTTTACATCCACATTCAGATATGTAAATAGTTTCCTCATTTATCACAATAATATACTTTATAACACTTCCTCCTGATCCAGCATGCAATCCTTCACTCATATATTGCCGATTAGTTAACTTGTCCCTTTAGTCATTAATCTGGAATAGTTCCTTAGCCATTCCTTGGCATCCATGGCATCAACAGTTTTTTAATTGTACTTCAGTTTGAGTTTGTTGTTTTTTCATGATTAAAAATTCAGGTTGTGGGCTCTCCCTGGTGGCGCAGCAGGTTAAAGCACAGTACTGCAAGCGAGCCACAGCTGCTTCAGTACGAGTTCCATCCCTGGCCTCAGAGGTGATCCACATGTCGAGTCCATCCCTGGCCTCAGAGGTGATCCACATGTCGCAGCAGACCTCTCTTGTCTCGCCTGCTGCTCCCCTCAGCAGTATACTTTGGAGATCTGCCTGTTCTGCTCCCCACTCTGTCTCTGATGAATCCTCTCACCCCACTGCATCTCTGGCCTGTACCCCAGTTCTGTATGAATAAATAAACAAATCTAATTTAAAAAAATTCAGGTTGTTTGTTTTAGCCAGGAATATCACAAAATGGTGCTGTGTCCTTCCAAGTGCCTCATGTCAGCAGGCATTCAATATTCATTTGCCCTTTGTTGATAATATTAACTTTCGTCACTTGGCTAGGATGGTATCTGTTAGATACCCTAAAGTTACTATTTTTCCCTTTTAAATTAATTAGTATTTTGTGGGGAGATACTTTCAGGCTACATAAATATCCTATTTCTCATGCCTTTGTCCAAAGATTTCATCATTCAGCAGTGAATATTTCCTGTAACAATTAATTACTGTACTGTGTCCCTGGTGATGTTTTTCTAACGCCATCATTTTTTCTACATTGATTAGTTGGATTTTGCTGTAATAAAAAACATTCCTTGCTTGCTCTGATGCTAAAAAGACAACATGTCAGGTAGAGTGGGCACACTTTGATTTGCCACTTGTCACTAATAGGAACTAGAACTTCTTGGGGGAAATGATTGACTCTAGGGTTCAAACAGAAAGTACAAAACGATATTGGGAGGACTCACTGTACTGGAACGTAATGAAGCAATCAAAAAACATGGACAGGACAGAAGGACACAGGGGCCAGCTTGAATGAGCTTCCTCTTGTCAAATCTGGGACAATTTGAGTTTCAAAATGCAAAATGATAGTCCTAGGTTTAAACCCACTGAAGTCCATATGATAGGTGGGTAGGTACGTAGGTAGGTAAGCAGGTAGTTAGGGAAAGAGAAATGCTGCTTTTTAATAACATCCTCATCTTTTTTTTTTTTTTTTGGTGTGTCCACTAACTTCTCCAATCACTCTGATTGGTTGTTATAACTTTTCACTTCGAAATAACTATAGATTTTTTAAAAAAAGATTTATTTATTTATGCTTATAGAATGGGGGTATAGGCCAGAGGTGTAGTGCGTGAGAGGATTCACCAGAGACAAAGTGGGGAGCAGAACAGGCAGATCGATGAAGGACACTGCTGAGGGGAGCAGCGGGCGGGTCAGGAGAGGTCAGCCGCACTATGTGGTCACCTCCGGGGCAGGCGGGAATCGAACTCATGCGGAAGTGGCTTTAGCTTCTCAGTGCTGTGCTTTAACCCGCTGCGCCACCAGGGAGGGCTCCAAAATAATTATAGATTTATAGGGAGTTGCAGACTTGATATAGAGATGTCCCATGTAACCCATTATCCTGTCTCCTTCAATGATTACAGCCTGCATCACTATAGTACAATGTAAGGAACAGGAAAATGACATTGCTACTGTGTGTGTGGCCCTTCAACATTTTACAAATGTGTAGGGCCCTGTACAATCATCCAAATTCAGAACTGTTCTGTCATCACATCAGTACACTGGTATTGACCTTCTACCAGTGAAGAGTGAAGTGCGGAAGACATACCTCTCTTTAAATTCCTTTACCCACAGTATATAATTGTCAAACATTCCTTCCACTCACATGAAGATCTATATTAAACAATTCTATACGTTGTGCCTTGACCTTGAAGCATAATTTAGAAAATTTGGGAGCACAAAGAAATCTATTGTACTTATCTGTGTTTTAGCTTTTCCATTTTTCCTCCTTTACTGATGTTCTAAGATTCTTTCATCATTTTATTTCTTTACAGAACTTCCTTTAGTCTTTCTTTTAGGACAGGCATACTTGCAACAAATTTTCTTACTTTTCCTTCATCTGAGAATGTCTTGATTTCCCCTTCATTTTTTCTTTATACATAATAGTTTTGTTGAAATATAATTCATATACCATACTATTTACCCCTTTAAAGTATGCAATTAAATATTTTTTATATTTATAGACATGTACAACTATTACATCAATTTCAGAACATATTCATCATGTCAAAAGAAACCCTTTAGTCATTACTCCTGACCCCATGAGATCCCTCCCTGTCTCCCCCAACCCTAAGAAACAACTAATCTAATTTCTGTCTCTATAGAATACTTTATTCTATAGACATTTCACTTGACTGGACTCATATAGTATGTGGTCTTTTTGTCAGACTTTTATCACTTAGGATAATGTTTCCAAAGTTCATTCATTGTTGTAACATAGATCAGTACTTCATTCCTTTTTTCTGACTGAATAATATTCCACTTGCAGATATACCACATTTATTTATCCATTTGCCAGCAGGTGTGCATTTGAATTCTTTATACCTTTTGCCTACAGAAGAGAAAATTACTATATAATAATGCTATATAAAATTCATGGTCAAATTTTTATGTGAACATACTTTTCCATTTATCTTGGGTATATATACCTAGTAGTAGAATTTCAGGATCAAATGGTAACTGTTTAATTGTGTAAGGAACTGCCAGACTGTTTCCCAAAGCAACTGTACCATTTTACATTTCCACCAGCAACATAAGGAGTTTCCATTTTCTCTAATCCTCATCAACACTTGTTATTATCTGACTTTATTCTAGTAGGTAGGAGGTAGTAGCTCATTGTACTTCCCTAGTTAGCACTTCCCTGATAACCAGTAATGTCAAGCATCCTTTCATTTGTTTATTAGCCATTACTCCTTGTGAAGGATAATTTTACCGGTTACAGGGTTGACAGCCTTTTAGTGCTTAAAAACCATCGAGCCCTTTCTTCTCACCTCCTTGGTACCTAATGAGAAATCTGCTGTCACTTTGCTTTTCCTCTGTAGGTAAAGTGTCATTTTTTCACTTGCTAATCTTGAGATTTTTTTCTTTGTCTTTAGTTTTCTGAAGTTTGATTATTATGTGTTTTGGTATAGATTTCTTCGGTTTATCCTTGGGGTTTGCTCAGTTTCTTGAATCTGTAGGTTGATACGTTTTGACAAACTTGATACATGTTTAGCATTATTTTTCAAATACTTTCTCAGCCCCATACTCCTTCTCTTCCTGGGCTCTGATGACAAGAGGGCCGAAACACCTATTGTCGAGTCCCAGGTTCCTGAGACTCTGTTCGTTTTCTCTCAGTCAATTTGTTCCTGTTGTTCAGCTCAGACCATTACTGTTTTTCTATCTTCTAGTTCTGTGATTCTTTCCTTGTCCCTCTTTATTCTGATGTTAACCCTATTGAGATTTTTATTTTTGGTTATTATAAATTTTCACTTCTAAAATCTCCATTCAGTTCTTTATATCTCTAACTTCTTTGCTGATGCTTTCTATACTTGCACTTCTTTGATGTGTACCGAATCATTTTTATGATGAGTCTTTTAAAATCCTCATCAGATAATTCTGACATCTGTACCATTTCATTGTCGGTGTCTGTTGATTGTCTTTCTCATTCTCATTTCCAGCTTCCTCAAAAAGTGCCTCACTTTCTATTATGTTCTGGATATTCTGGGAAATATGAGACTCTGAATATTATTATTATTTTTAAAGATTTATTTATTTATGCATACAGAGCTGGGGTACAGGCCAGAGACACAGGTGCAGTGACACGATTCACCAGAGACAGAGTGGGGAGCGGAACAGGCAGATCGATGAAGTACACTGCTGAGGGGAGCAGCAGGTGGGCAGGAGAGGTCTGCCACGCCATGTGGGTCACCTCCAGGCCAGGGATCGAACTTGCACTGAAGCAGCTGCTAGACCTAGTGCGTCCTAACCCATTGCACCACCAAGGAGAGCCGAGACTCTGAATATTATTTAAATCTTGAGTCTAGCAGACCTCTATTGAAATTATTCTGCCTGAAAAAGGGCCTCTCCTTTTTTACTGGTAAAAGTTTAGGTTCCCCACTTATACCTCTTTGACATCTGAGAAGGGGGATGAGCACTTTGTTACTGGGTTGTGTGTGTATGTGTGTGTGTGTAATTTCAGGCTTCCCACCAGACTACCTCTGACGCCACACTGGTGAGGAAGGGGAAGAACATGTTACTGGGTGGCCATGGAAGTTCAAGAGCCCCACACAGCCTACACTGACACTGTGTGGGAGGGGCCTCATTGCCTTCAAGCAAGGATGAAAATCTGGACTCCCCAGTCATTGTTTGCTGATAGGCAAAGGAGTGGGGGAGGCCAAAGAGTTTTCTGTGATGCTTGGCTGGAGGAGGGCGGTTATTATCTAAATCTTTCCCTCTTGCCATGTTGGCTAAAGATAACAGGCTTTCTTGGGCTATTTTTGTCTGTGACAGTTGGCATTCTGGATTGCTAGCTTCTCCAGAACCTAGTGCAGAATATCTGAGGCAAAAAGAAAACATGAAATCACTGCTGTGTCATTCTGCAGGTACCCAGGCCCTCTTCAGTTTGTTTCTTTCCAACTGAAGAATCTTCTTACTTTCATTTAACAGGATGACCAGGATTTTTAGCTGTAGATTTGGAGCAGGAGAAATAGGGAGTAATGTATCTGCTTTGTTTTGACCCTATTGATAATTTTTTAAAGCATTTCAAAAAGATTTATTTTTTTATGCATACAGAACTGGGGCACAGGCCAGAGGTGCAGGGGTGGTGAGAGGATTCACCAGAGACAGTAGGGAGCTGAACAGGCCGACTGATGAAGTACACTGCTGAGGGGAGCAGCAGGTGTGTCAGGAGAGGTCTGCCGCACCTTGTGGGTCACCTCCGGGGCGGGGATCGAACTCATGCTGTAGTGGCTTTAGCTTCTTAGTGCTGTGCTTTAACCCACTGCACCACCAGGGAGGGCCCCCCATTGATTTATTTATTTTTTTTGCATGCTAGGATTTTTATTTTATCCAAAAGGTTGTGTATTATGGATTGTGTTCCATGTTTCACTTATCTTACTCTTAGCTCAGGTTTTTTTTATATATATAATAGTTTATTTTTACATAATTTTGTGCGTTTTTCCATCTCAGTTGTAATCCCCATGGATTCCCATCACCAAATCACCCGTGTGCCATCACCATAGTCCAGTGCATTTCCCTCCCCCCACTGTTTTCGATCCCATTCTCCACTCCACTCCCATAAAATGTCTCTGATATATAGCTGTTCATTATTATTATTATTTTCTCACGTGGTCCATTATACTCCTGCTATGAGTGAAACCATCCAGTATTTTTCCTTTTCCTTCTGGCTTATTTCACTAAGCATGATCCCTTCCAGCTCCATCCATGTTGCTGCAAAAGTCATGTGTTTGTTTGTTTGTTTGTTTATTAGTTTGTTTTTGGTTGCTGAGTAATATTCCATTGTGTATATGTACCACATCTTTTTAAGCCAGCCATCTACTTTTGGGCATTTGGTTTGTTTCCATGTCATTCCAATTGTAAATAAAGCAACAATAAAAAAAAAACCCCATTGATAATTTTTAGCTTAATTTTTGGCTAGGTGATATATTCACTTGGTTCTCTTCCCCAGTCTTCCACATCTCTCTAGCACAGAAAATCATTTTGTTTTCTTTGTGGGTGAGTGGTGGGATATAGGTAGAGATTATTCAAATCAAAGTAGCTAAGGAAATGTCTGTATTTTTTTTTTTACAAGGATAGTCGATACTATTACTATTATGTTGAACACTGATTTTTAAAAAGATATCAATTTGAACATGTTTAATGAAATGACTCATACTTGGATATTGCTGCTCTTGCAGTTTTCCAGCAGCCTGCTGCTGCACACATGCACATACTGTCTGTGAGTGCGATCACTACGCCTAAGTAGATGCCCGTGTTCAATACGACCAGATAAAGCCAGAACGTGTCCATTGTGTCTGTACCAATTTACATCACCATGAGCAACAGGAATGTTCTCAATGTACCAGATTCTCATCAACAATTCACGTGTCAACCTGTTTTCATCAAAGACATTCTAGAGATTGCGTAGTGGTGTCTCATTACGTTTTAAATTTTCATTCCCTTGTTGCTTAGGAAGGGAAGCCTTTTTTGTGTCTATTGACAGCTTGGATTTTCTCTTGTAAATGCCTGTTCAAATTCTTTATCCACTTTTCTACTGCGTGGTCTCTTTCATTAATTTGTAAGAGTTCTTTACATACTCCAGATGCAACTCTTTTTTTCTCATATAAGGCTGTCTTTTAGTTGAATAGAAATTTTAAACGGTATTGTGGACAGACTTACCAATATTTTTCTCTAAGGTTAATGTTTTTGTATCCTATCTGAGAATATTTTCTTAACCCAGGATTGTGAAGATATTCATCTACATTATCTTTTTTTTAAAAAAATAGATTGATTTATTTTTGCATACAGAACTGGAAGACAGGTCATAAGTGTGGAGGGTGAGAGGATTCACCAGAGACAGACTGGGAAGCAGAACAGGCGGATTGACAAAGTACATTGCTGAGGGGAGCAGTAGGCAGGTCAGGAGATGTCTGCTGCTCCATGTGAGTCACCCCCCTGGCCGAGGATCGAACTCGTGCTGCAGTGGCTGTGATAGCTTCATAGTGCTATGCTTTAATCTGTTGTGCCACCAGGGAGTGCCCATCTACACTATCTTTTAGACACTGCTGTTTTGTCTTTCTCTCACATAAGTTTTTTTTCTGTGTAACTTTTATTGTCCTTTGTGTCTTTCTATGTTGGCTTTATATTTTATCCAACTCTACACTGCTTAGTACATATCATTCAGTAATGTATTATTGAATGTAATCCCCACATTAACTAGAGGACTTAAAGAGAACCTTTTAAAAAAAGATTTATT
Source organism: Condylura cristata (assembly GCF_000260355.1). Lineage (NCBI taxonomy): Eukaryota > Metazoa > Chordata > Mammalia > Eulipotyphla > Talpidae > Condylura > Condylura cristata. The sequence goes on along the minus strand of NW_004567128.1, from coordinate 27,444,318 downwards.
TTATTTATTTATGCATACAAGAGCTGGGGTGTGATGTCAAGACACATCTAAGGTCAGAGGTGTGGGGGTGGGGGTAGGTGAGAAGATTCACTAGAGACAGAGTGGGGAGCAGAAGAGACAGATTTACAAAATACACCACTGAGGGGAGCAGCAGGGGAAACAGGAGAGGTCTGCTGTGCCAGGTAGGTCACCTCCCTGACTGGGGATTGAACTCATGGCACAGTGGCTGCTGATAGTTTCATAGTGTTGAGATTTAATCCCCTGTACCACCAGGGAAGACATAACGAAACCCATTTTAATCCTCATTTTTAAAATAAGAATGACTAGTTGAATACATGAATGAATGTCCTATCCAATGAATGTCAAGACACATCTACGTTTTTTCTCCCACAAAATGAAATACAAAACTAGGTACTGAGTGAAAACTTTACATGATACCTTATGGTAAGAACAATTTCTCTGGCCCTCCTTGGTGGCACAACAGGTTAGGATGCAGCACTGCAAGCTGGCAGCAGCCACTTCAGTGCAAGTTCAATCCCCAGCCCCGGAGGTGATCCACATGGCGCGGCAGACCTCTCCTGACCCGCCCGCTGCTCCCCTCAGCAGTGTACTTCGTCGATCTGCCTGTTCTGCTCCCCACTCTGTCTATGATGAATCCTCTCACCGCCCCTGTGCCTCTGGTCTGTACCCCAGTTCTATAGCATAAATAAATAATTTTATTTTTAAAAGGAACAATTTCTCATTTATCTTCCCTCCAACCCTGGTGCTGACCATGTGGCCTTGAACACGTGGGTATTGTGCTCTTCCAGGTGCCGGTGTCATTCGAGGACGTGACTGTGGACTTCAGCAGGGAGGAGTGGCAGCAGCTGGACTCCAGTCAGAGGCGCCTGTACCGGGACGTGACGCTGGAGAACTACAGCCACCTGCTCTCAGTGGGTAAGCACGGCCACCCTGTGACTACCAGGCCTCCAAGAGGCTATTTCCAGCCTCAGCTGCCGAGTGCTATGGGACATCCGAAGTGTGTGATGGTGTCATTCTTGTTTGCCTGAGATCTTCAGTCCTCTTTCACCTCTGTGATTGTTACTCTAGTCCCAATGAAATGTGATTACTTTTCTGAAGAGCATATGCAATGTGTCATTGAAAGGTCCCTGAAACCCAATTAGCTGGATCCAATTCTGTATCATGTTCTGTTAACAGGGTATCAAATTCCCAAACCAGAGGTCATCTTCAAGTTAGAGCAAGGAGAGGGACCATGGACACTGGAGGAGGAAATCCCACATCAGAGCTCTTTAGGTGAGTGGGTGTGACCCAGATGAATGGGGTCATAGAAGTTAATCTCTCTTGTATTAGAAGCTGATATTTTAGAAAGGCTCTGAGGAGAGCAAGTGTTAAAAATCCTAAAATTTTGGAGTCATATGGGGAGAGTTGACAGAAGCCCTTTTGATACCTAAATGCCATCTCCAGGTATGACACTTGCCACATCTATTCTCTTCTTTGCTCAGATTTATAACAAGAGAACACTCTAATCTCTGTACCCTAGATCACACACACCATTCCCCATCTTATTAGAACCCTTTAATTTTTCCTAATCTACTCCTACTACTATTTTTATCTTAGATTCTTTCCTTGAACATTCAAGTGTTTAAATATTTCTTCCCTTTAATTCCAACTCCCCATCTCCATTCCTCAAGTCTGCTCCCATGGGCAATTGGTCTAATGTGTTTGATCTTTGAATTTATGTGGTATTCTCCTAAAACCTGTGGCTTATGAGCATACATTTATGAGTATGTCTCTTAGTATGTATAAATTAAATTATATATAGTGTATATAAACTGTGCTGAGTCTTAATTCTGTTCCCTTTTTTTTTTTTCATTCATTTCTAAAGAGGGTCTGTAATGCAGCATGTTGATCTGGCTTTGTTCCTTAGATTGCTGCATAGCATTCCAGAATGCACCAGTGCTACAACCTAGATTTTTTACTAACTCTAGCTAATACAAGCAACTCTGCAATAAATGTCCATATATGGAGTGGAGTGTGAGGATTACTTTGGAATGGACACTCTCTGCACATCACCCTTCTTAACTTCCACATTTTGTCACATTCTGTCTATGTTTCTTAACTATGCCAGTAATTCAAAAAACTACAGTTCTTGCTGTTTTTTTTTTGAAACACTGTACAAAAGGTTCTTTCTTTCCTAAAGTTTGTGCCAGTAATGAAGTTTCTCATTTTATATATTGTATAAAGAAATACAGGACTAGGGGGCCCTCCCTGGTGGCACAGTGAGTTAAAGCGCAGCACTGTAAGACTGTCCCCAGCCACTGCAGCACGAGTTCGATTCCCGGTCAAGGGGTGACCCACATGGCGTGGCAGACCTCTCCTGACCCGCCCGCTGCTCCCCTCAGCAGTGCGTTTCAGTCCACCTGCCTGTTCTGCTCCGCACTCTGTTTCTGGTGAATCCTCTCACCCACCACACCTCTGGCCTGTACCCCAGCTCTTGTATGCATAAAAAAATAAATCTTTAAGAAAAGGAAACACAGAACTATCCTCCATTTTATTTTTTATTTCTTCACTCTCTCATGTGAGCTTTTCATTATAAATCTGTTTTGTCCCTTGGAGTTTCCTCGTATGCGTGACTCGCTCATGTCGCCCTCGTTCCAGGTGCAGTTCCTCCCGGTTACTTGCACACTTGTAGCCAGTGTACTTGCTCGTTTGTTTAGTCTTCCTCATTTTTCTTTATGTTCTTCCAGAAGCCCTGTCCACTGTTTACCGATCCATACACATGCCTGGGTTCATCCGTTGTGAAATTGCCATAAGTCAGCCGTTGATATCGCCAGTCTGTTTTTCATCGGATTCAGTGCTAGATTCAGGTATCCCCAAAGTTCCCATGGGGTGTTTCTTTTGTTCCTCAGCACATCAAGAATCAGAGTTCTCATCACCTCATGTATCATAAACCTTTCACAACTTCCGCAGTTTGTCACATTCTGTCAATGTTTCTTAAATATTCCAGTAACTTAAATAATTACTCTATAGTTCTCACTGTATTTCTGCAAATGCCATTTTCAGTTCTCAGTTCATGTCCTCAATTCCCAGCAATAGCACCCAAAAACAGTCTCTTATTTTTTTTCTGCTTGGGTTATGATTATTGTTTTCCTGATAAGATCCACTGATTCTGTTCTTTTTGCTACTTCATGTTAAATGCTAACAAGGGATTTCATTACCTGGGCATTTTATTCATCTTACCATGAGCTTCACAGAACAATTCTACAGTTACTCTCCATTACATTGTGTGACAATTAAGCTTTTATCTCAAAGATATAAACATGATCATGTATTTCCATTTCAAACTTGTATCTGTGCATTTTCCATAACCTCTGTTCAAATTCATTTTAACAATCCTATGGAATTTATTTATATTCATAATTTACAAGCTTTCACAAATGCAGTCATGTGACTACATGACTGTGAAGATATAGAACAAAAAATTACCTCTGCCCCCTTTCAACCACTCTCATCCCTGAAACTACTCCTTCTCTACTGTCTTTATAGTTTTACCTTTTTCAAAATGTTTCATTATATAATCTGAAGATTTTTTTTAGTTAGATTTCTTTTACTTAGCATAACACATTCAAAATACATTCAGACTGTTGCTTGTTTCCATAATCTGCTCTTTTTTCTTGCTGAGTAGTATTCCACAATTTGGATGTACCACATTTGTTTATCCATTCACCAATTGAAGGTTGTTTGTATGGCTTTTAATTTTAGCAACTCTGAATAAAGTTGCTATAAATATCTGTTTATAGATTTCATGCAATGAGAAGATTTAATTTTTCTTTTTTTTTTTTTTAGATTTATTTATTTATTCATACAGAACTGGGGTACAGGCCAGAGATGTGGAGGGTGAGAGGATTCACCAGAGACAGAGTGGGGAGCAGAACAGGCAGATCGACGAAGTACACTGCTGAGGGGAGCAGTCTGCCACGCCATGTGGTCTCCTCCAGGGCAGGCGGGAATCGAACTCATGCGGAAGGGGCTTTAGATTCTCAGTGCTGTGCTTTAACCCGCTGCGCCACCAGGGAGGGCCAGATTTAATTTTTCTAGAGTAAATATCTAGAAGTAGAATTGTGGGTTTTATGCTAAATATATATTTAAATTTATTAGAAGCTGCCAAATTTTTCCAAAGTACTATACCATTTTGCTTTCCAACCAGATATGTATGAGAGCACCAGCTGACCTACCAACACTTGGCATAATCCATTGTAATAGTTAGAATTAGCCACTTCAATAGTTGGGTTGTATCCTACCATGATTTTTACACCTAAAAGTTGGCATCCTTATATCTTCTTTGGTGCAGAATTTATACAAACCTTCTATGTTGTTTTCTATGGAAAGAATTGTTTTTCTTAGTTTTGAGTTTTAGACAGTGGCTATTGCCAGATATGTGTGTTGCAAAGTTTTTTCTTTTTCTTTTTTTTTAAAATCAGTGTCTTTCCTGAGAAGTTTTAGATTTTGACAATGTTTGATTTGTCTTTTTTCTTTTATGGATTGTGCTTTTGGTGTTGCAGTTAAGAAATCTTTACCTAATCCAAGAGCACTAAAATTTAGGATTCACTTTTAGTTCCTATTTTGTGTCCATTTCTATATCTGATTAAGATATGGATTGAAGTTCTATTTTATTTTTCACATGGCTATCCAATGGACCCAATATCATTGATTGAAAAAAAAAAAAAACTATCCTTTTTCACTGACTTGCTTTTGCAACCTTTTTTCCAAAATCAGTTGTCCTCTACATGGGCTCTTCATTCATTCCAGATCTATTCATCAAGCTATATAATAAATTTTAAACCATGTAGGGGCAGTCCTGCAACTTTGTGCTACTCTTTCAAATTGTTTTAGCTATTCTAAGACCTTTGTATATCTACCTGAATTTTAGAGACAATTTCTCAATTTCTACAAAAGTAAATTTTGATTGGAATTATACTGACTCAGTAGTTCAGTTTGGAATGAATTGACGTCTCATTTCTATTATTGAGTCTTCCAATTCAAGAACAAGTTCTATATCTCCATTTATTTAGGTCTTTGTACATTTCTCACAGTGTGATGTTTTATAGCTTTCGGTGGCTAGGTCTAGTGCATCTTTTGTCAGATTTATCCCTAAATATACTATATTTTATGTTCTTTTCCTCTGCTTTATTGTGATATATCTAACATATAACATTACGTAAGCTTAAGGCATATTATGTGTTGATGTGATAGATACATTTATATATCAGGAAATGATGACCATCATAGCATAAACTCGCACCTCCAGCTCAACACAGTGACATTTTTTTTTCTGGGTGGTAACATTTGACATCTACTTATGAACATTCAAGTGTATGATACAGTCTCATTAGCTATAAATCACCATGCTAAACCTCAGACATGGCACATTTCACTTCTGCACATAGTCTATGGCACAAACAAAGCAAGGCTGGTAAGTGTAATGCCCAGCTACATTCCATTACCATGAAAGAAGAGAGGACTAGATTTTGGTGACTGGCTTGCCACCTCTGCCTCTCCTACTTGACCTTTATTGAAAGTATATATTCCTGGGACCAAAGATAACTTTCAACTGGCTACAGAGCTGGAGCACTGATATCCATTTACTGCTTGTCTAGTCAACGTGAAAACATCTTGGCCACAAACAAGTTCGTGTCAGGATGGCAAATGTTAAAACAGTTTTTTTCTTTATATAGAGAGGAATGGGCGTTTGAGGCATTTTGCCCATAGGTCCTCCTCTACTGAATTTAATGCTGATATTCATAATGATTCAGAGGGAAATGCAAGAAGCAGAGAAATTAATAAGGTTTTAAGAGCTGAGAGATAGTACGGAGCTACAATCTGAAAATGTTTTCACCTGCTAGGTTTCCCCTTAAATGACTTCCGCTTACCATGCTCACTGTCCAGACCTCCTATAAAGTGGGTATGGATTTCTACAGTTCAAATTCCATTTCTCCCAATTATTTACTTTGATATTCAGCAAATCACATGTTTCTCTGCACTTCTATTGAGTCATCTGTAAAATGTGATTGGGGTACTGGTAGATACCTCTCAGGGCTTAGTGAGTATTAAATGGCCTGTTTATCTGTAAAGCATTTGGATCAGTGCCTGGTAGATCATAAATGGTGTATAATTGTGTTTCATATAGCAAGTGTTTGTATTGGCCCATTATTACTGTTTTCATTATTATCATACGAACTTTTCCATTTCTTGGTGTTTATCCTGCCTGAACTACAGGCGCCCTCTATCCTGTGGCAATTGGTCTGTGGATCATTTTCACTTTTTCTGCATCTCTTCAGGTGAAGATATTGGGCAAACTCAACAACAGAGAATTTCTGGAGCAGTTTCATTCCACCATGGGAAATCTGGTCAATCCATAAGAGAAGATTCATTCTCTTCCATTTTAGAAGAATTATGGCAAAATAATGAGCAGCTAGAGAGCTATCAGGGAAACCAGAATAACCCCTTAAGTCATGTGAAAGTATTAACTAAGGAGAGGAGCCATGAGTGTCAAAACGTTGAAAAAATAATTCATGTGAATACCAAACTTGCTCCCTCAATTAAAAAACTCCATAACTGTGATATATATGGAAAGAATTTGAAGCATACTTTAAACTCATATAATCATAATGGAGGCAATGCAGCAAAGAATACTGGTAAGATTTTTGGGAAAGGTGCCCATAGCTCCTCCTCTAATGAGAATGAGACTGCTGCTGCAGGCTTGAGTTCCTGTGAACCTTATCAATGTGAAACACATCTTGGCCACAAACAAGTTCTCATTCACCATCAGAAAAGTCACACTGGGGAGAAACTTGATGTATGTACTGAATGTGTAAAGGGCTTCCCTCAGAAGTCACATCTCTTTGAGCATCAGAGCATTCATGCTAGAGAAAAGTCCCATAAATGCAACAAAAGTGAGAAAGTCTTCACTCAGAAGCCTCAAGTGAGTGCACCTCAGGATGTTTATACAAGAGACAAGCCCTATATATGTACTCAGTGCGGGAAGACCTTCAGTCTCAACTCAAACCTCATTACACATCAGAAAATTCATACTGGGCACAAACCATATAAATGCAGTGAATGTGGAAAAGCCTTTTTCCACAGATCATATCTCTTTAGGCATATGAGAATTCACACAGGAGAAAAACCTTATGAATGCAGTGAATGTGGAAGAGGCTTCTCCCAAAATTCAGACCTCAATATACATCAGAAGACTCATACTGGAGAGAAACACTATGCGTGCAGTGAGTGTGGGAAAGCTTTCACCAGAAAATCCGCACTGAGGATGCACCAGAGAATTCACACAGGAGAGAAACCCTATGTATGCTCTGAATGTGGGAAGGCCTTCATCCAGAAATCACACTTCAATACACATCAAAGAATTCATACTGGAGAAAAACCTTATGAATGCAGTGACTGTGGGAAATCATTCACTAAGAAGTCACAGCTCCATGTGCATCAAAGAATTCACACGGGAGAAAAACCCTACATATGCACAGAATGTGGAAAGGTCTTCACTCATAGGACAAATCTCACGACCCATCAGAAAACGCACACAGGAGAGAAACCCTATATGTGTGCTGAATGCGGGAAGGCTTTCAGTGACCAGTCAAATCTCATTAAACACCAGAAAACACATACTGGAGAGAAACCCTATAAATGCAGTGGCTGTGGGAAAGCCTTCATATGGAAGTCACGCCTCAAAATACATCAGAAATCTCATATCGGAGAGAGACACTATGAATGCAATGAATGTGGGAAAGCTTTTATACAGAAATCAACACTAAACGTGCATCAGAGAATCCATACAGGAGAGAAACCTTATGTTTGTCCTGAATGCGGGAAGGCCTTCATCCAGAAATCACATTTCATTGCCCACCATAGAATTCACACTGGGGAGAAGCCTTATGAATGCAATGAGTGTGGGAAGTGTTTCACTAAGAAGTCACAACTCCGCGTGCATCAGAAAATTCACACTGGAGAAAAACCAAATATATGTGCAGAATGTGGAAAGGCCTTCACTGATAGGTCAAATCTCATAACACACCAGAAAATCCATACTAGAGAAAAACCCTATAAATGCAGTGACTGTGGAAAAACCTTCACTTGGAAGTCACGCCTCAGTATCCATCAGAAATCTCATACTGGAGAGAGACATTACAAATGCAGTAAATGTGGGAAGGCTTTCATCCAGAAAGCAACACTTAGTATGCATCAGATAATTCACACAGGAAAGAAGCCCTATGTTTGCACAGAATGTCAAAAGGCCTTCACTGACAGATCAAATCTCATTAAACACCAGAAAACTCATAGAGGAGGAAAACTCTGTAAAGCCAATGCCTGAAAAAGCTTTCAACTGGAAATCACAACTGGGTATTCATCAAATGTCTCGTGGTGGAAAAAATTGGGTGTCTTAAGATGTACTCATTGTGTAGGGGGGGATTCGATAGATCTTGAGTGATAAGGAGGCAACCAAAGACAAGCATCCTTTAGGCGATTGGAAATACAAGTACCTACATCACTGCAGTTGGTATGTATTTGTATGTGTAGGGAGACGCTGATGAGGCATTTGAGCAGTAGTCCTGTTTGGTCATAATCCACACAGGAGCTCTCAAGTTCCTGCAAATGGTGCAAATAAAAACCCCAGCAGATGACTTGCAATCTTTTATGTTTCACTTTGTTGGATATAGACTATGAATTCAGCACTTATTAGTTCTTCAACCCTGAGATGTAAAAGTACTCAATCCTGGTCCATTTTGTTTTGACTTTCCAAAGTGCGGAGAAGAGTTTTCATTGTCCAAATACCTTCAGGGTACTGAAGTCAAGGCGGACATCTATGTGGGGATATAGGTCTGTGATAGAAGTCAGTCTTTTTGTGATCATTGATATTTAAGATACAGAAAAGATTGCCATGAAGAATGTTCTTTCTCTTCCCTTTGGGGAGTCACCACAAGATATTTTTAAAACATGAAATATAAATTTCAAACTTGAGGTTCTGACTTAATGAATTGGCAAATTAGACATAGCTCTAGCCTGTGTACAGGAATATAGTTAATAAACATTACATACAGCTAAAGGTAGAGCAACATCATTGTTCTCTCACTAGTCCCAGGAGGTGGTACAGGTGTTTCACACCTGAAAAAAAGGTATGCATACCTTCTACCCTGTAGCCATAAGCTGTCAATTATGTAAGCTGCAGACAGCAGACCTCTTATTCCCCTGGTAGATGACCCTAATCTAAGCCAATGGAAATGAGCCACAGTACCCAGCTTAGTCCCCTGAAGCCTCTGCTCTCTTCAGGGTTGCCGTTTGAAAAAGAATGGCTGAGAAATTGGGTTTCAAGCCACATAAGTTGGTTTTTCCCTCTTCTAATTTGGTTAACAAACATTGCTTTTCTACATACGCATTATAAATAGTTTTCTGTAGATTGATGTGGAATAAAGTCATGTTGCATTGTGGTTAGGTGGTTACATTGTAGACTACTGCTTTTTAAAAGACTTGCCTAGATATATATGCACTTTCTCTTATTCCTTTAAACATTTTCTACCTACTCATATGAAAAGGCTTTTTCTAGCATGCAATTTTATGTTGTTTTTAGACCTTTTACTAGCATATAATGCATACAGAAAATGCATATGTCATTAGCAAACAGCTCAGTGAATTTTCACAAAGTGAACCTACTCAGATCAAGAAACAGAACATGACCAATAGTTCAGAAGCACTCTCTTACCCCTCCAAAAGGTAAACACTATTCTGACTTCTAGTAACATAGATTGACTTGTCTATTTAATATTTTCTATAAATTGAATCAGTTTTGTTTTGTGTTTTTGTAATATACTCTTGTGTTTTTCTTCTTTCAGTCATATGATGAACATGAGATTCATCCATATTGTTAAATGTGGTTATAGATAAATCATTCTCATTGTCATATTATTCGATTGTGGGAATATATTACAATATGTTTATCCATTCTACTGTTGATGAACATTTGGGTTGTTTGCAGCTTGGGGGTATGAGGACTATTGCTGCTATAAGTATTTTCATACCTACATATTGGTGAATATATTTATGAATTTCTGTTATGTATATATCTAGGAATTGAATTGTCAAGTCTAGGGTATTCATATACTCAGATTTATATTATAAAACTAGTTTTCCAAAGGTGTCTTTGCAATACAAACGTCCATCAGCACAGTATGCAAGTTCTAGTTGCTCCATATCCTTGTCAACATTTGGTATTTCCACCTTTTTTACTTTAGCCATTATGGTTGGTATATAGTGATATTTCAGTGTGGTTTTAATTTTTATCATCTTGCCTTCCAAGCAACTTGCAAGCCAGCCCTGACTGATGTCTGTAACTTGCAAGACAGATAGCTGTACCATTTTAGACACCACCACCAGCAATAGCAAGCAATTACTAAGTTTAAATCTTGCCACACACAAAAAGTCCAATGCCAGATGGTTTAACTGGATAGTTGCATTAAACATTTATAATAGGAAAAATTTCAACATTCCACAGTCTTTCAGAACACTGCTTAACTCTAAGAGACCTGTGTTGCACTGATATTTAAGCCATATACACTTACCGTAAGAAAACTACTCACCATTCCTCATGAATGCAGACATAAAAATCTTCAACGAAATATTAGCAAATTGAATCTAGCAACATAGAAGATTACATAGCATGAACAAATGGGGTTTATTCCAATGATGCAAAGCTGCTTCAACATTAATAAAATCAGTCAGTATAATATACTATATTAACTAAAGAAAAAAAAACACATAATCTACAAATTCAATGCAATTTTATCAAATTTCTTATTCAAAAATTGACAAAATAATTCTAAATTTTATTTAGAAATAGAAAGGAGGAAGAATAGCAAAAAGCAACTTGCCAAAGAAGAAAATAAGTAGGAGGACATTCGCCTCCCAATTTCAAAATTATTATAAAAATACAATATCAACACAGTATGTTACTGTCCTGGGATAGACAATGGAACAGAATACTGTCCAAGAATAAACCCTTATACTTAGGGGAAATATATATATATACTTTTACAAAACCATGAAGGCAATTTTAGTGGAGGAAGGAATCAGTTCAACATATGGTACAGGGATCATGGTATAGCCACACAAAAATGAATTTAAATCTTACTCCACATCACTAAAAAATAAATTGATTTCAAGATGTAAATATAAAAGCTAAAACAATGAAAGTTTTAACAGAAAATATAAGAAGAAATCTCTGTGACCATATATTAGCAAAGAATTACTAGATGGGACACCAAGACCATGATCCATAAAGAAAAATATTATAAATTTTGTTTCATCAAAACCAAAGTTGGTGCTTCGAAAGACACCATTAAGTTGCTGGGAAAACTGAACAGTCACATGCAGAAAAATGAAACCAGACCACTCTCTCATACCATACACAAGCTAATTAAAAATGGATTAGAAACTTGGATGTAAGACTGGGAACTGTAAAGTATATGGAAGAAAACATAGGCAAAAATACACCATGACTTTGGTTTCCGTGATATAAGTTGGGGCCTCAACTCCAATGGTAAGGAAAGCAAAAGCAAAAATAAACAAATGGGACTGCATCAAACAGAAAAAGCTTCTGTACAGAGAAACTATAGTTAAAATAAAAGGACACCCTCTTCTGCCCATTTTTTCACTGGGTTGTTTACTTTGTTTTCATTGAGCTTCATTAGCCCTCTATAGGTCTCTTAGATCAGTCCCTTATCATTAGTATCGTGTGCAAAATTTTTTACCCAATCAGTGGGGTCTCTGAGTTTTGGCTAATGTCTCTTGCTGTACAAAAACTGTTTAATTTGATGTAATCCCAGCTGTTTATCTTTTCCTTCATTTTCTTTGTTTTAGGTGATGTGTCTTTAAAGACATTACTGAGATGTATGTCATGTAGCTTTTTGCCTGTATTTTCTTCTATATATTTTATGGTTTCAGGAAAGGACACCCCATTAAAGGGGAGAAAATATTTGCACATCATACCTCTGACAAGTGGCTAATATACAAGATTTACAAAGAACTCATACAACTCAACAAAAGTAAAAGACTCTATCCCAAAAATGGGCAGAAGAACTGAATAAACACTTCTCCAAAGAACACATACAGATAGCCAAAGGCACATGAAAAAAAAAAAAGGTTCAACATTACTTATCATCAGGGAAATGCAAATCAAAGCCACAATTAGATAACATGTCCACATCAAAAAAAAAAAAAGAAGAAGAAGAAGAAAGAAAGAAAGAAAACCAGCAACAACAATGCTGGCGAGGGTGTGCAGAAAAAGGAACCCTCGGACACTGTAGGTGGGACTATCGACTGGTCTAACCCCTATGGAAAACAGTGCGGAGGTTCCTAAAGATACTAAAATTAATCCACCATATGACCCAGTAATTCCACCTAGAGAATGCAAAGTTGAAGGGATATATGCACTCCCATGTTTATTGCTGCACTGTTTACCATAGTCAAGTTCTGGAAAATAACCCAGGGGCCATCAGATGAGGGGATTAAGATGTGGGACATATACATAATGGTACTCAGCTATGAAGAAAAGATGAGCAAATGTAGCCATTTCCTACAACAGGGATGAAACTGGAGGGGTTAAGCTGATGAGACAAGTCAGGAGGAAAATAAACACTGGAGTATTTCACTCATAGGTGGAACAGAGAACAAAGGCACTGACAAAAATAAACCAACACAAACCCTAGAAATGTAACTTCAGAATAGAGGCTACTGGGGGGAGGAGTGGGTGCCCAGTGGAGGGGTGTGCTACTGGTCTAAGAGAAAGGACTAGGGGTGTTTCCGTGCTGGGTGGTGTGCTGACAGGCATCTGAGGAGGTATGAACTTACTCCCTGAAATATAGTGTTGTAAACCAGTGTTACCTCAAAAAAATAAATAAATAAATAAATAAATAAGACATCATGAAGAAAATGAAAAGACAAGACACAGCCTCAGAGAAAAAAATCATAGATCATTTATCTGATAAAGAACTTATTCCAAAATAGATAAGGAACTTTTACAACTCAAGAAAAAGAAGACAGACAGCCCATTTTTTATATATGCAAAAGAGCGAAGAGATATTGCTTCAAAGAACATATATAAATAATCGCATGAAAAGTTGCCAGCGTCACTAGCCATTAGGGAAATTCTAATTAAAATCACTACAGTGAGTACCACTTTACAATGCACTCAAATGGCTATCATAAAAAAGACAATTATAACAACTGCGAACAAGGATATGGAGAGTCCAGAATTTTCATACATTTCTAGTGTGAATAAATTAAAATTGTGTAGCTGCTTTGGAAAAGTTTGGGGTCTCTTAAAAAAATGATTATAAATTTGCCATAAGGCCCAGAAGATATTCTTCAGTATCTACCCAAAAGATAACATTTATACACATAAACACTTACACTTGAATATTTATAACACCATAATCCAAATGTGGTCAAAAGTGGAGACAATTCAAATATCCATCAACTAGTGAGTGGGTAAATGAAATGTGGTATATTCAACAATAAAAAGGAACAAGTACTAATAGTAAAACATGGATAAACCTCAAGACCATTCTGCTAAATGGAAAAAGTGCAACACAAAAGGCCAAATGTTGTACTTGTATATTTAACTTATAAGAAATTTCCAGAAAAGGCCAAGCTGTAGGTTAATGGTTGTCCGGGGTTAAGAATGAGAACAGCTATTAACTGTAAATTAAAACAAGGGCTCTAAATTGAGTTGTTGTAAATGTTCTAAAACCTTTGCACAATTAAATAAATGTAATAAAGCTCATTGAGGTGATCGTAAATTCCTTTCCCGTTTAAACATCTGGATTCCCTGGCATATGTGTTGCCATCTCTAGCTAGAATGAAGTGTTGTCTTGGCACCTGTTGTTTGCCTAATAAACTCCTTTTAAAAAAGGACTTGAACTGGACAGTTTAAATATGTAATATAAATTATACCTCATTAAATGTCTTTCTTTTTCAGAGTTGTTTGACTATTTTAGATCCTTCACATTTCCATGTGAGTTGTAGAATGTTTGTCCATATATGACCCAGAAATTCCACTCCTAGTTATCTACCCCATGAACACAAAAACATTAATTTGAAAGCAAACCTGCACTCCTATGTTCATTGCAGCACTGGCTACAATAGCCAGCCAAAATGGAGACAACCAAAATGCCCATAACGAATGTGGTATATAGGAATAAAATACTACTCAGTGATCAAAAAGGATAAATTCATGCCATTCACAACAACATGGATTGAACTGGAAGGGATTATGCTAATTGAAATAAACCAGAAGGAGAAAGGTACATACCAGATGGTGCCATTTATATGTGGAATATAGAGAAACCAAACAAAGGTTCACACGAATACAGAAGCATTAAAACCAACCCTTGTGGGGCCTCCCTGGTGGCGCAGCGGGTTAAAGCACTGACCTAAGAAGCTTAAGCCACTTCCGCATGAGTTCGATCCCCGCCTGCCCCGGAGGTGATCCACATGGCGCAGCAGACCTCTCCTGACCCGCCCACTGCTCCCCTCAGCAGTGTACTTCGTCGATCTGCCTGTTCTGCTCCCCACTCTGTCTCTGGTGAAGCCTCTCACCGTCCGCATCTCTGGCCTGTGCCCCAGTTCTGTATGAATAAATAAATAAATCTTAAAAAAAAAAAAAAACCTTGAAAGCTGACCATAGATCTAAGGTACTCAGAGGGGGAAGGGAAAGAGGGGTGAGGAAGAGGGGGAGCACAATGAACTATGGTGAAGAAGATTATGGGGCTTTGGAGGTGGGAGAGCGATGGTGACTACACCGGAGGGGAGAAATCCTAGGCTGTTGAGATGTTGACAAAGTTGTAAAATAATGATTCATCATTTAAAAAATAAATTTAGAAAATTTGTCCGTTCCAACAGCAAAACAAACAAAACGCAATTAAAACCCTGTGTTATTTTTGTTGGGATTGATTTCTATCTGTACATCTATTTGACTAGAATTGAAATCATTAACAATTTTGAGATTTTTCTTCAGAAAGAATCTCTCTCAAATAGAGTATATCTCTTTAAATATTCTGTCCTATCGGTCAGGAATTTTTGTACTTTTTAGTGTGCCAGTCTTTCACATCTTCTGACAAAGTTTCCCCTATTTCATGTTTTTGATGACATTTTACTTGGTGTTGTCTTATTTCTACCTTTAAAGTCATTACATACATATCCCCTATTCATAAAAATCCCCTTGAGTATGGGTAGAATGTGTGAATATGAGATATGACCCCATGATTATATTGCACAGAAAAAGCAAAAATATTGCAAATAAAGGTAGTAATCAATCCATACGAAAATAGGGAGATTATCCAGGTAAGCCTAATTAAAGCACCTAAGTCTTTCAAAAACAGTTTTCTTCTGCTGGGGGCAGAAGACGAAGACAAAGAAAGTGGAAACAAGAGAAGTAATTGCAAATCCTAATTGGCTTTGATGAAAACGAGACCCACGTGCTGAGGGATGCAGTTGGCCTCTAGAAGCAGAGAGCAAGCCCTGGCTGACTGCCAGCAAGGGAAAGGGGCTCTCAGTTCTACTACAAGAACATTTGAGTTCCTTCAATAATCCTAATAAGGCCGGAAATGGATTCTCCCTGAGAGCTTCCAGATAACAGTCCATTGTGGCCAACACTTGGGTTAGGCTTTGTGAGTCCAAGTTCATTTAGACTTCAGCTCAACAAAACTGAGATAATACATGGGTGTTGTTTCAAGACGCTAAGTTTGATATACAGTAATACAGTATTTGCCTGTTAGGCATTTAAGAAAGAGGCATATTTATGAACTATGCCACACTCAAGAGAGCGAACTTTTGGGAAAATTATTTACCAAAAGTTTGGGGATTTGTCTTCTGTGTTCCTGGTAACAGTTGAGCTCCATCAACATGGGGATTTGTCCACAATGAGGATGCACAATGGGCAAGTGTTATGGGTTGAATTGTGTCCTCCAAAAACATACACTGGGTCTCCCTGCTGGCGCAAGTGGTTAAGTCAAGTCTCAGCATTATGGAGCTCTCCGCAGCCACTGCAGCATGAATTCGATCTCTGGAAGGGGAGCTGACCCACATGGTGCAGCAGATATCTCCTGTCTCCCCACTGTTCCCTTCAGTAATGTATTTCAGTGATCTGTCTGTTCTGCTCCCCACTCTGTCTGGTGAATCCTCTCACCCTCCCCCCACACCTCTGGTCTGGACCCCAGTTCTTATATGCATAAATAAATAAATCTTTTTAAAAAGCATACACTGAACCCATATTTCTTCAGAATGTTACCTCACTTGCAAATAGGAACAGGAACATTATCACTTGGGGGATGGTTGTCCTCAGAAGACTTTGAATACATAGGCATCTGTCAATGGGGATTTGCACACTAGAAATTAGTATATGATCATCCTTAGAAGAGAAACATTACAAATGAACATATTAAATATTTGTAAGATCTTTAGGAGAGATTGTCCAAAAAATGAGCTAAATGAAAGATGGCAGGCTATATGAAATTACTAACTTCATCCATTATCTGCAATATTGTAAATTATCATTTCTAATACAACACTATTTGTAACATTGAAGTAATCATTACTGATAACTTATCACAGCTAAGTTATAATAAATTAAATTATATTTATCATAATCTAATGAATTATTAAAGATATTTTTAAAATAAATTAGATTTACTTTTATTAAACTAATAATAAGAATTAATAGATAATAATGCAGTCCATAGTCTCTTGGCAATAAAAGCAAGTCCTCAAATAAGATTGTGTTGTTTCACGTTAGCTGGGAATTTCTTTTTCTCATCAATATTACAAAATGACATAGAACAAAATAACCTTATTCAAGAACCTGCTGTAGTTACAGAAAGCTAGTTATGTGCTTAGCAATATTCTAAGCACTTTACATATATGATTTTATTTAATATTCACAATGTTGTGATGAATTAGGCATTTTTTACTGCCATTTTACAGATGCAGAAACTTTGTCATACAGAGATGCCATGACACACAGGGCAAGGAAAAGGCAGGATTTCCCCCGCTCAAAATTGTAAGCAGCCAGTAATAACTTTTTCTTTAAAAAAAATTACAAGGACTCAAATTTTAAAATAATGACACAGTTAATTATTTTTATTTTTATATATTTTAAACTTCATTGAGATGGAATTCACATACAGTAAAATTTACTCACTGTGGCAACTAGATTAATTTTAATAGAGTTGCAGTTGTGCAATCATCACAATAGAATTTTAGAATATTTTCATCATCCACATAAAAAACTCCACACCCCTTAGCAGCCATTTTCTATTTCTCTCACCTCCCCCACCCTAACCCTAAACAGTCACTAATCTATTTCCTGTCTTTATACTTTTACCTATTCTGAACATTTCATATGAGTGGAACCATAAATCATATGATTTTTGTGACAAATTTCCTTCAATTAACATGTTATCAAAGTTCATCCAGCAGTAACCTGTATCAATACATCATTCTTCTTTGTTACTGAATATTTTCCTTCGTGGATGGACCATATATGGTTTATCCACCCATCTGTTGATGGTCATTTGGGTTTCCACTTTTTGGTACCACAAATAATGCTAGTATGAACAGTTACATGTAAGTTTTTGTAGGGACATATTTTCATTCTTCTTGGTGGATACCCAGGAGCAGAATTGTTGGATCATATTATAACTCTGTGTTTAACATTTCGAGAAGCTTCCATAATGGCTTTACATTCCACCAGCAACAACAGATGGGTCCAATTTTGCCACATTCTCACCAATACTTGCTATTGTCTGTCTTTGGTGTTCTAGTCATTCTAGCAGGTCTGTGCAGTGGTAACTCATTGTGGTTTTGACCTCCATTTCCCTGACCCCTAGTGATGGTGAGCAGATTTTCACATACTTGAGGCATTTGTAGCTCATTTACAGAAATATCTACCCAGTTTCTTTGCCCACTTGTATCTGGATAACTTATGTTTTATGTTTTTTATTATTATGTTACAAGAATCCTTTATATATTCTGGATATAATTCCTTCATCGGATAAATGATTTATAAACATTTTCTCCCATTTTTTACTTTCTTGATACTATCATTTTCAGCACAATAGTTTTTAATTTTGGTGAAGTCCAATTATCTCCACTTTTTAAAATTTTTATTTAATATATATTTTACATCTTTCTTCTTTTGTATGATGCATGCTTTCTCCTCTCTGGTGTAATCCCTGTAAAATTCCCACCAATTCACCCGTGCACTATCTCCGAAGTCTCTTGTGCTCTTCCTTCCCATTTTGATCCCTCTCCCTCCCCGTCTCTTGCAAAATGTTTCTGACTTATATTTGCCTGTTAATTTTTTTTGTAATTTATTATAATTATCGTTCCCCTGATCCCTTATTTGGTTCCCCTACATTCCTCCTATAAGTGAAATCATCTGATACTTTTCTTTTTCCTTCTTGCTGATTTCACAGAACATAATCCCTTCCAGCTCCACCCATGTTGCTGCGAATGACATGAGTTTACCATTTTTGATACTTTTCTTTTTCCTTCTGGCTGATTTCACAGAACATAATCCCTTCCAGCTCCACCCATGTTGCTGCGAATGACATGAGTTTATCATTTTTGATTGTTGAGTAACATTCCATTGTATATCTATACCTCCACTTTGTTATCTAATGTGTGGCTTTGGTATCATAGCTAAGAAATCATTATGGGGCAGGATTTGAATACAAATCTGGCTCCAGGTTTATGTTTTTCATCATTATACTATATTGCATGTCTAGAAATTAAATCACTGTTAGAAATACTAAACATGGCCCTCCCTGGTGGTGCAGCAGGTTAAAGCACCGCACTGAGAAGCTAAAGCCACTTCCGCATGAGTTCGATCCCCGCCTGCCCTGGAGGTGACCACATGGCGTGGCAGACCTCTCCTGACCCGCCCTCTGCTCCCCTCAGCAGTGTTCTTGTCAGTCAGCCTGTTCTGCTCCCCACTCTGTCTCTGGTGAATCCTCTCACCTTCCGCATCTCTGGCCTGTACCCCAGTTCTGTATGAATAAATAAATAAATCTTAAAAAAAGAGAGAAAGAAAAAGAAATACTACACATGAAGTCATTTCTTTGAGAATTTCATATATTTTGACCTGAAAAACTATGCCAGAGGTGATCATAGTACCCTCTATCCCTAGCACAGACCTCTGAAGGATCCTAGGTAGGGACAGTGATGTTCACCTTTTAGGGAGAAGGTTTGAGGCTCAGGGAAGGGCTGGCCACAGCTGACCATCTGAGGTGACCACCACGCTACATACCTCACCCCCATGTGCTTCTTCTCAGCCATCAGTTGCTTCCAAGCATAGAATCATATGCTGACTCGTGGGTTGCCTTCTAGGAAAATGTCTTCCCACATTCAGTACATTCATAGGGTCTCTCTTCTGTTTGTGTTTTCCAGTGTAGAATGAGTTGTGACTTCCTGCCAAGGGAGTTTCTGCATTCATTGCACTCAAAGGGCTTCTCACCTGTGTGAGTTTTCTGATGAGCTATGAAGAGGTATGGACTTGCACTAAAGGTTTTCACACATTCACCACATTCATAGGGTCTCTCTCTTGTGAGTATTCTCAGATGTTCAATAAGGTCTGACTTCCTGCGATAAGTTTTCCCACATTCATGACATTCAAAGTTTCTCTCTCTCTCGTGTGTGCTCTTTTATGTCCAACAAAGCTTGTTTTCCTATAGAAGGCTTTTTCGTATCCATTGTATTCAACAGTCTGATCCAAAGTTTGAATCAGCTGGTGCTGGTACTGTAGAAGGCTGTTATTACGTCTGAGGGTATTACTCCCAACAGAACTATTGCCACATAGCAGTGAGAGAGATGCTTTAAAAATAGATCAGATCATGTCACTCTGTCACTCAAAACCAACAGTGACTTTTCTTGTCACCATACAAAATTAAAGTGTTTAACACAGCCTATAAAACTACATAATTTGGCCACCTGGTAACTCTCTGATATCACCTCTTAACATTCTCAACCCCAACCCTCTTAAGCCACACTGGTCTTCGCTATCCCTAGGATATATCCAAGAGTAGGATTGCTACCTACTGGTTTCTCTGCCCAGAAGACTCAAAATCTACATGGTTCCATCTCTCTCACTTCACTGATGTTAGTGCACCTTATTTAAAAGCCTTCTTGCTAATGTTCCCTAAAAGCACACATCTCATCATTGTCTATTACCTTACACTGATTTTATTTTCAGCATCAAACATTGCCTGTTAGCTTGTTACTGGTCTATATCCCTCCTTACACTGCAAGATCCATGCAAACATAGATATTATTCTACTCACAGTTGGAGCCTCACATTTAGAACATGATTGGTGTATAGTAGACACTTATTTAAGATTCAAGGGCTGACTAAATGAATGTATAAATGAATGGCTGGCCACAGAAAGCATCCAGGACAACTGAGAATACTAAAGAGTGACCAGCTTGGAATAAATATCTAAGGAGACACAGAATGGGATAGTGTACAGCGGTAAAAACTCTACAGAAATCAAGATAAAGTAGGGGCAAGCACTGAAGCGTGAGCATTCTATTGGGATATGTCATTTTGGTATCTGAAGCCTTCTGTCCTCCAGTCACTTTCAAAGATGCTGGGCCTCTAAAAAGGGTTCTTGAAAAACAATGCCCAAGGAAAATCTTTGACCCAAATTCCTGAGTTTTTATTTCCCTCTCTCTTTTTTCTTTGTCTAGCTCACGCTCACTTACCTGGGTACCCATGACCTGCAGATTGTTCCTCTAATATTCACATCTTTTCTCTCACTCCAGCTTGAAGATCATTTCTAGTTTGGCCACTCAGAGGCCTGTTACTAAGAAGTGGCACAAGATGTGGGCCAGTTGTCTGAGCTTTAGGACCTCTGATAGAGAAGGTGCATCTTCATGAGCTACGCAAGGAAGGGGGCCCATTTAAACCTTTCAAGGGGCAAGTAAGAACACATACGCTTCCTTGTGCCACAGCTGATTAATCATCTGTGACACTTGAATCTAAAACTCAAATGTCATTCAATTCTGCAGAGGCTTCATAGGTTACAGCAACCAAGCAAGGAATCACATGCTTCCAGGAGTTATATGGACAAAAATCCTCTAAGCAGACTCCAGGATGTGCTACTCCTGTTAGGTAAAACCCACAGCCACATTCTTGAATGACACAGTTCCCTGTAACAACAGTCTACAATAATCAGTATGGAACACATGGAAAAGATGTGTGAGAATGAATCCTTTCAACAGAGTACTATTGAGTTGGCTAGAAAATGATCACTGGACACTGAACCCAGTGGCTACCTTCATTTATTCTGTGGAAGGAAAAAAAAAAAAACAGAGAAGTTCTGCTACTATGAACTCCTCAGTTCACCAAGAAGATTACTAAATTAACATTGCCCAGATGTCTCAGCTGCTGGAAGGTGAAAAGGCCTGGGATGCACCAAGATGTCTCAGTTGCTAGGGAAATGAAAAGGACTAGGAAAGAGTCCAGTTGTCAAGGAGTTCGCACCTGGTAAAGATATTTGGATATGGGGCCCTCCCTGGTAGTGCAGCAGGTTAAAGCACAGCTCTAAGAAGCGAAAGCCACTTCAGCGTGAGTTCGATCCACGCCCTGGAGGTGACCACATGGCGCGGCAGACCTCTCCTGACATGTCCACTGCTCCCCTCAGCAGTGTACTTCATCAGTCGGCCTGTTCTGCTCCCCACTCTGTCTCTGGTGCATCCTCTCACTGCCCCTGTGCCTCTGGCCTGTACCCCAGTTCTGTATGCATAAACAAATCTTTAAAAAAGAGATATTTGGATATGAAGAGTGTTAGGAGCTGTGTTGGACATATGCATGGGTGCAATGGGCTTGTGCCAGGGATAAAACAGCATTCCACTTTGTGTTAACAGACTAAGTTTCACTTGGGGCAGTAGAGTTTTGAATCTTTAAACAAGAATGTCATTTCCCTCTTGAATATGACATAGAAAGATAAGAAAGGGCAGGAGGAGATAAAACACGCATGGTGCGTTATGGAACTACATGTATAGCACAGCATGGCAGGAAAACGGTGCTCCAGGCTTTGATGACATAAAGCTCTATAGAGGCATTTAGGAACCAGATACAGAGGGATTTCAAACTTTTTTTTTTTCCTATAGATCATCAGTCTCCAAAATACTTGATCCCATCCTCCACCCGTGTTGTTTTTAAAGATTTATTTATGCATATAGAACTGGGGCACAGGCCAGAGGTGCAGGGGCGGTGAGCGGCTTCACCAGAGAGAGTTCGGGAGCAAGACAGGCAGATCGATGAAGTACACTGCTGAGGGGAGCATTGGCCTGGTCAGGAGAGGTCTGCCACACCTTGTGGGTCAGCTCCCTGGCAGGGATCGAACTTGTGAGGTGGCTGTGGCCAACTTTGTAGTGCTGCGCTTTAACCTGTTGTGCCACCAGGGAGGGCCCCCACCCGTGTTTTTTGACCACCCCACAGTATGTTTGTATTTGTTAGTGACACAGAGGTACAGTCAAGTGGGAGAAAGGGGTAGTGCATAAGCTGGTGGGCAGAGGCTGGTGTCATATGTTAAGATTAGCAAAGAGGAGAGACAGTGGGTTGGCAGAAGGGAAAGCTGAGCTCGATACTGGACCTTAGCTGGCGTGTTTACAGCACATTCTGATAGATATCCAGCTGGAAGGTGGATATCTCTGGAGCTCAGAAGGCTGTTTGTCAGACCAAGGATTGGGAAGCAATGATATTTTGGTACCGTGACATCACCACAATAAACTGAAGGACTAAGAGAAAACACAGAGCTGGAAAGAAGCACCATGTACACAGTCAGCAGGGACACCACTATGACACAAAGACTGAAGATGGGGCCCTGTAAGACAGGGAGAACATGAAGGGAAGATTCAGCCCTTTTCTCTCTCTCATGAATTCCTACCACAGAGTCCATCCCAGTGCCAAAGCATGAACTTTGAAGCAGCAGGTACCTACAATTCTAAGGGAGAAGAATCCCTTAGATTTTTTTTTTTTTTTTTTGCCATAGGAATAGTGGTCTGAAGAGTGTGGGGAATATCCGCACTGCTTCCTTCTAACCTCAAACCACTTGCCTCCACAGGCAAACCTCATTGTAGAAAGTGAGTGCCAGGCTGGCAAGACTAAAGCCCCAACTGTATAGGAAGGGGAAACTCTGGGGCAGGAGTAGAAGGAAGAAAATCCTAACAATACAGCTTTAAGATAGGTGAAGCAGGGCTCTCCCTGATGGTGCAACAGGTTAAAGCACCACATTATGAAACTCTCAGAAGCCACTGCAGCACAAGTTCGATCCCCAGCTAGGGAGCTGACCCACATGGCCCAGAAGACCTCTTCTGACCCGCCCGCTGCTCCCCTCAGCAGTGTACTTTGTCAATCTGCCTGTTCTGCTCCCCAGTCTGTCTCTGGTGAATCCTCTCACTGCCTCTGCACCTCTGGCCTGTACCCCAGTTTTCTATGCATAAATAAATAAATCTTAAAAAAAAGATATGTGAAGCAAAACTGAAAGGAAAGATGGACAAATGCACAATTATGGCTGGAGATTTCAAAAGCTCAGTAACAAAAGGAACAAGTAGCCAGAGGAACAATCAGCCAATTGACTATGCAGGACACTCCACTCAGAAACATAACACACAGTTATGTTCCTTCCAGTATGCATGGAATATTTATCATGCTAGATCATATCCTGGGTCATAAAACAAACCTTCACACAATTAAGTGTGACTTCACACAATTAAGTGTTCCTTGACTTTTCTAAGTCAAGGAAAATTGACTTAGAACAAAAAACTCTAATATAAAATAATATTAGAACATAAAGAGAAATAAAAAAAAAAGCGCCAGTGCCTCCAGGTAAAGAAGATGAGTTAACCTACAGAGATTTTGATCGGCATCAACTTACAAACAACATACAAAGCAAGAGAATAGTAGAACTACAGTTCAAAGAAACTTAAGGAAAGAAAATATGCAAAAGGAAGTCTATCCAGTAAGTTACCCCTCCAATACTGAGACCCTTAGAAAATTCTATTTTTTCATTTTTGGATTTCAAATGCACCAGAACACTTGTGCTTTTCTGAAGGAACTAGGTTGTGCTGTCTGTGAGAGTGACATGTGGTTATTAAAATTTAACTTTTGAAAAAATAAAATTTAAATTTTGATGAATTAAAATGGAATGATATGAAAGATTCAGGGTCCCTCTCTGATGGCTCAATGGGCTAAATTGCAGCACTATGAAGCTATCTGCAGCTACTGCAGCATGAGCTCCAGCCCCGGCCAGGGAGCTGACCCACATGGCGGGGCAGACCTCTCCTGTCTCCCCGCTGCTCCCCTCAGCAGTGTATTTCAGCACATCTGCCTGTTGTGCTCCCCACTCTGTCTCTGGTGAATCCTCTCACCCCCCCCAAACCTCTGTCCTATCTCCCAGTTCTGTATGCATAAATAAATAAATATTTTTTTAAAAAGAAGATTTAACAGTAAGATGTCTCTGAATACCGATGCCCAAAGTAAAAAATAAAAGCCTATATAAACCAAACACTACAGAGATTGAAGAATAGAAATATTCTTTAATGGGAGAATTTTAATATACTATTCACAAAATAAGACAGATTTAAGTGAACAAAAAATGTAAGTCAATAATGTAAAAGCCTAAGCAACATAATCAGTAAAGTAGATCACTATACATTTATCTAAAAGGAACTTTTATCTGAAAGGAACTATTAGATAAATGTATAGTGAACATTAAACATTGCTCAAGCAGAATAATACATCTTTTTTCAAGCCCACATAGCACACACACAAAAATAGATTATATATTAGGGCAGAAAGAAAACAATCTCAGTAGGTTCCCTTAAATAGAAATATTACAAAGGACATGATTTTAAAAAAAAGAAATTTAAGAATTCAAAATTAACAAGTTGACTCTAAAATTAACATGAAAACAAATTTGAAAAAAGAAACAGCCAAAACAATTTTGAAAAACGAAAAAAGTCAGAAACCTTCATCACCTCATTTCAAGTCTTATCAGCCTACTGTTCTAAAGATGGTATATTTGTAAATATATATGAGACAAAATAATCTAAAATTAGACCCACACATACATGGTCAATTAATTTCTGACAAAGTCATAAAGGATATTCAGTGGGGAAAGAACACTGTTCTGAACAAAGTGTTCTGGAACAATTGGATTGTCATGGACATAAAAATGTCATGTTCCTGAAGGATAGTTACTAACTGTTAAGACCAATTATCTCCAGAAGGTAAGAGTACAAGGAATTTTCAAATTAATTTTTTTCTGTCCCTAAAGGGAGGTCATGTCTGTGAGCTTTCTCCATTGTAAAGTTACCAATTTTCTCTATGGAATTCATGAGTACTCTGTGGGTCCCTATCTTGAGATTATGCAAGTTTTCCTAAGTTTCATTTGACATACATCAACCAATCGTTGCCTGGCTCAATTACTACAACAATAGTTGCAAAATGGTTATCTTTCTAGCTCTTTCGTTCTTTAGTCAATTAGAAATAGACCTTCCTTAAAGAAAAGCTTTCCCTTCTCCTCTACTCATTCATTCATTATCAGTGCAGACATGGTTTATCCTGGTCTCCACGCAGGCTCATGGTCTGGCTGGGAAAACATGACCATATGTGTCGGTAAAATGGCCAGGAGAGAGTGACAAAACATTTCTGGGACTCTTTGGCACAGAAGTATGTGACAAGAAAATCTATTGTTTACGCCCTAACAGGGACCACAATTAGAAGGGGCGGATATAAGGATATGAGTTGATGGAGCTGAAAGTTTGGGTAAAAATGGTAATATTCGAGTGGGCTTTATGTGAAACAATTGCTTCCCTAACTAAGTGTATTATTAAGATGAAGTTTAGATCTGACTTGGGAACACTTCTGTTACATAATGGACAAAAAGATTACAACTTTATTTAATGGTATGATAGAAGTTGGGATTCTGATTCAAGAAATTATCTTACAATAGCCCCGTGTGGCCTGTGAAACAAGTGGGTGGCTCAGAGACACAGGCAGTGCACGCCAAAGGCTTAAACAGTACACTTAGTATGGGCTAGTGCACATGATCATTCCTGCTATGGCTTCAACAGTGAAAAAAATACAGGAAGCTGAAGAAGCCTGGTTCTCAGTGAATGATCCTGCAAATAATTTTTCTTCCTCTGTCTCAATACTGGAAAGCAGTTACTTTTACATGGGAAGGATTCCGACTTCCATTCATTGGACTGCTGCAGTATTATTTGAATCCACCAGCTGTAATTCAACTGTTATAATTGGTCAGAAGCAATTTGAACTTGATGCAGGTCCTAACTATAACAACACACTACATTACCAATGTCATAAACTAAAGATCAAGCTAGACCTGATTTAAATGCAATAATTATACATATGATCAACAGAGGATTATTGAGAAAACCTTCAAAAATCCAAGGGTTCACTCAAATTGTGAAATTCTTAGGAACAGCCAGGGCAAAAGCCACTCAGGATATTCCACAGGGAACAAAATATGAATTTTTGTTGTTGCCTATCACTAGGACTAAGCACAAAACAAAGCACCTGATCAGGTTACTTGGATTTTGCAGGATACATATTTCACACTTTTATAAGTATTACAAGTTTCTCTCCATAAAACTACCCAAAGGTCCTGAGCAAGGGCCTGAAAGATGTGAGCTATACCTGAAATGTAAAATGTGGTCGCTCTCTTGATGCCTTTGGGCCTTTATGATCCACATTCAGATGATTTTGGAAGTGTACACAACTTGTACTAATGAAGATTCAGTGGCCTCATGAACAAAATGACCATGATGACAAAGATAGAGGTTATGCCTGGCCTCAGTAATACGGCCTTCTACTCCCCAAGGCTGACTTGGCTACAGTCACAGCAAAGAGTCCAACTTGTGAGACCAAAGACCAACTCTGAGTCCCCGATATGGCATCATTCTGGAATGCAATCAGTCAGCTATTTAGTGGCAGGTTAATTAGATTGGTTCTGTTTCCATCGTGAAAGGGGCAACATACCCTTCTTACTGGAATAGACAATTATTTTGGATACACATTTGCATTTCCTACATATAAAGCTTGTGCCAAAACTACCATCTGTGGACTTACAGACGATCTTATCCACCATCACGGTATTCCACACAGCGTTGCTTAGGATGACGGAACTCGCTTTACAGCAATGGGGCAGTGCTCGTGGAATTCACTTGTCTTGCCATGTTCCCTATCTTGAATCATTTGGTTTGACAAAATGGCTTAACAGCTTATCAAACAATTACAATGCTGGCGAGGTAGAAATATACCTTGCAGGACCCAGGCAATGTCCTTCAGGAGGCTGCATGTGGACTGAAACAGCATCTGATACATGGTCCTAGAGATAGGAGTCATGGGTCCAGGTTCATGGGGTGGAAATGGAAATGGCAAAACCTCCAATGATCCACTAGAAATTTTTTTGTATCCTTTCCCTGGGACCTTATGCTCTTCAGGTGTAGAGGTCTTAGTTCCAAAAGGAGGAGACACAACAATGAGTCTGAGATTACCATCCAGTCACTTTGGGCAACTCGTGCTACTGAATCAATAAGCAAGGAAGGGAGTTAGTCATGTTTCACTCAACAATGGGGATATGTCATCATTAGGCCGTCTGGTCACGTCCGAATATCAGAGAGTAATCACACAAGCCGAGGGAGCACAGGCCTCCACACCTCTCTGCTGCAGGGCAGGGCCTATCGGGACCGCCGCTGTAGGTGAGGTCCGTCACTCACGGAAACATCATTAATCAATGCACACCATAACTGGCGGGGGTGACCACCTGACTACTAAGGAGAAATTGAGCTGCCGTGACACAATGGAGATAGTTTTACATGTCAGTTAGGCAGGCGGTAGCCCTCAGTTATTCAATCAAACATTAACTCAGTTGTGTTCAAAGTATTGTGCAGATGCGATCAACATCTGCCATTAGTTGATTTTGGTAAAGGAGATTATCCATGATAATGTGGATAGGTCTCATCCAACCATTGAAAGGCCTTAAGGGCAAAACTAAGGTTTCTCTGAGGAAAAAGAAATTCCACCTGTGGATGGAAATGTCAGGTCCTGCTACAGAGTTTCTAACCTGCTCTTCTTGGGGACCTACCCTACAGATTTCTAACTTGCCTCGCCAGATGCACAATCATGTAATCCAATTCCTTGCATTAAATCTCTTAATGTACAAACATGGGCCCTCCCTCGTGGCACAACGGCTTAAAGCGCAGCATATAAAGCTCGCTGCAGCTGCTTCAGCACGAGTTCCATCCCTGACCAGGGAGGTGATCCCACAAGATGCG
>NW_004567128.1:27398670-27414976 GCF_000260355.1 Condylura cristata | reverse complement strand
TCTCTCTCTCTCTCTCTCTCTCTCTCTCTCTCTCTCTCTCTCTCTCTCTGGTTCCAGTTACTTTGTATCCTGCTTTCTTTCCCTGGGTTGTTTCCTATTCCTTTCCCCTTTTGTAAATAAACCCATTTTGGCCCTTATGGGTGGGTATGCCTGCCTGCAGTATAACTGAATTTTGAGCATGCGGGTGAGGCCCCACAGACAGGCAGCCCAGTCCACAGACAGGCAGCCCAGTCCACAGACAGGCAGCCCAGTCCACAGACAGGCAGCCCAGTCCACTCTGGGCTACCCTGTAACAAAACTACCAGAATATATGGGATAAAGCAAAAGAAATAATAAGAAGGAAGTATATAGCAAAACAGGCCCACATCAAGAAACAAGAGCTTAAACGCATAATTTTCTCTCTCACTTTAAGGAACTAGAAAAAGAAGAACAAACAAACCCAAAAGTCAGAAGGAAGAAAATAATAAAAATGACAGCAAAAGTAAATGAAAGCAAAATGGGAAAAAAAAAAAACAGTTCAAAAACTTAATGAAACTAAAAGCTAGCTCAATGAAAAAATAGACAAACCTCTAGGTAGGCTCACAAAGAAGGGAGAAAATGCAAATAAACAGAAACTAAAAGAAGTTATAACAGACATCTCAGAAAGTCAGAGGATCCTAAGAAGTTACAATGAACATTTGTATGCTAGTACGTCAAACAACCTAGAAGACATGTATAAATTCTTATAAACAAACAACAATGTGAAACTATATGGAGAAGAAATAGAAAAAAAAACTAAACAGATCAATAACAAAGGGTATCACTCCACACACAAAAATCAACTCAAAATGGAAAAAGCACTTGGATGTAAGCCCTGAAACCATGAAATACAAAGAAGAAAATATAGGCAAAATGCTCCATGACAGGCTTCAGATATGTGAATTCACCTCCAACAGCAAGGAAGACAAAAGAGAATATAAGCAGTCGAGACTATATCAAACTAAAAATCTTCTGCACGATGAGGCCCTCCCTGGTGGTGCAGCGTGTTAAAGCACAGCACTGAGAAGCTAAAGCCACTTCCACATGAGTTCGATTCCCACCTGCCCCGGAGGTGACCACATGGCGTGGCAGACCTCTCCTGACCCGCCCGCTGCTCCCCTCAGCAGTGTACTTCGTCGATCTGCCTGTTCTGCTCCCCATTCTGTCTCTGGTGAATCCTCTCGCCACCCCTGAGCCTCTGGCCTGTACCCCAGTTCTGTATGCACAAATAAATCTAAAAAAAAAATAAAATCTTCTGCACGATGAAAGAAACTGTCACTAAGACAAAATGACACCACACTGAATGGAAAAAACATATTTGCACATCAAACATCCAAAAGGGGCTGAAATCCAAGATATACAAAGACCTCATACAACTCAATAAAAAAAATAACCTAATAAAAAAATAGACAATAGAAATAACTAGACAAAGAGCAGTGAATTCCCCAAAGAGGACAAAGAGATGGCCAACGGGCACATGAAAAAAGGCTCATGTCACTTATCGTCAGGGAAATGCACATCAAAACCACAGTGAGCTACCGCCTCACAGCACTGAGAACGGCCCATATTAGAAAGAACAGAAAGAACAAGGGCTGGCGAAGATGTGGAGAGAACGGAACTATTTCACACTGTTGGTGGGAATGCAGACTGCTCCAGCCCGGTGGAAAACGTTATGAAGCTTTCTCCTGCCAGGTGTCTATCCAAAGAATACAAAGACACGAGTTGGGGGGAAAACATGCTTTCCCATGGTCATTGCAGCACTGTTTACAACAGCCAGTCTATGGAAACAACCTAAGTGTCTCGAAACAGAGGAGTGGACCAGGAAGACTGGCATATATGCCCAATGGATCACTAATCAACTATTAAAAAAGATAAAATTTTGTCATTTGTAGCAACATGGATGGAGCTGGAGAGGATTACGCTCAGTGAAATAAGAGGAAAACAAATACTGGCTGTTGTAAGTTATATGCAGAATACAGAGGAACGAAACAAAGCATCAGATAAAGCTAAAATAACAACAAATCCTAGAAATCCGAATGTAGATCTGAGGTTACCAGAGGTGGGAAGGGAGGGGAAGGAGAATGTGGAGGAGGAGCACAGTGGAATATGAGCCACAAAGCCTGGGGGAGGATCCTAGACCTCTAAAACACAAAGATCGTTGTAAACCACTGTTGCCTCAATGGAAATAAAGAAGTAAAAATAAATAAATGAATAATAAGATTGCACCCCCAAAAATAAAACATGTAAACATGCCCAAACATGTAAACAAGCAATACTAACTGGATGTGCTACATGGAAACCGGTAAGGTGGTTTGAGTCACACTGTGGAATGGAGGCGAAAGAGCTGGCACGGGCAAATTCTCTGTGCACCCACCCGACGTGGGGCATGTGCTAGGCCTCATGGGAAGTTTGTGAATTCCTCCAGCGATGACTACTGAGACTTTAGACTAGAGAATTCCATTTGAAGGGCATTTCCTACATTGCTATCTGACGTTAATTGAAGTCACCGGAATGACTGAAGGACATAAAATAATGTTAAAATCGGAGATACCCATAATGTGTGGATGAGGTAAGAGAAAAACTCAAATGGGGCTATCAGTGCTCAGAGTATTTCCAGGGTGTGTGCCGGGGTGTGTGTGTCTGCTAATGTGCACACCAGTGCCTCATGTGGGTCCATTCTGCCTGGGAAATGCAAGGAGGAGATATAGGAGAGGCAGGAGCCTATTTTCCCCTAGGAGTGACTCTAAAATTGTGACGAGACACAGGATTCTATTGTCACCTGGACACTGAGCTATGAAGAGCCCTTGACATCACCGAATAGCTACTTGTAGCTCATCAAAGTTAGAGTATAGTAGCTTGTGGCAAGGAAAACAAAACAGTACATGTCACAATTGAGGGTTGAATTCCAGGTCTTTCGTTCATTTTCTGAAGTGTTTCTTCCATGATCTAGAGAAGTATTTTTTCAATTATAGACACTGAAAACTATGTGCGTTAAAATGACAATAACAACAAAATGTGAAAGAGTAAATTTCATTTTACTCTTAAAAAAAAAAATTGTGTGGTGGCCCTCCCTGGTGGCGCAGCGGGTTAAAGCACTGCACTAAGAAGCTAAAGCCACTTCAGCATGAGTTCGATCCCCGCCTGCCCCGGAGGTGACCACATGGTGCATCAGACCTCTCCTGACCTGCCCGCTGCTCCCCTCAGCAGTGTACTTCACCGATCTACCTGTTGCGCTCCCCACTCTGTCTCTGGTGAATCCTCTCACTGCCCCTGCACCTCTGGCCTGTACTCCAGTTCTGTATGCACAAATAAGTAAATCTTAAAAAAAAAAAAAAAAAAAGTTGTGTGGTTTGTGGCCAGTTGCACAGTGAATGGACAACATCTTGCTTAGGGAGCCCCTGCAGTGATGTGTCACTTCACCAACAGTGGCCCCCAAAGACCACACTGTGTAGATGTGTATAATTACATTCTATGACTTTCACACAACAACAAAATGGCCGAACACAGCATTGTGGTGTACACAGCACCTCGGCTTCTGGAAGGTAAAAGCAAAGCAGCCTGGTGGGCTATATCACATGCTCTTTTCCCAGCAGTGATGGATACACTGAAGAACAAACAAAACGTTGGTTCATACTGATTTGTGGTCTGGCAATATGCAATGGACACCTGGCCCACGAATAGAAGCCCTTCAAAAAATTGAGAGGCCATTAAACTGAAACGTGGGTGCACGTCAGAGCTCCCGCCCTTCCAGGTTCAGAGGGGGACTGGACTCAACAAGCAGGTTGCCCTGTGTACTTGCTTGAACTATTCCGTCTGCCAGCAAAAGAGAGAGACAACAAGTGGCCACACAGCGGACTTCCTCGTGAGGAAGGACACTTGTGTTTCTTTTTCCATTTGACATCATGTCACATCGTTTGGCAGATCTAGTGACCGCAGGGCCAGGGCTGCAACGCTGCAACTACCAGGGCTAGAACCAGGGATGGCTCCCTAGCAAGAAGCTGTAATTGCACCTTTAAACCTTTATGCCAGAATTCCCAAGGGCCTAATGGGGCAGAACCTGCTTGTTGGGTCCAGTCCCCCTCTGAACCTGGAAGGGCGGGAGCTCTGACGTGCACCCACGTTTCAGTTTAATGGCCTCTCAATTTTTTGAAGGGCTTCTATTCGTGGGCCAGGTGTCCATTGCATATTGCCAGACCACAAATCAGTATGAACCAACGTTTTGTCTGTTCTTCAGTTTATCCATCACTGCTGGGAAAAGAGCACGTGATATAGCCCACCAGGCTGCCTTCACCCCATCTTGGCAAAAATGGGGCAAACAGTGAAAACAGTCCCACTAGCTGGTGGTAAAGATAGCTGCTGCTCCTGTTTGTGGAGCTTTCATGGCCGTTCAGCTCCACCCTTCTGTCGGAGGTGCTCTCCTGCAGCAAGAAACCGGCAGAGAGGCAGCACCCCTCTGCCAGTGATGGATCAACAGTAGGGCCAGCCAGATGGGATGGGCAGCGGCTTCTTGGTTCCAAGATGCAGGCTGATGCCAAATGAGCCCCCAAAGACGCCATGATGCCCACTCCCGCAGTGCAGGCTGGGGGCTGGCAGCTGTCATGTGAAAGCCAGAAGTTTCAGAGCAGGGCGGCCACGGTGAGGCTGACAGCTGCCACTGAGGCCCCAACACTGGCTTGGAAGTCACCCCTCCAGCACTATGGTCCCACAAGGGATGCTGAAAGTTTTCTCTCTGGGAGCCGTGAGTAATAAACTCTAATTTTCTTCTGAATTCTGATCTCCAGAGTATTCTTCACTGTGCCCTGCAAAAGACCACCGCCATGTAAGAAACCCACCCTAGAAGAATTTGCAATAAAAGGGATTGTGTATTTTGCTTTTTTCTTACCAATTTTGTTGAAAAAGAGGCTAGACCCAAGGCAGTGAATGGCGCTGAAGCCCCATGGGGATGGGCAGGGTGCAGAATTGTCCATGGGGACCTGGTGGGTTATGGAAGCAAGGAATCTGGAAATCTGATCATCTGAATGAAAGGGATCTGGTTTACCCTCTAATCATTTTACCATTTTAGGGTGAAAAATTCCTTTCTACACAGATGTTTTTAACCTCTTTTCAGAAGATGGTTTAATATTAACAATACTATTCAGTGACTTGGGAGGTGTCAATGACTGTAATTAACTTATACCCAAAATAAATCTGACATAATTCCGTAGTCAATACTAGTAAAAACTCAAACTAAAATTATGCAAGAAATACATTATCACCAAAATCATTTAGAAACACAGCCTTAAATACTATGCTGAAAAGTAAAACGTAGAGAGCAGCTCTCTTCCTCCCTGGCTTCCTGAAGCTCCGCGGCCATCTCGGATGACACAGTAGCCATCTGGACCGGCGAGCTCATGACCAAGCGGCTGCTTCACGGCGGTCCCTGTCGTCCTTCCCTCTGGGAAGGCGACGATCCCAAGACAGAAGCTGGGGCACGAGCTCACGCGTCCAAGGCCACCCCGGGTCATCTTCGTATCTGGAGTCAGAACCCACCTCGGAGGGGGCAGGGCCCGTGGCTTTGGCGCGACTCACGCTTCCTCGGGCACCGCCAAGAAGGGCGACCCCGTAGCCTTGCAAGACGTGGCAGTAGGGGAAGAAAAAGACCCCAAGCAAGGAGCGAAAGGAACGCACAGACAGCACGAAGACAGAGGGACTGCCAAGGCCAGCGTGGGCGCTGCCACAAGCGGAGACTGGACAGAGAAGGAGTAGTCTCCGCAGCGACTACGGAGAGTGTGCAGAGTTTTCTTTCTCTCTCTTTTTTTTTTTAAATATTTATTTGTGCATACAGAACTGGGGTATAGGCCAGAGACTCAGGGGTGGTGAAAGACTTCACCAGAGACAGAGTGGGGAGCAGAACAGGCAGATCGACCAAGTACACTGCTGAAGGGAGCAGCGGGCGGGTCAGGAGAGGTCTGCCGCGCCATGTGGTCTCCTTCGGGGCAGGTGGGAATCGAACTCATGCGGAAGGGGCTTTAGATTCTCAGTGCTGTGCTTTAACCCGCTGCGCCACCAGGGAGGGCCTCTCTCTTTTTTTTTTTTTTAAAGATTTATTTATTTATGCATGCAAGAGGTGAGCTACAGGCCAGAGGT
Source organism: Condylura cristata (assembly GCF_000260355.1). Classification (NCBI taxonomy): domain Eukaryota; kingdom Metazoa; phylum Chordata; class Mammalia; order Eulipotyphla; family Talpidae; genus Condylura; species Condylura cristata. The sequence goes on along the minus strand of NW_004567128.1, from coordinate 27,408,832 downwards.
GCAGGAGGTGAGAGGATTCAGCTGAGACAGAGTAAGGAGCGGAGCAGGCTGATGGACGAAGGACACTGCTGAGGGGAGCATAGGGTGGGCCAGGAGAGGTCTGCCGCGCCATGTGGGTCACCTCCCTGGTTAGGGACCTAATTCGTGCAGCAGTGGCTGGAGATCGCTTCACAGCACTGTTCATTAATCCGTGGCACTACCAGGGAGGGACAAATTTTTCATAAGGTAATTAATGATAAAACCTTTTATGTCTGAAAAAAAAGTTAAATTATAAAGCTAGTGTCATTAAAATTAACAAGATACAAACGACCACTATAACTCAAAATTGTTTTGCTGGCTCTAGTTCACAGAATTGAAGATGAAATAATCAGAAAAAAACACTGCAAAGAAAGTAAAGTGTCATTTTCTTTGCCAATGAAATTATTTTATACATAGAAAGCCTACTACACTTGATAAGAATTCAGAGTAAATTGACAAGGGACTGGATGCAAGATAAAATTATAATTTTTCCTCTACAACAACAATGATGAGGTGCAAACAGGGAACACCCTCTAGTAATGACAGCAAGAAATATACAAAATATGCAAAATGCTTTCTTTATTAAGGTAACATCAAATTTAGGGGGGTAGGTTTTACACCTTTTCATATCTCAGAGGTATGTTACCACACCAAAATAAACCTTGTAAAGAGCTAGAATTACATGATTTTAAAAGTTTTTGTTTTTATTTACAAATATAGAAGTCACATATACAGCATACCCATGGATAAGAAGATTTCATAAAAGATTTCATAAAAGTAAGGTGTATATAAAATTTTGTGGGATGCAGTTAAAGAGATTCACAATGGGAAGGTCATGTTTTAATTTTTTTTAACAAAAAGGCTGAACATTGATATATTAACATCCTAATTTAGAAGCGAGGTAAAGAGAAAAAAATACATAAAGCGAAAATTAAGTAAATAGAAAACAAGGGTGCATCAGAGAGGACCAACACAATCAAGAGTGGTTGTAAAAGTTATCACATCTCTGGGAAGATCAAGCAAAAAAATTTAAACTCGTACAATTAAGACTTTACAAAAAGATGCTGTAAGGAATCTTTAAATACTGAATCCCAGGGCCCTCCCTGGTGGCGCAGCAGTTAAAGCACAGCACTAAGAAGCTAAAGCCACTTCAGCATGAGTTCAATCCCCGCCCCAGAGGTGACCACATGGCGCGGCAGACCTCCCCTGACCAGCCTGCTGCTCCCCTCAGCAGTGTACTTGGTCAGTCGGCCTATTGTGCTCCCCACTCTGTCTCTGGTGAAGCCTCTCACTGTCCCTGCACCTCTGGCCTGTACCCCAGTTCTGTATGCATAAATAAATAAAATCTTTTAAAAATCTTATTAAAAAAAAAAAAAGCCTGAATCCCCTATCTAGAAATCCCCATCCCTGACGCGTACTGACATTCTTTACCAACTGACCCCACTGATTGACAGTGTATCTAGCATTCCCAAAACCAACAAAGCCATCACCTCTAAATCACTGCAGTGACTGCCACGCCTTAAACCTTCGTGCACTCGTATCCAACGCCGTGTGCCATCAAGACTTAAACAGCCACAGAGGGCCATTTCCATTTCCTGTCATTACCCCTGACATTAGTCTTGGTTTTGTACCAAGGGCTGTGAGGCTGCCTAGTCAACTCTGAGCAAGGTGCAGTTACAGCTCGGTGGAGACTGTCCAAGAGTGGCATAGTCGGGCTAAGAACATGGCTGCGCCGGGGAATTCACCTGCGAGGGCCGCCATCTTAGCAACTATTCCATACAGTGGGCTGTTCCACAGAAGGAGATGGCAGGGGGTAATGTGGAGTGATACAAACCTTCTAAGGGCAAGTTTCTAAAAGAGGATGTTGATGCTCTTTGAAAATAGATTCTATAGGTCTGTACAAAGTTTATAGAAGCAACTCCCCCATCCTGGGGAGGGGAGATTTGCCTTGATCTCAAGGGAGATATCACGTCGGGGAGGGGGCTGTGAGTCAGGGTTACGTTTCCTCCTCCTCACCTGATGACACTAGAAGTTAGGGTGTAGTGTCCAGCTCCTGATGGGAAGCAGAGGACTCTTTAGGCATTTCAGACACAGCAAGTAGGACCCTACGGACATTAAAATGTTCTCTCTGGGCCTCATCTGAACAATCTGAGGAGCTGAGTGTCGGTCATTTAATTTCCCACTTCTCTGTCTCCACTGTAGTGTTTATGAATTAAATGGAAAACAAATCGGTATATTGGAAAACAATGTATCATTCCCATTTCTCCTCTCTGGTTCAGATCTCAACTATTCGACCATTATTAATTTTCCTTCCATCAATATAAAGCAGATTTCTGTTACAGATGCCTGAGTTCAAGTCCAAACCACAGGGGAAATGAAGTTTGTAGAGTAACAGAGACCCAAGTTCAAGAACTGAACCTGAGATGGTGGAAGATAGCTCACCCACAGTAGACTACTTACAGGCCTGGGCTTGTAGGCTGTAAAACAAGATGGTGGTTTCTGACAAAATCATCAACACTGGTTTTTAGATCAAACCAAGGAAATTGATGGTGGCAAAGTCTATCTTTTCCTACTCTAGCCTCCGCTGACTACAACTTCTGATGGCAACATCCAGAGATACTGAGACAGAAACCCACCTGAGGGAGAAGGGCTTGTCATTGTGCCAAACTACCCCCAAATGTTTATAGTTTTAAGTTTCTCTGTTTAATCTAGACAAAGAACTTGAATCAAGTTAGAGAAACTTTTCAAGCCAACTTAATCCTCCAATGTCCCCAAATCCTAATACACAGGACACTCACTGGGAATTTCTACTGAAGATATTTCCAAGGCTTCCCCTATGACATTCTTTAAGCTTTGGGTCCTAAGAAGTTAAAACCCCACAATGACATTGACATTTAACCCTTTTCAGTCTTGTTATTGATATATTTATCCTGAAATTATAGAGATACCTGTGTGTGTGTAAAATCATAGAGATGTATGAGAATAAAAAAAGCTTTGTTTTTAAGTAAAAAAAAATCTGTTTAAGGGTAATTTATTGTACAACAATAGATAATCTACACAATATTAAAGTTTTGGTATTTTGTTCATCATGGATTATTCTTGTTAAATTTGACTTTTGAAAGGATTGAACTACAGTGTCATCTATTGTGATTATGGAGCTTTTGGTGGCCTTTCAGTTCTGCACTTTGAGGTGAGCGCCTCAGTTGCCTCACTCTCGTCGCAGCCCTGCTGAGAAATCTTGTTCTCTAAAATAACACACTTTCAGGAGCACTGCTATTTCAGACTACATCAGTAAGAATAAAATGCCCACTCCTGCCTGGAGGAGCCAGGCCACTTTGACACAGAAAAGTAGCCTCAATTTTAACCCTAGTGCAAAGCGTCAGAGACGTGGTGTCTGAAGTCAACATGCCACATCTATTTTTACTTCAGTGTTTCTAAATAAAAAAGACCCTGTATGTACTTCACAGTTCAGATCTGACATTAACTCTTCCGCATTCCAACCTGCTTTGCTTTAAGCTAATCAAAGCACAGCTTCATTTACATTTTAACTAAGTTCCACTTCTCCCCTAAACCATACAGGAATTCCCTTTCTTTGTTTGGGGAGATAAGGATGATTAACCATGTCGGTGTGCCCTAAACCAGGGAGTTTTTTGGGACAATGGATGTTCAGAGTTACACAGGAAAGCCCCAGGCAAAATGGAACAAGTTGGTCACTACAGGTCAGATCCCCAGCAGTTCCTAGGATGTGTGCTCTCCCTTGTTGCACTAAGTTAATAAACCAATGTCTTTCATACTAGAAACATGACTGGAGTCATTATCAGAAAGACTTTAGCCAAGTAATTAACATTAGAAGAATTCGCAAAGGTCAAATTTGAAATCAGTCCTGATATACACTGATGGTGGCAAAACTCACAAGCACAGGTTCAAGCTGCACATCAGAGGGCCCTGGATGGAGAAATCATTAACTGAAAGCTGAATGCTAAACTAGGCCAGAAAATCATTGGTGGTGGAAAGATTATGAGAGCTCTGGTTTAGCAATGGACTGGAGCAATACTCATGGAGTTGAAAATTGGTCCAGAGGTAGTGAAAATGTTAACAGATATATAGTTTAGATTTTGACAACAACAAAGGTGTTGATGGTGGATTGCGTCACTGATGATGCAGTTTGAGGGCCAAGCAGATGAGCAGTAGTGGTGGGAGGGTTAATAGACAGCAGCAATTTGAGCCCTCTTCAGACCAAGTTTGAGGGGTTGTCAGTAGATGTTGCAGCTGGCCAATGGCTATGTGCAAGAGGTGGGATCTGGTTTCTAGTGACCAATGAGATGAAGTAGCAACCAGTTACTAGGGAAAAGCCACTGTTGCTAAGTAGGAGAGGCAGGGTCTGGCCTGAGTTGCTACTGACAAATAGCCAATGACTGCAAGAGAAATTGGGCTTCAGCCTCTTCAACCTACAGCAAACTGTTACTAGGTTACTCATTACTTTGTGAAAAGGCAATTAGCTGATGGCTGTGTCTGACATTCAGGCTCAGGTTTCCCGAGTCATAGGAGGCTGCCAGGTCTGTAAATCACCAGTGGTCCCCATTGTCAAAGGCAGAGAGGGGGTATAGGTAGATGCCATAGCTGTGTGAGGGAAGTGGAAGTGGATGGCAGTGAGACCTGAAGTTGCTTTGGCCAGATGGTACAACTGACTGATGTTCCAACTGACCGATGTTCCAAACTGTGTGTGGAAGACAGGCGATCATCTCCTTGGCCAATGAAATGTGACCATCCCTGTTACTATGGAGAAGTAACTTTGCTATTCCAAATTATAACAGTAGGAATGAATGCTCTCATTCTTGCCTGGAAAATCTAAATCATTTTGACACAGAATAGCAACCTCAATTTCTCAACCAGGTAGAAGAGGAACAAGAAACTTCACACAAGGAGCTGCAGACAGATGACACATTAAAAAAGACAAAAAAACAGTGAAATTAACTCAATAATACATTTGAGTTAAAGTACATATCCCAAAATTGATTACAATGGTTGAAATTATTAATGAAATATTTGGCATTCTTTTGTGGTAATAAGTCTGTGAAATCATGTGTATTTTTATACTTACAACACATCTCAACTTGAAAACTAAATTGTCATCAGATATACTTGATTTATGTTCCGATTTTATAAAACATATTTGAAAGTATAGCTTAATATTCTTAAGTTGTTCGCATATACTAAAAGGTTTCCAATCACTGAATTGAGTATTTTACTTTCAATTAATTAAAAGAAACACTTTTTAAAAATCAGTGCTACTTCACTAGCCTCATTTCAAGTGTTCAATAGCTATATGTGGCTAATATCTTCTATAGCTGATAGCACAAAATTATAAACAACATCCCATTGATGGTGGTCAACTCAAAAAGGCATGATTTTTAATTGTAGACCAGAGACAGGAATGGTAGAAGAACTCACACAGGCCAGCGAAAGATATATAAAAGATGGGCCCTGGTAGTGAATTGTTGACACAAGTTCACATTCAAGGGCAGACCAGAGTAGTAGCACTGATGGCAAATGTATTAACAGAGGCTTGGGTTTGAGGTCAGACCTGGAGAGGTATTGATAGCTAAAAAACAAATACTTCAGCCAAAAGAGCAAGACCCAGTTCTCCCTGCTCCTTCCTGTGAAGCACAACTATCAATCCTGGGAAAAAGGAAGAGAGAGAAAAACACAAAATGTGGTAAATGCAGATCAATCTACTGGGGACCCCAGCTCTGATGGAGGGGCATCTTATGTCCCTCTGGCCCACAGAAGAAGGTAACTCAAGCCCAAAATTTCCTGGCACTGAAACTAACAACAGAAAGCAGTTCCAGTAGGCTCATTCCTTCCCGGGATCAAACTGATTTCCCCCTGGCAACATGAAGGAAGCCCTCCCCAATAAGCAGCTGGCAGATGGGCCAGGTTCCCATGAATGGCCCTGAGAATGCCTCTCCATCTCCACTGAGCTTGGGACTTCCTTTCCTTGTAAGGACCACCCTACGCCGACAGGGGGCGTCGGCAAGAGGCTGTGTAACCGCAGCGAGATGCGAGGCCGAGTGGAAAACTTCTTTTACTTTGAAGGCCCCCAAGACCTCAGATTCCTTTCTTCCAACGGGAGGCGCGAGACTGGTGAGAGAAATCAGCAAGAAGGACCCAACCAAGTGGCGGGATTTGGAACACCCCCCCCCCCCCATGCAGAAGGCAGGCAGAACTGCAAGTAGAATTCAGCCACAACATACATGATGGCAGAGGAGGCTATGATGACCTTGCAGGCCTAGGAGTTCCGTTTCCTGGACAGACTCCTGGGCACCCAGAGGCACTGGTTGGGGAACCCATCACATCCCTGTAACTGAGAATCACTGGAGAACTAGCCTGTAGAAATCCTCTCCCCAGAAGGATCAAAACAAGGGAGGGAAAAGCACACGTGAATTGGTGCTGGGAATTTTATGGAGACTACACCTGAGAGAAGAAAGCATATATTGTACAAAAATGAAGAATGATATAAAATATATAAATAAATAAACAAATAAATAAGAAATCCTTCCCCCAGCCCCCCTAAGCCTTCTGGTAGCACCAGCAGAGACAGGTACCCCATTAGTACCAGATAAGCAAAGATGAACACCACAAAGGCTCTGAAAATTAAACTGCCATTGGAACCACAGCACAAAAAGTAAGCTAAAACCTGCCAGCTAAACCTAAACAGGGTGACTGGCTGCAGAAATAAAAGATTTTTCCAGAGACTCTTAATATCACAGACAAAATGCCTAGGTTACAACAGAAAATCACCCATAATCTCAAGAACCAAGAAAGTCACAACTTGTATGAGAAAAGACAACTCAGGTGTTCAGATTGTCTGACAAAGATTTTAAAGTAGTCATCATAAAAATATTTCAACAATCAATTACAAGTTGTACAAATCCTCTTGGGACAAATGAAAAATCTGAGCAATGAAACAGATTTTTTTAAACGGGAATTAGAGAACTGAGAAATACAGTAACAGAAATAAAAGGCTCAGCCAGATGGGCTCGATCATAGTGTGGTGGTGACAGAAGATGGAATCAATAAACTTGAGGACAAATCAACAGATTTCACCCAAACTCAACAGCAGAGAGAAAACTGACTCAAAATATTGGACAGAGCGGCCCTCCCTGGTGGCGCAGCGGGTTAAAGCACAGCACTGAGAAGCTAAAGCCGCTTCAGCATGAGTTCGATTCCCGCCTGCCCCGGAGGTGACCACATGGCGTGGCAGACCTCTCCTGACCCGCCCGCTGCTCCCCTCAGCAGTGTACTTCGTCGATCTGCCTGTTCTGTTCCCCACTCTGTCTCTGGTGAAGCCTCTCGCCGCCCCTGAGCCTCTGGCCTGTACCCCAGTTCTGTATGCACAAATAAATAAATCTTTAAAAAAAAAAATATTGGACAGAGCTCCACAGACCTGTCAGACAATAACGAAAGACTTAGTGTCCAGATCATGGACATCCCAGAGCATAAGAAAAGATGGTGAAACCAAAAATATATTGAAACCAAAAATATATTTAGACAAATAGTTAATAAAATGTTCCAAATTGGGCAAAAGACACAAGCTTACAGATCCAAGAACTTGAGAGAATCTCAACAGTAAAAACCCAAACAAGTTCATGTCAACATAGAGCATAATTAAATTTTTGAGGACTGAAGATAATGAAATTAGCCTGAAAATAGTCAGAAGCACAACATTGTCTGCAGGAGAACACTAACTTAAGTGGCAGCACATTGGTTTCAGGGGTCACACTTGCAACTGTCATAGATGAATAAGTTCTGCAGCATTATTGCACAGCACAGTAATTGTAGACAACAATTCTGTAGTATAAATTTCAAAGTTGCTAAGAAACTAAATCTTAATTATTCTCAACACAAAATGAAATAATAATTATGTGGTGGTAGCTAATGTTATGGTGGTAATCATAGACATATTGCAATGTATAAATGTACCAAATCAACACTTTAAAGTTGCACATTGTTATGTCAGTTATAGATCCATTTTTTAATGTGCAAAAAATACCAGATTTCTCATCTGAAAACCAGAAGGAAGTGGCATAACATTTTCAAAGTACTGACAGGAAAGAATTGTCAACTGCTAAATCTGTATTTAATGAACTGGTCTTCAGTTTAACTTCCTTAGCCAACTGTTAAGGGCCTGCTAGCAACAAATTCTCTCCATTTGTCCCCCTATTTTTGACAAATTTGGTATTGGTGCAATATTAAAATTCGAAAAGAATTGAAAAGTTTTCCCTTTTTTTCTAAGCTTTGGAGAAATTGAATAGGCACTGGTAAAATTCTCTGACGATTCCCTTGGGTCTGGGGTGATTTGGGAGAGTAAGTTTCATTCCATTTATTTGGTGGAAAATGCATTTCTATGGTACACTATTTTCTCTATACCCCAGAGTTAATTTTGTCCATTTTTACCTTCTGGAAAAAAGCACCCATCTCATTTATAACAGATTTCCAGGTTTATTTAAATGATATCAAATAAAGTGGTCTCCTAAAATTCTTTTAATAGCCTCTGTAATTCCAGTTATTTCTCTTGTTTTTCTTACTTTTCATCCTTTTGAAAATTATGAGTGTTTTGTCCATAGTTATTATTGAAAATAATATTTTCTGAATTATATGTTTGGTCTACCTTTTTTTAAATTTTACACTTTCATCTCTGCTTTTATTTATTCACTTCTTTCTCTCCCTTACCTTTGAATTGGATAGTTAATTCATTTTTTTCTTGTTAAGGTAAGTTTTTAAGGCAATGATTTTTCCTCTCTGTTTGAAAACAAACAGACATCCCAATGATTGGGAAAAATTTTTCTCACACAAAACTGGTGATAAAGGGTTGATCACAAAGTTACACAAAGAGCTGATGAAACTCAACAAAAATAAACAACTCCATCAAAAAATGGCCAGGAGAGCTAAAAAGACACTTCTCTAAAGAGGAAATGCAGATGGCCAACAAGCATATGAAAAAAAGGTTCAATATCACTTGTAATAGGGAGATGCAAATTAAAACCACAATGAGATACCACCTCACCCCAGTGAGAATGGCACATCTTCAAACAACTAGCAGCAACAAATGTTGGCAAGGATGTGGAGAAAAAGGGACTCTCCTGTACTACTGGTAGGAATGCAAACTAGTACAACCACTATGGAAAACTGTTTGGCGGTTTCTCAAACTGCTAAACATGGAGCTTCCATATGACTCAGCAATCCCACTCCTAGGTATCTACCCAAAAGACACAAAAACACTGATTCAAAAAGACACCTGCACCCCCATGTTTATTGTTGCTTTATTTACAATAGGAAAAACATAGAAACAAACCAAATGCCCAAAAGTAGATGACTGGATTAAAAAGATGTGGTCTATATACACAATGGAATATTACTCAGTGATCAAAAAAGATAAACACATGCCTTTTGCAGCAACATGAATGGAGCTGGAAGGGATCATGCCTAGTGAAATAAGCCAGAAAGAAGAAGAAAAATACTGGATGGTTTCACTCATAGTAGGAATATAATGGACCAGGCGAGAAAATAATAATAATGAACAGCCATATATCAGAGACATTTTATGGGAGTGGAGTGGAGAATGGGATCAAAAATGGGGGAGTGCATGGGACTATGGTGATGGCACACAGGTGATTTGCTAATGGGAAGTCCACAGAGATTACAACTGAGATGGGAGAAGGCACAAAATAATGTAAAAATAAAGTTACAATAATAAAAAATAGCCTTCTAGGGAAATATAAGAGTATAATGAATGTGAGAATTCCTTCAGCCAGCAGTCATTCATTCATTAACCATCACAGAGCTCATACTGAGGGAAGAGCCTATGAATGCACTAACTGCTAGAAAGCCTTCTCTCAGAAACCATACCTCATACCAGAGAGAACTCTATGACTATAATGAATGCAATTTCCTTTAGCAGGAAATTACAACTTGTCACTTATCAGAAGATTCATACCAAAGAGAAGCCCTGTAAAAATAATGAATGCGGGCCCTCCCTGGTGGCGCAGTGGGTTAAAGCACAGCGCTAAGAAGCTTAAGCCACTTCCGCATGAGTTCGATCCCCGCCTGCCCCGGAGGAGATCCACATGGTGCGGCAGACCTC
>NW_004567128.1:27318769-27395890 GCF_000260355.1 Condylura cristata | reverse complement strand
GATGTGCCTGTTCTGCTCCCCACTCTGTCACTCTGTCTCTGGTGAATCCTCTCACTGCCCCTGCACCTCTGGTCTGTACCCCAGTTCTGTATGGATAAATAAACAAATCTTAAAAAAAAAAAAAAAAGACTATTTGCAAAGTTGTTTCAGATGCAATGTCAAACATTGAAAATACTTTTAAAATAAGGACTTAAATAAAACAAAATAAGATAGCACACCTGAAAATCAGCAGTAATGACTTCACGTTGTCAAATACCCATCAATGTTCAAGTTTCCCCCAGGGTCTCCTAACTAGGAGAAGAATTTTACATTTTGCTTTTGCATTTGATTTGTCCAAATCAAGACCGAAACAAGCCCACATTTGTTTAGCATGCCTCCTGTTTATCTTTCCTTACAATGGATTTGTTGAAGAATCTAAATTGTCTTCCCTTATTATTGCTCATATTCTGGGTTTTCTGATTGCATCGCCATGGTGTTATTTAACATTTCTCTCTTATCTATGTTCCCTTTAAAATAGTAGTTAGATCTAAAGGCTTGGTATGATTCAGGTTTGACATTTTTGGCAAGGAAATGTAATGGATGGTACCATGCACTTCCTATGACATCAAACTGTGAGGCACGTAGTGTCTGATTGTCTGACTTTTATTAAGATTCATCAATGAATTTAGGTGGTGGCAACCTAGTCCACCTAAAATTGCCCATCAGCTTTTCAGCATTGTTTGAACACTACTGATGATCATTGTTTAGAGTTTTTATTTCATACAGGGAAAGTAGGATATAATGCAATTATTTCCTTTTATTGGCCCAAATGTAACCAATGAGGGTTTTTTTCTATGGTTGATAGGAACTTATGGTTGTTAGGAAGCATTTTGGTATGCTTCAGGTCAGATGTTTTTAAATCAAATTTTATTGATTTACCATTCATTTACAAAACTATATATACATATCCATGTATATACATAACTATATATTATCACAAATATATGTAGAATATATTTTACAAGGATATATAAAATGTATACACACATATATTTACAAAACTATATATACACGCATATACATGTACACACACAACTTGACATGTCTGTATGTGCCATCACACTATCACATGACCCTCTTCTACCCTTTTTCCTGAACCCTTTCCTGCTTCAAGGAAGGGGGAAATTGCTCTACCTTTAAACTAGTGAGAAGTCTTTCAGCTTGGCTCTTGTGTCAGAAGGACACAAGACATGTTTTCAGCAGTCTTTGACAGCTTCCTGCTTTCTGGGGTGAAAGGATGTTCCAAGATCACTGAAACCTTTTCCTGTTGCAGACTTACACTAGAGCCTTTCCCCAAGGAGAAATTGCAGGGGGAATGATATTCAAAGACTATAATCTGGTTGCTAGGGTGGTCATCATTTTCAGCATTTTTCAGTGTACAAACTAGGAAAATATATATACTTAAGAAAGAGAAAAATGCAATTTCATAGCATTATTTCCATTCCAATATAAGACTACAGGGTTTTTATCTAACTTCTTAGATTTTTTTTAATTTGTATATCTTTTTATGTCTGAAAATCTTGGTTCTTGCCAACACTGACATCATTAATTCTTCACCCTAATTATCTATATGTATATATCTATATATACTTTTACCTGAAGTAATTTCCAAATAGTAATTCATGTTAACTTTTATTTTTTAACATTAATAATCACTTAATGTATTAACATTTTTACTTGTGAGTGTACGATTTGCAAATACCGGGAAAAAGTAATTCTGTGGGCACAATAGAATGCTAGAGACAGGGATGCAATCAGAAAAAATTATCAACTTTGGGGGGAGGGAGATGGAACTACATTCCACCCTTATATCTACATAAACTTGGGAAGGAGAAAGAAAGAGTACACTGGATCATAATTATGTTGAAAGTAAATTTGGGTCTTGCAGCTTCCCTGTTGGTGCAAGGGGTTAAGTCTCAGCACTGTGAAGCTACCAGTAGCCACTGCAGCATGGCCAGGGAGCTGACCCACATGGCGCAGCAGACCTCCCCTGTCTCACCTGCTGCTCCTCGCAGCAGTGTATTTCAGTAGATCCACCGGTTCTGTTCCCCACTCTGTTTCTGGTGAATCCTCTCACCCCCACTCTCCCAACTCTGGCTTGAACCCCCAGCTCTTGAATGCATAAATAAATAAATAAAATAAATCTTAAAAATTTGGGTCTTGCTGTCTCAACTGCAGGAACTTGACTTTATGATCTAGACCTTGGGCTCTGGGCTGACCTGTTTCATGAATAATGATCTGAAACAGCCAGTCTTCCCCTTCCCTTGACTACCTAAGACCCTAAAGTTAATGCCAGCAATTACAAGAACAATGCTTTTTAGACAGCCAGATCAGCATGTGTACAGTTTCTTCTGGATGCATTATTTAAAAGTACACATGGGCCCTCCCTGGTGGCACAGCGGGTTAAAGCACAGCACTAAGAAGCTATAGCCACTTCTGCATGAGTTCGATTCCCGCCTGCCCTGGAGGTGACCACATGGCGTGGCAGACCTCTCCTGGCCCGCCCACTGCTCCCCTCAGCAGTGTACTTCGTCGATCTGCCTGTTCTGCTCCCCACTCTCTCTGGTGAAGCCTCTCACCACCCCTGAGCCTCTGGCCTGTACTCCAGCTCTGTATGAAAATAAATAAACCTTTAAAAGAATAAAATAAAAGTACACATGAAGTAAGGTGGCTACTCAAGCCTTGATAGGCCCCTTCCAACCTAACTTCCTGATTTAGATTGCCTAAGTGAGGCACTCAAAAGGTTGGCATTATGGAGGTTGAGAACAGAGGAATGAAATATCCCAATCCATCCTTATACTTAGGATGCATTTCGTACCAAGATCAAATCACTAGTGACAGTGAATTTCCAGGGTCAACTATGGTTGCCCAATGGGACTGGCCCCCCTTGGGGACAAGGACACATATGTGTACCCAAGCTTCAGTCCTCAGCTCTCTACCTTCAGTTAGAGAGCAGCTGGGGAACACGGGGAGGCTATTTATTTAAAGGACATTTCAATGACATCATTCAAAAGTGGTTCGTGTAAATCCATCTTCGAAGTTAATACATATATGCAACATTGAAAACCATTGTTCATACTTCATAAGTAAGACATAACTTTCATAATGATTACCATCTGAACAAAACCATTCTTATACATAGGCTGCAAAATCTTAAAAGCAACGTTTTTAACCATCAAAACCAATGTCATGCATCCCATCTGGCAAATTTCCATCATGTCAAACATCCAAAGAGATGACAGTTAAGTGCACTTACTTTCGGTTGGAAACAGACTCCAGAGTCAACAGGTCCGGTAGAACTGGCTGGGAAAACAGACCTGTGGTCACCACCACTGCCATTTAGCATGGGGCTTCATCTGGAAATCTATTTAAGTCCTCCTCAGATGGAGTCTGCTGACCGGTAAAACAAAAGCAAATGCATGCAACCAGCCATGGAGAATAAAAGCAGAATTTGTGCTACCAGAAGTGTATTCTATGGAAAATAGGTCCACATGGAGTGAGGGGTAGGGATCTCCAGTGGGCCAAACTACCTCTATCTAAATATATGTTTCACAGCAGGCAGGACAGAAAAGTGGGATAATTAAGAACTTTCAAGATTCACATATGTAGAAATAAAAAATAACAGAAAGGCAGGACTGTGTGTTTTCCAGAGTTTCACACTAGGAAATCATTCAAGCTTCAGTAATATTTGGGTCCAGAATAAAAATAAGGCTGGTGCCCCGTCAGACTGAGCACAAGCTGAGCGGGTCGTTCAGCTCCTTAAGCCTCATTTCCCATCTGGAACCTGAGGGTGGCCCATTGCCACGGGCCCAGTACCCCCACCCCCACCCCCACCCCCTATCCCCGCAGCTGCGCACAGCCTAGTGTGTGCACCCTCCGTCCTGCGAAGGCCAGGGAGCGCCTCTCAAGTCTCGTCCCCAGAGAATTCCCGCCACCTGGAAAGAGGAATGGGATCAGAACTGGGGTGGGAAAAGTGCATGGGACTATGGTGATGGCCTCTGGGTGAACTGGTGGTGGGAAGCCCGTGAGGACTACAAATGACATGAAAAAAATATACAAAATGAAGAATGATGGGGGAAAAAATTCCTTCCATGAAAAAAAAAAATAATGATAATAAACAGAATCCCTACGACCAGTTCATCCTAGCACCATCACCACAGTCCCTTGTGCTCTTCCCTTGCCTGTTTCAATCCTTCTCCCTCCCCCTGCCCTGTAGAATGTCTCTGATGTATAGTTCGTTGTTAATTTGTTATTTATTTATTCATTATTATTTTTCCCTTTTCCCTTAATTGGTACCCCTGTGTTCCTCCTCTAAGTGAAACCATTCGAAATTCTTCTTTTTCCTTCTGGCTTCTTTCACTGAGCACGATCCCTTCCAGCTCCATCCCCAGTGCTGAGAATGACGTGAGTTTATCTTTTTTGATCGTGGAGCACCTAGCTGCTTTTAGAAGAGCAGAAAGGAGCCGCCTCCAGCTGCGCTTCCTCAGCAACCTTGAAATAGCCTGCAACTGGACCTCCTCCTACCTCCCCACCACTCCTTTACTATTACCTTGTCAACAAGTAGAAAATAAGCTCTAAATAGGACTAGGTGGCAATTAGAATCCCAGAGCAAACACTAAGAACATAATGCTCAATAAACACAATTTTCGAGAAAGCAAATCTACCTTCTTACATTTGTTTGTAATTGTTTTGACTTCTCCAAGGTTTAAAGAATGAAGCCCTCAAATTTTGAGACTCAAATAAATTCCTGCTTGGGATGTTTCCCAGGGTTCCCTGCCAGAAGTGAGGAAGCGTTAATTGTGAAAGGAGAAGAGAGGATGCTCCCTATTATCGTACTGACCAGAGGCTTGGTGTAGGGCAGGGGGTGATAGAGGTCCACTCAGACGTTGTGGGGATTTCAAGGCCACGACCCAAGGGGAGATACCTGCTGGCTGCCTGCACAGCTCCTGAAGCAACAGGTCTGGCCTGAGGGTAGAAAGTTTGCATTAAACAGAGAAGCTATGATTTCTGGACACAATCACATCTTATTCAAGCACCACCATACTGTTTTTTTAAGATTTATGTATGCATGCATGCAGAACTGGGGTACAGGCCAGAGGTGCAGGGGTAACAGGATTCACCAGAGAGAGAGCGGGGAGCAGAACAGGCAGATCGACTAAGTACACTGCTGAGGGGAGCAGCTGATGAGACAGGAGAGGTCTGCCATGACACATGGGTCATCTCCCTGGCAGAGGACTGGGGATCAAACTTGTGCTGAAGCAGCTGCAGCTAGCTTCTAGTGCTTTGCTTTAACCCGTTGCACCATCAGGGAGGGCCCACCATCATATTATTAACACTAAATATAATTTACACTAAAATTAATGATCCCTTCAGCACTATGTCTAACTCTAAAAAGCTCACTCATTCCAAGAGCCCCAGAAAGATGCTCTTGGAAGAGTCAGCACCCCCACGAGCTCATGTTCTAGCTCAACGCAGTTGAAAGGCTGCGTGTGACTTTCGTGGATTAGTCGTAATTACGATATCTCTGCTTTTACTCAGTTCAAACCAACTATTAAACTATTATTTAAAAATACTCACCTTGTACAGAAATTTCCTGCTCACAGGTATCAAAAATGATGCAAGTTGGGCCCTGCCTGATGGCACAAGGGGTTAAAGCTCCGCACTACGATGCTAACAGCAGCAGCTGCAGTACTAGTTCCATCCCCAGCCAGGCAGCTGACCTGCATAGAGCGGCAGACCTCTCCTGACCTGCCTGCTGCTCCCCTAGGCAGTGTGCTTCAGTACATCTGCCTGTTCTGCTCCCCACTCTGTCTCTGGTGAATCCTTTCACCGCCCCTGAGCCTCTGGCCTGTACCCCAGTTTTGTAAGCATAAATAAATAAATCTTTAAGAAAAAGCAGAAAAATGAAGACAGAAGACTTCTATTGGCTGATTTCAAAATCTGCTATAAAGTCACAGTATCTAAGATAATGTGCTATAGGTGTAAAAGTGAACAAGTAGACAGCAACAGACTGGAGAGGCCAGAGATGGACACACACACACACACATCAAAGTGTAGTCAGAAAAGTAGTTTTTTGATTCATGGTGCTCAGTCAATTAAATTCTTACATGCAGAGTTCCACTTCCAAGATGGTAGGGTGAAATGCTCCATGGGCCCACTCCAGTGAAATGAACTCTGGTGAAAACTATTTTTAAAGAAAACAACCAATTAAAGATCCTGGAAATTATCTTCAAGGCATACACCAAATGAATATTTATTCCCCCAAAATTAGTAAAATCATGAATAGTGAGAGTCTACAGCATTTGAACCAAGATCCAACCCCTTCCTCTGCCTCACCTCACCTCAGACCTATTCTTCATAGATTGGCGAAGAAAATGGGGCTCTTTCCCCCTACCAAGAAGGGCGAGTTATCAGGATTTCTCACACCCAAGTTGAACAGGCTAAACTCCTGATAAGTATAGCTCAAGAAGTCAGGGGCTCCCTGCCCCTTCTTACCCCGTATTTGGGACAGAGGTTCTGCTCCAGGTGTGGCAGGCTAAGGATGTTGGCATTCCAAACTACTCTTACAGCCAAGACCAGGGGTTAGCAACCCATCCGTGCCTGGAGTTGTGACTTACTTAAAGACTTTGCCCAGGGTGGGGAGAGGTGGTCCATACGAAAAGAGAGCTCCAAAGTTCTTCCCAAATAAACTGACTTTCTTTGAAATGAAGTATGGGGAAGTTCAAGCCTAAGGATACTCTTTGAAACAATGGTTCCTATGAAGTTAGGGAACAGTCCACAGATTCCTTTTGCTTCTGGCACCTACCGTAGTTCACAGGTGCCCAAAAACTACCACCGGCCATAAAATTCGCTAGAAGAGGCCCTCCCCCATGGCACAATGGGTTAGGACGCAGCACTGCAAGCTAGCCACTACTGCTTCAGTGCGAGTTCGATCCCCCACTCGGAGGTGATCCACATGGCAGATCACATGAGGCAGACCTCTCCTGACCCGCCTGCTGCTCCCCTCAGCAGTGTACTTCATCAGTCTGCCTGTTCTGCTCCCCACTCTGTCTCTGGTGAATCCTCTCTCACCGCCCCTGTACCTCTGGCCTGTACCCCAGTTCTGTATGCATAAATAAATAAATCTTTTTAAAAAAATTCCCTAGAAGAAGCAGAGAACTCTCTGAAAGCTTCTATACTCGTGATCAGGGCATATTGCAGTGAATAAGTACAGATTAATATTGGCTGAAAGAAGAAAGACACGAGGCAAAATTCAGGGAAGTTCCAAAAGCAGAGTGTTCAGTTGTCCCCCAATAGAGTCATGGACTGCACTACTACTTCACTAAGTAATGATACGTGGCAATATGTAAGAGTATTGCTAACCAAAGAAATTTACCAGAGCCCTAGTGTCCAGAGTTTTTAATAATGGCTGACCTTTGTCTCAAGACCTTCCAGAGTTTGAGGTGACACCACATGACCCAAAACCCTCACCCTACACCACATGATCCAAAGCCCTCACCCTACATCACACCAGGTATACAAGACACTCAGCATGCAGAAGAGTGCGTCATTCCAAGAGTTTACAGATTACTTCCCACAAGTCAAGGACAAAGCTCAAAGACAACTCCTCTTAATTAAGAGCAACAGGTTAAGCCATAGGTGAGCTATTTCGCCTGAGAGAACCAGGGAAAGAACAGCTCAGAGAGCCCTCCTGGGGTTGGAAAAAACCTAAAAGATTGGCCTCAGAAACTACTCGTGCCTGAGCTTAATTGGATCAGGCTGCTGAGCAATGTATGCTCCAGAGCCTTGTCAAAAGCAACAGGCAATTAGTTGGTAATTAATGGAGGCTAATGAGCTAGGAGTGATGCCAGACCAAGAGGACAGTTTAACAGGGAGATCAGGAAGAGTCATTCCAAGAGAGCCCTGCTGAAACCATGGCAGAGTGGCTGTGTAAGTGCCCAAGGCTGCCCAAGCAATGCCAAGAAACACCAGGGGAAACAGACTTCACTAAAATATCTATCTGGAAACACATTCAATCAGAGCTCACTTCCCATCAAACACAGTAGTCGATTTCAGGAATCTTACAGACCTAAATAAGATGTTTTTAGTAGAAAATACAAGAGAATATCTTCATCATATTGGAATACACAAAGATTTCTTAAACACAAGCACACACATGAACCATAAAAGAAAACATTGATAAACTAAATTAGATTAACAACATCCATGCATCAAAAGACACCATTTAATAATTACAAAGGCAAATGACAAGCTAAAATATATAAAAATAAACATAGGTAGACAGATAGTCACGGCATACGGATAGATGGACATGAACGAAAGGGACTGAAATGTGTTTTGCTTTTGCAAATTGGGGTTAAAGTTCCTATCTCTGCCCATAACTTGCAGAGAATATTATTATTCTCACCAGTTTTCACTGAAGTGATATGTCGTGTTACAGTATTTTGCCCTTGTTTTTATTTGTTTACTTATTTATTATAATTAAATTTATTTTCTTACATCTTTTTTTTGTACAGCATTTGATTTCTCCCTTCAGGTGTAGTCCCCACCATAATCCCTGTGCTCTCCCTGCCCCTGCCCTAACGCCCCCCCTTGCCTTAACCCTCTCCCCTGCTGGATGCCTCAGACCCATGGTCAGCTCAAAAACTTTGTCTTTGGGGCCCTCCCTGATGGTGCAGTGAGTTAGGACGCAGCACTGCAAGCCAGCCGCAGTGGTTCTAGTGCAAGTTCGACCCTTGGCCCCAGAGGTGACCACATGGCACAGCAGACCTCACCTGTCTCTCCCACTGCTCCCCTCAGCAGTGCACTTCCTCGATCTGCCTGTTCTGCTCCCCACTCTGTCTCTGGTGAAGCCTCTCACTACTCCTGGCCTGTACCTCAGCTCTGTATGCATAAATTTTTTTTGTCTTTTTCCTGCCTTTTTGTTCAGTTTCTCTATATTCCACATATAAGATGAAAGATGAAACCACTTGACATTTCTCCTTCTGACTTATTTCACTTAGCATAATCTCGTCCACATCCATCCATGTGGAAATGGTATGAGTCTCTCTTTTTTGATCTCTGCGTAGTATACCTTTGTGTAGATAGACCAGAGCTCCTTGATCCTTTTGGTTTGCCCTCATTTTTGTAGAGAAGGTGTTTGGCATTACAAGTGGGCCTCCTTTTCCTCTACTGTAAAATAAGGCTAATAATCACTACCCAGTACTATGCTTCAGAGGACTAAATAGCCAACATGTGAGTGCTGAGATAAATTCTGGTATGAATTGACGGCCCTTATAGTTTTCATATTTTGTTAATGGTATTCATCTTTCCACACTTCATCTGTAGGGTTATTATGGACATCACCATTTACCTGGCATACATTTGTAGCAAGCTGGATGGAGCTGGAAAGGATTATGCTTGGTTAAATAAGTCAGAAGGAAAAAGAAAAATATCAGATGGCTTCACTTATAGCAAGAATATAGGGAAAGCAAACAAATGGTCAGAAAATAAGACAAAACCAGCAGGTAAATTAAAGATCAGAGACATAAGCAGGAAAGGAGAAGGAAAGGGGTCAAAATTGTAGAGGGCTGGGAAGAGCTCAAGGGACTGTAGTGATGGATCTTGGGTGCCACGGTGGTGATTACCTGGCCCCCTTTGGAGGTGGAGACGAGGCATGACAGTGTATTTTGCCCACTCCAACTGGCCTCTCACCTAGTGCTAGGTAACTTTGTCTTGAGATTTCTGGAGGCCCCAAGCCCACCTCCCCAGTCCTCGTGTTCTTGTGTTGGGTTCAGAAAGACCCTGTGGCACAGCATCAGTGTGTACACGAACTGAGTGATGGTCTCCTTCTCCAGCCTGCCAGGCCAGACTGCACTGAGGGAAAAGACACACCCACAGGGACAGTTTGGTGAGAAGGCAGTGGGGGGGCAGGAGGCAACTGAGAGAGAGAAGAGAAAGCAATATGAGAGACACAGGGGTCAGGACTAGGTACCCTTAGGCCCTCTCGTTCAGACTGTCCCCTTTACCTCCAGACACAGCACTTCCTGCCACCCCTCTCCTCCACAGCCTCCCAGGCATCCCACTCAGGAAAGACTGGATGGGTCTTGCCACTGACTCATTTTTGGAGTCCAGGATCCTGGGGTTCACTCTGGGAAAGGTTTCACCAGAACTCCCCTTTCAGTGGCAGATGGCAAGTTTTTCCATGAGACAGAAACTCAGTTATATTTAAAGAGCAGGTTTATTAGGGAAAAGGACAGGTGTATTGGACACTTGCATAGGCACAAGCGGGCAGGGAGAGATGCCCCAGAAGGGACAGGTTTGCAGAAAGAGGCCTGCATGATCGCAGGCAGGCAGCCTTAGGAGAGCGACCTCCCCTGAGGGAGGTCAGTGCAGAGAAGGTCCAGCATGGTACAGACCACAGGCAGGCAGGGGGCTGCCCTGTGCTGGTGCAGAGAATGCACTCATGTAGACAGCTTCTCTTTGGGAGGGACTCACTCCTTGTGAGGCTGGATTTGTTGACTTTGAATAGAATTTGATAGGCCCTAACAGAGACTTCCAAAGGAGACTCCCCAACAGCCCCATCTCCATGTCCTTATCTTTTACCTTTTGGGTCTGAGCTCTAGACACAACCCCCAACAGTCTGTTATCTGCTGGGACCTCCTGCCGACATCCCCATCCCGGGGGCCTGAGGACTTTGATTTTATGGCTGTGTCAAGGATCTTAATTTTTATGGCTGTGTTAATTGCTATTCTAGCCCCTTCTACCCAACCCCCAGTGTGAATCAATCTTGTGATGCCTCCCCCTGCATTCCTTCCTCCATCACCACCACTACCCAAGACCATCACAAATATCTTGAGGCAGGAGTCAGTTACCCCAAAGTGGGTGGGGTGTAAACTTGGCATCCCTGACACTGACCCACTGATACTTCCATCCACAAGACTGTGGGCACCCCTGGGAGCACTATAGGGGAGAACTTGAGATTATTCTCAGCAGCAAGTATTTACAGCCTGGTGAGCCATAGTGAACCCCTGAGATTCTCCCAGAGAAGACAGGGTCCATGCCCTCCCCATTGTGTTTGTAATATTTGTTTTCATTTGTTAGATAAATAAATATAAAAGTTTGGTGTTGACTGTGTGCTAGGCACTTTTGATACAGTAGTGAAAAAAAAACACACAAAAATCCTTGCTCACAGAAAGCTTTTATTGTAGTGGGGAAGACAAGCAATAAGCAGACAAGTGGGTGGTCAAGAAGTAATAGAGGGCCATGCATATTTGTAAATATGAAAACTTTTAAAATTTGGCCCTCCCTGGTGACGCAGCGGGTTAAAGCACTGCACTGAGAAGCTAAAGCCACTTCCGCATGAGTTCGATTCCCGCCTGCTCCGGGAGGTGACCACATGGCGTGGCAGATCTCTCCTGGCCCGCCCGCTGCTCCCCTCAGCAGTGTACTTCGTCCATCTGCCTGTTCTGTTCCCTGCTCTGTCTCTGGTGAAGCCTCTCACCGCCCCTGAGACTCTGGCCTGTACCCCAGTTCTGTATGCACAAATAAATAAATCTTTTAAAAAAAAATTTGTTTTAAAAGCTCTTTAAATTTCAGGATGGACTTTTTTTCATATACTTGTGGGCGATCTGCATTTCCTCTTTGGAGAAGTGTCTTTTTAATTTTTCCACCCATTTTTTGATGGGGTTGTTTATTTTTGTGGAGTTTCATCACTTCATTATATATCTTTGTGATCAATCCTTTATCACTAGTTTTGTGTGAGAAAACTTTATCAAAAACAGTTGGGGGAGCGAAATGCACTGGACTATGGTGATGGTACACGGGTGATTTGGTGATGGGAAGTCTACGGGGATTACAACTGAGATGGAAAAATGCACAAAATGATGTAAAAATAAACTATTATATTATTTAAAAAAAAAAAAACTGTTGGAGATGGGACACAACCCCAAGGTCTGAT
Source organism: Condylura cristata (assembly GCF_000260355.1). Taxonomy (NCBI): domain Eukaryota; kingdom Metazoa; phylum Chordata; class Mammalia; order Eulipotyphla; family Talpidae; genus Condylura; species Condylura cristata. The sequence goes on along the minus strand of NW_004567128.1, from coordinate 27,383,913 downwards.
GAGCTGGAATATGTGTTTCAGTGTAACTATCAGTGAACTGTCTTCCAAGAAGCAACTACAGGATGCTCTTTGCTAAGTGGCACAGAACGGGGCTCCTGGGGAGCAGGGATCTAGTGTCCTTTATGACTGCATCTGCAGCACCTAGAAGAGGCCTGGTCACAGTAGGCTGGAGAACAAAGGTGCAAGGGATGTTTGTAATTAGACACTGGGTAAAAAAAAAAAAAATTCAGGATGGAGGCATTATGGGAATATGTTCCTTTTTCTCCCCTCCCTCCTCTTTCCCTCCCTCCTGTGGAGTCCCACCCCGCCCCACCCATGAGGGAGCGCCATCTTGGCGGCCATTTGTGATTGGGAGCCATCCCTCAACTAAGGTAGGAAGATTGTGGCTGCAGAGAAAAAAAAGTCACTGGAATCAATATCAATCAACTTCAGGCTCCAAATTGTGTGAAAAGTGGAAAGTACATTCTGGGGTACAGATTCTGAAAATGATCAGACAAGTTAAAGCAAAACTGATCATCCTCGCCAACAACTGCCTAGCTTTGAGGAAATCTGAAATAGAAGACTACAGCCATCTTGTTCAAAACTAGCGTTGGTCCACACAATGGCAACAATATTGAATTGGGCACAGCTTATGGGAAAATACTAGAGTAGTCACCCTGGCTACTCTGGTGACTGATGTCACTAGAAGCATGATGGAACAGACTGGTAAAAAGTAAAGCATGCAAAAAATTATCTTTAATAAAACTTGCTAGAGCTTGCTTGAAAAATAAACTAACATTCAGAACGGGGATAGAAGGACAAGGAAGTTCTTTCTGACACAGTAACCTTTGAGAAGAGCATGAGGGAGTAGACTTGAAGTGGGAACTACGGGGGCACTTGGCAAAGAGGTTCGCACGATTTGAGGGAATTGAGAGAGGACGACTGTGTAGATTGGAAGGAGACTATTAAGTGGGCAATCAGACCTCACTGGGTAGGGACACACACACAACACAACTTCTCTGCAGCATCATAAAACCCAGGGGGTTGGGAGAGGCCTGAGCCTCCTGGCAAAGCTGGAAGCACAATTAGATTAGAGGTGGTAACTTCCTCCAGCAACCTCTGGGTGAGCTTGGTTGGAGGTGTGTAGCTTTGGGTTGGATACTAGACTCAAAGTTAACAATAAAAGGCTACGTACAAAATTTTGGTTCTTACAGAGAAAGAAAAAATACTCCATGATATCACTTGTATGTGAAATTTTTAAAAGTTGAATTCAGAGAAACAGAGAACAATGGTGGTTACCAAGTATGGGAAGGTGGGGGAAATGGGGGAGCTACTGGTCAAAAGATACAGCTTCCAACTACTAGATTAACATGTCCAGGGACTGGGATGTACAGAAAGGTAATCATAGCTAATGATACTTTATCAAATACTTGAATGTTGCTTAAAGTGTAGATCATAAGTGTTCTACCACAAAACAAATGTTATATGATGGGATGGAGGAGTTACTAAATGCTATGGTGATAATCATTTTGCAACCTATAAATGTATCAAGTCAATGCACTGTACATCTTCAACTTATACTATATGCTAAACATCTCAATAAAACTGGTGGGTGGACACAGGTTTATGGACAGCTAATCTTTGATAAAGGAGCAAAAAAGACACAATGGAACAAAGAAAGTTTGTTCAGCAAATGGTGTTGGAAAACTGGGAAGCTACATGCAAACAAATGAAACTAGATCACTACCTCACACCATACACAAAAATCAACTCAAAGTGGATTAAAGACCTAGACATAAGAACGGAAACCATAAAATACCTGGAAGCAAAGATGGGCCAAACACTACACAACATACACTTCAGCCGCATCTTTAAAGATAGAGCAACTGATGCCACAATAGTGAAGGCAAAGATAAATAGATGGGACTACATCAAGTTAAAGAGCTTCTGTACAGCAAAAGAGACATTACAAAAAACAAACAGACATCCCACTGATTGGGAAAAAATTTTCTCACACAAAACTAGCGATAAAGGATTGATCAAAAAGATATACAAAGGACTGATGAAGCTCATCAGAAATAAACAACCCCATCAAAAAATGGGCAGAAGAGCTAAAAAGACACTTCTCCAAAGAAGAAATACAGATGGCCAACAAGTATATGAAAAAGTGTTCAACATCACTTGTAATAAGGGAGATGCAAATTAAAATCACAATGAGATACCACCTCACACCAGTGAGAATGGCACATCTTCAAACAACTAGCTACAACAAATGTTGGCGAGGATGTGGAGAAAAGGATCTCTCCTGCACTGCTGGGAAAGCAAACTAATACAACCACTATGGAAAACTGTTTGGAGGTTCCTCAAACTGCTAAACATCCATAGGACCCAGCAATCCCATTCCTAGGTATCTACCCAAAAGACACAAAAACACAGATTCAAAAAGATACCTGTACCCCTGTGTTTAGTGCTGCTTTATTTACAATTGGAAAGACATGGAAACAGCCCAAATACCCAAAAGTGGATGACTGGATTAAAAAGATGTGGTACATATACACAATGGAATATTACTCAGCAACCAAAAAATAAATAAATAAGCACATGCCTTTTGCAGCAACATGGATGGAGCTGAAAAAGATCATGCTTCGTGAACTAAGCCAGAAAGAAAAGGGAAAATACCAGATGGTTTCTCTCATAGCAGGAGTATAATGGGCCAAGTGAGAAAATAATAATAATAACAATGAACCAGAGACATTTTCTGGAGGTGGAGTGGGGAATGAGATCAAAAATCGTTGCAGGGAGGGAAATGCACTAGACTTTGGTGATGGCACATGGGGGATTTTGTGATGGGAAGCCCAAGGGGATTACAATTGAGATGGAAAAATGCACAAAATGATGTAAAAATAAACTATTATATTATTTTTTAAAAACTGGTGGGCGGAGGAATGGATAGTAACTATGAAGGGTAAAATATTGACTTTCTGTGTCAACATGAAGAAAGATCATTCAAAATTATTACTAAAAATAAGGGGTTAAAATATAAAATTGCCATGCCTTTCTTATTAATATATGATGTTTATTTTTGTGTGGTTAAACAATGACCTTTTGATGATCCCCATTTTACAAGTGAGGACAATTAGGCCCACGGTGCTAAAGTACAAAGTCACATAACTGTAAGATGCAAAGCTGAAATTGGGCCCCAGGACTGACTCTGCTAATCTACAAGGATGAGAAAAAAATTCTAGGCAGAGGGAGTGGTGGGCAGGAAGGGATTTGCTGCCTCCTGTGATCTGGGCACAGTTGTGAGGAAGAGAAAGCGGGCAGGAGAGCAGGGCAAGGGGTGATGACAGAGCGCCCTGCTGGCCACAATCAGGAATTCAAGTTTTCTGAAGCAAATGGAAGAAGGTGATCCTTTGTTTTAATTAGTAGGAATAATATAGTCACTGTAATTTTTTATGCAACCATTGTGGTGGTAATGTGGGGCATGACTTTAACAAGAGAAAGGCTGGGAAAGGAGGGACATTTAGGGTGCTACTGCTGTAGTGCAAGTGGAACACGTGGTAGTAATGACCTGAAAGAAAAACAATGAGGAGAGCGTGGCTAAAAGAGATTTGAAGAGTATGATCCCTGGATTTAATGACTGGTTACATGTAGGAATTGGAGGATGGAAAAGATAGTATGAGATTTGTTTAGCTGTTGTTTGAAGTTGTAGCTTACTCTTAAATATTTGACTACTTTGATTCCAAACATCATCTTCTGCATATCTGATGGCCCTTCAAAAAATCAGTGTTCTGGATGACCCTGATGGAGAGGGCTTTCGACACCATCTTCCTGGGGTAACAGGAGGAAGAGTTCATGGGTTCAATGCTAAGAATATTCCAGAAGAGCAATGAGAGACAAGATTGTGGGGTGGCAGGGGCTACAGTGGGTAGAGTGCAGTGCACTCCATGTTGCCACCAAGTTGGACCAGACCCCAATGAGGTCCCACTCCCATTCCCTTCTCACCAATCCCCTTATAGTTTCATACAGTTTAAACTTGCTGTGTAAAAGTTTAAAGATTCAATAAGACAATATTCCAACAGAGGCTGCCACTTAAAATTCTCACTGTATAGGGCCCTCCCTGGTGGCGCAGCGGGTTAAAGCACAGCACTGAGAATCTAAAACCGCTTCCACATGAGTTCGACTCCCGCCTGCCCCGGAGGTGACCGCATGGCGAGGCAGACCTCTCCTGACCCGCCCGCTGCTCCCCTCAGCAGTGTACTTCGTCGATCTGCCTGTTCTGTTCCCCACTCTGTCTCTGGTGAAGCCTCTCGCCGCCCCTGAGCCTCTGACCTGTACCCCAGTCCTGTATGCACAAATAAATAAATCTTTTAAAAAAAATTTTCACTGTACTATATCAAGTTAAAGAGCTTCTGTACAGCAAAAGAGACATTACTAAAAACAAACAGAAAGATCACTAATTGGGAAAACATTTTCTCACAAAAAAGAAGCGATAAAGGACTGATCACAAAAATATACGGAGAACTGATGAAACTCAACAAAAATGAAGTAAACAACCCCATCAAAAAATGGGCAGTAGAGCTAAAAAGACACTTCTCCAAAGAGGAAATGCAGATGGCCAACAGGCATATGAAAAAATGTTCAACATCACTCGTAATAAGGGAGATGCAAATTAAAACCACAATGAGATACCACCTCACCCCAGTGAGAATGGCACATCTCCAAACAACTAGCAACAACAAATGTTGGCGAGGATGTGGAGAAAAAGGAACTCTCCTGCATTGCTGGTGGGAATGCAAACTAGTACAACCACTATGGAAAACTGTTTGGAGGTTCCTCAAACTGCTAAACATGGAGCTTCCCTATGACCCAGCAATCCCACTCCTAGGTATCTACCCAAAAGACACAAAAACACTGATTCAAAAAGATACTTGTACCCCCATGTTTATTGCTGCTTTATTTACAATTGGAAAAACATGGAAGCAGCCCAAATGCCCAAAAGTAGATGACTGGGTAAAAAAGATGTGGTACATATATACAATGGAATATTACTCAGCAACCAAAAAAGAGAAACACATGTCTTTTGCAGCAACTTGGATGGAGCTGGAAAAGATCATGCTTAGTGAGATAAGCCAGAAAGAGAAAGAAAAATACCGGATGGTTTCACTCATAGCAGGAGTATAATGGACCAGGCGAGAAAATAACAAAAATAATGAACAACCATAGACCAGAGACATTCTGTGGGGGTGGAGTGGGGAATGGGACCAAAAACGGGGGGGGGAGGAGGGAAATGCACGGGACTATGGTGGTGGCACAGGGGTGATTTGGTGATGGGAAACCCGTGGGGATTACAATTGAGATGAAAAAAAATGTGCAAAATGATGTAAAAATAAACTTTTTAATAAAAAAAAATTTTTTTCACTGTATAAATATATCGTTATTTTTTGTTATATAATTCTCATAATGGCATTGCCTATGCATAATTCATATTAATGGATTTAAGGCATTATTTCTAAAATGTATCTATAGTTTTTGAAAGTCATATTGTCTCTTACAGACAAAAGAAAAATGTTTATAATGGAATCAATGCACAGCTAGCAAGATAGCTCTAGAAAGATGGCCAACATTTGACAAGAATTTTTACAGGAATCTATTAGCTGGGAATGAAATGCCAATAAAAAAATGTCATTTTCCTTCCTGAATCCTTGTTTCCAATGGTGATTTCAATTACTGGAAATGACAAAGTTTAAAGTTCTTAGAGATTAGCTATCTTAACATTTTTCATAAATAATGAAATCTACCTATTTGACATATTCCTCCTCAAAATAAAAAGAAATGAAACACCTTTCTTTCTTTTTCACTTTAACCTTTCTTTTCTTCCCTCATTCCTTTTATATATGCCCATGCCTTTTCCCTTCCTTTTGGCTTCTAAAGTATTCTTTTTTTAAAAGATTTATTTATTTATGCATACAGAACTGGGGTACAGGCCAGAGGTGCAGGAGCAGTAAGAGGATTCACCAGAGGCAGAGTGGGAAGCAGAACAGGCTGACTGACGAAATACACTGCTGAGGGGAGCAGCGGGCAGGTCAGGAGAGGCCTGCCACACCATGTGGGTCACCTCCCCGGTTGGGGATCGAACTCAAACTCAAGCAGCTGAGGCTAGCCTCACAATGCTGCATCTTAACCCGTTGTGCCACCAGAGAGGGCCCGCTAATGTATTCATATAAGAAAATGTAACTACATGGAAATATAACCAGTCATGCATAACATTTTTTAATCCATTTTCATTTAAATCCAGAGGAGTCTGCATAGAATATAGAAGAAAGAAAGAAGTAGCCATGGGTTAATGACACAGGAATAATAAGCAAACTTCTATTTTTGTGGTCTCATTTCTTAGCAAGTATTTTCTATTGCACCGTATCAAGCAAGATTTAATAAGACAATATTCCAACTGAGGATGCCACTTAAAATTCTCTATTCAGTTGTCATTCGTGCCTGAACTGTCATTTCTTATAAAATGCCAGTAAAACTCTAAGCTGTAATGTCTGTGTGTCTGTGCTTAAAATGCAGGCAAATGGCTGTGACACAGTGTCCTGGCTGTCTCACTCTGCTCCAAGTAGGCCACGTGGACAAGGCCCGGCTGCAACCACCCAAGTCCTGGCACACTGCCCTGTAATCCTGCCCAAGAACAGGGCAGTCTTGCGAGACACTCTCACAAGCTAATTTCCATCCACTTTCCCATCTCCCAGAAATGTTATTACCTTGCTAAAGACGCCCACAAAGCCGCTTTTCATGAGGCCCCCCACTCATGTTTCAGGTAAGGTCTGGGACTTTCTAATTTGACACCCAGTTTAGTGGATAGCCACCGGCTCTGCATGAGTCTGTAAAACTCCTGAGCTGTAGTTTAGAGGCAACTTCTCACTGAGACTGGGGCACAACACGCCTGTTTTCCTTTCACCCAGCCCCTCTGGTTCATTCATCCTGTGGGACTAGGCATGTGGGACTGACAGGAGACTGACCTTGCTTTGTATAAATACCAAATCCTACGGCCTGTTGTCTCATTACCAGGTGAATCTATGGAAATGCAACAAGGCATCTTATCTGCATTCTGCTTAGGGGCTGCTTGACCACTTGACAAATTGTTACTCAATGTCGGTCTAATAAAATCACCACATCCTCTTAGAGATGACCTAGGGGCTGTGCTGGCCACATTAAGTGGTGAGGCGATACCCTGGTCTTTCTCTTTCCAGGAAAATGCCACATGTAAAAAGCACTCATGGGGGAAAATTCCCCCCACAATTTCACAATGGCGGGTGAGTGAAGATGTAGTGCAAGATGTACCTTCTGATGTTCTGCACATTCACTACATATAGCAGGTCCTGTTAGCTGGACAGTCACAAGTCTTAGCCTCAGCACAATGGTGTTGTCTCACCCCCCACCAGTAGAGCTAGCTGATCAACTCCAGCAAAAATGAGAGTCCTTGCTAGGACAGCTTTCTTGGATCTAGCCCCTCAAAAGCCAAGGAAAAACTCTACTATCTCTTACAAAGTAGAGAACCACCCCTGTATGGCAGACTTGTAACTCCTGGCAAAGTCTGATGCCTAAAGAGTCCCCATAAGAAGGGACATTGGCCTCACCTGCCCCTAATAGACTGACAGCAGACCTGTGACATTGTCTCAGCTGACCTTACTTGTAGAGACACAACCACGCGGTTGTAACAGATGCCGCTGACAGTACTCCTTCAGGCTGCGTGTGATGTTTCCAATGAAGAAACGCTGCAATTAAAACAGCAGCAGTGGGATAAGACATGACCAGAAGACCACCTGTCTTCCTCAGCCCAGCTCTACAGTGTTTGTTATCAAAATAACATAAAATGGGATTGGGAGGGGGGCCAGGGGAAGAGTGGCTGATCATTGTATTAAACAAAAACCTGGGTCCTCCCTGGTGGCACAACAAGTTAAAGCACAGCACTCCAAAGGTAGCCTCAGTCAATTCAGCACGAGTTCAATTCCCCCTCCAGGGAGGTGACCCACATGGCGTGGCAGACCTCTCCTGACCCGCCCGCTGCTCCCCTCAGCAATGTACTTCATTGATCTGCCTGTTCTGCTCTCCACTCTGTCTCTGGAGAATCCTCTCACCACCACCCCCACATACACACACCTCAGGCTGTACCCCAGTCTGTACCCACATAAATAATACATCTTTAAAAAAATAAATAAACTTAAAAAAATAAACAAAAACCTAATAGAGACACAAATGCTTCCAAAAAAAATAACAAAAACACAAGAGATCGCCATCACTCTTAGACCAGCCAGGTCTAATGAGCTTTGTGGGTGCACATGTCAGTGACTGACGATTATGCAGCCTGGAGAGTATAAGAAAATGAAGTTGCCAGTATGCCAGACCCCTCCTCCACTCAGTTATACACACGGCCCTTGCCTGGGTTCAGCAAGAGTCCTGGGCACAGCTGGACCTGAACCATAGACAGACCAGCTGCGTCGAGGTCTGACATGGCGCACTGCGCCACTTGTGGGTGTGCTGCCACATACACAGAAACTTTAGAACTTTGCATGGGGCAAGTAGCCCCAGGGGAGAGCCTGCGCCTGCGAGGGCAGCACCAGCACAGATGGAGCAGGACGCAGTGGGAAGCTGGACAAAGCCTCCCCACTGCCCAAACCCACATCACCACCCACTAGCACCAGACAGGACAAGCAGCACCTATCCCCAGCACAAATAAAGACAGTGGCTCCAGGCAAGTGAAGCAGAGAAGTTACTTGAAACTAAATTGTTGCTGAAACCACCGTCTCAAAAGTTCAGACTCTGCATGTTAGTCTAACCAGGATGGCTGTCTGCAGAAAGAGAAAATTGAAATAGAATCCCAGTCTCCCAACATAGTAGTAGACAAAAGTCTGGGATACAATAAAATTTAAGGTATCCTATCAAAAACTATAAAAATCACAATGTGGGGCTCTCCCTGGTGGCATAGCAGGTTGGAGTGCAGCACTGTAAGCTGGCTGCAGCCACTGCAGCACAAGTTTGATCCTCAGCCCCAGAGGTGACCCACATGGTGCGGCAGACCTCTCCTGACCTGCCTGCTGCTCCCCTCAGCAGTGTAATTCCTCAACCTGCCTGTTCTGCTCCCCATTCTGTCTCTGGTGAATCCTCTCACTGCACCTGCACCTCTGGCCTGTACCCCAGTTCTGTATGCATAAATAAATAAATCTTTTTAAAAAATCACAATATGAGTGAAAAACAATCAACAGACCACCCAAATGAATTAGATGTTGGAATTATCTGACAAGAGTGTTAAAGAAGTAACCATAACAATTATTCAATAAGGAATTACAAATAAGCTCAAAACAGAAGAAAAAAGAGGAATTCCCACCAAGTAGAAATCAGCTATCAAATTGAAATGATAACTTTAAAAAATATATGAACAGAATTTAAAATGCACACAAAAAGATCAATGACAGAATGACATCTGACAGGGAAAGTGTTCTTAAAGATAGACTAGAAATTTGCCAAACTAAACTACATAGAAAATATACAGAAAAAAAGATGAACAGTCTTAAGGCACATATCGTCATAAACAGTAACACAGCGGTGATAAAAAAGTATTTGAATAAGTATGGTCGAAACCTCAAATTTGGCAAAAGCCATAAACACCAGATTCGAAAAGCTGAGAAAACCCCAGTAAGTTAAACCAAAAAAAAAAAAAAAAAAAAAAAAAGGCAATGCATCATAATTAAACTTCTAAAAAAAGAAAAAAATTGAAAGCAACTAGAGGAAAACATGACACTTCCTGTATAGTGCAATAATGATTAGAGTAATAGTGGATTTCTCATCTGAAAAGAAGTAACACAACAATTTTTAAGTACTGAAAGAGAAGAATTGTTATCAGAGAATTCTATACAGGGCAAAATTATCCCTCAGGAATGAAAAGGAAATCAGACATTTTTACATGAAAGAAAACCCAAACATTTATTGCTAATAGAGCTATCCTCAAAGTAATGGCCAAAGGTAATTCCCTAAACAGAAATAAAAATAATAAATGAAATGTTGGGACTTCAGGAAGGAAAAAGAGCAGCAGATTTGATTAAAATAGGAGTGAGTGTTCTTCTCATGAGCATTTAAAACCATATTTGATGATTGAAGCAAAAATGATAGCATCTGACATGGTGCTCAATGTATATACAGTGAACACTTGGGACAATTATATATATATATATATATATATATATATGTTTTAAAGATTTTATTTATTTGTGCATACAGAACTGGGGTACAGGCCAGACGCTCAGGGGTGGCGAGAGGCTTCACCAGAGAAGAGTGGGGAGCAGAACAGGCAGATCTATGAAGTACACTGCTGAGGGGAGCAGCGGGCGGGTCAGGAAAGGTCTGCCACACCATGTGGTCACCTCCGGGGCAGGCGGGAATCGAACTCATGCTGAAGTGGCTTTAGCTTCTCAGTGTTGTGCTTTAACCCGCTGCGCCACCAGGGAGGACCCATGACAATTATATTTTTAAAGTTGAAAGGGTGAAAAGTCCTAAAGGGAAGTAAATTTCTGCACTTCAAAGTGGTAAAACATTTCTATCAGTAGACTGGTAAATTACATCTGCACATTGCAATACTCAGAGCAATCACTAAGGAAACCACACAAAGTGAGTTATTCAAATGTTGTGTGAATAAATCTAAATAGATTATAAAAATGCTCATGTAACCAAAGAAAGGCAGGAGAAGAGAAACAAAAGAAAGAGAATCAGAAGGAACAAGTAGAAAACAAATAATAAAATGCCAGACATAAATCAAAATATATTTCACTAATTACTTTAAAGGCACGTGATCCAAAAATAATAAAAAATAAATAAATAAAGGTAAATGATGTGATAAACCAATTAAGGGATAGGAATTCCCTTGATTGGCAGAGTAGATAGGAATACAACCCAGCTATATGTTGTGTACAAAAATTTTATTTCAAATATAATTATATAGATAGGTGAAAATTAAAAGGAAGAAAAATAAACGTAGCAAATATAAACATTTTAAGTGTAGACTTCAGAGGAAATAAAGTTATAGAAACAGAGACAATTATATAATGATAAAAGCATCAGAGCAAATAAAGTTATAGGAACAGAGACTTAGTTACATAATGAAAATACTTGAAACAAAAACTGATTAGGCTGATAAAATATATATGTACTATGTACAACATAGTAACTATAGTTACTAATGCTGTATTCCATGTTTGAGAGTTAACAGAGTAGATCTTAAAATATTTCATCCAAGAAAACATTTTTATAACTATATATGGTGACAAACACTAACTGGACATAATGTGGTGAACATTTTACAATACATACAAATATTGCATAACTATTCTATACACTGAATTGAATCGTTAAAATGTTATATGCCAATTATACCTCAATAAAAATTATTAGAATCAAAGGAGAAATAGATAAATCTACAATTATAACTGAGTCCATCAACATCCCACATCAGCAATTAGTAGAACTAATGGAGACAAATTTAGCAATAATTAAGACCTGAACAACATGGTTGATCAATAGAATTCATATTTATAGAACATTTAATAGAATTCATGTTTATAGAACATTTAATCCCAAAACAACAGAATACACATTCTGGAATACACAATCTTCCCAAGAGTATTCACCAAGACAGACCATTGCCTGGGTCATAAAACGAGCCTCAACAAATTTAGAAAAACAAGCCATACAGTGTATTTTCTCTGGCTCTATAAAGTCAAACCAGAAATTATTAACAGACAACAGGAAAATCTCTTAAATGTGTTTCTCAATCATCCATGGGTTAGAGTGGAAGTCAAAAGGAAATTTTACAAATACATAGAATTGAGAGAAAAGAGCAATTACAACATATCAACATTTGTGCAATGCACCACAGCAGGGTGAAGAGGAAAATTTATTGCACTAGACACTTATCTAGAAAAGAAATTCTCAAATCAATCACTTCTTTCTCAAGAACATATAAAAATAAGAACAATATAGACCCAAAGAAAGCAGAAGGAAGGAAACATTAAAGATACGAGCAATAATCAATAAAATTTCAAACAGAATAACTATAGATAAAGCTAGTGAAACAAAAAGCTGGATCTTGGAAGAGATTAATAAAGTTGAAAAACCTCTAATAACATTGAGAAAGAAATAAGAGAAGCTACCAGTCACTCACATCAGGAATGAAACAGAGGGTATCTACAGACCCTGCTGTTTTTAAAATGCTAATAAAATACTATGAACAGCTTGATCATCACAAATTCAACGATTTAGAAGAAATAGAGCAAATGTTCCAAAACCACGAACTGCCAAGTGCATCTGAATAGTGTGAAGTCAGCTTCTGTCCCGTGTGGCTATAAATCATAGGTTCCTGTGACCTCCTCCCCTTTGGATTAGGTTATTTGCTAGAGCAGCTCACAGAACTCAGAGAAACACTTTTACCAATTTATTAAAGGATGTAATAAAACATACAGATGAGCAGTGCAGAAAGAGGTCCCTAGGGTTAGGGCTGATAGGACTGAACACAGAAGAATCTATCTCCAGGGGTCTGGGGTACATAGACATATGGCATGTGGATGTAGAAGTTCCTGAACCCCACACTATTGGGGTTTTATGAAGGCTTCCCCACACAGGCACGATCCACCATTAACTCCGTTTCAAGCCCCTCTCCCCTCTCTGGGAAATGGAGAGTGAGGCTGAAATCTCCAAGCTTCTGATCATGACTTGGCCGCCTTCTCAGGGGCCCATCAACTGTCACCTCGTTAAGAACAAAAGATGTTCTTAGTGTTCTTATCATTTAGAAATGTACAAGGACTTCAGGTGCCCAGTCAGGAACCAAGGTCAAAGACTAAATAATAGGACAATGCTCCTGGAGTTCTTATCACAGAGGTATTTACAAGGGCTTTAGCAACTTTGTGACAGGCTGTGGGCAGAAGATCAAATATATATTTCTTACTATAAACCACAATATAACTAACAAAGACAGACAAACAACTTACACTCTAGCCATGAGTATTGCTCTATTTTATCCAGGGGGAAAAGCATCGAAGTGATTATTTTCATTTGATTAGAAGAAATACAAAAGGGATTCAGAGTTTACATTACTTAGACATGGATGTACGCATTAAATTATGTGCTTGTGACCTAAAAGTAGTCATACTACTAACAAAAATAATACACAAGAAAATTGTAATGGAAAAGACAATTGTGGGGGATTTTTTTTTGTTTGCTTATCTGGTAATATTGGAAAAGTGTCTTTGAAAAGAAACTGAATACATCTACTTTCACCGATTTTTGTGTTCTCTTAGAGTAGGTCAATGGTCTGTGGCCTATCTCACCAAATACGGACTGCTGTCTGTGTGAGTCAAGTTTTATGAAAATTTCACATACACAAAGCTAATAATTCAGAGATAAAAATACTCTACCATAAACAATCGCTCCAAAGAAGATGAAATGCTTAGGTATACAGTAAACAAAACATGTACAAGACTTGTATACCTAAATCATAAAATAATGATGAAGGAAATCACAGCAGATCTAAGAATGGAGAGTTAAGTTGTGTTATGGACCAAAAGACTCAATATGGTAAAAAATTTCATTCTCCCCAAACTGATCTATAGGGTTAATGCAATGGCTATGAAAATACCAGTCAATTTTTCTCATATGTAGACACTTTTTCTAAATTTACGTGGAAAAGCAGAGACTAAAATAGGTCACTTTGAAAAAGCAGGAGAAAATCAGGCAGACTACCTGCCTGACATTAAGACTTATTAGATAGCTACAGTAATCAAGAGAGTGTGGCATTGCACAAGCTGGATATATAGGTCAGTGGAAGAGAGTAGAAACACTGACATGGCCCTACCAGATATACCTGACTTTTGTCAAGGGTGCAAAGGCACGTGATGGAAGAACAGGCTTCTCCACTAGTGGTGCTGAAGCAAGTGTCTGTTTGAGGGGAGAAAACATGAACCTGGACCAAGTCTCACACCCTACCCAAAATTAATTCAAAATACATGATGAACTTCAATGCAAAATGTTTGACAAAACACACACACAGGCGGGGAAAAACGTCAGCCCATCAGGCTAGACAGAGTTCTCATACATGATACAAAAAGCAAGGGAAATTGAGCATCATCAAAACTAAAAACTTTTGCTCTGAGAAAGGGCCCATTGAGAGAATGAAAAGACAAACTACAGAATGGGAGAAAATGTTTGCACAATGTGTCTACAAAATGTTTCTGGGCCTCCCTGGTGGCACAAGGGGTTGTCTCAGGACTATGAAACTATCCACAGCCACTGCCATACAAGTTTGAGCCCCTGCCAGGGAGCTGACCCACATGGCACAACAGACCTCTCCTGTCTTGCCTGCTGCTCCCCTCAGCTCAGTATTTCAGCCAATCTGCCTGTTCTGCTCCCCACTCTGGGGAATTCTCTCACAACCCAAGCCCTGCACCTCTGGCTTACACCCCATTTCTTATATACATAAATAAAATAACCTTTAAAAAAAGAAAAAGAACTTGTTTCTAAAATATAGATACACACACATATCTATAATTCTCAATTAGAAAATGGGCAAAAGACAGGAAGAGACATTTCAACAATACAGAAGACAACATTCAACTCATTAGCCAGTGATGGCATGCACATGGTGCCACAGTGAGCTGTCCCTACACACCTCTCAAAATGGATAAAATGAAAAAATAGTGACAACAGTAGATTCCGGGAAGGGTGCCGAGAACTGAATCATCCACACATTAATGTGAGAACGTAAAATAGTAACAACTATGCTGGAAAACAGTGCGATCACTTGTTTTTGTTTTCTGGTAGTTTTTTTTTTTTTTTTAAGGGAAAGATAGAACTACTATTTAAGCCAGCATTGCCTTCCTGGGCATTCATCCCCCCCCCAAAAAAAAAATGGAAACTTACAGTCACGCAAAAACCTGATTGTGAATGGCCTTCGCAGCTTTCTTCAGAAGTATCAAAAACTAGAATTAGCTCAACTATCCTTCCATGAGTTAAACAGAGCTACATCCATATTATGGAATACACCCAGTGAAAAAAAGGAATGACCCATTAGTAAATGCAACAACTTAGTTGGATCTGAGAGGAATCACACTGATTGAAAAAGTCAGTCTCAAAGGATTTCATAAACTATGATCCCATTTACACAATCATGTTGAAATAACACATGTATAGCAAAGGAGAAGGATTTGCGGTTGCCAAGGGGACAAAAATGGCAGCAAGGACTAAAAAGGCCTGGTGCAGGAGGCTTTATGTTGATGGAGCACTTCTGTATCTTGACTACAGTGTTCGATACATGTGCTAGAGATGCACACACACACGTGTGCGCACACACGCACGCACACACATGCACGAGCACGAATCAGAATAAAGTCAGTGGATTTACCAGCACCAGCTCCTCATTTTGATACTATACTGCTGCGATGGTAAAGGATACATGGAACCTCTTTGTGGTTATGGTTGGTTTTTTGGTTGGTTTGTTTTTACAAATTCATGTGATTTTATTATCATTTCAAAATTAAAAGTTAAAAAAATCACTGCGTGCAGGAGGGAGCTGTGATAGATGGACAGAATTACAGGCTGTGGCGCTTGCCCTGGATTCATGGACGTTTGCCTGGCAGCAAGTCAACTAGACGATCGAGTCTCAGCAGCAGATTGCACAAGAACCCAGGCTCCACTATGTGACCCATCTGGATGGAAGCCCAGGGCATGGGACCCTTCCAGGGCACGCTGCCATGGATTAACAAGCTGGCTAACTTTGCACTGCCCCGGTGAGGAGCATGGGCTCCAGGACACAGTGACACACAGGGTATGGGAACCCAGCCACCATTCAGGACCCCGCCCCAGAACACGGCCGGGTGAAGCCAAGAAAAACCTGGCAGCGGTGCTGAGACCTCCAGTTACACAGTCAGGCGGCTAAGAGTTTCAGGGCACTGGGTCTGGCTGGTGCTGACAATTGACCCCGTATGGCCTTTTGAGGTCAAGGCATGGCACTGCCCCTGTGTGCAGCGGGAAGGGACGGACGTGCTACCCAAGCACTCCTAGAGATTCAGTACTGCAGTTTGGAGTCTTGAAACACAGCTAATAGTACCACCTTTTAGCAAAAGTTACCCAGCAGGGGGCCAGTCACTGATCATTTCGCACCCAGTATCAGCTCCAAGTGCGGAACACTATTAAAAAATAAAATGGCCTGCTGAAAGAAAGACCAAAAAAATAAAAAGATGTGGGGCACCAGGTAAGTGCCCAGTGGAGCACATATTTAGAGTAGGCAGTGTGGGTTCAAGATTGTACAGGTCTCCACTAGAGTGCATCACATTTAGAGGAAACATCTAATCACGTAGTCCCCCAATTATGAAGGGGGCAGACAATGAGACCCAGACTGACTGTAAAAGGCCCTGCCCAAAGGAGGCCTTGTCACCCCATCTTTTCCCTTCCACTCGGCTGCAGGAAACCAGATGACTGCACTTGTGGCCAAAAAGAGATGGAAGGTCAGAGATGCCAAACTGTTCTGGGGGTGGGGTTGCATCCAGGCAGCAGTGATCATGTACAAAGTAGCCACTTCTAACACATTAGGTAGGGGATGATCTAGGAACCCACAAGGTATGGAAGAAGAGGTGTGGCAGACCTCTCTATCTCCCCGCTGCTCCCCTCAGCAGTGTACTTTGTCAGTCAGCCTGTTCTGTTCCCAGCTCTGTCTCTGGTGAAGCCTCTCACTGCCCCCACACCTCTGACCTCTACCCCACTTCTGTATGCATAAATGAAGAAATCTTAAAAAAGAAAAAAGAAACAAACTAATGGGCCCTCATATGTACTGGTGGGAATGCAGACTGGTCCAGCCCTGTGGAAAGCCGTGTGGAGGTTTTGCGAAACATTTAACATGGGGTCCCCCAGGTGGTGCAACGGGTTAAAGTGCAGCACTATGAAGCTATCCGCAGCCGCTGCAGAATGAGTTTGATCCCCAGCCAGGAAGCTGACCCACATGGTGTATCAGACCTCTCATGTCCTGCCCACTGCTCCCCTCAGCAGTGTATTTCAGTCCATCCACCTGTTCTGCTCTGCACTTTGTCTCTGGTGAATCCTCTCACCCGCCCCCCCACACACACCTCTAGCCTGTACCCCAGTTATTGTATGCATAAATTAATAAATTTTAAAAAACGATAAACATGGATCTACCGTACAATCCAGCAATTCCCTTCCTAGGTATGTTCTCTAAAGATGCAAAAATACTACTTTGAAGGGATATGTGCACTGCTATTTTCATTGCTCTTCTATTTGCAAAACCAAGATATGGAAACAATCTCAGTGCTCAATGACAAATGAGTGGATTAGGAAGATGGAATACCACTCAGCTATTAAAAAAAAAAAAGGAAATCTTGCCATTTGTGACAACATGCATGGAACCGGAAGGGATTATATACTGAGTGAAATAAAACAAGAAAAACACAAATACCTGATGACTTTACTCATGTGGAATACAGACAAACAAAACAATGGAACTGACAAAACTAAACCAGAGCAAACCCTAGCTAGGACTGCAGAATTGGGGCTACCAGTGGGGGATGGAGAAGAGCGGTGAGAGTCCGGAGAAAAGGGGGTCCAAAGAGCTCTGGTGGAGGACTATGGGTGCTTTGGGGGTGGATGTGAGGTGGGGACAAACATATGAAGAGATGTGAACCTGTACCCCTAAATCACATGTAGTGTTGTAAACCAAAGTTATCTCAAAGGGAAAAACAAAAACTAAGAAGAGGCCACTAACCTCAAGATGAAGTTAGACACACAGTATGCACAAGATGTGGGGGAGATTAGAAGATGCAGATGCTTTGAAGACTGAGAAGAGCAATCATGTGATGGGAAAATAGAGTGACAATCTGGGCTGGTGGGAAAAGAACACCTTAGACTGGGAAGGCTCTAAGTGGGGGACCATTGGGCCCCCTTGGCTCTTGCCAATAGCATCCCTGTCCTATCACCTCAGAATGCTGTCAGCTCAGCTGCTGAGGCCACTGCAAGCTCCAGTTCTCCCTGAGCAAGCCTTGGGATGTGTGCTGGCTGGGCTCATCTAATTGTTCCCTTCAAATATATTCCAGCCTGCATTATAGGAACTATTTAATTCCATTAAAAGAGATTATCATGAGGAACATAAAAGTCATTTATTTCTGTTATAATAAATGATACTTGCACTTGTACTAGTATCATTCTCCCTCTATGGGTTGATTATTAACCCCATTGCCCTATCTATTTGCGGGACACGCAAGATGATGTATTCTTTTTTGTGGCTAAGTAATATTCCACTGGTTATATATCCCACCTCTTGATCCACTCATCTGTTTAGAGGAATTTGAGTTGTATCCTGTCTTGGCCATTGTAAACAGTGCTGCTATGAACATAGGAGTGCAGGCTTCCTTTCAAATTAGTGTTTTTAGAAACAACAGATTAAGACAGTGGCAGAGTGAAGACACCGAAATCACTACGTCCAAGCTCGCACAGGAATATAAGACTAAAAACGGAGTGTAGACTCAAATAAGTATTTTTTTGTACTTTGGGTAGAGGATCTATTTGCATTTGCCAACACCTCTGTCTGCATCTGGACTCATGACATGTTTGGCTAATGTGACTCCAGACAGGAAGCCTGGCTGTGGTCTTTCTTCTGACGGATCTAATCACTCTCCTGGGGATTGTGGCTACAGTCTTTCCCATCTGATGCAACCAACAACAAATAGAAAGGATTTGACCCAAGCCCCTATAATACAGTTTACAGTGTCACCTCATGGGGTGAACTGTACTTCCAAAATATATTCTTTAGGAGAGGGGGCTTTTTTTGTTTTTATTTTTGTTTTTACTTACATGGTGATCTTTATTTCCCCCCATGGTATCGTATTCTAGTCCTTGATTCTAAGTACAAAAATTAAAAAGATATCTATAAATGCAAGTGAAAAAAGTTTATAATTATGTACACAATTTAAAATATTTTTTACATAAGGGGCTGAAATTTTATTTTTTATTGAGATATATTTTACATCACTATTCATTTTTGTGCAATATTTGCTTTCTCCTCGAGGTGTAGCCCCTGTAAAATTCCCACCACCAGTTCCCCGTGAACCAGCAGCATAGTCCCTTGGGCTCTTCCCTCCCAATTTTGATACTTCTCCTTCCTCCTCCCCTGCAGAATGTCTCTGATTTATAATTGTCTATTAATATTGTTTTTCTTATTTATTACTCTTTTTTCCTGATAAATAATTTGGTTCCCCTATATTCCTCCTGTAAGTGAAACCATCCAATATTTTTCTTCTCCTTTTTGACTTATTTCACTGAGCATAATCCCTTCCAGCTCCATCCATGTTGCTGCAAATGGCATGTGTTTACCTTTTTGATTGCTGTATAGTATTCTTGTGTGTGTGTGTGTGTGTGTACCACAACTTCTGGATCCAGTCATCTATTTTGGGGTATTTGGGTTGTTTCCATAGCTTACCTATTGTAATTAGTGTTGCAATAAATAGGGACATAAGTGTCCTTTTGAATTAATGTTTTTGTGCCCTTTGAATAGATTCCTAGGAGTGGAATTGCTGGGTCATATGGTAGCTCCATTTTTAGTAGTCAGAGGAACCTCCACACAGCTTTCCATAGGGGTTGGTCCAATTTGCATTCCCACCAGCAGTGTAAGAGAGATCCTCTTTCTTCACATCTTAGCCACTATTTGTTGCTAATTATTATTTTTATATGTGCCCTTCTCACTGGTGTAGGGAGGTATCTCATTGTGGTTTTGATTTGCATTTCTCTGATTATAAGTGATGTTAAACGTTTTTTTCATATGTCTGTTAACCATTTGCATTTCCTCTTTGGAGAAATATCTGTTTAGCTCTTCTGCCCATTTTTTGACTGGATTAGTTTGTTTTTGTTGCATCATGTGAATTACTTGTAGATCTTTGTGATCAGTCCCTTATCAGTTGTATGATTCCAAAAATTTTCTCCCAATCAGTGGGGTATCTCTTTGTTTAGGTTAATGTCTCTTGCTGTAGAGAAGCCTTTTATTTTGATGTAATCTCAGCTGTTTATCTTCTTTTTCTTTGCTTTGGGGGATGTGTCTTTAAAGGTGTTACTGAGATGTATGTCATATAGTGTTTGGCTTACATTTTCTTCTATATATTTTATGGTTTCAGGTCTTACATTCAGGTCTTTTATCCATTTTGAATTGGTTTTTGTGCATGGGGAGGTAGTAGTCTAGCTTCAGTTTTTTGCAAGTATCAGTCCAGTTTTCCCAACATCATTTATTGAACAAACTGTCTTTATTCCACTGCATATTCTTTGCTCCCATGTCAAATATTAGTTGTCCATATATGTGTAGATTTATTTCTTCATTTTCTATTTGATTCCATAGGTATGTGTGTTTGTTTTTGTTCCAGTACCGTGCTATGTTATTTATTACGGCTTTGTAGTATAGGCTGAACCCTGGAATTGTGATACTTCCCTCCATTTGTCTTTTTAGTCAGGAGAGCTTCGGTTATTTGAGTTTTTTTTTTTTTTTTGTGGCTCCCTATGAATTTCATCAATATTTGTTCTATTTCTTTGAAGGTTGTCATTGAGGTTTTTATTGGGATCATGTTGAATTTGTAAATTGTTTTTTGGTAGGATGGCCATTTTAATGTTAATTCTTCCAATCCGTGATCAGAAGGTGTCTTCCCATTTTCTTTGTGTCGTCTATTTCTTTTAACAGTGGTTTATAATTTTCTTTGTATAGATCGCTCACCTCCTTTATTAGGTTTATTCCCAGGTATTTGATTTTTGTTTGTTTCAATTGTAAGTGGGATGCTTTTCTTAATTTCTTCTTCATATTGATTGTTTGTATATAGGAAAGCTACCTAAAATATATTCTTCACTGGCTACATGAACACTCCAGTAGATATCATTGGATGGGGACAGCTGGGCTAAGGGCACATAGTGACCTTGCACATCTCTATCTGGACACATGGATGAAGAATTGGCTGAAATCTGGCATGAATCTCGGCTGAAGATACTGTGTTTTCCTTTGGCACATAGCAAGACAAGCAAGTAAGGCACTTTCCCATCTGCCTCCCTGATTCTAATGCAGCTGGGACCTCCCACCCATCCACACCTGGAATGGAGCAGTAGGCTTCTATGTCAGTCTACACAACCGCTCGGCTATGGTTTAGAGTTGGCTTTTCAATGACAGAAGAAGGATCCACTGCCTGTTCAGCCTGTCATTTTATTGACACCTTGATGACCTTACTTTCTGCTGTCTCTATAAGTAAGAAGCATTCTGAATGCCTTTGGTTCACTGGCTTTTCTGGCTGAATCCACTGGACATGTTACAAGCCAGCATAGTAACTGCCATCACACTGACTCTTAAAAACCACTTGCCTGCGTGACATAAGTGTGCTGAAATGCAAGGGAGAATGTGCTTTCTCACACTTTGGCATTTTGATGAAATATCTTCCCAATGTCACCTTATCTTACAACTTTCCTCTCAGCTGTAGAGTCATATTGCCCTGACACATTACCACCATGAAGAACACAGAACTCAGCAGCTCATTAGCCATTGTAAGCCTTCCTTACCAGATTCTAGAAGGGAAGACAGAAAACCTAGGAGGAAAATCCCAACCAAAGCAAATGAGTAAACTAAGAACACAGTTCACAATTCTTTTTCTCTTTTTATTTCTTTATTTTCTTACATTGTTGCTCACTTTGGACACTATTTGATTTCTCCCTTAAGGTGTAATGCAACAGAACACACATGACCTGTCTCCATAGTCCCTGTGCTCTTCCCTCCTTTGTTTTGAAATCCCCCTTGTTGTGTTTCAAATTTATGGTCTGCTTGCAAGTTTTGTCTCTTGCCTGATTCTCTGTTCAGTTTCTCTATATTCAGCATATATGTGAAACCACCTAATATTTATGTTTTTCTTATGATTTATTTCACTTGGCATAATTCCTTCCAGCTCCATTCATGTTGCCACAGATAGCATGAGTTAAACTTTTTTGATCATTGAATAGTATTTCATTGTGTACATATCAATATACCTCATCTTCTTTGTCCTCTTACCTGTTTGGGGGTATTTGGGTTGTTTCCATATCTTAACTATTGTAAATAGTGCTGCAATAAACACAGGAGAGCAAGTTTCCCCTCAAATTAGTGTTTTTGTGTTATTTGGGTAGAGAATCACAAACAGTGAAGAAAGTATCTAGAGATTAGTTAGGCCAACAACAGCTTAAGTCAAATGGGTACACAGTATTGTACCTGTCGTATATGTTTGGAAATGGGAATGCCAAGCTGTAGCTGTAGCATGACTTGTCCAAAGCCTTTGATATGTCACAATACAAAAATGGAAAAGGAAATTTTTATTAGCATGGGTAAGGAAAAAAGGGGGGGTACATTTCCATTCAAATCCTCATCTTGTAGTGCCTCCCTAGTGGTGCAGGGGGTTAAGTCCCAGCACTATGAAGCTGTCTGCAGCCACTGTAGTACAAATTTGATCCCAGGCCAGGGAGGTGATACACATGACGTAGCAGACCTCTTCTGTCTCACCCACTGCTTCCCTCAACAGTGAATTTCAGTCATTCCACCAGTTCTGCTCCCCATCCTCTCTCTGATGAATCCTCTCATACCTCTTGCACACACCCAGCTCCTGTAGGCATAATAAATAAATCTTTTTTAAAATAAATCTCTTTTTAAAATTATCACCTTGTAGTGTCAAGAATGGGATAGGTATTTACTACAGAGTTTTAATGACTCAATCCCTGAATCAAACTTTTAATATATTCAATTAAATCTAAATGGTGAAAGGCCAACCTTACTTAATATTTATAAAAAGTTTACAACTGTCCTGTAATGCCCATGGCATAACTCATATCCTCAGCATATTTGTTCAAAGACTAGTAAGAGCTGTTATCCCATTAAGTGACCTCTGGCTCCTTCCTGAGTGGCATCTTGCCACCTCTCAAAGTGCCTGAGACAATCAACCTTTCTATGAGATAAAATAGTTATTAAGAAACAAAAAATGGGGCCTCCCTGGTGATATAGTCTCAGCACAAGTTTGATCCCCAGTCAGGGAGGTGACCCACATGGCATTTCCATTCAAATTGTCAACATATAGGGCCTCCCTGGTGGTGCCAGGGGTTAAATCTTAGTACTGTGATGCTCTCTGTAGCCACTGCAGTACAAATTTGATCCCAGGCAGGGAGCTGTCTCACATGGCTCAGCAGACCTCTCCAGTCTCACCCGCTGCTCCCCTCAGCAGTGTACTTTGTCCATCTGCCTGTTCTGTTCCCCATTCTGTCTCTGGTGAGTCCTCTCACCCCCTACACCTCTGCCCTGCATCCCAGTTCTTATATGCGTTAAATAAATAAAACTTTTCTGCGTTAAATAAATAAAACTTTTTTTTTTAAAGATTTATTTATTTGTGCATACAGAACTGGGGTACAGGCCAGAGGCTCAGGGGCGGCGAGAGGCTTCACCAGAGACAGAGTGGGGAACAGAACAGGCAGATAGACGAAGTACACTGCTGAGGGGAGCAGCGGGCGGGTCAGGAGAGGTCTGCCACGCCATGTGGTCACCTCCGGGGCAGGCGGGAATCGAATTCATGCGGAAGCGGCTTTAGCTTCTCAGTGCTGTGCTTTAACCCGCTGCGCCACCAGGGAGGGCCAAATAAAACTTTTTAAGAAAAAAAAAAAACAAAAAAAGTATATGCACGCACTCCTCCAACTCATCTGTTACTTTTTTGCTTGAAGAAAATGTTGCAAACACCTAATTAGACAGCATTTGTTCATTGCTCAGAGGAAAGGTCTGTCTTGTTCTAACAAAGTAACATAGAAATTGCATTTTTTTTGGTAAAGTGGGTAATATTAGAATCTGATAGCCCACTAATCTAATTATAAACCAATACCATTCATATCACACTTGGATTATCATTTTTCCAAAGAATTTGGAAAAAAAAATATTTCCAAGAAAAAAACATTCAGGTGGCCTCGTTGTGGCATCCTGGTTGTGGGTGTGATGGGTTAAAAAACCTGGGGTGAGCCCTCCCTGGTGGCGCAGCGGGTTAAAACACAGCACTGAGAATCTAAAGCCACTTCCGCATAAGTTCAATCCCAGCCTGCCCCGGAGGTGACCCACATGGCGCAGCAGACCTCTCCTGACCCGCCTGCTGCTCCCCTCAGCAGTGTACTTGGTCAGTCAGCCTGTTCTGCTCCCCACTCTGTCTCTGGTGTATCCTTTCACCACCCCTGCACCTATAGCCTGTACCCCAGTTCTGTATGCAAAAATAAATAAATCTTTTAAAAGTTTTAATAAAAAAAAAACCTGGGGTGAGGGAGATTGGATACTTCTAATACACAAGCAATGATATAAACCAGTGTTGCCTCAAAAAAGAAAATAACCCATCTATCACTGTATCTGAATTCAATTGAAACTTCATGTCACAATTGAGGAAGTATATAAAAGTCCTGTTGTTCCACAGGTGTCTGGATTATCACTCTGCTAATAAAGAAAGTTATCCTTTCTGTATTAAAAAATGTTCCCTGGGCATTTCACAATCTTTGTTGGATGCAATACTACATTCTGGGTGATAAAAAAAAAAGGTGTTTGTTTTTTTTTTTCATTTGCTTGTTTTATCACTATAGACTTTAAGAGTAGCAAATTATTGCACTGTACTTTTTAAAAAGTAGGGATAATAATACAGCAGAACAAAAGCTGAAATTTATTTTCAAGGACTAAGGACAAGAATGTGTAATACATGCTACATGTTATCTGTTAAAATAACAAACTCCTGTGAAATACCTTAGGAGGCAAAGTAGGGATTTTTACCAGTGGGACAGAAAATGTTACTTCTCTGGATCAAGGCACAATAACAAGGCCAAGGAAAATTGTGTTAGAAACAAAAGGAAAAATCAGGTTATATAACTTGAGAATCAAAACCTCCTGTTGATTCACACTAAGAGAATTACCACGAATAACAAGCTGAGTTTGACAGCAGCATGAAAAACAAAAAGGGAATGAAAAAAAGGCAGAAAGTAAATTTAAATATCCACAGGAGTTGCTTTGGCCATGGTCAGGTAACAATTTCAGGAGAGACAGAAAAAGCAGGCAGACAGATGACAGAGATATTTACTGGGAACCTCAAGCCATAAGGAGGGGACTCAAATATGTTATAGTTGCCTTTGACCATGTTTGCGGCCATAGCTCTTTTGCATGCAATAAAAGCTCTGCTAGCCTTCAAAACTGAAGAAGACAGGTTGTCTTGCATATGTTTGGGAAAACCGGGGGGATGGGGCTAAGACTGAAAACCAATGTAAATCAATATATCAACAAAAGGAAACATAAAATAATATGGCTATATCAAGAGATGGAAAGAATGCATCTGATAATATTCAGCACCCATTTGTGATTAAACAAAAACCTCTAAAGAAGATGGAAATAAAAGGAACTTACCTCAATTTAATGAAATCTTATATCACAGACCCACAACCAATATAATACTTAATGGTGGAAAACTAAAAGCTTTTCCTTTAAAATTATGAACAATACAAGGATACCTATTGTCACCACTTCTGTTTAATTTAGTATTAGAAGTTCAGGTAGAAGAATTAGACAACAGGAAATAAAGTGAATCCAGGTTGGAAAAGAAATGAAACTATCAGTGTTTGCAGATGATGTGGTTTTATATATAGAAAACCCTACGGCTGTTTGAAACAGTAAATGCATACAACATAGTAGAAGGTTACAAAACAAACAAAAGCTGTTGTTTTTTTATATACAAACAAGAAATGAGAATAAAATTAAATTTAAAAAATAATTCCATTTCACAATTGCATGAAAAAGAATGTAACACCTGAGAATTAAGGATGAAAGCTAAAGACCGTGAAAGCTACAGGACATTATTCTAGATCATGACATAAAGAAATAGAAAGACATTCAGTCATAAGATGAAATGTTGCATTTATAGAAAAACAGAAAGAGATCACGGGAATTATATGTAGTAGAGCAAGTCAGATTGACAGGGCAAATACTGAACATTTACTGAATGGCAAATTTCGCAGATCAAAATTATAAAATTTATAAAAATTAGAGAACACTAATAAATGATATGAGGTTGAGGAGGAGGGTGTGGGGAGGAGAAGAGTCAAACAGGCATAAGAGATGGTTGTAGAGAAAATTAAAAATTAAAAACTAAAGATTATTCTAGGATTTTGTAGCCTTCAAAGAAATTAGCTTATATTTGTTTATTAATTGACTTTGAAACTGGTTCAATAAAGTCAAATAAAATGGAAAACCCAGGATTTCTGGGTGAGTATATCCTTATGGTGGAACATTCAAACCCCAAGCATCATTTTTTCAAAATATTTCGGAGAGCAGCTAATTAACATTTTCAGCTACTAAATGTTTAAAAAGCCTCTAAGAGGCCCTCCCTGGTGGCGCAGCGGGTTAAAGCACATCACTGAGAATCTAAAACCACTTCTTCAAGAGTTCAATCCCTACCCCAGGAGGTGACCACATGGCGCGGCAGACCTCTCCTGACCCGCCCACTGCTCTCCTCAGCAGTGTACTTCGTCACTTGGCCTGTTCTGCTCCTGGCTCTGTCTCTGGTGAATCCTTTCACTGCCCCTGCACCTCTGGCCTGTACCCCAGTTCTGTATGTATAAATAAATAAATGTTTTTTTTTAAAAGCCTCTAAGAAAGTGCCACCTTCTATGACAAGAGTTCAGGTCGCTCAAAAATCAATTTCGCCCTTTTGCATTGCACAAACAAAATGAAATCAAGCTTCCTGGAGCCCACATTGATCACAGCAGGACTCTAATGTCTTCCATATACTACACACTTTCACAACTCAGGAGAGAGATGACAGAAGCTGGCAAATCCATCAGAGAATCTTGGATACACTTCTAATACCATAATGAAAACTATCGGAAGGCCATGGAGAAAAGTGACTCATCAACTGTACATGCCTTGAAGTTGTGTTCTGAATATATATATATGCCGTAGGTTAATTTGCTCTGCCACCTGGTTTGATGAGGCTAATGGAAATGCTCTGTCGTAGTTCTGCAGTTCTCATGATGAGACTTCAGCAAACATGGAGTGCAGAATAGTCCCCAATAAGCATTAAACAACAAAGCATCTCTGTTGAAAAGAATTCCCCAGTCTCACTGAGATGCAAAGTGCTCTCAAGTCTACACAGCAGTTGGAAGAAGCCCCAGCCAGATGGCAACAATGAAGGACAAGTAAATGCAGGAAGAGATTAGCCATAGTATGAAATGTGGGGGAGGGAGAAAGTAGTTACAAAAATCACCTTTTTCTGAAGTAATCTGTTTGCTTCAGAAAAGGTTGAAATGAGTCATCTGTCTCCTTGTGCCTCCCCCACCCACCTCCTCCACAGCTCTTAGAAGACTTGAGTGAAAACTATAGCCAAGGGTCACTGCACACACAGGGAACTGATGGCTACAAGTACATGATCACAAACATAAGATCGGTTATATTTGAGGGCCCTCCATGGTGGCGCATAGGGTTGGAGACCAACACTGTGAAATGGTCCGCAGCCACTGCAGCATGGGTTCGATCCCCAGCCAAGGTGGTGGGCCCACATGGCGTGGCAGACCTCTCCTGTCTCGCCCAGCTGCTCCCCTCAGCAATGTGCTTTGGTGGGTCTGCCTGTTCTGCTCCCTGCTCTGTCTCTGGAGAACCCAAAATGAGTAAAATATGCACGCACAGAGTTAATGAAAGTTACCATGGAAAAGTCAGCCTAACACTCAAAAGATGCATGCCTACAAACTCTAGGTTATGCTCTTGGAATCATGGACTCTGTGTTTAGAGGATCATCCAGTTTACTATAGTTGTAAAGAATGATGTCAAAGTGAGAGAGGGACATCAGAACCAACGTCTGACTAGACCTGGAGTGCACTTCTCCTCCCTGGAGTCAGATGGCATGGAAAATGCTGATTCCTCATGAAGGAAGCACTACTGACACCGGGGAATAATGCCTGTCATACATAAAGCACTAGAAGTCGTTGTCAGGCTCGGCAATGTGAACTACTCCTTTAAGACATCATCAAATAAAGCCTTAAAAATGCAAATATAGGCCCTCCCTGGTGGCACAGCAGGTTAAAGCACAGCACTAAGAAGCTAAAGCCACTGCAGCATGAGTTCAATTCCCGCCTGCCCCGGGGTTGACCACATGGCGTGGCAGACCTCTCCTGACCCGCCCGCTGCTCCCCTCAGCAGTGTATCTCAGTCAACTGCCTGTTCTGCTCCCTGCTCTGTCTCTGGTGAATCCTCTCACCGCCCTGCACCTCTGGCCTGTACTCTGGTTCTATATGCATAAATAAAAATTTTTTTAAAAGTGCAAATATCACTTAATTCTATACTTGTAATGAAATTAATAAGAAACTGCCATAATTGTAAAGATTATACTTGCAAAATGGACACATATCTCTTGATTTCTTGGGGATACTATCCCATAAGGGAATGTCTTATAAAATCCCAACTTAAAAAAAGCTTTTCCATAAAACATGGGGGCGGGGGTTAAGAAGGGATGTTAGAAGGATATTATGGGGAAAATAAGAAATATCACAGCATTCCAATGAAAAATTAAAGATATCTATGCCTATTCTACCTTCAACAAGATCTTGGTATGTGATGGGATGGATGTTAACTTATTATGAAAGTGGTGATCACTTTCATATACTTATGCTATGATATACAAATGTAAATATAATAATAATATACATACTCGTAAATCACCATGTTGTACACCTAAAACTAATACAATGCTATATGTCAATTATATCTCAAAAGTAGAAGAAATTAAAAAAGTAAATGTTGCCAAGAGAAAGCTAGGTTTTAGAAATATATGCTAGAATGATTCTTTTTATTGTGTGTGATGAAGTTCACAAAGAGGTAACATTACATCACAGTGCTCAGAGTTAAAATTCTGGTTGATTTGCTGAGGCAGCAGGTGGCGGTGACTGCGTAGGGCAGGAGCTTGTAGGCAGCACCAGATCTCTTGAGCCAGTTTGTAGTTACTCAGATGTCCGTGATGTGATGATGTTCTGAGTGGTACCTTTATGCTTTGTGCAATTCCATTTTTGTCTTGTATTCCGCTGAAAAGCTACATAAAGACATTTCAATAAATGGAAAATAATTCTAAATACAGGAGAACACACACCATATGTGGATTCAGCATTTAATTTCCCTGCATGCCCGGACATCTTTACTAAAAGATTTTGAGCTTCAGATGTATTAACAATACATACACTTAATACATTTCCTTGTCATCTAGTTAATTCAATAAACCCAATCACATAGGCTATTCGATGGTTCCCTGGCCAGTCTCCAACAAAACATTTCCTGTTGCAGTTTTCTGCCTTTTTTTTTTTAAGATTTATTTATTTATTCATACAGAACTGGGGTACAGGCCAGAGGTGCGGAGGGTGAGAGGATTCACCAGGGACAGAGTGGGGAGCAGAACAGGCAGATCGACGAAGTACACTGCTGAGGGGAGCAGCGGGCGGGCCAGGAGAGGTCTGCCACGCCATGTGGTCACCCCTGGGGCAGGTGGGAATCAAACTCATGCGGAAGTGGCTTAAGCCTCTTAGTGCTGTGCTTTAACCCGCTGCGCCACCAGGGAGAGCCCTTTTCTGCTGTTTTAACATCAGGAACTATGTAAGCTTTGGGTGATATCCATTATCAACTCTTTTTGTTCTCTGGTTTTCTTATACGTAAACTTACTTCACCTGGAAACAATCTGAAGCTTCCAGTATTTCTATGTCTGGTCAAAATGGAGAAGCAGCCATGGCCATTCCATTATGGGAGTCTTCAGAGCATGTCAAAGCAGCGAATGGAGACATGAATTACACCACAGTTGTCAAAGCAGATCATGTTCAGTCTCTGCTTGGGCAACAAAACAACCACCTTCTCTTTTGGGATTCTGGGTTAAGACAAAGAGCTGAAGTTTGGGAGAAAAAACTTTCTTAGAGAAAGCCAGCTTTGTTAAACTGCTTACTTCCAAACTTTATGCCAGCACCACTAAAAAAAGTAGCAGTCATGGCTTAAGCCACTTCCGCATGAGTTCAATCCCCGCCTGCCCCGGAGGAGATCCACATGGAGCGGCAGACCTCTCCTGACCCGCCCGCTGCTTCCCTCAGCAGTGTACTTCGTCGATCTGCCTGTTCTGCTCTCCACTCTGTCTCTGGTGAATCCTCTCACCCTCGGCATCTCTGGCCTGTACCCCAGTTCTGTACGAATAAATAAAAAAATCTTTAAAAAAAAAAAAAGTAGCAGTCATAATCAAGTTGAGCCATCCCTCCCTTGTCCGTTCTATGGTAGAAAGTCTGTCACCCACCACAGGAGGCTGGAGAGGGGGAAAGCTAAGGAATGTGGTGACCTAAAATAGTGAGTTGATCTCCAATGCTGGCCTCCTAACAAGGCTCACTCCTTCCAAATTATAGGGTCATATTGCCTTTCTTTCTTTCTTTTTTGAGTTATACATGATCAAATTCATTAGGAAGACTAAAAGTACTTTCTTTTTCTTTAAACAAATAGCATTATTTTTCAGAACATGTAAAAAGGAGGTTTTGGAGAGAAGACCTGGCTAAAAGATACAACTCGTTTGCTACACTACCTTGGAACAAATTGCCTAACCTCCTGGGAGCAGCTCCATGCTCTGTAACATGTCACAACAGCACATTCCACAGTGTTCTCACAGAGGCAAATGAGAATCCATTTGTTAGCCTTTGTGATTTCTGAAGTCCCTGCATGTTATTGCTTCTATGACATTAGAGCAGTACAGTTTTTAGGAATTACCAAAGTTGTTTTGTATCCAGGGTAGACTAAAAAACAATTTACTTTAAAATGCATTCACTTTCACAGAAACGCACATCCCTCTGTATATACCATAGGAGAAAGGGTTGCTAGAAGCTGGAGCGGGGATCAGGAACATGGGGAGAGGTCGCGGTGTCAGCAAATGGACACATACTCTACTGTTTCAGCACTGTCTGCCTTTGGAAGGAGGAAAGGTTCTCTTCATTGCAGTCCATTTTCCCACTGACAACAGGCAAGTAAGCTTGAGGGAGGGATAGAGAGAGGAAGGGGAGGGAGAAAGAGAAAGCTCCTGAGTGAGTGTAACCACTAGAGCAAACCCAAGCTAAGATTTCGTTGGGTTCTTAGAATGGAAAGAAGTGAGAGTCCAGAGCTTCTCAGAAAAAAGGGCTCTCGCCTGGCACTGGAAAAGAAAAAGATGGTTCCTTGGAACCCTGGTTTCCGACACTGTTCATTTTAACAATATCCAGAAGTCTAGTTACTATTGAGTTTTTTTCTGTAGTTTTTGCCATTTTCTGGGGCAGCGAGCCCAGCAGTGTCCAGCCCCTCACGGCCACACAGTGTGCTCTGTGCCAACGTAAACCTCCTCCAGGTTTTGTTTTCCCTACTTTTCTGCTGCCCTTTCTCTTTGCTTTCCTCTACCTTCCATGTTTCTTTGTAGCGTCCAGATTTCTCTCTTTTCTATCTCCTATCTCTTTCCTAGACTGAAAGTCTATACATTTTTTCATAGACACATAAGAAAACATGCTAAGAGCATACTGATAGCCATGTTTATATCCATTTATGTTCAGTTGTTAAGGAAACTTTTTAAAGGTGAGAGCTGTGATAGCATTAAGAAAAACATATTTCATAAACATATTACTGGCTTCAGATTTAAAGAATTTAAAGACTCCAACAGAGTTCAAAGTAGTAAACCTATGTATATATGGGATTTTTAAATCCATATTCCTGTCCTGTAGTATTAAGATTACAAATATATCAAGGCAAACAGTTGAAATAATTGAAGAGCTAAATTTCCACCTTAAGCAGCCAGAAAAAGAACAGCTAAGTAAAATGTACAACGTTGATGGAATATGTAGCTGCTTCCAGTCAAGATGGGGCGACAGGGACAAGACTTATCTTCCTGCCGGAGACAGTAAAATCAGACAAAATACACTAACAAAAACTTTCAAAACAATGAAAATCAGGAAGGCAAGAAACAACTGAGGTGAGCATTATGACCCCCCCAGTGTGCTTGCCTGGAGGAACCTCCCAAGCCACTGCTCAGGGAGGGGAACCCAGGCAGAGCCAGGTAGGCCCATCAGAGCTGAGTCCATATGTGGGCTTGTCACTACCAGAAAGCCAGTCAGCAGAAAGAGGAATCAAATCAATAAGAAGCATGTTTACTTAGACAGCCGGTCAGCGATCTGAGGAGGGGGGGATGCCACCCTGAAGAAACCATCCTGCCCTCTCATCTTGAGCTGGCCTTTTTATCATGAGTTACACAATTACAGTCATAAGCATCAGAACAATCTATCACAGTAGATGCTCCCGGTTATCTGTAAGACCATGTTACCTCTGATAGCATCAACATCCCACACTCCTTTGGGCATCATGGGGGCAGGAATCTCAGTTCAAAGAAAGAATTTTAGTTTAAAGCCAACAGGTCATCCCTACAGGGTATCGTGCAACCTCTGCTCCATGTGTGTACAGATTCCTGGGCTGGGTAGGGAGTACCCCTCCCTCCCTAGCCCCTATCAGATGGACACCAGGTCAGCTGGAGTCCATAGGACAAAGGCAAGAACTGCAAAGAAGACCCTGGAACTATGCTGAGGGTAGTCCTTGAGCCACCATCAGGGTATCATCAGTGCAGGTGCATGAGGAAACTGCCCAAGGCTTGGAAAAAGCCACCAGAAAGGTAAGGGGAACAATCTCTGGCATTCAGATATGGTGGAGAATAGCCGATCCAAACAACAAGATGGAAACACTTCCAATCCACAGGTGATTAAAGAACTCAGGAAATGGGGAATAATTGCCTCCATGGTGGGGGGGGGGAACATTACCCTAAAAGACCAAACATGACTTGAGAACTTCATAACAAACCATCAAAGCAAGACCCAAAAGAATCAAACTGCTTCTAAAAAAAGAGTTTCTCAGAACAGAGGAAAACAAAAATATAACCTCCAGATAATAATTCACAATGTCTGGATCCAAGCAAGGATAGCCAGAAGAACCTTGGTAGGGACACATAATCCATAATGAGAATAATCACTCCATCCCACTGACACTGGTGTTACAACTAGCAGCGAAAGATAGGAACCCGGTTACAATTATGAGCAGATGCCATGTGTCCAAAAAGCTATGTAGCGATGTTGAGGATATAAAAGACCCAAACTGAACAGCTAAAATTTTCTGGTTGAAAAATACAGCAAATGAAATTAACAGCATACTAGACATTGCCTGCTTGAAGGTGTAGCACTAGAAAATATTGAAAATGAAACACAGAAAAATAATCCCCCCCCAATGAAAGAATAACTACATGGGTAGATATATGCAGTTCCTTTTATTGCTTAACTCTTTCTAAAATATCAACTTTTACAGAAAAATAAGAATGTAATTGGGAGGATTATAACAGGTAAAAGTAAAATACACAAGAACATAAAGGTCGAGAAAGGAGAAATGGAGGCAAGATATGGTAAACTTCGTATGCTCTGGGCAAAGCGTTACCTATCATTTCAAAGAAGATGTTGATTAGAGATGCATACCATAAACCCTAAAGAAATCAGAAAATAAAATCAACTTGTAACTAATAAGGCAACAAAGGAGGTAAAAGAGGAACCATTAAAAAAAAAATCTAATCGGGCCTCCCTAGTAGCCCAAGGGGTTAAGTTTTACCACTGTCAAGCTATCAGCAGCCATCCCCATCAGGGACCTGACCCACCTGGCACAGCAGACCTCTCATGTCCTGCCCACTGCTCCCATCAGCAGTGTATTTCAGTAGATCCATCTGTTCTGCTCCCCACTCTATTTCTGTTGAATCCTCTCACCCCCTGCACCTCTGGCCTACACCCCAGTTTTGTATGCATAAATAAATAAATCTTTAAAAAATCAATCCAGGCCTCCCTGGTGGCACAGCAGGTTAAAGCACAGCACTACAAAGCTAAAGCCACTTCAGGACAAGTTCAACTCCCAGCCATAGGGGTGACCCACATGGTGTGGCAGACTACTCCTGACTCACCTGCTGCTCCCCTCAGCAATGTACTTCAGCCATCTGCCTGTTCTGCTCCCCACTCTCTCTCTGGCGAATCTTCTCACCGCCCCTGAACCTCTGGCCTGTGCTCCAGTTCTGTATGCATAAATAAATAAATCTTTTAAAAAATCAATCCAAATTAATATAGAAAGAGGGAACAGGAAAAGACAGAAACCAAGTAGATAAAAGACTAACACTTAAATATATCAATATTCACATTAGATGATCAAAATACCTCTATTAAAATAGAGATATCAGGGCCTCTCTGGTGGCACAAGGGATTAAGTCTCAGCACTCTGAGCTATTTGTAGCCACTGCAGCCTGAGTTCCATCCCCTGCCAGGGAGCTGACCCACATGGCACAGCAGACCTCTCCTGTCTCCCCGCTGCTCCCCTCAGCAGTGTACTTTGTCAATCTGCCTGTTCTGCTCCCAACTCTGTCTCTGGTGACTCTTCTCACCCCTCACCCCCTGCACCTCTGGCCTGTACCCCAGTTCTTGTATGCATAAATAAATAATCTTTAAAAATAAATCAGATATCAGACCAACTAGTATAAAATAACTCAACTACATGCAGCCACAATGTCTTGTGTTAAGAAACACTCTTTGAAAAAAAAAAAAAAAAACACTCTTTGAACATAACGCACCAGGGGAGTGAAATCAACAAAATGGCAGGCCAGAAGACTCCAAACTCCCATTCCCCAACAGAAACAGTAAAAAAGTTTTAGAAAAGCAGAATGTCAGCCTGTCAGAGCTCTGGGAAACAGGTGAAGGTTTGCAGTACCTGAGCAAGCATCTAATCAAGAAGAGGTCATCAAAGTTATAGGGGAGTTTCGTTGGCATTCTTTCTGGCCCTTGCCCCAGAAAGGGTGGAATGGAATGTGGTGATCAAAATCTTGAGGCAGCGCCTGATTACAGGTTCCCTCTTTTGAACCTGAGAGGACAGAATGGTCCTTCTTTGCAAAACATTGTGTACAAGCGCTCCATTCGTCCACCTCCCTCTCTATTCCTTTCTCCTTCTGGATTTTTCACCCATCACCCTATTTCCCTCCACTGATTCTAATCTGTTTCAATCTGGGGCCTCCCTGGTGGCCCAAGGGGCTAAGTCTTACTGCTATGAAGCTATTATGTGGCTACCCAAGTTCAATCCCTGGCCAGGGAGCTGACCCACACAGTGCAGCAGACCTCTTCTGACCAGCCCGCTGCTCCCCTCAGTGTACTTCAGTCAGTCGGCCTGTTCTGTTCCCCACTCTGTCTCCAGTGAATCTGCTCACCCCCTGTACCTCTGGTCTGTACCCCAGTTCTGTATGCATAAGTAAATAAAAATATATCTTAAAAAAATAAAATCTATTTGGCCCTCCCTAGTGGCTCAATGGGTTAGGACGCAGCACGACAAGGGAGCCACAGCTGTCTCAGTGCGAGTTTGATCCCTGGCCCGGAGGAGATCCACATGGCGAGGCAGACCTCTCCTGACCGGCCTGCTGCTCCCTCAGCAGTGTACTTTGTCGATCTGCCTATTCTGCTCCCCACTCTGTCTGGTGAATCCTCTCACTGCTCCTGTACCTCTGGCCTGTGCCCCAGTTCTGAATGCATAAGTAAATAAAAAGGGACAATAAAAAACAAATTTTTTTTAAATCTTGGAAAAAAATAAAATCTACTTGATCTCTTTATCAAAACATAAGCACCCCTTGTCTTACTGTGCTTCAATTTATTGCATTTTGCAGATAGTGTTTTTTACAAACTAGAAGTTTGTGGCAACCCTATCTTAAGCAAGTTTACTGATGCCATTTTTTCAAAATAATGTGTTCATTTTGTGTCTATGTCACATGTTGGCAATCACCCATGCTATTTCTTTTTCATTATTATGTTATGGTGATGTGTGATCAACAATCTCTGATGTTATTATTGTAATTGCTTTGGGGTGCCAGGAACCAGGGGCCCATGGAACTTGACTGACAAAGGTTGTGTAAATATTCTGACTATACCAAGTGCCCTGCCTGGCATGTGGTCTCTCTCCTTTCCTCAAGCCTCTCTGCCTTGAAACACAATGGTGAAATTAAGTCAACTAATAACCTGCAATAGTCTCTAAGTATCCAAGTGAAAGGAAGAATCTCGTCTCTTACTTAAAAGCAAAGGCTAGTGAGAGAGACATCTCAAAAGCCGACATATATGAAAAGCTAGGCCATTTGTGCCCAGCGGTTAGCCAAGCAGAGAAAAGCAAAATCTGGAAGGACATTCAAAGTGCTACTCCAGTGAACACACAAGTGATAAGAAAGCAAACAGTCTTATTGCTGACAGGGAGAAAGTTTTGGAGGTCTGGCTAGATAATCAAACCAGTCACATTTTCTTTCTTTTTTAAGATTTATTCATTTACGCATATAAAACTGGGGTACAGGCCAGAGGCACAGGGGCAGTGAGAGGATTCACCAGTGATGGAGTGTGGAGCAGAACAGGCAAATTGGCCAAGTACACTGCTGAGGGGAGCAGCAGGCAAAGCTGGAGAGGGTCAGCTCCCTGGCTGGGGTTCGAACTCATGCTGCAATGGCTGCCTAGCTTTGTAGTGCTGCACTTTAACCCACTGCACCACCAGGGAGGGGCCCAAACCAGTCACATTTTCTTAAACCAAAGCCTAATCAGAGCAAGGCTCTACCCATCAATTCTATGAAGGCTAAGAGCGGTGAGAAAGCCTCAGGAAAAAAAAAAAAGTTTGAAGCTAGCACAGGTTAGTTTATGAGTTTTAAGGCACAGAGCCATCTCCATAACATCAGAGTGCAAAGGGAAGCAGCAAGTGCTAGTTGTAGCAATTTGTCCAGGTCTCAGATCACCACGAAGACGCTACTCCACACAGCAGGCTTCTACGGAAGATGCCATCTAGGACCTTCCTCACTAGGGAGAAGTCTGGGCCTGGCCTCAAAGTTTCAAAGGACAGGCTGACTTTCTTGTTAGGGGTTCATTTAGCCCGTGACTCAAGGTTGAAGCTAGTACTCACTTGCCATCCCAAAATTCCTGGGGCCCTTAAGAATTATGCTAACCTACTCTGCCTGTACTCTATAAATGGAACTACAAAGGCTGGATGACAGCACACCTGTTTACGACATGGATTACTGAATGTTTTAAGCTCACTGGTCTGAATAAGACCCACTGGTCCGAAAGATTTCTTTCAAAGTACTTCGGGGCACTGACAGTGCACCTGGTCACCAAGAGCCCTGGGGAGGTGAACATTGTTTTCTTGCCAGCTCTCCCAACACCCTCGCTGAACCCATGGATCAAGGCTGGTGCAAGGGCAACAGGGTGGGGGAAATGTTGAGCAACCTGGGAGAATGGCCCCTCGACCACCACTGCTGGGAACTTCGCTGCTCAGCATGAAGCGCTGAGGGCCTTACTACATCCAGAACCGTCTTTCCACTCAGCGGCACCAGCCCTTCCCACAGCAATCATTTCTGAGGTGAGAGCTTGTGCCTGCGCAAGGGGTCAGATAGAGGGGCTTGGTGCCTAGATGGCATCTTTGCCCAGACCAACTGTGCTGTATCCATTCTGTGGCAGTTGCGCTACCTCACTCTTCTCTGGGACGGATAGCCTGGGGGGTTGGAGAGAGCTGGGGTCATGTGGGATGGGGTAGGCAATTCCAGAGGCAACACAGACACAGCACACCTGTCCGGTCAGGTCGGCTGCTGTGGGCTGCTGTGGACACTGCTGGGGGCCCATGAGATGGTCTGATCGGCATTTTTATGTCCAGAAACCACCCACCTGCCCGCATGGACGCCAGGTGCATCCCTTCCCCCACCAGCCCGGATGATGTCCACAGAAAGGTTTCTGTCCTAGGTCCAGAGAGTTCAAACGTCCCCTCCAGGCCACAACTTCAGGGCAACTGATGAGGTATGTGCACCTCCTGACAGAACTGGAGCAATTACTTGACCCCTGAGCCTCAGCTTCCCCACCCTCAACTGGAGATGACTCCTGCATGAGACTTGTGAGGGCTGTGAGCCAGTATGTGGAAAAGGCTTTGCAAAACAAGGGGTGTAAGTCTGATGCTGGGGATCGTGTCTGATGCAGATGTGCTTCCAAGCACTCAGAATGGCACCTGGCACATGGCTGACACTCAACACGCACCCAGAACAGTTCCCATCATACCACTGGCACTCAGGCAGCGCACACAGGCAAACAGGCAGCACACTGGCGCTGACCATGTGAGAAAAAAAAAAGCCACACTGCCGAGCAACACACTGGCACTTTATATATACACCGCGGAAAGTACAGGGTCTCAATAAGAAAATACACTCTGTTTTCAGGTGCACCCCACCACCACCCCCTCAGAACACCCCAGGTTGAGGACAGGGGGACAGGAACAACCATAAATAGAGAATAGAAGGAAGGGTTAATGCTCTAGGGGCAAACACAGGCGGAGAACACACTGCCAGGAGGACACAACTTCTGCCCCAGGAGAAAGCGATACAGCGGCACAGGAGAACAGCAGCCACAACTAAGCCTGTGATGCCTGGCGGGGGGCACTTAACGTGGGCGGGGGGCAGGTGGGCAAGGGAAGGGAGAGAGCAGAGATGGTTTCCCTTTCCATGGCAAGCTGAGGGCCCCTCAGTTTACATCCATGAACTCAGAGCTGGGTGGGGGGCCACAGGCAGAGGACGGTGGGGGATGAGATGTGTCAGGCTGGCCCTGCAGGCGACGTGCCACGTCCTGGCGTTGATAGAAGAGGACGTAGGCTGCCTTGGACTGTGGGGAGAACAGAGGCATGAGTGCGGGTTGGTGGTCGGTGGGGGGGTCAGGACAGGGAGAAGGGAGGATGAAAGGCACACCTCGATCTTATTTTCAGTCACAGGCGACACACTGTTGTCATCAAAGTAGTGCCACTGGCCGCTGTCCTTGTTGCAGGCAAACGTGGTGTCTGAAAGAGTAGGTGGCGGTCTTCACCCACCCTCCTGCCCGAGAGGCGTGGCGATGCCCTCTCACACTGCCCTCCCAGATGACCTCACCGACGGCTCTGGCATTGAGTCACCCAAATACCCCGGCAGCCCCCACCACAGCCTGGCACGTACAGTGTCCATCACGCAGGCCCCCATAGTGGTTGGAAACTGCGATGAGATCGTATTTGTACAGCTCAGGAGCCGCCTCGTTCTGCGGCTTGATGACAAACTCAGAGAAGTCCAAGTCCCTGTTGGGGGGGGAGAGGTTGAGTGCCCGGGGGTGGGGGGCTCCCCCACACCCTGCCTCCCCCACCCCATTCTTCCCTGGCCCTGACCGGATAGGAAACTCCACGAGTGTGTCCAGCTTCTCTCGGGAGAACTTGGTGTACGAAAAGCGCTTCAGGTGGATAATGAGTGTCTCAGGCAGCATCCACAGGTCCAGCTTCTTGGTGGCCAGCTGGTGCTGCTTGCAGGTGGGGCAGTACCTACAGAGCAAGCCAAGTCAGCCGGCCTTGGCAGGTGCCTACTGCAGGCTCTTTGTAGCCTGTGGCCTGCACCTGCCCTGGCTGCTCTGGAGGCCGTTCGTCCTTCCAGCCCACCTGTCACACCCAGGCCTTGCTTCCATGGGACCTGCACGCACGCGTCAAGGACTCACGACCTTTTTTATACTCTCCGGGACTAGGACGTATCTGTTGGCTCTTGTCTGTGAGAGGCGAATCTGAGCTCTGAGCCTGCCTCTAGCCCTCTCGCTTTCTCTCTTCCTACTTGTTACTCACTTGCTCTTGAAGCAGCTACTGGTTGCCTAGGATGAATCCTCCAGCGCTGTGGGGGAGCTGGGCGCCCTTTCTGCTCCATGGAGGGGCTGCTCTTATTTCTGAGACTGGCTTTATTTTTTTTTGGTTCTCTCTGCATGGCTCATTTATTGTGCAAGACACACTACCTACTGCACACCCAACAGATGATAATTGGGAAGACACACATGAACTTAAGACATCTTGGTCCGCCAGGTTTTACTATGAGAACGTGAATAATGACACACAGGGGAGCTCAGGACATGCTATCACATGGGGTTACTGGGCTCAGAAGAAGGCGATGCTGGGCTAAGAAAGGGCGTGGAGAGGGAACAGAGAATGGTGGCTGGGGTGGCTTTGGACAGGACAGTACGAGGTCTCCCTGACAGTTAACATTTGGTGGAAGAAACAAACAGAATGCAGAGCTTGTGGAGAGAAGCGCAGCAAGAGCACTCCAGGGAGGGGCAGGCCAGGCCAGAGCACTGAGGTGGGGAGACACCTGGGGTGGTGGCCGGAGGAGCAAGAGGAGTCTGAGCAAGGGGATGGGGAAGGAGGCGTGGTTTTGGCTTTCTAATTTTGTGAAGAATTTCCTTGTTTTAATTTTTAATTTTGGGGGTCACACTTTTGCACTTTGAGAAGTGCACATTCCACTTGCCTTCCACAAACCACCTGTACTTGTCCCCCTCTGCCTGAAGGAGGCATGTGGAGAGCTAACAGGTACCTGGATAGGTACTCCCACCCAATGACACCCAGAAGCCCGTGCTGGTCCCTCACCAGGGGTTTTCCTTCTCCAGGGTCTCCACAGTGGTGAAGAGCTCAATGCACTCCTGCAGCCGCACCGGAGCCTTTTTCAGCACGTAACTCACACAATCGTGCTTCACGTAGCCCTAGGACCAGGGGAGCGGAGGGCCAGGTATGAAGATGGGTGGGTAAGAGGGCGCAGGGTTACAAGACACACGCTGAGCAGTTAAGAGCATGGACTCTGACGCTTGGAATCTGAGGCCCTCAGAGTTCTGTGGTCACCACTTGGAGGATGTGAGGGCAAGTGTGTGAAGAGTGGAAGGGATACAAGCTGGAAGTGTCCCGCTGCCCCTGGGATCGCGTTTACCTCAGCCTCCACCTCGTCATAGTAAAGCTTCTTCATCTCTGGCTCCCAGTCGATGGCAATGTACAGCTGGGCTGGGGGCGAGGGGAGGTGGTCATGGGCCCTGCTGTCAAGGAAGCCCCTCTCCCCCCTCCCCAACCCCAGCTCCCAGCTGAAGGAGACACCATGAGTGTCTTCATTGTAGGTTGAGCGGTCGCTGGTCCCATTGGAATTCACTGTCTGCAGGGTGAACAGGTGCTTGCGCCGCGACCTCCGGGGCCAGTGAGATGGTCCTGGGGAGTTGTCCACGGGGGCCCGGCTTCCACCCGCAGCTCCAGAGCTCGGTCCAGCCTGCTCCAGCCCAGGATCCTGAGAGCTGCCCCCAGCTGCATGTGCAGGCTTGGGGATGTTGCCCTTATCCTCCACGTCTGCTAGGACAGGGGAGGGAGGAGAGGGCTGTCAGGGATGGGTCTAGAAGAGCCGCAGATGGCTGAGCTGCAATGCCCTTCCCATGCACCCCATGTGGGTTGCCCCCACCACTGCCCTCACTCAGGCCATGGGCCCACTGGTACAGACCCTCGTCCTTGACATCCTTCCTCTTGCTCACCTTTATCATCCCCATCATCCTCATCATCAGAGCTGGGTTTGGTCACATAGCGTCTATGACAGAACAGAAAAGACTCTCGAGGAAGAGCCCAGAGGCAGGGAGGGGAGAGCCCAGGATTCTACTTCCTTTATGCCAGGAAGCCGCCAGCAAACCCCACAGACACTGTTCATGGTGAGTCCATAAGGGCTCAGGAGAGGACGGAGAAACTCGGGAAGGGGGCAGCCAACAACGCAGGCACGTGAGCGCCAAGCAGGGTGGGGCTCTGGGAGCAGACACCCAGCTGGCTGCGAACTACCCCTGGGAAAGGGCTGCAGCCTGAGGGAGAGGCTCAGCCCAGGGGCGCCCTGCTCTCTGCTTTAGCAAGGACTCTGGACTCTCAGCACAACGAACACTTCTGGGTAAAAACACGGGTAAACAGGCCTCCATGAGAAGGAGAAAACTTGAGTACAAGATGGAGGTGTCTATATTTTGTCCGTTTAGTTCACCTCTGTATTCCCAACAGGAATACAAAGAGAGGGTGGTGCAGCGAGCATTTCAGCGGCTTCTCTGAACTGAGAAACTCAGAGAAAGAGCAGACAGATGTGTCCCTCTCGGAACACACTGTGAGCTGCCTCTTGGCTGCAGAAGGGAGGTGGCAACAAAGTGAATGAACCCCGACCCACCCTGACTTCCCAAAAGACAGACTCACGAGAGGCGGTACAGCAGGATGTGATACAGGCCGTCCCAGGAGAGTCGGTCTCGGGGCACAGACACCAGCAGCGGGTGCCCAAAGAGCATCAGGCCATAGTAGGAGTTGTTGTAGTCCCGGGCCGGGGTGCGCTCCCGCAGGTAGATGGGGAGCACAACGTCCTCTCTGGAGTTCTCACCAATAGAGGCCCTGCCTGACACCTCGTATCTGTGGGACATGGACATCAGGTCACTCTGGCACCCCACAAGGGACTCGCGGAGGCAGCTCCAGTTGCCCACCCAGCTCATCACTCAGCCTGAAAATATTTTTGCAAGAGTCTGACGAGTCACCCAATGTTATGGACTCTACAAAGTGCCAGCTGCCAGTCACAGCACTGTGTTGATGTGATGCCTTCGGAAGTACCTCAGTATCACCAGAGTGCCGAGACAATTAACCAACACTTTTAGTGACAAAGGGATTTAAAAGCATTTTCTTGTTCAAGAGACACTGCTTGGTTTGCACAGAAGATGCCTACTCGTGAAGGACTTTCTACTTTAGTTTACTCAAAGATACCCAGTTTACTGGGAATTCTATTATGTTCAAAAGCATTTTAGTGCTCCCTATTTCAAACATCACTTTTGGCTTTTGAGCACTACAATATGACTAAGGAGAGCAGGAGGGTTCTGTCACAGGAGGTGCTCAGGGAGTCACAGGATATGGAGGAAAACACCGAGGCAGCCCTACAGAGTTGTACAGCCCCGTCGCCCGACCCCAAGCCCCCAAAGCCCTCTGAAGAGCAAGTGCCCTGAGCTCCAGGCTGAGATGGGGAGAGGGGAGATGGCTAAGAGGAGGAAGTTCCTAAGAGACCCCCAGCTCTCCCCTCACTCACATGAAGATATCATCCCGGTCCAAGATGCTGCTCAGGGACTCCTCCAGCTGGTAGATCTTATAGAAGCGATGACTGAAGACATCGGCCACCATCATCTAGGAGTGGCACGCAGAGAGAATGGTCAGTCTTCAGAGGCTCCCCAGGCCCATCTACTTCCCAGTCCCCAACTTCCACCCTCCTTCCATCTGCAGAGCCTCACCCTTTCTGGCGAAACATTAGTGTGTTTGGCCAGAGCCAAACACAGATCTGAGATCTTGCCTTTCTTGGGGACCACAAGTCGGTGCTGAGGGAGAAACGGTATTCACAAAAGAGCAGAGGGCACACAGTGAGTTAGTACGGGAGGCTGGGGGTATGGCCGCGTGACCAAACCGCCGACACATCCCTCCTGCTGTCCCCACATCCCATTCCCACCAGACCTGCTCTGGCTTGCGGCGGGGATCCATGGAGACAAAGAAGACCTCCATGACCCGCTTGTGGCTGACAGGCAGTGGGACACTGAGGTAGCAGAAGGGATCGAAGGTCACAGACACGTTGCCACAATTGGGGCACACCAGAGTGGACTTGAAGAGCCCATGGAAAGTGTCCACAATGACAGAATCATTCCGACGTTTATGGTTCTGCCAGGCCTCCTGAGCGACTTCCTGTTGACAACATCACAGTGGGTTGTGGGTAGGGGGCTTGCCAAGGGCAGGGGGAACCATGATGGGGGGCAGAAGCACACAAAGTGAACGTAAGGTGATGGCCACTAGTGAAGTGCAGAGACAGAGTTCCCTCTCGGGCTCTCCAGAGATAGCCTTCACCGTCAGGGCCTGTTCTGGGCAGGAATCTGAGTGGGGGTTAACTCTAGGTTGGGCATGGGGGCTGATGGGGTGCTGGAGCCACAGCTGGGAGTAAAGCTAGGCAAGATGTGAGTCAGACCAGAGTATCCCTGAGGTAGGGGCTAGGGGTGTCTTTCAGGAGTGCCCACCTGGTCTGGTCGCCCAGCAGCATCACACAGCTCCACATACTCCTTCTTCTTGACCCGATTGAGGTCCTCATGCAGCCCATCCAAAAGGAACGATAGCAGTTCCTGCGAGTCATGCTGCTGGTAGCCCAGAAACTGAGACGCAAAGTGGCCGACCTTTGTCTGAGAAGATGGACAAGGCCGTCAGGAGGGGAAAAAGGACAAGTGGGAGCAGTGGGGAGCCCAGAGCTGAATCACACCTTGAACACATGGGGCACGATGGAGCGGTGGTGGCCGGACCACGCCTGTTTCACCAAGTCTGCATAAGCCTCTGCGATCTCCCCTTTCATGCCCAGAGGGTTGCAGAAGTTGAGTTCGTCCAAGTAGCGGTTTTTGAGGAAGTACTCGGTGAGCTGGGGCACATTGCTGAGGCACTGCAAGAGGCAGAGCCAAGTGAGGGGCAGAGGAGGAGAGAAGGTGATCAAAGTGGAGGCAGAGAAAAGGAGTCATGGAGAAAGAAATAGGGAGAAGAGAGAAGGGGCTGGGGAGAGGGGCGAGAAGGGGCCGGGGAGAGGGGCGAGAAGGGGCCGGGGAGAGGGGCGAGAAGGGGCCGGGGAGAGGGGCGAGAAGGGGCGAGAAGATGCAGAAGTGGGGCAAGAGGAAAGTAGGGAAGTAGGCAAGTGCCTTGTCAGGGAGGACTGTAGCACGTCAAGGAAGACTTGTGGGGCCTTAACTCCACACCTGACACCCCCCTTCCAATCCCCCAAGTTTTCACCAATCCCCAAGCCCACCCCCTGTGGCTGTCCCAGACACAGCCCTAATGGCCCAACCTGTAGGGCCGA
Source organism: Condylura cristata (assembly GCF_000260355.1). Lineage (NCBI taxonomy): Eukaryota > Metazoa > Chordata > Mammalia > Eulipotyphla > Talpidae > Condylura > Condylura cristata. The sequence goes on along the minus strand of NW_004567128.1, from coordinate 27,339,094 downwards.
GTTCATGAAGCAAGTGTTGCCCAGATTTGTGAGCCCACAGATGCCGGGCTGGCCCTGGAAGTCCTCCTCCTCCTCCAACGCTCTATTCCTGTAGGCAAATGAGGAACTCTTATCAGCCTAGAGCCCACCACAGGTGGAGGGAGTGTGCCCATCGGCACAGTCATTCTGCCAACTGTAGGACCCCACTCTGAATGAGATACCCCAAAACTTACGAAGCATGTGGCTGTGCACTGGGCCAAGTGCCATCCTTGTTCCGGGTCTCCATGACGACCACCTGGGTTGGAGGAGAAAAAGGCAAGGCACTCCTGTCGGATGTCTGGCAGCAAGCCCTCACTTTCTCCAATTTGAGCACTGCCAGTGAGCAGAACGAAACAACCCTCCCCACCCTTACCTGCCCGGTTTTGAGCGCAGCTTCAAGCACAGTAATATGTGTGTTACACAACCTCTCAAAAGAGCCCTCGGCGTTCTTGACCCACAGCCGTGTCTCTTCCTGGGGGCTCACCAGAAACTGCTCGCGAGCTCTGTGCAATACTAGATCTAAGGTAAGGTGAGGGAGAATAATCAGGGTTGTCCTGGTACCCTGACTGATGAGCCCATGTTTACATCAGACCCAACTGAGCCCCACTGACCTTGCACTCTTGGTCAATACCTTGTGTCCCTGAAGAATCCCAGCAAATACCCGCCACACCCTCTAAGCCACTGGAATGCAGCTCAAATGCCCTGAGGACTCTCTTGGAGACCCCCCTGAGGACTCCTGTCCAACTTGATCAATGCCTTCTTAGTCAGTCACCGCCTAACCCATGTGTTCTTAGGTCACTGAGCTGAGACCAGTGGATGAAATGCCAGCTCACTCCTTGACATTTACACTTACCAACAGAATCTGTGTGGCTGAACTGAGCAGTATGAGGTGTGTCCATATCACTGTGCTGAACAAGCAGCAGTTCTACTGGGTATACTTCGACCTTGTAGATGCCAAATAGTTCCACTACCTAGAAGGGTGGAAGGGTACATACACAGGGGGACTCTCAAAAGTTTCTGTACACAGATCAGGCACGACGACCTCTGAGGTCAGGTGTCTACAGAAGGTACACGGGGCACACATACGTCTGCAAGCATCCCCGTACACAAGGGGACACACCAAGACACCTGTATAGTGGCCTATGACGGGAGAGGAGTAGACAAAGCTATATGGACGCACAAGTCAGGACTCAGCCTGCATCTACAAGGCCTTCCCCCATCCCACCCCATAGAATCTACTCCCCCAGTGTACCTTGCGTTCAATGGGTGGCTGGCCATGCTCTAGACCGTACCAGTTGACCAGGTAATGCCAAGCATCCGCTGGGAGCAACACATAATCCTCACTTTCCACCAGTCCTTTCTTGAGGCGCCAGTTTATGTGGTCTGGGGGGTGAGGGTAGGGGACAGTGGCAGAGGAAGAATCAGAGAAGCAAAGTAATGAGTCTATTCTGGCCACCTCACCCATGACCTAGCATAGAGAAGGGACTGAGGAGCAGCTGTAGGGACAGAGGGACAAGAACTCCAGGAGGAGGCCAATGCAGGAGACAGAGGCCTGTACCTTCAAAGAGCTCGGCATTGTTGACGCAGCCAGGGAAGGTGCTGGAGTCCTGGTTTCCTCCCTGCACATAGACTTCCCACTGCTTGTACCAGTGCTTCTCCACAAGAAACCTGGATCAAACAGGTGACAGGGATGTTGCACAGTTATTGGGGGGTTAGTGATACCACTCCCCATGGTCATTAAACAAAAAGTAGCCCACATTATAAATCAAAATAACAAATTTCATGTATACCTAAATGAATGGAATGTCATATTATCAGTTATAAAAATTCCACATTTAACATTTTTAAAGTTTCAGCATCATATAAATTAGAAAGAAAATTTATTCAACCAAGCCAGATTTAGATAGACTGGCTAAGTTCTTGACACATTTAATTAAAAACAAAATGTACTCAAAGATTGCAAAAAAAATATCTGCCTCCCTTCCCTTCCATGTCAAGAAATGTGTTTTTATTACAGAATAAACAATAACCTTGTAGCAGTTGGTGAGGAAACAGATTAGGCTCAAAATGTTTTCAGCTAATGTTATAATGCTTTAGCCATGTTAAGTGTGCAAAAGATATGAAAATATTCAGCTAATAAGTGGATTATTAAATTCAAAAAATCTGTTCATAAATTGAAAAGAACATCGATATTTTTCAATTAGGGTTTATTTTTCAAATAGGATTTATTTGGGTTTTATAATAAATTTCTGAACTTCTGGTGACTATCTCATGTTTCTTTTAATTTGTGGCAAAAATACATACATTTTTCCATCTTAACCACTTCCATCTTTGACCAGATATATAACTAAATCTACTACTTGAGGGCCCTCCCTGTTGGCGCAGCGGGTTAAAGCACTGCACTGAGAAACTAAAGCCACCTCCGCATGAGTTCGATTCCCCCCTGCCCCGGAGGCGACCACATGGCGAGGCAGACCTCTCCTGACCCGCCCGCTGCTCCCCTCAGCAGTGTACTTCGTGGATCTGCCTGTTCTGCTCTCCACTCTGTCTCTGGTGAATCCTCTCACCCTCCGCACCTCTGGCCTGTACCCCAGTTCTGTACGAATTAATAAATCTTTAAAAAAAAAATCTACTACTTGAATAGCTATAGTTTTAAGTGTACAGCTATTCCATTTCTCTCTTTATGTGCTACTGGGATAAGAATTTAGGACTCCTCAAGTCTGCCTTTGTAAAATGCCCTAAAAATTCTCAAGCCTGAGAAACACCTGATAGTATATATACTGCGTGCTAAATCAATGTGAGTTATTACTATTCTGATCCCAGGGCTGAAATATATATACAAGTTCACATACAACCTTTATTTCTGTCTCTCTGTCTCTCTCTCTCTCACACACACACACACACACACACACACACAGAGAAAGAGAGAACTCTGCTATGGAACTGACATATAAAGGCTCCCCCAAACAGCATGTTTAAAATTACAAATTTATGTAAACATAATACTACATTGGTTAGTTTTCCAATAATTTAACTCTATAAATGGGATTCCTCAAAATAGCAACCTCTGGAATAGCCACAAGTCTCATGAACATGCAAACATTTCTACTGTATGACTTTTTTGGTTGGCTATATTAACCTCTCCCACCCTGCCACATTCACCCACTCATTACTTATCTAGAAGACCCCACTAGCAAGCCACCCTCCACACATATACACTCGCCCCCTTCATTTTTTAAATCCACTCCAGCGATAGTCTGGGAGATGAATGTAGCTAATGAAGCTAATTTATGGTTAATGGGAGCTTTCATGCAAAGGGAGGTGCTGCTCAACTTCTGTTAAAATCAGATTTCTAAGGAAAATTAAAATCACCCTTTGAAGCAATAAAACCTGCAGAATCTGCTATAATCTTAACTTCTAAAGGCTTCTCAGGAGACTGAAGTTGTATATGAATGTTCACAAAATATTACTACCATATTTTTTCAAATGAAAAGACACTTAGAAATATTTTTAAACATCACAGAAATCAGGATGTCTCACAATCTGTCAGCCCAGGTGGCAGTCTTGACAGTCGTCACTGTGTGAGCAAAGGGCATCCATGCTGTTGTATTTACTCATAGACACTCAGTTTTTTTGGATGCTATTGCAAATGATACTTTTAAAACTTAATTTTCTAATTTCTTGTTGCCAGTACATAGAAATACAACCGATCTTGCTAAAGTCACATATTTATTTGTGCTTCAAATTAGTTAAAATGAGGTGAAATATCTCTTAGCAGGAGTATAAAGGACCAGGCGAGAAAATAATAGTAGTAATAATAATAATGAACTATATACCAGAGACATTTTATGGGGGTGGAGTGGGGAATGGGATCAAAAACGGGGAGGGGAGGGAATGCACTGGACCATGGTGATGGCACATGGGTGATTTGGTGGTGGGAAGCCCACGGGGATTACAATTGAGATGGAAAAAGGCACAAAATGGTGTAAAACTAAACAATTATATTGTTTTTTTAACAATGATGTGAAATATGTGCTTATAGAAAAAAAAATACTAAGCAACATTTTCTATCTGGTGGCTGGAGAAAATTATTTTGATTAAGACAGTAATTTACATAATGGTGAATTATAATAGTTACAAATAGAAATACGGTATGTTATGACACAATATTTCCTACTTGTTTATTAAAAGGTGACTCTTCCCCCATGACAAGTATAATATAACATATTTTGATCTACTAAACCTATTATATAGCTGTACTGTATAGGTCTTACATATACATATAAAGGCATATTAGTAAAGCCTTCACTGTAAACTGTCATAAAAAACGTAGCAAAGGACACTTAGTTTGGGGGCCATATTCTGTAATATGACATTAATTTATGACCAGATAAGAAGTTTATTTTTGGTCACTAAATTGTTAACTTAGTGCTTTCAGGTATCCTCTTAACTCATTTTAAAACATATCTCAACTCAGTTTCTAAGAGGTTAACTTGCTTTAAAAGAAGTTAAGCTCCTAATAATCCTTGTTGTTTATCACTGATTTCACGAAGCTGACAATAAATGTTTTTACCTGAACTTAAAATCTGCCTCTTAACAACTATTCTTGATTTGTCTTTCCTAAATTCAAGCCTCAAATTCCTAACAGTAACAGTTAAAATGTTCTTTATGCCTCCACTCTATCCGGGAGATTACACTGAGATTTGTCCTTCCCCCAATAAAAGCTACAACAAAGTATTCTCCCTTCTTACTTTTCTTTTTACTATAACTACAAGAGAAGATGGATGTCTTTTGAGCCTTTCGTGGTAATCATTTAATAATTTATATAAATCAAACCATTATGTTATATACCTCATATTTATACAGAAAAATGTCAGTTACTTCTCAATAAAACTACCAAGATAAAAGGAATGACTAGGAATAGTTTTTCTCTGAAATCCTCCAAATTTTAACTAACTTACAATTTTATAAAAGCTTTCACTTTTCAAAATTATTTTTAAAAAATGGAAAATAAAAAAAATAAAGTTTTTCCTACTGAGTTAATTATGCATAATTAGATAGCTAATGCAATTACTTTCATTAAGTGCGGATTTGTCACAAACTAAAAGCATACTCATGTTTAAGCAACAAAGACTGGTGTGGTAACTAGCGACCAAAAAACCTCCTCTCCCCCATCCAGATTTGATTCAAAAGCCCTTTCCTCTCTTGGTTCATGAAAAGTCTGAACAAGCAGTAGCAGCATTGACTTCTAAGTGTTTTATAAGTACAAATATCACTGATTTGAACTACAAGAGAACTGTTAGTTTATTCTGTCAGTGAAATGTGACATTTTCAGATGATTTAATTCTAGGGTCTTCATTACTTAGTGGCTATTTAGTGCTATGCAGACTTTTCCATTGACAAGAAAACCCTCAACATTTCTAGGCTATTCTTGACTTAAACGTCTAGTAAAGGTTATTTTCCCTTCACACATAACTATCCAAATTACTACAACATTCTGAAACCCAGCCACTCACGACTCCTTACCTGAACAAAGAGAAACCCATGTCTGCTTACCTGTTAGGAAAACTATCCACACCTGAACAAACCTTACTTACACACACACACACACACACACACACCCCTGATTTTACTGTTTGCAGGTGATTCATACGCAAAAAGAAAAATTAAAATTTGCCAAAAACTATCATTAGATTTTAATTTGCTCTCAAAATATAAGCCTTCCTAGACATTAAATCAGTTTATATGCCAACTCAGTGATTAACTGTCCTCGCCCAGATCAGCTAGCTGACAAAAGACAGAAGGTGCATATGTTAATATTCATGTAAGGTATGTAATCTGGGGTTAGTCCATGACTTCTAAGTGCTTTATAAACACAAATTTCCTGAACATTGCAGCCAACCCCTATAAAATAGATGGCAAAATAAAGAATGTTTGAGAAGATTTGCTTACCTCTAAATAGCTAAGCATAAAAAAAGAAAATAAACAAAAATTCTTCATGATATTACCCACAATAGCAGAGATAAACCGGCTTCAATACTGAACCAACATTGGTGGAGTCATTTATTTTATTGACAGAACATAATTTTTTATTCACATAAACATAAAATGAACCATTTTAAGGAGAACAATTCAATGACATTTAGTACATTCACAATATTGTGCAAACCACACCCTCGATCTAGTTTCAAAAACATTTTGAACACCCTCTCCCAAAGGAAACCTGTACCAGTGGAGTAATTTTAAAGGCACTGAGAAGGCTATTAAGGCAGGATGGGGTAGGAACCAAAGCCCCAAGGTGGCCTGAACACCTCCACCTAAAGCACTATAAAAATGTACAACAATTATTATTGCTGTTTATTCTCAGGAAAGCTACAACATAATGTTTTATATACATATATAGACACTGCTCGGTTTCCTATACCCAATTTGACGAATCTCGACTTCGTCTTTTCAGTAACGGGAATATGTATTTCATTAGTACCATTAAGAGCTCTGTAAAATTCCCGTGTCTCCCTGGTAAATGTACTTACGAAGGTGTGAGCAAGCTTGATTTATCTGAGCAACAGCAAGAGTCCCAAAATGACCAGATGAGGAGCGTGAGGGAGAGGAGAGATCCGAGAAGAAATCAGAGCCCGGAGACCAGCCTCCCAGTTGTAAAGCCTCACAAGTCACTCTAAGAATTTTTACATTTACATAGCAAGAGATAAAGAGCCGTTAAAACGTTTTGTAGAATGGATGGACAGAAATTACTTTTTAAATAGTAACTGTGTCTGAAAAGAAAAATCGCTACCTGCACAGTAGAGCAACCAGGCGGGTACTACCTCAAACCAGGGATCAGGGCTAACGTTCTCAGTGACATCACTAAGTGGACACCAAGTACCATCTGGTAGGATGTGGTATGCCTATTGTATGCGTGTAGTAGGATTGCATGTGTATCGTCCATAAACTAAAGGCTCAGAACACAAATACTACTTAGGGATGCATACAGTGGTGGAAGAACATCAACAGAACAAAAAATCCAGGATAATGACTATTTCCCGTGGTGCAGGGAGGGAGAGTTTTCATCTGGGAGGAGCACAAAAGGATTTCTTAAGGTAATGTTCTGAATCTTAACCTGGTGATGACAAATTTTATTACCTTGAAACGTTTTTACTTTGAAATACTCAGAAAAATTGTATGCCCTTCATTCAGATTCGCAAATTTTAACATTTCACCCATGTACTTGTTTGTTGTTTCTTTAAATACTCTTTTTATATGCTATCTTTTCAACCCTTGGGCGTTAGAAGCTTACACGATGGTTTTTTACCCTTAAATATTCCAGTACGGATTTCCTAAAAAAAAAAGCTCTTCTCTTTCACTCTTTCATATCCACAATACAATTATCCAAAGCAAGAAATAAACAGTACTATTAACTACTCTACAGACCTTGGTCTAATTTCACCAACTGTACCACTAATATTTTTTACAGTAAAAGAATTTTTTTATGAGAAAAAAACCTTATTTTAAAATAATTTATTTCATTTTTTGGCTCCAGGATCCAATCCAGGATCACACACTGCATTTAGTTATCATGACTCCTTAGATCCCATTAATTCCTTCAATCTGGAACAGTTCTTCATCCTTTGTCTTTCACGACCTTCAAATTTTGAAGAGCACAGGCCGTTTATTTTAATAGAATGTCCATCAATCTGGGCTACGCAAACATTTGTTATATAAGCTTTTAAGTCTCAAATATTTCACAATTTGCAAAACAAGATGCAACTCGGCGAGAAATACTATGAACCCACAACAGCACAATTCAAGCACTGGTTAGCAAAGAAATCAAGTAAAACAAGCGGATTTATCGAGGTACTCATTGACATTTCAAAAATGGCTATTTTTTTCCTGATTACAAAAACAAAAACAGTACTAAACAGAAAGCAAATGTAACATCGAAGTCCCCTCCCGCTCCAATCACCTGCACTTTCTCCCGTCCTGGGAAGGCCTCGGACAGAGGCAAAAACCTCGCCGCGTCACAAACTTTGCTCACTCGCAGGCGCCATTTTCTGATTCACCGGCACCACCTCCCCTCTGCAGTCTTTCCCCGGCCTCAGGACACGCCCCGGGCCTACGTCACAAGCCTCGTTCCCAGGCGCCAGCTCCTCCCACCACGCCGGCACTAGCCGGCACCGACTGACCCCCGCCCCCGACCCCGCCCACAGCCGCCAGGCTCGGATTCCGCGCTTCGGCCCGACGTCATCAGCCGTGCCCAGTTTGCAGGCGCCGCGGAGCACACGAGGTCCGTTCCCGCCCCAGACGCTTGCTCACACGGTGCAGACCACGCCCCCAGGCCCCGCGCCGCGGCGCTGCAGACACCGCCTCCATCCCAAGTTCCAAGTTCCACCTCGCAGGCCCGGCCCCACCCCAAGGCAGTTTCTTCTCAAGCGCCGCGTCCTATCACTCCACAAAAAACCCTACCTCGTTCTCAGGCGACTGGCTCCAACGCACAGGTCCCGCCTCTGGGAAAGAGGCGGGACCGCTCACCAGCACTTCCCCGCCCCTCTCCTCGGCCCCACAGGCCACTCCTCCGCCCCCAAAGCAGTTGTCCGGCGGGTCTCTGCCGCCACGTTCCCCACAGTCGCCTCCGCCCCCACTGCTCCCTCAGCCGAGGAGCTGCTCGCAGCCCTGCCTCACCAGCTCTCACCGGCCCTCAGCGGACGCTCTCGCCCATTTTCGGGGTTCTCAATCTGGCGCCGCTGGTTCTCCAGGCCTGGCATTGCTTTGCGCTGTGGCGCTGGGTCGTCGGCCATGGCTGCGGCCGCCGCGGGACTAGCTGCGACCGCCGCCACCGCTGCTCGCCCTCCTCTCACAGCCACCGCCGCGGGAGATAGGAAGAGGCCCCTCGACTGCTACTTCCGGATTCTGGTCCCGGAAACGGAAGCAGAGCCCCCCAAACAGCTGGCGCCTACTGCCGCCTCGAAAGTAGACCCCCATGCTTGGGCGCGTCCGAGCACTAGGTGGACAGCAGACCGTGGGCGACGGTGGTTGCAACCAATAGGCAGGGTAGAGCTTCGGTTGGGTGCCAAGAAAGGCAAAAGGTGCTCTGGGGCTCTAGCGCCATGTTGAGACGGGGCAAATAATCGTGTGGAAGGTTGGAGGCCGGACTCCGTGGCGAACGAAGACACGTTAGGGGGCGCACTGGAACACACAAAGGTTCTGGGTCCTCTCGGTCCCTGGTGCAGCAGGGGACTGTGGGCCCCTTCCCCAGGGAGTGGTATTTGTTAGCCTGACCAGAGTGCCCATCGTCGCACTACTCCTCACCCAACAAAACCCACTACAGAAGAGTTCGCGGTCTCGAGTGCCGCCCAGGTGGGCTGGCCGCCTCCTTCCCTGAACTAGGTGTATTTTCCGCAAGTGTTGAAGGCAAATCAGCCCCAAGCCCTGTGTATGTTGATTCCAGCACCGTTTAAGTTGCAGCCTTGTTTTCTAAGTGCTTTATTGCAGTAATAGTAGCCCAAGGCAGCAGGTGTCACTGTCGTCCATGGACAGCAAAGGGGCAAGCCTCACTTTGCCTCCAGCTAGTAAGTGGCTGAGCTGGTTTGAACTCAGGAATTCCTTTCCCAGAGCTGTGCCGTTAAACACCAGGCCAGAGATTCCTAAAACTGGGGGTTCAAAAAACCCTCAGGAACTTCAAATTCAAAACCATTTCATGACACTCATTGTCTCTTCCAAGTGTACTGCTTTTTTTTTCTCTAGCAAATGTAGTGCAACTTTCCAGAGGCAAAAGCTCTTTGTATGCCGTCAGTTCTTTTTTAATATAAAGTGACCCCGAGGCCAGTTTTGAAAACCAGTGCATTAGGACAAGGTTTCTCAACCTAAGCACTATTGATGTGTTTTTTTTTTTTATTATTGTGGGAGAGGACTGTAGGATGCTGCTTAGAGACCAGAGTTGGACAGCCAAGTGTTTCCACTCATTGCCAAATGTCCCCTGGGGGTGGGGATTCTCTTTCTGGCTGAGAACCATTGCTCTCATCTGTGCCCTCCTTTTCTTCAGTAGTTCTCCCAGCCCTACCTGTTGATCCCTCCAGCTCCTTGCATCTACCTATTGGCGGTCTCCACCAGACACTCCCACAAACATCCGAAGAGAGGCTCATTACTTCACTGACTTCCTTCACTGCCACCACCCAGTCCCACAAGCAAGAACACACCTTGCCTTTCCATACTAGTTAAGCCCATGCACAGATCCCTGTGACTGGAGTCTTCCTACATAATTTCAAACTACCCCACACACACCCCCATACGTAAAATCTCCTTATTCACCTGTTAAATTAACCTCTCTATAAGACAGGGGTTGTCTCATTACTGTCACTGCAGCCCACACCCAAGACCTGGCAGATATGGAGTCACAATTCAGTTGTATAAACTCAGAGAGCAAGCAGACTTTCACACAAAGGTCCCCAAAGTGGCATTCAAGTTAGGCCTGACACATGGCAGACAGTTACCCTCTCAGCCCAGATGAACCATCTGCAGCATTTGCCTGGCCCGACCCGGCCCACCCCACTTTGTCTACTTATAAGTCAATCCTCAGCTTTGCCCAAGATAGTATATTGGAGCTGGAAGGCTCAGGACACAGGAAATCAAAGCCTTGACTATCCTCACACCTGAGGGCAAGACCCAGGTTGTGTGATTTGCCTTCCGACTCTCACAAACCATTGCATTCTTCCCAGGGTCATCTCACTCGTGCCCATGGTTTCCCATTACTTCCTCCTCATGGTTCTGCAGACACACATGGTTGTAGTGGGCCTTCAAGTGCTTTAAACAGCATCACACCCACCTGTTTCTACCCTCTTACTGGCTGCTTCATATTCTTAGGCAAATCTACCTCCTTTCTGATGCATAGCTCATCCTCTTTTCAGCCTGTCCTACCTGCTTCAACTTAGGCACTCTGCACCTAAGCCATTCCCCATTGGCTTTTTCATAGTTGTGATGTCACTGTGGTCCACTCCCAGTGCTCTACTTCAGGTATTAACTCTCCAGGGTCCCAGTACTCACCAAGTCAAGCCCTCCACCACCCCTATAGGGATATGCAATCAGGTTTTTCACTTTAGACTTTTTAATATTTCATACAGCGATTATGGTGCATTCAGGAACCCAAACCCCCAAACCTCACTAGGAGGGCCCCCACCCCTGCCCTCCCACCCCATTTGAGGGCCCCAGGGTTTGGAGTGGAGGAAGGGGAGGTAACCACCCATCTGCAGATTGACCCCCAAGACTATCCTGCCCTGCCTCACCCTCCCCAGGGATTAGGGAGTAATGGCTGCTCTACCCTCCACACACCTTTCTGTCCCTGTCTGTGTACATACACACACTCTGGCTCCTCACTGAGTCGGTCAGTTTCTGGCAGGGCCCCTACTCAACAGCACCAATGGGATGGGGGCATGAGGGCTGGGCTAGGGAGACCCTGAGAAGGAAGGAGGCCCCAGCTACGGGACTGCAGGGGAGAAAGAGTGGGGGTGCCCCACCTTATTCATCTCCCAGAGTCTCCAGTGGTCCCCCAGGTCCCCCTGCAGCTGGGGATGGCAGGCAGGGGTAGGAAGACAGGTAGCTGAGGCATGCTTTCCCTTAGCCGACCCCAGGGTCTGAGGATGGTCAGGATTCCAAATAGGGGCTTTGTCCCCAGCATGGAAAGACTGGGAGCGGGGCTTCATTGCACAAAATACTGTGGGAGGGCCACATGTAGGGGGTGGAGCCCAGCCAGACTGTATAGAGAGATATTGCATTAAAAAAATGAAAACCTCATTTAAAATAATTAAAAAACAAGAGTGACTGAAATGAAAAAAGGCCCAGACAACAATGAGGTGGGTGGGGCAGGCAGGAAAGTAGATGGGGGAAGCCTCAGACCCAAGGCATTGCCACATCTGGTCTGAGCAGAGATCCCCAGCCTGGGCTAGCTCCAGACCCCTGGCTGGCCGTGGGGTAGCGGTCCTGGGGGAGGGTATGAGGAGGAGGGTACAGGCCTGGCCTTAGTGTGGGAGGCTGGCACGGCCATGCTGTCCACTGGCAACTACCAAAACAGAAAGAAAGAAATAGACAGACAGACAGACCAGGCGAGGAGCGATGAGAGCTTTGTTAGCACCCAGCAGACAGGCCAACGGGTGGGTTGACAGGTCAATGGGTGGGTGTTTGAACAGAGAGCAAGGGACATGTATGTGGGCAGACAGACATGAGTCAGGCAGGCAGCAAGCAGGGAGGATTCAGTTGGGGGTTGCCCTGTGAGGGGTGTGGCATCCCTCCAGCCGCTGCCTGCTGGGGCCTCGGTCTGTGGCTTAGAACTCGGTGTCCACCACGCGGAAAGCTGGCCTGCCTGCGGGGGGAAGCAGAGCGATGGCTGTTGGTGGGCAAGCAGGTGGGTGGGCAGGGAAGAGGGCAAGGGCCACACCTACCTGAGTCAGGCATCGATGAAGAGCGAAGGCTGGCCTCCTTTTGTAGCTGGATCTCCTTTAGTGCAAATATGGAAGTAGCTGTGGATGGAAGAGGGCGAAGTGGGGAGTGACACACGGGGCCACCAGGACTTCCTCCCATCTGGCCCCGCTGTGGGAATTAAGAAACGCTGCCTTTTGAGAGGTTTGACTCGTACCTGTCAAATCATTCCACACACAAACCAACTACAGCTGGTAAAAAGGGAATCTAGACCACATTGCACTGACACCAAGTAATCACTATTAATTTTGCCAAGAGGAACAATGATTTGCAATTACCACCTGTTAAATCTAGGTGATGGTGTTTGGGATTTGATTTAGATTAATCCAATAGGGAGAGAAGGGAAGTGGGACAATTTTTTTTAGCTATGATAATGATGTTGTTATGTTTAAGAAATATTTGAGATACACACCAAAATTATTTCCAGATGAATGGTTATGTCTGGGATTTGATTCAAAACAATCAGAGGGACTATAGTTGGAGTAGTTGAGAGCATGTTATTTATGTTATTTGGTCTAATATATATCAAGTTTTCGAGGAGCCATATTAAGAAGTTTCAAAAAGCCAGATATAAAAAGAGGACACGCGGTATGATTCTAGTTCTATAAAGTATAGCACAGAAAACTTATGTTACTGGAAGTCAAACTAGCAGCACTCCTTGCGGAGGGGTAGGAGTAACCGAAGGAAATGAGAGCCCTTGGGAAGCTTCTCACATCTAGTTTCGTTGTTTTAGTTTTTTAACATTTTAAAAGGACAGGCTTATTAGGAAAAGGGGAAAGGGAAAAAAGCCCCTGCATAGTCACGAGCTGCACATCCTATTTCTTGATCTGTGTTATCAGTGACATGGAGTGCTTCATTTGTGAAAACTTATGTAAGGAACTCTCATTGTTACATACTTATGATCTGCTAATGTCTCGGCATATACTCTACTTTACAAGGAAATGCTTACTTTAAAACCAGTAAGTAATGTTGCACGTGCTTTGACATATGCTTGAAAATTTCCACAAAAGGTAGAAGTGAAAGCTAAGAAATAACATTTTTGTAATAAACACATCACAAAAGTGTACCCCCCTAAGCCAGAACCCTACATGACCTACCCAGCTATAACGCAGTTCATTATTATTCCCAGAATTGCCCACAGCTATCCATTCCCCAGCTGCACTCACTGTCAGGAAGTTTGTGTATCCGCTCCCCCAGGCTGAAGAAGAATGGCTGTTTCATGGCATCCTCTGCGGAGATCCGATTGCGACCTTCAAACTGGGTGTGTGAGGATACCTTCAATGAGTAGGCCACTCTTGCTTCCCACCCTAGCCCCTGCCCCAGAAGCCCCCCATTTCCCTATACCTAGGCCCCTAGCCCCACGGCTGACCCCAGGAAGATGGTCTCACCTGCAGCAGCTTGGTGAGGAGGTCAGCCCCATCGGTATCAAGTCTACCGCAAGGAGAAGGGAACTTGCTTTAAGTGGAGTTTGGGCACTCTGGCCCTTAACACCCGCCCACCCACCAGCCTCACCGGGGCGCATGGCTCAAAAGGGCCTCAGCTCGGTACTTGGGGTAATTGTATGTCTTGAACTCTTCGTTGGACAGGATGCCTGGCCATGTCTCCTCAGTTGGGGTTCCTGGTAAAGAAGATGAGTTACCCTAAGCATCTCATAGGACCTCCCTGCACATCCCCACTTCACCTAGGGCTCATGCTCCTCACCCAAGATGCGGAAGATGAAGTGCAACTGTTCCTCCACCGTGGAGCCCGGGAAGAGGGGCCTGCCTGTGGCCATCTCATAGAAGATGCAGCCCACACCCCTGGGGAGGGGAGGCACAGTCAATAGGAAAGCAACTGGCAGGTTGGGGACTATGACCAAGCTACCCCCTTTCACATGGCTTCTGGAACACCAACACCTGTTCTCACCACATGTCAATCTGGGTTGAGTAGTCTGTGGACCCAAGCAGGATGTCAGGGGGCCGGTACCACAGTGTTACCACCTCATTGGAGTAGGTCTTCGTTGGAATTGACTTGGCCCGGGCCAGGCCTGATAGGTGGAGAGAAGGGGCACCTGGAATTGAGGAGGTCCTGGGCAGTCTGGGGGAGAGTACAGCTGGGACTGGGCATGTCCTAAGCAATGCCTGGAGACACTGAAAGGGACTGAGACTAGGGGCAGGGACAGGGGGAGATTGGGAGAGCAAGGCTGGAGGGAGTCACTGCCAAGAAGGGGGAGGCTGGGGTACCAAAGTCAGCCAGCTTGAGTTCTCCTCTCTCATTGATGAGCAGGTTCTGGGGCTTGAGGTCTCGGTGTAGCACCTTCTGCCGGTGGCAGTAGGCCAGGCCACGGAGCAGCTGGAACAGGAACAGCTGTGAACCCAGAAACAGCAAGCAGAGATCAAAGAGCATCCAGTAGCCTGACCCCCAGCGGGCAATGCTCTCCCTCCCCCTCCCAAACACAGACACTAAGCCCAGAGAATCGAGTCTTAATGCCCTCAAGGGTTCCCAGCGAAAAAGACAAATGGGGAAAGTTCTTTTCTAAATTTGAGGGGTGGAGTGGGTGCCCCTGCTTCTTGCCCCACACCCACTTTCACGTTGTGCATGTTGATGACATTCCCACAGTCATCCAGATACTGCTTCAGGTCCTTGTCCTGAGGAGACAAGAGCAGAGAGAAGTAAGAGATCATATCTGTGGCTCCTGGTCATGTCCCCAACCTCTACCTCCTGGGACCACTGCCACCCAACTTTACCAGGTACTCAAAGACAAGAGTGAGGGACTTCTCCGTGTGGATAATGTCATGCAGCGTGACGATATTGGCATGTTTGAGGTCCTTGAGCAGGGACACTGCAAGAAGCATGGTGGTAGGAGGGGGAAGATTAGAAGATGAGGACCGGACAGAGACAAGCCCAGGGATTCCTTCCTGCCCCAAGCAGTTTAGGATGGTGGCTCACAGTCACCAACTAAGCCACTTGATGCCAGGAAGGGGCATGTCCCCCATGTTCCAGAAGTGGAAACACAGAGAAAAGATGTGGAGCAAGAAGTCAGGAGTTCAACAATAGGCTGTGCGACACTAGATTTTTCACGACCCATTTTTGGTTTCAGGAAGCATCTTACTCCCGTCCTCAGTACACAGGCCTAAAGCTACATGTGAAATTAAGTTTGCACACTCAATGTCTATGCAATTCAAACTGATTCCACGTGGTATTCTAACTACAAACTGTCACATCAATTGGCAGGCACTTTCAGGGGTGCTCAGAATCATTCATCTTCCTCCTCTCCAAACAGAAAGGGATTCTTGGCTATCCTGAGTACCACCTGGGCACTCTCTCACGAAGCCCAGTGTCAGAAGGAAGTCCCAGAAGCCCTAGCATCTGTTCTCACTATGGAGAAAGCCCAGAAGTCTGGGGAAGGTGGGTTGGGGCCTATACCTTCCCGGATGGCGGTGCAGGGTGCCCCCTCTTCATGTTCCAGTCTGATCTCCTTGAGTGCCACAAGGTTGTCTGTTAGCTTGCTTTTGCCCTTGTAGACGGTGGCATAGGTACCCTGGAGGGTGACGAAGAAGAGTTTGAGGCTATAGGGAGTTCCCACTGACCCCCATTCACAACACGGATCTCCTGGGCTGTCCCTCACCTCGCCCAGCTTGTCCAGCTTGATGTAGGTCTCCAGTTTTCCAAAGCCAATCTCAGACTGTGTGGTAAAGGAGGCAGAAGCAGGTTCAGGAGAGGGGACAAGGCAGGAAGAGGAGAAGTAAGAGAAAATGCTCACCAGGCTAACACGGCGGAGGCGACGGCTGAGGGGCTTGTCAAAGATGGGACTATTGAGGGTCAGCTTCTCAAGGTAGCCCTCAGGCAGCCGGATGTCAGCTGGTAGTGACAGACGCTTGTTGATGTCCTAGAAGACAAGATGAAGGAATAGCAGGACCATGAACTCCACCTGTCCAGATTCAGCCTCACCACCTCCTGGGCAGGGGGTTACTCACCTCAGTGGAGATCTTGCGCGGGGGATGGTTGCGCATGCGCACCCTCACTGGCGACTGCACCTCATCTGAGGACGTGGCTGAAGCCTGGTCACTTTCCCCATCAGACCCTATCTTTAAGTCCTCGTGTACAATCTCTGGTAGTGAGAACAGGTGGATGTAAGGTCAGGTGGAGTCAGGAGCCCCATTGCCCATTTAACACACTCCCTCAGCGTATGTCTGCATACAGAATTCCCACAGCAGCTTAACATTCCTCCGGGAGAGGAGGCAGGGTCTAGGGAGGCTCAGACTGGTTAGGACAGGTTGAATGGTGGGGGAGATAGTGACACAATAGAGCACCCTGCTCCAGGGGTGAGCTGGAGCTGTAGCAGGCCCAGGGCCAAGTGGGCAAGCAGCGGCAGAAGCAGCCAAAAGTCCTGGGAAGCCAGGGCCAGGGCAGGCAGGCAGATGCCAGGAGACCTGAGGGGGTCCCTGTGGAGTACAGGAGAAGGGAGGTTTGGGGCAGCTGAAACAGGTACAACAGCCTTCCTTCCCAAGGCTGGGCACAAAGTCAAGGAAAGTGGCACAGATGGACAGAGAGAGGGTGTTGAGAGGATGGCAGGGCAGGGAGAGAAGAGCCCACAGGGCCGAGGGAGGGGAGAAAATGCAGAAAGGAACATGAAAATAACCTAAGGCTAAGAGGACCACTGTTGGGAGGTAACACCTGGAGACCAGACTGGGGGTGGGAGTACCCGGTAGACCCACCTGGTGCAGAGCTCAGTGGGCCCCGTCCTGAGCGAGGTTCCCCAGGGGCAGCACGTGTGGGAGCCTCTCCAAGGTCACTGCCACCACCACCACCACTCTCATCCAGTCCTATCTGTTCAGGGGCACCATTGGTCTTGTCTACACCTCGGCCCCCTCGGAGTGTCATTGACAGCTGCCGTTTGATCTTCTTCATCCGATCCATGGCGACCTGAGCAAGGGACATGGATGGGAATGGGTCCCACATCAGCATTTGCGTGACTACCTTCCCTAGCCACCTATAACCCATGACAACCTAGTTAGGTATACTGACATGAACTTGTGTCATTATCCACCCACCCACTGTAGAGCCCTGGAACCACTCAGGATTCCTGGAAACCTAGCATGGAGGGGGACCCTTATAAGTACCTTCCCATCTACAACCAGCCCAGGGACCCTGTTTCTAAGTGGCCCACCTGAGTACTGAGGCTTGGGTGGCTGGCCGAGGGCAAGGGCCCAACTGATGTAGTATTGGTCCCTATGGTGGCAGCATCACTGTAGGAGCAGAGGGCTCCACAGCAGACACTCTCCTGTGCAGCAGTAGTGATGGACGCAGCCACAGATGGAGCCAGAGGCTCGCCCAGAACCGTCAGACCACTGAGACGGCCCCGGGCACGCCCATAAAATGGCATGTTCCGCTGCCACCAGCCCCACATCACCCCCAACTGCCAAGGCAGAATGCTCCTCACAGTCTCAAAGATGCTCTCGCTTCCCCTGGCAACCATCGTCATGGTGACTAATGGACTACCCCACTGGTCTATGGAGATGAGGGGTGCAGAGAAGAGGGGAATCCTGCTCAGACTCAACCACTGGGTGGGACTGTGGGGGGGATCTCAATGCACATTAGCTGTCCTCAGGGCTTCTGCTGTTGAAACTGATCAATCAGGTTGGGACCCACAAGGCCCCACCCAGATTTTGACAAGCCAAGTCACATCTCTCCTCTACCTGAGCATGTACCACATCCCCTTTTTAACCCCCCAAATAAATGTCCCAGCTCTCAATGTGGCCCATTCATCCCTATTACCTCTCTGGCTCACCTCCCCCTGAATCATTGCAGGCTGCTGTTCTGCAATCACATCCAGCTGTTCCACCTCAAGGCCTCTGCACTGGCTGTTCCCAGGACCCCAGATTTCTAAATAATCCCCTCCCTCACCCCTTTCAGGCCATTACTCGGTTGTCCTCTTTTTCATGAGGCCGCCATGAATAACTCTATTTAAAATTTCAACCATCCTGAGCTCTTTCACCAATTATCCCCCCCCAACACTCATTGCCACCTCACAAATTACACCATCTACTTATTCATTTCTTTATTCTTTACTGTCTGTCTCCTCACCGCCATAACTAGAAGATCAGCTCCGCCAGGGTAGATTTCTGTGTGTTTAGGTCACGGCTATATCCTGAGGACCTGGAACAGTGACTGACACAGAGTAGATTCTCAAAAAGTGCTTATGTCAGAAATTAATCAATCAGGGGGTTGAGGGCCTAGACCAACCTCTGCAAGGGTGGTGAGTCCTTACTGCTCATGAACAGCCCCAGCTGTACCCAGGGACGCTGGTAAAAGCAGAGTAATGACCTAGATGGGGCTGCTGGAGGGAACAGGGCCACCAAAAGGTTTAGGTTAGCTACCTTCTGCTTCCTCCTGGGCTATGGGCCAGCAAGGAGGGGGAAAGACCTGCCCCAGGAACCATCTGGACTCACCGCAGGGGCTAAGATGGCCCTGGGCCCAAGGGAAGTAGACCTAGATAGGAGGTAGAGGATGAGGCTGGGGCTGGATTCCAGGAGAGAAATGGGTCATCTGTTACCCTGAAATCAGGTGACTGGTGGTCCACCCCATCCCTCTGCCCACCTCACCACCCCCAGTAGTAGAGGAACCAGCCTGGCAGAAAGACCTCAGTAAAGAAAATGAGTTCCATCCAGTGGAAACAACCAAAAAATCCTGAGCCGGGAGGCTGAGGAAGGTCAGGTCAACCCCCAAAAGACTGTCTTGCGTAGAGTGTGGGTACTTAGTTACTTTGCCTGTTATGGCAGGGAATGGGGAATTAAGTAGGACTGGATGGAGGAGGAGGAGGGAGCCAGGAGCCATGACCTCTAACTGAAAACCTCAAGGGCTGGACATGTTCCAGAGTTCACTTTTGGGGGGAACGTTAAGACGATGCAGTACAAAATCTGTATATCCTGGAACACCCCTAGTAGGGGAGTCCTGGTGAGTCCCTATGAACAGAAACACTCGGACATTATTAATATGCAGTAAAACTTTTAAGTGTTATCATTTCAGCTTTCTGAGCTTTATACATTTCAGAAAAGCAGAGGGAGCAAGAACCTGGATATACAACTCCACTCAAAGGGCACATGTCCTTCCTGACCCCCTAGTATATATACCCGTCCTCAAAATACCCTCACACCCAAGGACACTCACCATTCCTCACACCACACAGGCCACTGAGGACAAAAGCGTCACGCTCCACTATTTCCCATAGGAACACACCATCCTTATCCTGTCTTACCCTCATAAGCACATCCTAGACCCCCACCCCAGTGTCCTGCTTCCTTCCATATACACTACCCCTCAAGGAAATTCCCTACATCTTACCTGCTATCAGCACCGGCAATGCCCATTTTTCGCTCGCCCCCATCAGCACACAAAGCCCCAGAGTGCTGTGTTAGCATACACTCAGGCTACTCCTCATTAACTCTTACCACCACATTCTTGGACCTCCTCCTAGGCCCAGTTGCCTGTTGGCTTCTCCACAGCATCCACACACACCCCCTATTAGCACAGTGTTCCCCCACATGATTCTGTCCCCTATTAACATGCACTTGGGACCTTTTACAGCTGACCCACATTAGCACACACTGGACCTTCACACTGCCCTGAATTGCACTAACACAAAGTGAATCATGTAGATCCTTGACTGACTTTGCCCACATCCACTGCTATGACCATCATTAATGCATATTCAGGTCCTCCCACCAGCACAAGCCGGACCTTCACTTCCCCCAGACCCCTATTTGCACACACTGGGTCTAACACAGTGCTACCCCATTAGCACACCCTGAACCCTTACTCAGCCCTATTCCCCTGGGACACACACACACACACACACACACACAC
>NW_004567128.1:27232912-27318634 GCF_000260355.1 Condylura cristata | reverse complement strand
ACACACACACACACACACAAACACACACCCCTGACCTGATTTGGTGTACACAAGTCTTCATTCAGCCTGGAACCCTATTTAGCGGCCACCTCAGCCCTCCATGGCTCCAACCCACTTTAGCAAACCTAGACCTTCACATATTCCTGTCCATATTTCTCTTCCCTTCAACTCCTCCACAACTATAACCATTTGCTCACACTTGGCTCCCTTCACAGCCCTGACCCTCCTTATTGCACCTAGATCTCCTCCACAGCTCTAACTCACCTCCCCCCACACTCCCTGGAACCTCAATATACCCATCCTCCATGGACACAAGCATGCAGTATCTTCTTAATGATCTGAAATTCTTTAGCATATTTCAGCCCTTATACTGCTGGCTCTCCCACCCGCACTGGCACACATTTAAGCACCTCCATGGCTCTAAAGCCACATTGGCTGTCACTAGAACTTCATATTCCACCCTGCCCCACCTTAGCATACCCTAGAGTCTCACATCTCGTCCTCATGAACAAAAACACACTTTACACCACCTTGACCTCTAATACACCAGTGAACTTCTGACAGCCCTAAGACACTTCCCTCACCACTGATCCTCCTCCCATATATATAGACACACAACTCTGATACTCATTCGTGCTGACCAGAATAGCACTTACTGGACCTCATACTGCCCTCCATTTCCACATGCACATACCCTCTACATGTAGCTATGGCCCCCAGTACACTCTCAATTCTCCAGTTCTTCCACTGCCTGAGCATACTGTGAACCCTCGCACTCTGCAGTCCTTCAGGAACACATACATAGTATTAACACCATCCTGGATCCTCATTACCACACACAGGGCCTGAGAGCCCTGACCTTATTAGCACACCTCCTGGAACCTCTACATCCTCTCCCTCATGAGCACATACAGGCCTTCAAGAGATATACCTCCATTTGCACATCTCAGCACTCCTCTAATACCCCATCCCGTTATATACCTTGGGGTCCCGCCATCGTCCTGCATCCCCCCCAGCCCATTAGCACACACTGGGCCTCAAACCTTACACAGTGGCAAGGCATTACCACATACTCCGGCCACTCCACAGCTCAAGCTCCTATTTACCAAAGCCCTAGTCTTTCACCATTCTGTCACCCACTTCCACAGCCTCGGTCCCTTCAGACACCCTGCTCCCCACTCCCTATTAGCACCCACTGCACTTCCATCCCCAGCTCCCAGACCCGGCTCAGGGCGGGGCCAAGGTCAGGGAGGCCCAGAATGACCCCCCCCGCCCCAGTGCACTCTGGGAAATTCGCTGGGGGGGGAGGAGGAACATGCCAGCGGTGCAGCTTAGACCCCTCCGGGCAACGCCCGGAGTCTGGGTGGGTTCAGTAGGAGTAAAAGTACCCCCACCCCAAGTCTCGAGGACGCGCTCACCGGTGGGGGCGCGCGAGCAACCTCAGCGCCGCGGGGCCGGCGCGGCGGCGCCTGGGGCGGCGGCCCGGGCTGAGGCCGCGCGACCTCCTTCTCCTCCAGTTCGCCGCAGGCGCCCGTCCCAGTAGTCTTCGGCCATGGCTGCTGGGCTCGGGCCGCCGCCGGCTGAGGAGGAGGCGGCGGCGGCGGCGGCGGTGGCTGAGGCGGAGGCGGCGTCCCGCTCAGCCGGCCATGAGCTTGGCCGCTGTGGGCGATGCCCCCGGGCTCGTTGGCGCCCTCTCGAACCCTAGAGCTCACGGCGGCTCACGGTTCAGAGCCGACTGCTTGCGGAGACGCGGCGGATCCCACGGCGGAACAGCCAAAGGCCCACCCGCCGTGCGCGCCGCGCTCCACGCATGCGCACGCACGCGCTGGTCGGGGTGAAGTGGGAAGGAGGGGACTCACCTCGCAGTGCACGTACCAAGAGACCCGTCTGCCGCGGGAGGGGGTGCAGCCATTGCGCGCCCACCCGGGTGTATAGCGCCAGCCCTGGAACAGCACCAGGGGAAAGTGTAGAGGTTTCAGTACTCAGTTTCGATCTTATTAGAAGTTTGCTGGCGCCAAGGTGGACTGCAGCTAGTAACCAATGTGTCAGTCAGCACTAGCTCCCCCTACGCGGTCTCATTTGGTACATCCCCATGGTTGCAAACGGGACTTTTGCAAGGAGGAAAAAGATGATGCAGTCAGCTCTAGTCCCTCGCGATACCTCAGCAGACTGAAATCGTAAGGGTTCTCAAGATGACTTTTCTGCAAGAGGCCTACTGGAGAATCACTGGCCTTTATCTAACCTTAGATAAGACTGTCTAGCCCCGCCCACCTAGCTTCTTTCCCCGCCCCCCCATCCCCAGCTAACTCATTCCCAGTGTGAACGTGTGGCCGTCCCGCCCTTCGAGGTGATCGCCCAGCCAATCGGGTTTGCTCCCTGGGGTGAGGCCGAGCAAGAATGAAGGGCGTGGCGGGACTGAAGAGGCGTGACTTCGTTGCTACTGTCACCACCGCCACGCCTATACCCGCTTTTCATTGGCTTACCCCCGACAGGGGCGGGACCTTCTTTTTGTTCTGCGCTTCAGCCCCACTATTGGTTGAGTATCCCTGAAGGTGATTGTTCAGATGATCAGTCTATTTTCGCCCCGCCCTCAGCCCCGCCCATCTCCCTCAGCTAGGCTCACGTGGTGAAGCCTAGGTTAAAATGACAGAAAAGGGACACCACTAGTGCATTACTGTGCAAGCGTGGGACTTTTTGAGTTGGGAAGGGGCCTCTTTTCTGCTTCAAGTGAGCATTTGTGTATGAGCCCTGAATTGGGTTTTCCTGCATTGTCAACTATCTCCTCTTGTTCTGCCGGAGCCCAGCCCATACCTGCTCCAAAGCTATGGTTTTTCTATTATACTTACTGGGTACCTGTTGTCACTAGGGGTTAGGCTGACCTAATCCATCACCAGTCTCTACCTGGGAAACTAAACTATCACAAAACCTTCAACAAGCCTTCTGGAATACCTAGTCCCTGCACTCTAGTCCAAAGCTCAGCTTCTCTGCCTCTTCTGGAACTTTCCTTTCTGGTAACTTGTCACACCAGTTAGTTTCAGTTTCTCACACTAGCAAGGATTTACATGACCATGTCGGAAGTGGAAATATTTTGACAGAACAAAAAGCTCACCGAGGGTTAGACCACTGGGTCCACCATATTTTAGACCTCATCTCCTACCCTCCTTATAGTTCCCACCCAACTAATCCTCTTCTAGCTGTCCCCAAATAAATAACCTAGCAGCCTCGGGGACTTTGCACTTCTTGTTCCCTTTCCCTACAATGCTCTTCCTCTATATATCCACCTCTCAGCTCACTTCTTCCAAAGTCCTTGCTTCAATGCCACTTGTTCATGAAACCTTCCCTGACTAACCAATATATATATACCATGCCTGAAGACAGGATGACCTAGCAGGCAGCAGACAGGGGACAAGCTGTGATGTGTGGCAAGCCATGTTCAAAGGTAGATGGTGTACTCTCATACCCAGATTTGAGTGAAGGAATCAGAGGTCTGTTTGAAAGTAGAAGAGGGAACTTAGGATCTGGCTGGGGGAGAGAGGTGTACATGGCATCCTCCAGCAAGTCAAACTGGCATTTTCAAATCTCTATTCAGTCAAGATCAAGGACAAAGCGTGGGTAGCTCTGCAGTCCTGGCAGGGCCCATGGCTAGCCTCCTACTGCCTGCTCGAACCCAACTCACAGCTGGCTCTTCTCAAAGGTAGGAATCCTCAGGACAGGAAGACCAGCCCTGGGGGGGGGGGAGCGGAGAACGCGGCAGGGCAGTGGGAAAGGGACTATTATTTTATAGATGTTCTCAGCCAAATTCACAAAAATTGCAAAGTATGTGCAGGCACTTACATTCTTCAGTCTAGCAAAGCTTTTTAGGCTCCCCTGAGGCAGTAAAATTGAATAAGGGCACTGCTGGTGTTCCCAGCACTGGGAACCAAGATGGCAAAGGCCAGTCCAGGATCTGTGTGCTTCAAACCAGGTGGGATCTACCCCCAAGGACATAAGCCACCTTGACTAAGTCCTAGCCAACCTATCACCCTAACTTGCCTCTTCATAGACAAGGGACAAAATGAGAGAAATAAAGGACTTGCTCACACTACTACCTCACACCACCAGTTTAAGTCAAGGAGTGGGGAGCTGGAGATGGAGAAAATGGAATGAGAGCCCAGTTCAAAGTCACATGGACCAGGTACCTGCTCTCTCTGGCTTCACAGGTGCCTCCATCTCTTCCTTAGCAGGGAGGGCAGGAGGAAGAGGTCGCAAACATTTGCTCTGCCTAAGAAATGGCACCTGGAATGGGACTGAAGCCTATAGGTGACTACCTGAACAGAGAGCTCCAGGAAGCCCCTTCCTTCCCTGGAACCAGTAGGGCATGTCACACCTGGGTTAATAACTCTTTATTAGGATTCAGATTCCAAACAAGGTAGAAAGCAGTGGCAAATGGGGTTGAGGCAAGGGGATGAGAAAACTCCAGGCTTCGCTAGCTGTGCCACTGTCAGAGGCTAAATGAGCGCCCTGGGCTAGAAAGGGGTTTGGAGGAGTGGGGGCCGGGCCAGTCTACAGGAATGGATGGGGGTCAACGAATGGTGTATCGTACATAAGGGACCTCGACGTCCTCGCCGCTCTCGTCGTTGCAGCACAGCTCAAGCACCAGCGCCCGCACATGGCGGCCCAGCTTTCGCTTCGACACACGGCTCACTATCTCTGTCATCCTAAGGGCAGGGGAGCAGAGGGTCAGGGAGGCAAAAAATGAGAAAGGGGAAAAGACAGGTGGGAACAGAGGTGAAGGACAGGGAAGAGAAATGGGATGATGACAGCTACAAGTTGGGGCTCCCCACCACCCAACTCACGGCTGATCCAACCGTTCCTTGAGCTTGGCGGCTGGCATGAAGAAGGAATAGAGCATGGACACTCCTTGGGACAGCATGGTGATCTCCAATTTATGTTCTGTCTGGAAGAGGAAGGAAGACAGCAGTGTCATGGTGATGGACAGGTCAGTGAGCACCTACACATTCCACCCCCAGATGGGTATAAGATTGAGGAAGGGACCTCACCTTAAAGTAGTCAAGGAACTGTTTGAGAGTCATCTCCTCACCGTTAGGCTGCAGCCCCTGTACCTCAAAGCGATCCCACAACGTCCACTCTTGGTTATAGTACTGCAAGACAAGGAGCAAGCCAATGGGATGAGTGTCACAACAGGTCTAGCCCTTACAGTGTCCCCACTCCACTCACGCAGACGAAACTCCCTAGTGGCTTCTACTTGGTCCCAAGCAAGCACTGAAACCCTTACAGTGACCAACAAGACCCTATATCACTTCAGAAGTCCTACTCTCTCATTGCCTAGTACCCCCCACCCACCCACACAAAAGCCAACCTGTCTCCTAACTTCCCCTAAAGCTGGAATCAAAAGGCCTTTCAACAAGGCCTTTCCTGACCACCCCTCATTAAAAATCCCAAGCCCATCCCCTTGCCCTAGTCTTCTCAAATTAGCTATCATGGTATTTACACAATCTATTTCATGAATATAATCTGAGTACCTATTCTCAAAGTACCTGGTACACAGTGGGTGCTCAATAAATATTTCATGAGTGAATGAAGCAAATACACACAGACAGCACCCAATAAATCTTAGCTGCTACTACTGTATAGGTACTTGTAATTTACCCAGGACACAATTCAAATATCCCATCTTTTTTGAGAACTTCCATGTAAGTTAAATCAGTGCTTAGTAAATGCAATTAGTAGATAGTGAAGCCCTAATCTGCTGACAGGTTTTAACACCAACTAGAGCCAACTTCACTCACGCACATGTACATGAGCGCACACACACACACGCACCAACCACAAACCTCCCTCCCTCATACAGGCCCTCACCTGGTGACGGGGTGCAGCAAGAGGTTCAGAGAAGCCAAAGAAGGGCAGAGCCAAGTTGAGAAAACCATTTTTGTAGGAGTCAAGCTGTCGGTGCCCCTGCACCACCTTGTATAGCTCCAGACATACTAGGCCAACCACAGCTGCTGTGGTTGTGGCAATGGCTGGGATGATCTTCCCTGCAATCAGCTTGCTCTATGAGGAAGAAAGGATCAAAGACATTGGCAGTTAAAATGGAATAGACTCCGAGTCTGTGGAAGGAATGGAACATGGAAAATTCAAGCCTGGGGGGTGAAATGTCAGGCCTAGTTGCTCTCACCTTGTGCCGGTCTGCAGGAGGAATGTCATAGTTCTCTGCCCGGAGGTTGGATGCAGCCACAATGAAATCCATGTGGAAATTGCTGTCATCATCCTGTTAATGGGGAGAGTGAAGAGGTTACAGAAGACAATGAGGAGAGGATAGAAGAGAGGTGGATTATTGGCATGTGAAACACCTGTATCCTCTACTGAGATTACCTGCAGAGCTTTCACAGACCACAAAAGCATGGCTAGAAGTACCTATTCATTCAGGCAGGCCCGTGAACCAATCCCTACAAAAGTCTGAGGCTGCCTTCAGATGCCCAGATACCTATTCTGTCCAGCCAGTCTATGCTCTCCCCACTCCCCGGCCCTGCTCAGGGCCCCCACCCAGCACCTTTTCAAAGTCGATGGGGTACATCTTGAACCCAGGAAGCTTTTCTGGGCTGGGCAGTGTGGCCTTGAGCTCCTCTAGACGGCTGTCATCTGCAGGAAGAGAAGGACACTATCAGCCCCTTGGATCCTAGGCCAGGGTCAGAGGTAAAAACAGGCGCCCAGAGTGGAGCAAAGGTATTCAGCGAGGTAGATAAGGATTTCAGAGGGAAAAATATCCTGGGAGAGAGGAGGGTAAAGGGGAGAGGTAGGGTAGAACAGGTACAAACCTGACAAAAGATGTGGGATATATCAAGAGAGACATCTCTAAAGACACTAAAGGAACTGACATGAGGACAGCAGGTCAAAGTAGAGAGAGAGATCAAGCTCTTGGAAAAAACGATGTGGAAAGAGATGGGGAGAACATGGAAGAAGATGGAGTGGGGAGGAGGGATGAAAAAGATATACACGTATACAGAGGGGAAGATGAGGAGGAAATATGCAGACACAGAGGGGGATGAGAAAAAGAGAAAATGGAAGCATATACAGAGGGTAAAAGCAAGTGGGAAGAGGTTTTATATACGTAACAGAGTTTATATATTTTTAGAGATATAATGTACCTTTCATATACCTCCTGCATATACATATATGTGCAATTTATATACATAAAATTTACTATACAGACACATATACACATACATATACAAGGAGAAAGATGAAGGAAATACTTGAATGAAATAAAGATGTGGCTACCAAGAGGGAGAGACTACAACCCTCAGATAAATAGATCAAGAAACAGAAGTTATTCTTTCCAAAGCAAACACACAGAGCAAGGAAAACAAACTAGTTCCCCTGAGGGTCAGAGAGTAGGGAGGAGGGGGAGGTGAGGAAGAGAACTGGCCCCAAATGACCCTCCCTCTTCACTTTACTTGGGAGGGAGGTTCAAAAGATGTGGGGAAGCCTTAGGCCTGTAGTTTCACAGCAGAGCCAGAAGCAGGGACTGGTTTTGGGGGGGGGGGGAGATTGGGCAAGGGTAGGAGGTGGCGGCTCAGCCGACTCGCCAGTTACCCTCACCAACAGAGGCATTGGCACTCTGCAGCTCCTGGTCAGAGACGTGGATCTTGACACCAGACTTGGGTGTGAATTCGGGGACTTGCACAGACTGGAGGAGCATGGCCACAGCAGCTCGATCCTGAGAGCCGGTCAGCCCATAGGTCTGGGCAAACAGGTTGGCAGCAGCAATCACATAGTCCAGATGCAAAGGCTGAGAGAAGGCAAGGCTCAGAAGAGTGAACACACCAGTCCTCCTTTGGGGAGTCTCAGTCTCCTTCCCCCCAACCTCAGAAACCCCAGGGAAAAGACTTACATTGTTGACATCAAAGGTGAGAGGGTGTGGACAGCGTTTGGGTCCAGACCAGAATGGAGCTCCCGAGCTTGTGAGCTAGAGAGATTTTTGAGGAGGACCTGAGAGTGCGGCCTCTCTAACAATTGTAACCCGTCACCTTTGACCCATTGTGCCCTCACTATTTCTGGCCAGACACACACAGGGGACTGAAGTCAAACACAGGAGACCTTGACTGTAGGGTCCCATGGATCAAAGTTGTGATGCCAACCAGGGATCCACTGAGAAAACTACCAACTCCTGGGTACTTACTTTATGCAAGATACATAGCCATTCAACATATTTTTATGGATTGTCAAGTAGTATACTAACAACATTAATAAATATCAATAAATCCTCACAAACTACTCCCAAGATGTGGATGCTGTTATCTCTAGTCACAAATGAGGAAATTGATCTAGAGAGAGACCTGCTCCAGGGCAAATGGAGCTACGATTTCAACCCACATCGATTTGTGTGCTCTGAATGCCAAAATTTCTCCTACAGTTCTGAGAGTTAGGTACGACAGCCCGCACTACAGGTAAGGAAAACAGACCAAGTCTCTTATGCCAAGGACAGGCATAACCCGGATTGCCATGTCTCAGGGCCTCTACCACAGCTGGACTAATGACTGGGAAGTCAAGACACATGAAGAGCCCTCAGCAGGTTCCTGTTTGGAGAAACACAGTCTACCAAATGGACCTGGCAAGTGGGCATTACCTGGTCGGGAGGGAAGTTATGCAACAGCTGCCGGATGTTGTTACAGTACTGGGTATGCCAGTGGTGGCAGGCCCAGGTCACACAGTCAGCCCAGGTCTGCGGCCGCTGCAGCACGAGGCTACGCTGCACGGCCTCCAGCACCTCCAGGGGTTGAGTGCCCGCCAGTCGAAGTGTCCGCTCCACAAACTTGGGGTCTCTATCAGGAAATGGGAGGGATCAAAGGGACAAGATTAAACAGCAGCCCCAAGAGCAGGTTACAGGGAAATCCCACTTTTTCCATGGAAAGTAGTTCAGACCCCCAGCAGTACGAGTCCCAAATATTCACTGATTCATTTGAAAAGTATGCCTGGTGCTGGGTGCAGCAATGCTGAGGAAAGCGGACAGGAGGTCTTGGCCAGCAGGCAGAGGATGAAGCAAAGAGGCATTTGGTTACTCACGTGAGGTACTGGTTGACATTTTCTGCAGGCTGCTTAAAGAGGCCTTCAAACTCATCCCGAGCCCACTACAGACAGAGCAAAAGAATGAAGTGGAGCAATGGCTGACATAAAGGGTTTCCAAATGCAATAAAAGACCAACAGAGAATAAATCCAATAGGAGAAACTGCTGCTCTGAGAATAGAGAAGCATCCTAACCCTTCCCACTACCTCAACTCCAGCGCCTCAGTTCAACAACCAAGGAACTTAGACTGAGCAGTGGTTACACTGGTGAGTAGGTGAAAAAAATTGCTCTTGGGCACTCCCTGGTGGCGCAGTGGGTTAAAGCACAGCACTTAAAGCCACTGCCGCTTCTGAATCCCGGCCCCAGAGGTGACCCAATGGCCCCAGCAGACCTCTCCTGACTCACCCGCTGCTCCCCTCAGCAACAACGTGCTTAGATCTGCCTGTTCTGCTCCCCACTCTGGCCATGGTGAATCCTCTCACTGCCCCTGTACCTCTAGCCTGTACCCCAGTTCTGTATGAATAAATCTTTTAAAATTACTTTTAAGATCCATGTACTTTATGAGGTATGCTATGTTTCAGTGAGAAAAAAAATCAGTATGTATACTTTACCACAAAAAAGAGACCCAAACCAAAAATGATCCCTACATCAGGCCCTGGAGAACTTGGCACCAAACAAGACAGAGGCCCCACCTCTAAGACACTGTATGACTGTGAGTGAAGTCACTGGTGAGGGGATTGGGGGATTGGAGGATATGGATGTTAGTAATCTAGGTTCAAATCCCAGCTCTGCCTACTTCAGGAACACTGACGAACACCTCTGCATCCTCCTTTCTAAAACAGACACTGTTACAGTCCACCTACCTCATGAGTATGTATGTACTTACTTAAAATGATGCCAGACAACAGAGTACGTGTTAAGGTTTTAGAACAGTAAAGCTAACTTTGAAGTAGATACTACTGTTACACCCCCAAGATACAGAGGAAGAATAAGAGGCATGGATGAAGAAACTGAAGTCACACATGGCCTCAAGGTACTGTGGTAAGGCACACAAACACCAGCTCTAGAATGACAGGGTAGAAAGGGAAAGTGACAGGGGGACTGGTTTTCTCTTTTCATTTTGTTCCCAGCTGCATACTCCCAACTAAACTTCCTAAAAGGCTTATTCCCAAAGCCTGCACTGGGAATCATGCTACCAGCAGTAGTTTATCCTTAAGTTAGTTTGTGGCCTGGATGCCAGTTACCTAGGTGTGATCACTTTGTAAGAACAGCCATGTGGCCCTCCCTGGTGGCGCAGCAGGTTAAAGTACAGCACTAAGAAGCTAAAGCCACTTCAGCATGAGTTCAATCCCCGCCCCAGAGGTGATCCACATGGCACCACAGACCTCTCCTAACCTGCCCCCTGTTCCCCTCAGCAGTGTACTTCGTTAGTCAGCCTGTTCTGCTCCCCACTCTGTCTCTTGTAGATCCTCTCATCACCACCCCTGTACCTCTGGCCTATATCCCAGTTCAGTATGCATAAATAAATAAATCTTTAAAAACAGTCACGTGATCTCTATTCTGTATGTATACGTATCACACACAAACAGAATCATTCTGAAAAGCCAATTTTTATCCCATTTTAAGCAACAGTTGGGGAAACCTGAAAATAGACTAACAGACACACACACAAAAAAAAGAGATGCTAAGAAATCATCAATTTTGCACAGTACTAAAATGGTGTTTTGGTTAGACAGCAGTTCTCACTTGGGAGCAATTTTGTCCCCAGCGGACACTGGGTAGTATCTGGAGACAATTTTAGTTGTCACAATTCAGAAGGGTGCCATTAGGATCTAGGGGGTAGGAGCCAGCCACGCAGCTAAACATCCTGCAGTGCACAGGGTGCTTCCCCACCCATGACAAAAAATATCGAACCTCAAATGTCAACAGTGCCAAGACCAAAACACCCTGTTATCTGGGGACATTATAGAAACAGACTGAAGGACTGGGAAGTGAAGTGGTGTGCACAACAGGCTTCAGCACAAGGAGGAGAAAATCCATGAGTCTAAGAAAACATGGCACAACATGAAAAACTTGTTAAATCTTAGTATTCACCATACTATTCCTTATACCTGTCCACAGTCGAAAAAATTTAAATACAACATTTTAAAAACCGCAAGTCAGGGCCCTCCCTGATGGTACAATGGATTAGGACACAGCACTGCAAGCCAGTCACAGCCACTTCCATGTGAGTTTGCTCCTCAGTCCTGGAGGTTACCCACATGGTGCAGCAGACCTCTCCTGACCCACCCACTGCTCCCCTCAGCATTGTACTTCTTGATCTGCCTGTTCTGCTCCCCACTGCATCTGGTGAATCCTCTCACGGCCTCTAGCCTATATCTCAGCTCTGTATGCATAATTTTTTTTTTTTTAAAAACTGCAAGTCACCTGGCAAACCTAGAATCCCAAGTGGGAAGTGAAAAGAAGATTTGGAGGAAAAAAGCAGGCGGTGTGCTTAGGCTGTGAAACCTGAAGGAAAGGGGCCCAGCCAAAAGATAGGACCCTTGTCCCCTTCCTATTCCCCCAAAGCTGATCACCTGCAGGGTGTGCTCGATGGCATTAGGGAAGTTCTTCAGAGTGCAGATGGGGATGGACTTCTCAGGCGGGTCCTGGCTAGAGCTGTATGACTCTGTCAGGAAGGGAATCACCACCTGCACATTGCCCTTGGTACCCAGTGTGCCTGACTCCAGCAGTGGTTTACGGTAGTACACGCAGCGGCGGTCCATGTACATGCCTGTGGGGGAAGGCAAAGGACTAGGAAAGGGAACATCCAGAAGACAGGAGACAGATACCCCCTCCACACACAAATCTGCCCTTAACGTTGCCCGCCTCCAAACTCACGGGCATCCACGTTGTCCAGGGCATTGGCCACCCCATCCAGGTTTTGGAAGAAATCATCATCATAGATACGTTCTGTGTCAGGGCCCACCCGGTTCTGGTGGCTTGTCACCCGGATGTGTGGATTCATCTGGTGCACAGCTGCAGCAGCCGTGTCAGATTTTAATTTCTAGGGGCAGAAAGAGTGGGGACAAAAGAACATAATTCAGTTATTCATGCATTGACCCAACAAACATCTAGAGAGCTGTCCTCCTAAAGGCTTATTTACTTAATGCTGGGGAGAACCAGGTCCTCAATTCAGGAGGCTGCCTGGTTTAGCAAGAGGCTGTCGGTGACAGAGCCAATGGTTACGACTGTGATGAACATGGAGGGTGCTCAGTGGAAAGGGAAGCCATAGACAGAATGAAAATGATAGACTAGATGTCTTTTCTTCTGCCTACCCAACATCTACGGTTCCTTCAGATACCACTGGTTCCTTCAGGGTTAGGATTCATTCCTCCAAACCAAACAGCATATTAGCACCCAGATAGCCAGGATCCCTTCAAAGTCCAAGTCCAGGTGACACTCCCCCTTTGCTTCCAAACCCTTGGCTCCCACCTCCACCAAGGGTAAAAGTTGGCCCTCATTTCCTTTAGCTCATCTCCTACACTTTGGCCTGGACTCTCCTCTTGGCTTGGAGATTGCTTCCCTAGAGAAGGGCTCTCCTCCCTGCCTCCCCCCAAGACTGTAGAAAGAAGCCTTTCCTTAGTGCAATCAGAACTGTAAACAAATCTCCTCCCCTATGCCCTTATCTTCTCACCTTCTTTTTGTTGTTTCCTTTTGCATAGCCCTTATTAGTGACATTATAAGCATTACTAATGTGTCATGCTTATTATTTACTGTCTGTTGTCCCCCACTAGAATTCTTGTTTCCTTGATGTATCCCAAGTGCCTAGAAGAGCACCTACCTCAGCAACTACTTGGTGACTAAATGAATGAAAGGGGAGCAGGTCCTGGGTAAGAACAAATGACAGCCCCCAGCAGGCTTCCTAGCTAGATCCCCATGTAACCTTGCTTCCATCTGTGCAAAGAAGAGTGAACCCAGCAAGTTTAAAAAGCTCTCCTGGAAGGGCTGTTTCCCAGGCTGGCCCTTGGCTACCATCTGGGGACCCAGATTTTGGGAGGGTTCCCACCTGATAAGGGTGGCCCACCGTGTCTTGACTATGAAAACAATGTGGTTTACGATGAACACCTGCTCTCCATCTGGGAGTCTGGAAGTTGGGTACGTGCCCAGTAGAGGGTGCCTATGTGACCAACCCACAGTAAAAACCCTGAGTACTCAATCTCTCATGAGCTTCCCTGGTTGGCAACATTTCACATGTGTTGTCGCAACTCACTACTGGGGGAATTAAGCGTGTCCTGTGTGCCTCCACTGGGAGGAGAGGACTCTGGAAACATGTGCCTGACCTCCCCCAGACTTTGCCTGTGTACTTCTTCCCTTTGCTCAAAGAAATCATAGCCTGAGTACAAGAATATGCTGAGTCCTGGAAGTTCTAGTGAAGTGAGGGGTGGCAGGGGGCTGTGCTTCGGGGTTGCCCAACACACTTCCAACAAGCACTGATAAAAGATGATGAAAATGGGGAGGAGATGAAAAATGGTAGAATCCATGGAAAAGTACTCTGAGTAATAGAGGAAAGCTCAGGGGAAGAGCTAAAGGAAAGAAAAAGTGGAAAGGCATTCTCAGAAAAGAAGAGGAACAAAAGATAGGAACAAAGTGAGATGACAAAGCCCCATCTCACTTACCGTGACATCCCAGGGCCTGAACAGAAACTGACGGTTCAGATTTGACTTTTCAATAGTATCCATGTCCGTGATGACAATTTCTCCATCCTCTCCACAGCCCAGCCCAATCATGGCAAAGTTCTTGAGCAGCTCACAGCCAATGGCCCCAGCACCAACCTAGGAGGCAGCCAAGAAGAGAGGCTGATTAAGGTAGCACAGGTTAGTGTGCAGCCACCTCTCACTCCTAACTACCGCTGGACACAGCAGGAGGGGATAGATACAGTGCCACATCCTTGAGTCCCAAGGTTGACAGGAGAAGAGAAACAGACGGATACGCCAGGCTTTCCCTCAAGATAAAGAAGGAAAAAATGGGCCCTCCCTGGTAGCATGAGTTGAAGCGCGGCACTATGAAACAATCGAGAGCCACTGCAGCAGTTCAATCCTGGCCAGGGAGGTGACCCACATGGCATGGCAGAACTCTCCTGACCCACTGCTGCTGCCATGTCAGTATATTTCAGTCGTTCTGCCTGTTCTATTCCCCACTCTCTGGTGACTCCTCTCACCCCCTCTCCCCGCACCTCTGGCCTGTACCCCAGTTCTTATATGCACAAATAAATGAATCTTTAAAAAAAAAAAAAAGGAAAAGACACGTGACAAAAGTACAAGAACCTCCCACCTCCCTTGGGAGGCAGGAAACTCCAGATGATGTAGCCACAAGTCAAGGGAAATGAAGATCCCCAGTGTCCAATGGGATTACTCACCAGGAAATACTTCTGCTTGCCCAGCTTTTCTTGCAAGTCTGAGCCAAAGACTGCCACCTGCCCATCATAACGATTCTGACGCTAAGGAACACAAAGGGAGACAATCCATGAGGGGCCTCACCACAGTTGTCCCAGTGACACTGCCCCTGCTTCCCAGGGGCCCACTCACATACCGGGAGGCACTTGTCCTCTGTGAGGGCATCCTTGTCCTCAGGGAGACACTCCAGGGCATCAAAATACAGCCACTGCATGATGGGCATAAACTTCCCTGAGCAGGCCTGGGGATGGGGGAGAGAGAAAGTCATCGGTGCTTAACTGCAGCCTGATACAGATGGACAAGTAATCAAGTCAGGGAGGGCACCTGGCCCACCCCAAACCCTGCCTTCTCCACCCATGTTGACCTTCATGACTTCCTGGGCAGCAAGACCCCCAATGAAGGCATTTATGGGCGCCAGATCCCCAGCAGCCACATATGCCAGCTTCCGGATGAGGTCCTCATCCAGGCTGTCCTGCTGCACTGCTTGCAGAGCTTGAGCATTCAGAGCCTGTGCTAGGGTTACCAGCTCAGTTGCATCCTCCTGGTGGGACAGAAAAAAAAACCAAAAACAAGAGAACACCTGTAAAGCACTGTGGGAAGGAGAGAAGAGAAAGTGGGGAGGGAGGGAGGACAGGTAGAGAGGCGTGGGGCACCTTGGCACAGAGAAATCTACTGTAGCTGGCTCACCCGACCACCTACCTCATTGCGGGGGCGAGGAGGCCGGCCATGCTGAGCACAGAACTGGTGCAGGGCCTGGAAGCCAATGTGTAGTTGGGCAGGGCGAGAATACTTGGCAAAGTCTGTCATCACGAAGTCGGGTTCTGCCAGTGAGGCCAGCAAGGATTTCTGTTGGGGAGCAGGGCATGAGAACCAGAAGAAACAGAGAACCTGAAAATGCCCAGAACCACCCCTACAACCCATCCCCACTTCCACCCCCACACTCACAAAGCTGATCTTCTTAGGTACTTTGACCTGACTGACAATGCCTCCACGGATGTAGTCAGAGAAGTTAGAGGTGTCACAGATGCTAAAGGTGTAAGGACCTAGGGTATAGGGTAGAAGTGCTGTCAGGCTACCCACAGGCCCTCCCTAAAACCCACAGCCCCCAAAAAAGAGGCAAAACCCATCCCTGCACCAGTTCAGACATCAGGCATCATCTCCTCTTTCTACTGGGCCCACGTGGACACCAGAAGCCATCTCTCCTCTGTCCAGACCCCACTCAGAACCCGAGACCCTGATCCTAGCCCTAAGAATACACTGAAAAAGCCTTTTCTGTTCCCTCTCCCCATCAGCTCAGATATGAGTAGATCCTCTGATCTGCTCTGTTCAAACACCAGGAACCTTTTCCCCCTCAGTTCAGATACCAGGGACCAAGCACCACTCCCCCATGCCTACCAGAGCTCAGGTTGGACACCCAGGGGACTCCAAGTGTCTGACACTCAGGAAGTATTTCCCCTCATTCAGAAATTTTCAATGCCCTGACAAGAGCCTAGGGATGTAGCTCTTGTGTCCCATCTGAATCCCCCAAAGCCCTAGCTCACCCAGGACTTTGATCTCCATGGGCTGACTTCCATTGAGTTCAATCATGCCCTGTACTTCTGAAAAGGAGACAAAGTCACCACTCTCAAATCCATGTCGGGCCTCGTCCAGGCAGGTAACCACACCGGGGCTGTCCTGGTAAAGGAAAAGTGACCCTCAGTGGCAGGCTCAGGGTACCAGGAGCAGAGAGGAAAGCCTGCTGCATACCCACTAGCCAAGACCCAAAGCCACTCTCCTCACCTTGGTGACCATAGAAACCATAGCACTGAGTGGCTGCTCCCCATTGGAATCTGTGAGGACCATTTCCTCTCCAAAATCACAGAAGAGTTGCCTGCAGAGGGAGGCAACAAGGCTGATGCCCCAGACCCAAGCACAACGGGAACCTTATGTGTCCCTCAAGGTGCAGCTATTACTTGCTGAGCAAATTCTGCCCATCACTGTTGTGAATCAGATGACATTCACATGGAGAGAAGTAAACAGAGAATCCAAAATCTGTGAGGCTGAGGGCAATAAGAGCTGGGGGGGTGGGGTCCTTGGTTTGGGCCTGACAGGTTGGGAGAAAGGGCTGGGGGCACTCACCCAAACAGGCCCCGGGTATCTGCCACCACCAGCTTGATGCCACGGCTATGACAGAACTCACCCACCCGCAGCTGGTCCTCCAGCGGGGTGTTGGTGAGGACCACCACCTGTGGAGAGATGTAGCTTCAGGGCAAGGGCCCAGCACTAAGGAGGAGAGCAACAGAGGGAGGCTGGTGTGGAGCATTCTGAGAGTCCTAAAGGATTGGCTGGCTCAGCACCTCTTTCACAAACAAAGTAATCTAGTGTATATCACGCTCAGTCAGGAGGACACTCAGTGAAGAGAAATATGAATCCCTAGACCACAGCAGGCAAGGGAAAGAGGCAACTGGGAGGACTGAGTTTGGAGAACAGCTGACTCAATTATTTCCCAACACCGAATGCTACTTGCCTACAACCCTGTCATGCCCTGCAAGACACAGAAGTAAAATTCTGTCCTCAGCCAAAGTCTGAGCTCACACCTACCACACCCACTTGTTCCCAATTCTCAAGATAATGCCTACTCAGCCATGATACCTGGGACTTTGCTATCTACCTGAAAATATACCCTTTCCCAACAGAGTGAGTGCCTATTCCTCCACGAGTGTTCCGTGGCAGTGCCCTGGCTCAATGAGACACCCCAGGGCAGAATCCCAGTTCCCACAGTTACTCTTTCCACCCCAGAGTTCATACTAGCAACCAGAGGAACTTTTTCATGTGCCAGCCGCTATTCTAAATGCTTAGCCCACCAAAAATCGATGAAGTCATACTCGAGTCTACAAACAGAACAAAATAAAGCAAGGCCCTTCCTGGTGGTGCAATGGGTTAAAGAGCAGCACTATGAAACTATTCACAGCCACTGCAGCACGAGTCCCATCCCCAGCCAGGGAAGTGACCCACATGGTGAGGCAGACCTCCCACCTTGCCTGCTGCTACCCTCAGCAGTATATCTTAGTCAATCAGCCTGTTCTGTTCCCCACTCTGTCTCTGGTGAGTCCACTCATACCCCACACCTCTGGCCTGTACCCCAGTTCTTGTATGTGTAAATAAATAAATCTTTAAAAAGAAAGCATAAGAGACTAAATGATCTGCCTAAGATCATACCGGTAGAACTAGGGACTCAAGCCAAAGCAGTCTCGCTCTAGCCTGCACTCATAACCATTCTTCTGTACTGCCTGTTGACAGCTCCTCCCTGGAAAGGCAGGTTCAGGATCTAAGTTCTGGCTGCATCCCCAGCATGAAGCCCGGTACATAGGGTCAGCCTATGTATTAAATATAAATAAGCAACCCACAGATGGGCTCTGAAAGAATCTGACAAGAGGCTGGGTGATATTCCAAGGTACCTGGAAACCACTAAGAAAGTCCTCAACGAGGGGTCCAGTGTAGGCACTGACAGGCACATAGCTGTTGAGTTCAGCAAGGCGGGGCTGTGAGACCTCAGCTCGGTTCTTACCAATATCCTCTTCCCTCAGGTAGAACTGCCAAGGAGAACAGGGAAAAAAGTGAAATGGCTGCAGAATCTGGGGAGGAGGTGGTGGAAGGGGTGACCTGGGCCTTGGCAAGGAAGAAGGGGACTGGGAAGAGGTACCTGGGAGGAGAGGTCAGCCCACTGGGCAGTGCCCTGGTCGTGTAGGGTGACAGCTTTGACCCCACCAAGGATGATGTTCTTGGCAATCTCCACACCCAGGCCCCGCAGGCCTGATACTAGTACGCTGGATGTCTGGAGCCGCTTCATTGCCTCATGGCCCAACACATACCTGCCAGGTTAGGGGGCATTCTGGGTTAGGGCATGGCCCTGCTGACTTCATCCTCCCAATGTGCGCCCACCTTTCAGTTCAACCATGGCCACACTTACAGCTGCCGGGAGTAAAGGCCCTCATCTATGTCTGCTTCGCTGCCGTTCTTCGCCATTCCCTAGGAA
Source organism: Condylura cristata (assembly GCF_000260355.1). Lineage (NCBI taxonomy): Eukaryota > Metazoa > Chordata > Mammalia > Eulipotyphla > Talpidae > Condylura > Condylura cristata. Next base: position 27,300,120 of record NW_004567128.1, on the reverse strand, counting down.
TGGAGAGAAAAACAGGTTAAGGGAGACACACAGCATGGCCAGAGTATTAGTGATACAAGACTTTTCCTACCACCCCCGCCATCCTGCCTGCCAGACTCCAGGGAGAAGACACTCACGTTGGTTGGCACCGAGGACACTTCGGACAACACGGAGTGGGCAGGGGAGCAGTTAGAACCCGGCTTTGGATCAGGCCCGGACACGCGACGTTTCTTGGACAGCGGCGAGCTGGACATCTAGAAGGGAAAAAGAGGGGCAAAAGTAAGGCTGGGGCACATGGGTAAATGGTTCTGTTGATTAGTGGTAACTGTGGGGGAAGACTTATGTACTGGTATCCCCATTTTATAGATGAGAAGACAGGAACAGAGAGGTGGGGTGACTTGCCCAGGGTCCCCGTCAAAGCTAAGATCTAAACCCAGGTGGTCTGGCTTGTAATCCATGCTGCTGATCACGAGGCCATTCACCTTTCTCCCCAGCCCAGTATAATAAGACAGTCTCCAATCCTGCAGGGTGAAATGAGTGACAAGTACTTGTGGGGAAGTCAGAGAGATGGAGATTCAGATCAGATCCATTTTCAAATCTCGACCCTGCCACCCCTTGACAGAGACCATTTAACCCCTATAGACTCAGTTCCCTCACCTGTAAAATAGGGTGGTAATACTATTTACCTACCCCATGGAGTTAGTGAAGTGATGAGAAATAACAGACCATAAAACCTGGCACAGAACAGGTAAGCAATGACAAACAGTCATTCTCCTTTCCTTTAACCCCTGCATTAAGGGTATAGGAGGGAAACACGGCTTGGATGTCCAGCAGGCTGGCACAAGGGTATGCGATAACAATGCCAAGAACTCAGTCCCTAGGGGACTCGGAGAGCAAAGTCGGACAAAATTCAAGTCCCAACCCCAAACTTTGGGAGGGGAAATTTCCCAGGCCAAGAAAAGAGGTTGCAAGGAGCAAGAAAACACACATTTCCTAAGCTTGTCTGAGTGTGGAATCCCTTTAACAGGATAATGATAAATGAATATTTATTAGGAATTCTCCCTATGCCAGATGTCATACTAAGCACTTTATGAGCCTCACCTCACTTTGTCCTCAAGGCACCCGAGGAATTTGGACTACTGTCAAAAACAGTCAACTCACAATGGAAGTAAAAAAATCACTCAGGGACATTTGGTGATTCAACTAAAGTGCACACAGAGTGTGGGCTAGCTGGGCCAGACTAGGATCTGCTGAGCCTGAAGCCCAGGCTGTCTCCCAGAGTTATCACCTTTCATCCCCTCAATGTTCCTGACCCTGCCAAGGCAGGCCCGACTGTCCTTCCAAAACAAATGAGAAAACCTGAGCTCAAGAGGTCAAGTAACTTGCCAAGGCTCACACATTAGGTTCCCGAGACAGACACACCCTGCAAGGGAAATGAAATCTTGGGTAGGAGGTGACTGGCTGCAGACACTGGAGACATCAGGACCCTGAATCACTTCCCTTCACCCCCAATGCTCCACTAAGCCTGTTTTACACTCAGTTTTTTCTGACACCCAGTTACCCCAAGTACTGTAGCTGATATTCCACCTTGGCACCTGTCACACCTAGCACTAAGCAAGATGACAGGCGCTCCCTATAACCTACCAAGAGCTTACTGCCAGTCAACCACAGGTTTATGGGCTTTGTCTAACCCTAACAATACCAACAAACCAGACAACTGTATGCTCACAAGAAAACAGAACTTGAGGCACATGCCCAGAATCACACAGTTGTTTTCTGTTTTCCAAATCCTTCCTGGGGCAATTAAGTCAGGATTCAGTTCACAGGGATGGAGGTAAAGCAGGAGAATAAAGGCAGCTGGCTAGGACCTCTGAGTCAGCCAGTTGAATTGCTGGGAATGCTAAGAACCATCATAGGTAGAAAGAGGATTGGTGAGTTAGTAGGGGAAAAAAGACAAAATTACATATTCCCATTTACTAACTCTAACCTGGGGGTAGGGGTGTCATTTCCACTAAGTCCCACTTTCTCGAAAAGCAGGGACAAAGAGAACTATCCTCAAGGGGTTGCTGGAAAAGTTAAAAAGGCTACTATCAGAGGACATAGGAAACCACCACCCTAGGCACCTGCAGTGGCTTCCATTACTTACCTCCTTGCCTTGTTGATTTGTTTGTTGGGGACATACCATCTCCCTGATCCTTAAATCAGAGATAATCCAGGACCAGAAAGATCTTTATTACCTAGACCTTTTTACCTCTTAGCCTCTAGTGCTATCAACAAGAGTCTAAAAAGCAGATTTTGGTTGACTGTTCAAAAGCAGATTTCAACTTGCAGAGGCTTAGAACAAGCCTTACTAAAAGCAAGCAGTAGACATCCAGGGCAGAAACCCCCCGAATTCAATATCCTTACCCCTGGCACAAAACTGACACCCCTTCTTCCTCAACATCTGCCCAGGCCCCAACTAGGATTTACATACTAGCAATTGTTCAGCAAAGCTGAACTGGAACTTCATTTCAAAACTTGTCTGAGGACTCTAAGCTGGAAATTTTGCAGCCTGGGCAATCTCTCCCACCCAAACAGAGAAGGAAGCTTGAGGTAAGAGTGTTGGAGCAGGTTTGAGAGGGGGCAGGCAAAGGGCCAGGGGATCAGGATGGAGAAGCTAGGATACAGAACAAGGCCTGCCAAGCCTCATGGGAACACAAGAGAGCAGTCAGGATATTGTTGTCTGAGCCTAGGGAGCTGAGGAAGATGGAAAGTGGGATGTTAGAAGCCCTGGGTGACAACGTGGGGTCGGACAAGGCTAAGAAAGACTCAATTCTGGATCTTTGAAAAGGGATCTTTTTGACAGACAAGAAATTGCAGTGGAGCCCCCAGAGGTTGCAAGGAGGTAGAAAAGCAGCTGCTGAACCCATGGAAGCCCTACAGGGAAATAAATGGTTGCGGGATTCTGAAACCCAAGGAAGCAGCAGTAAGATACTTGGGTCAAGTAAAGGGGTCTATACTATACCATAAGGGTTGATGCTGTGTCCCAGGGTGGGGTTGGGGAGGGACCGCTAACAGAGCACAAAGGTCTTGTGTTGATCTACCTCAGTTGCTTTGAAGGAATGAAAAGACTGAGTCCAGACAGTTCTGGCCCTAAAAAGTTTAGTAAGCAGATACTGGCTAGATCCCCAAGTGGAGTTGGGTTCTCTGAACAATTATATAGAATCGTGTGGAGGCTCTGAAAGTAGATGCTGAAAAGAGGGTTTTCTATTTTAACAGCTGGGGCTGTTGAGGGAAGGGTCCTAACAAAGCTGGAAACAGAAACTGGGGTCTCTGACTGAAGATGTCACGGGAACTTAAAAGGCTGTGAGGGCAGATTCCGAGGCCTAACATGAGAAAAGTTAAATCTCTGGTTGGCTGGGGTTTGGAAGGTAAGTCGGTAAGTCTTATGGAGGGAGCTAGAAGCGAGCTAACGGGGTCTGCAAAGGCAAATGTTGGCACAAGAATCTCTGGTGAAGCAATTCTGTACCCAAACAGTCCCTGCCTAGTGTTTGATCCCCTAGGAGAGCCTGAGGAAAGATAACCGGAGTTAGAGGCGTCAGAGGAGGAGATACTGAGGCCTGCAATGGGGTAGTGTCTGAAGAAAATACTGGGACCATCAAAAAGCAGCGAACATATTAAAGTATCCGAGGGATGATTCTATGCATTGAAAAATTCTCTAAAGGCAGATGGGGAAGGAAGGCCCGTCACAGAAATGGTGGGCCCGGGTGGGTTGGGATACCGTCTGAGATATGGCATGGAGTCTCTGAGAAGGTGGCTAACCTTTCACAGGGTCTATTCCCTTTGGAAGTTCTATGGGCGGATAGCCGGGGCGGAGGTGGTGGCAGGGAGGGAAGTGTCTGAAGGAAACTACTAGAGAAGACTCTCAGAAACGAAGGCCATGTGAATGCTCCCCGGGGTCTGGCCTCTAGAAGCTTCGAGAGCCGGGCAAACATGGAGGGACTAGGGGCGTCGGAGAGTCTAAGGAAGGCCGTTAGTGGCACAGACGGGAGTGGGGGGCGCTTCGACCAGGTGCAGAGCAGAAGTCTTCACTAGCGACTGGGGAGGAGTTCCGATATACGATACAAGACTCGGGATGGGGTCAGGTCCCTGACTAGATTTTGAGCATTCGTTCTAAGAGCGGATTCTGGGGTCTGACTCCAAGGTCAGACTTTGGAGCCGTTGGGACTGGGCTAGTCCTGGATGGGAAACGTCGGCCCCGCCCCAAGACCTGCCTCCCCTCCATTAACCGACGACCCCTAGCGTCCGAGTCACCACAGCCCGCCTCGACGCCGGCGTGGACCAACACCAGCCCAGGCCCCGCTAATGCTTCCCGAAACCCCTGCCCCGGTCAAGGCGCTGTGAGAAAAGCCGTTTGTTACCAATGCCGGTTCCCCGGGTCGCGCCGCCGCCAACTCCTCTAGGAGCCGAAGCCAAGCCCGGCCGCCACCCTCCTCCTTTTCCTCCTCCCCGCCGCCTGGGCCGCCGAAAATCGCCTCCGCCGCCTCCGCGTCCTCCTCCCCCAGCCGTCGTGGTTGTGGTCTTCCTCGCCACCTCCTTCACCTCAGCCGCCGACACAAGATGGCGGCCGCCGAGCCTGGGGCCGGAACAAAACCTCAGCCCCACCCCCAGGAGCCCGGATGCAAGCGGGCCGCGCCCCCTCATGAATTATGTATGTTCTCCCAGCCTGCCCCGATCACTCATTTGTAGAGGACTAGCTCCACCTGGTGGCTACGGTAACCGTAATAAGAAAACAGGTAAAACAACATAAACGTCACACCCCAAGGAACTTGAATAATGAATATATTGCTGCAGCCAGGCTACCATGGAAACCAAGAAAGACTCTGAAGGCCTGGCTTCCCGATCATGAATTATGCATGAGGCCAGGAGGTTGTAGACTAACCACTGCAATCACAAGCCACGCCCCCACTTTCATGAATAATGAATGACTTGCCTTAGCCGGAAGTCAAGAAGATCTAAGCCACATTCATTATGAATAATGCATGAACCCAATGTATTTGTGCGCTGGAACAAAAGGGACAGGTTAGAATACTGCTGCATCTAATACCCAAGTAAATAGGAAACTACAGCTACTGCAGAGAAAACACTCCTTCTCCTGCTCATGAATAATAAATAAAGAAGCTGCCGCAGTTCATCCTGGAGATTCAAAGAGGTCGTGAAAGGTCCCACCCAGTTCATGAATTATGCATGAGCCGGAACGACCGAAAGGCTCCACAGGCCTGCCCAGAAAGGAGGGGGGATATTGTTCCAGCCCATGCAACATGACCACGCCTTCCTGTTCATGAATAAAGAAAGGCTATGTTGCAGAGCCACAGGGGACACCAAGGAGAAAAGTAGCTGTCTCCTCCCCAATATCAGGACTACCTTGGTCCAACTAAATCCACTTTGGCAGGAGGCACAGTTAACAAAGCTGTAAAATGAGGCTAGGAATAGAACCCATCTACCTGGTAAAAGCAAAATGTATTACCAAAATTAGAGAACATGAATTATGGAATGAGCTTGATAGAGGGCTGGCACACGGCACTGTTTAATGTTTATATTATATACTAAAATAAAGGTAATATGTAATAATATTTATATTAATACAAAATTAGTTATGCATAGAGTATACATTGCCACTAGAGAAACATACAACTTAGGGTATTATTTTTAAAATAATTCCTTGGGCCCTCCCTGGTAGCGCAATGGGTTAGAGCTCAGGACTGCAAGTTAACCACTGCTTGAACGGCAGTTCGATCCCCAACCCTGGAAGTGATCCACGTGGCACGGCAGACATCTTCTGTCTGCTCCCCTCTATCCCCAACCCCAGAAGTGATCCACGTGGCACGGCAGACATCTTCTGTCTGCTCCCCTCTATCCCCAACCCCGGAAGTGATCCACGTGGCACGGCAGACATCTTCTGCCTGCTCCCCTGGACCCCAACCCCGGAAGTGATCCACGTGGGGCACGGCAGACATCTGTCTGCTCCCCTCAGAAGTGTACTTTGTCCAACTACCTCCTCTGCCCTCAATGTCAGTGGTGAATCCTCTCACTGCCCCTGAGCCTCTGGCCTACACCCCAGTTCTGTATGCATAAATAAATCTTTAAAAGAAAATTTTTAATTAAAATAAGGACCTCCCTGGTGCTCAGGGAGCTAAAACGCACATTGCCAGACAGCCGAAGCCCCTTCAGTAACATTCGATCGTCAACCCAGAAGTGAGCCACGTTGCACAGCAGACATCTGTCTGCTCCCCTCGGCAGTGCACTTCATCAATCTGCCTATTCTGCCCCACTCTGTCTTTGGTAAATCCTCTCACCGCCCCTGCACCTCAGGCCTGTACCCCAGTTCTCTATGCATAATAAAATCTTTTAAAAAATATAAAATAGGCCCTCCCTGGTGGCGCAGCGGGTTAAAGCACAGCACTGAGAATCTAAAGCCGCTTCTGCATGAGTTCCATTCCCGCCTGCCCGGGAGGTGACCACATGGCGCGGCAGACCTCTCTTGACCCGCCCGCTGCTCTCCTCAGTAGTGTACTTCTCGATTTGTCTGCTCTGCTCCCCACTCTGTCTCTGGTGAATCCTCTCACCGACCCTGCACCTCTGGCCTGTACCCCAGTTCTGTGTACATAATTAAGTCTTTAAAAAATATAAAATAAAATAATTCCTTGATAGGGCCCTCCCTGGTGGTGCAATGGGTTAAAGCACAGCACTATGAAGCTAGCCCCAGTCACCAGTTCTATACACATAAATAAATACAATCTTAATAAAGGGCCCTCCCTGATGGTGCAGCGGGTTAAAGTGCAGCACTGCAAGCGACCAGCTGCTTCAGTGCAAGCTTGATCCCAGCCCCAGAGGTGAGCCATGTGGTGTGGCAGACCTCTCCTGACCCACCAGCTGCTCCCCTCAGCAGTGTACCTTGTCGTCGATCTGCCTGTTCTGCTCCCCGCTCTGTCTCTGTGAATTGTCTCACTGCCCCTAAGTCTCTGGCCTGCACCCCAGTTCTATATGCATAAATTTTTTTTAATTTTAATTAAAATAAGGCCTTAGGCCTTATTATTTAAAGTACAGCACTAAGAAGTTGAAGCCACTTCCTCATAAGTACGAACCCCGCCTTCCTCTGAGGTGATCCACATGGCGCAGCAGACTTTTCCTGACCCGACTACTGCTCCCCTTAGCAGTGTACTTCATGGATCTGCCTGTTCTGCTCCCGGCTCTGTCTCTGGTGAATCCTCTCACAGCCCCTGCACCTCTGGCTTGTACCCCAGTTCTGTATGCACAAATAAATAAATCTTTAAAAAAATAAAAAATAAAAAAAATAAGGCCCTACCTGGTGCGCAGCCCACTAAAGCACACACGACAATCTAGCCGCAGCCATTTTAGCTCTAGTTCGATACCCAATCCCGGAAGTGAACCACGTGGGACGGCAGACATATTACATCTCCCGACTGCTTACCTCAGCAGTGTACTTCGTCAACCTGCCAGTTCTGCTCCCAGCTCTGCCTCAGATGAATCCGTAACAGGATGGTCCTTAGGGGTTCATGGGCGCCCCTCTCCCCCTGTCCTGTAACAAATCCTCTCACCGCCCCTGTGCCTCTAGCCTGTACCCCAGGTCTGTATGCATAAATAAATCTTTAAAAAATTTTTTAATTAAAATAAGGCCCTCCCTGGTGTGCAGTGCGCTAAAGCACACACTGCAAGTGAGTCTCAGCCGCAGTCGCAGCCACTTCAGTGCCAGTCGCTCACCAACCCTGGAAGTGAGCCACGTGGTGCGGCAGACATCTTCAGTCTCCCCACTGCTCACCTTAGCAGTGTACTTTATTAATCTGCCTGTTCTGCGCCCCCCCTCCCCACCACGCTGTCTCTGGTGAATCCTCTCACCACCCCTGCACCTCTGGCCCGTACCCCTGTTCTGTATGCATAAATATATTTTTTAATTTTTTAAATTAAATAAAGTCCTCCGTGGTGCACAGTGTACTATAGCGCACACTGCCAGTGAGCCATGGCCCCAGCCACTTACTGCAGTTCGAACCCCAACCCCAGAAGTGAGCCACGTGGCGCATCAGACCTCTCCTGTCTCCCCGCTGCTCCCCTTAGCAGTGTACCCGGGCCTGTACCCTAGTTCTGTATGCATAAATAAATAAATCTTTAAAAATAACAATAATAATTCCTTGATAGGGCCCTCCCTGATGGCACAACAGGTTGAAGCACAGCACTATGAAGCTAGCTACAGCCACCAATTCTATATGCCTAAATAAATAAAATCTTTTAAAAATTAAAACGAGGCCCTCCCTGTGCTCAGCATGCTAAAAGCACACACGGCAAGACAGCCGCAGCCCTTCCAGCACAAGTTCAATCCCAACCCCAGAAGTGAGCCTCGTGGCGGGGCAGACATCTTCAGTCTCCCACTGCTCCCCTCAGCAGTGTACTCCATCAATCTGCCTGTTCTGCTCCCAGCTCTGCCTCTGGTGCATCCTCTCAACACCCCTGCACCTGTGGCCTGTCCCCACTTCTGCATGCATAATTAAACTTTTAAAAAATAATTTTAAAAAATTCCTTGACAGGGCCCTCCCTGGTGGTGCAATGGGTTAAAGCACAGCATTATGAAGCTAGCCTCAGCCACCACTTCTATACACATAAATAAATAAAATCTTAATAAAGGGCCCTCCCTGGTGGTGCAGCGGGTTAAAGCGCAGCACTGCAAGCGAGCCAGCTGCTTCAGTGCAAGTTTGATCCCAGCCGGGGAAGTGAGCCACCTGGTGTGGCAGACCTCTCCTGCCCGGCGGGCTGCTCCCCACAGCAGTGTATACCTCGTCTGCCTTTTACGCTACCCATTCAGTCTCTGGTGAATCCTCTCACCGCCCCTGAGCCTCTGGCCTGCACCCCAGTTCTGTATGCACACATAAATAAAAACTTCTTAAAATTTTAAATTAAAATAAGGCCCTCTCTGGTGCACAGTGCGCTAAAGCACACACTGCCAGCAAGCCGCAGCCGGTTCAGTGCCAGTTTGATCCTCAACCCCAGAAGTGAGCCACGTGGCACAGCAGACATGTCCTGTCTCACCTGCTGCTCCCCTCAGCAGTGTACTTGTTCAATCTGCCTGCTCTGCCCCCCACTCCGTCTCTGGTGAATCGTCTCACCGCCCCTGCACCTCTGGCCTGTACCCCAGTTCAGTATGCATAAATAAGTCTTTTAAAATTTTTTTAAATTAAAATAAGACCCTCCCTGGTGTGCAGCGCGCTAAAGCGCACACTGCAAGCAAGCTGCAGCTGCTGCCCCATCAGTGCCAGTTTGATCCCCAACCCCAGAAGTGAGCCACATGGCATGGCAGACATCTCCTGTCTCCCTGCTACAAACCTCATCTTGTACTTGATCAATCTGCCTGTTCTGCCCCCCACTCTGTCTCTGGTGAATCCTCTCATCACCCCTGTGCCTCTGGCCTGCACCCCAGTTCAGTAAGCATAAATAAATAAATACTTTTTAAAAATTAAAATAAAATAATTCCTTGATATACTCTACCAGAAGGATACTGGAAAGAGAATGCTAAGAGCATAAGTGTCCACTAAAATGGCAAGCTAGTGTACCAGATCACCAGGCATACAAAGATATATCAAAGCCCCAGGCACACAATGAGCACTAAGAACATTCCTGTAGAATAACAGATCACATTAACTTATTACCTATTGTGTGGTGGCTCTTGTGGTGTGTCCTCTCCATGCACTGTGTCACTGATCTCAGGAAATTGGTTCCCTCTTGCCTTTTAGGTTTCATGTCAAAAGGGAACTCCTTAAAGTTCCCTCACAAACCCTCACAAAAATCATTTTCAGGGGCCCTCCCTCCCTGGTGACACAGTGAGTTAAAGCACCACACTACCAAGCTAGAGTTCGATCCCTGGCCAAACTAAAAAAAAAAAAAAAATCATTTTCACCACCAATGACTGATTATGTGACTTGGGGCCAGACACTTCACTTTTCTGGACCCCAGTCTCACCACTCATAAAATGGAAGTAGTAGTACCCACCTTGTAATGGAGTTTAAATGAGTAATGTGTAGAAAGGACTTAGAATAGTACCTGGCACATAGTGCTATATGGCTAACAGTAGTAGTACCATTAAATTGATGGGGCTGTGTGAGAACATTAAGTCCCTGATTAAGACTACAGACTCTGGAAGTAGATAGGCTTGGTTTGAGTCATGTCACAGCCTCTCACTGTGTAACCTTAGCCTCCCGGTGTCCTAGTTTCCTCATCTATAAAATAAGATAATAATAACCTATCTCCTAGGACTGTTGTTGAGATTAAATGGGCTAATAAAGTGCTAAATGAGTATAAAGTAATCTGATCTTCATACAATTGTACCCATTTTTCAGATTCACAGAAGGGGCTGCCAAAGATCACACAGCTGGCAAGAATGGATGGGATTTGAACCTAAAACCTTTCTTGATTACCTTTCCAGTAATCTGGAATTATTGGACCATAAGGAATGAGCAATGCATTAGGCTTCTTCCCTTTGCTAAATGACAGATTAAAATTCTGAAATCTGTAAGGGAATGCCAACAGCGGATCATGCAGATGAAGCCATAAACGCCGCGCCCCTCGTGAATTATGCACGACGCCCCTAGAAAAGTCACAGAATATTCAGGGCGCCACTCACCTTTACGACTAATCAATGAACTCTACTCCACCCGGCAGACCGCAGAATGCCCCTTCAGCAAGCACACCCTTTCAGCAAGCTGATCCGCCCCCTCGTGAATAATTCACAAGCCGGTACTTCCAGCGGGTGAGGTGGGAAAAAGGCAAAAATGGGCTTCCTTAGCAGCCCCACCTCGTGAGTAATGAATAAAGCCAGGGCCACCGAGGCCCGGTAGCACCTGGCCCCCTAGGGCAGAGCCCAGCAGGCTGGGCTCCTGGGTCCTTCCCACAGCCTGGGCAGGGGGCTTCTCTCCTTAGCAACGAGCGGGCCCCGAGGTGTCCGGTCTCGCCGCGCTTAGTATCCAAGCGCGCAAGGGGAACTCATCATAGAACCAACGGTCACAAAGGCCATAGACACCTACACAATGCCACGTCGGTCCTGAATGTTCCCACTGTCATCAGGACCTTCCCTAAAACAAGCCCTCCCAAAATTCGCCTAGACTTCAGGAACGTCAAAACTCAGCGTCGCTCCTTGGGGAACACCTCAAATCCTGTCTTGTGAGCAAAGTACTCATACATGAACTCTAAGAGTCTCCCCAAACCACCCTCTAAACCTTACCCGAAAGACTATAAACGCTGTCTCCGAGGGAGACTCCTTGAAACATACTCCTAAATCCCACCCCGAAGTCACCTAACGCCACTTCCTAAGAGCTCCCACAAAAGCAGACACCCCCCCAAAAGCCATTCCCGGCCCAGAGACGCCAAATAAGCTCATTAGGGGATTCCCAAAATTGAGCCCCCTCCCTCACATGCTGTCCAGGGACTTGGGGGCACCGTGCTCCAGCTCACCCCCTGCGCTGGGCGGAAGCTTCGCCTTCTGCTGGAGATGAGCCGAAGCCACCGGGCAACGGAAGAGCAAACCACCTCGGTCGCACAAGAGGAGCCAGAGTTTGCGCGGAGGTCGGAAGCGCGGGGCCTCGGAGGGCCCCCGGTTTGGGATGTACCACAGATGCCTTCGTTATAGGGGTGTCCAACCCTGTTTGCGTTCCGTTGGCGCCGGTATCAGTCCCAGACACCCCTACGGATCGTGGTACTTCCCTAACGCGCGAGGCACGCTGGGGGTAGTAGTCCTGTATGGTCTATGTCTGGTGCACGTGGTGGGCATCAGCGCCCAGGGTAAGGGAAAATGTAAACCTGGGATGTAGAGTTCCGGGAGCCGCGCTGGGGGGCGGGGGGCCGGGAGTGGGAAAGAAGCGATGGGAACTTGGGGGGCACCTCCAGATGAAAAGGCACACCCATCCTACAGATTGGGAGACTGAGGTTCAGATTGCAAGTGGAGTTCATTCATTTGACATGCATGGAACTCAAGCCATGAGCCAGGTGCTACGGATTCTTCCTAGCCTTCACAGAGCTGTCATCCTAGCGAGAAAGACAGACTATAAATTTAACAAATAAGTAATAAGTATAGTTCTGCATATAAATACGTATTATGATTGAGACATGTGACAATACAATGGAAAGTAAATATAATAAAATGCACATATAAATACTACATATTTTACATTAACACAACTAGTGACATTCTGTAAATAATTTACGTCTGTCTATAATGTCATTAAATACACTGTATACATTCCACATTCATATGTGAATATATAACTAAATATACATGTTGTGATAACTGCTAAATGCTGTGGAGGGGGGAAAGAGCAAAATAAGGAGAAATCTGTTGGAACAGATTGCAATTTTATATAACGTGGTCAAGGAAGAAGGTGAAGTTCAGTCAGAAGTGCCTTTATCACCTAGCCCCAAATTCTGTGGCATATATGCTGTTCACAACCCCCAACTCTGCACATTTCATTTGTTGAGTGCCTTCTAAATGCAAGAGACTGGGAACATAACAGGGAGACTGCCCTTGCAATAGCCAAAACAGTCTTCCTCAGGTTTTTCCCTACTTATTTCTCCTTTGCCTCACCTCAGAAGGACTTCCCCTGATACTCCATCTGAAGTCATCAGGGAACCCCTCTCTGTGCAGGTAGCATGTGAGCAGTGAGGGAGTGAAAAGGAAGAAAAGAAGCCATGTGTAGGAAGGCAGAGGGAATATCAAGTGTAAAATCTTGAGATGGGAAGTTGTTGGTGTGTTTCAGGAAGAGCATCTGAGGAACCTCCTCATGGAAAAGCACACCCATCCTACAGATTGGAAGGCTGAGGCTCAGATGGCCAAAGGAGTTCATTTAGTTGACATTTATGGACATCAAGTTGTAAGCCAGGTTTTAGGAATTCTTCCTAACCCTCTCGGAGCTGTCATCTTAGCAAGAGAGACAGACTATATAAAAAACTGTGTAGCTGGAGAGTAAGAAAGGGAGAGTTGGAAAGTGAAATCTAAAGCTATGCCATGCAGGATGGTTGGCTTTTATATTAAGGTTTAGGGGGAGCCATAAGAGGATTTTAAGCAGGGGGGGGTTGAATTATATAAATTATATTTTAGAACAAACAATCTGGCTGCCCTGTGTGGAAAGAAAAAACTCGATAGGGGAATTAGAAGCAGGAGGGCCTTCCCCGGTGGTACAACAGGTTCAAGCACAGCACTGCAAAGCTAGCCTCAGCCTTTTCAGCTTGAGTTTGACCCCAGCCAGGGAGGTGACCCACATGGCGCAGCAGACCTCTCCTGTCTCACCTGCTGCTCACCTCATCAGTGTACTTAGTTGATCTGCCTGTTCTGCTCCCCACTCTGTCTCTGGTGAATCCTCTTACTGCCCCTGCACCTCTGACCTGTACCCCAGTTCTGTATGCATGAATAAATAAATCTTAAAGAAGAAAATAGGAACAAGCAACCCAGAGAAAAGACCTGTGCAAGAGTTCAGAATGTGATGGGTGAGAGTCAGATCAAGACATAAAGTGAAAGTAGTGAAGAGGGATTACATTTGAGGTTGATTTTGAAGGTAAGGATGGAATTTGTCAAGAAGTCAGATATAGCACATGAAAAATAGGGAAGAGTCCTGGCTGGCCCCGGATTTTTAGCCCAAGTAGCTAGAAGGATGGAGCTGTCATCAGCTGGCATGGAAAGTACTCCTTTAGGGGCAGGCAGGAGGCAACCCCAGGAGTTTGTTTTTGGATTCCACTGGAGATGTGGAGATGCCTGTTAGACATCCAAGTTGAGATGTCAGTTGAGTGAATAATGAGGGGCTAGGTTTGAAATTCGGGGTGTAGAAAGAGGTCTGGACTAGAGGTATATGGTCTCTTATAGTCAGGACCATCAGAGGTGACAGCTGCTCATAGGTGTGGCCAAATTAATCTGAAGAATTGGTTGCCTTCAACTGGACCAGTGGGAATAATTGAGGAGGCCATTTCCCAAGGAACAGGGAAGGGGTTCCTGTTGGGGGGAACAGCTTAGGCAAAAGCCCAAGGAGGTAGTAAAAAGAGGAAAGGGGGGGATGGAATTAAGACTTGTACCATTTTGTGCTGCATCCTGTCATGTGCATGAGTGTCTGTTAGTTCACAGCCTCACTGAATCAATTTTAATTATAATTTACATTTCTCTTGTTAGGAGTGAGTTTGCAAAGGTCTTTTCATTGATTTAAAGGTATTTGCATTTTTCTCTAGGAATTTTCTGTATCCGTTTTCTATTTGGTTACACTACTAGTTCTCAAGGATTGTTAGGAACTCTTTATATATTTGCCTTTTCTTTTAAAAATTAGTCTTGAGGATGACAGTGATTGAAAAGTTGTGACGTGTGTCACATGCTTCCATGGCCATGTACCAAACCCTGTTCTGGGCACTGGGAACAGAGTGGTGAACAAGGCTGACAAAACTCTACTCTTGTGGAGCTTTCTTTCTAGTGAAGGAAACGGTAAGGAAAATAATACAGTGTATTAGAAATTGAGATGTGCTATAGAGAAAAGTAATGAAAAGAAAGGGGTATAGAGAATGTGGGCGGAGAGGTGGCATAAGTTTAAATGGGCTAACCAGGTGGTTTAAACATTCAGATGACATGTCTCCCTCAGCCTGGAGCTATTTCAGTCTTCCATTGACCTTCATGACCTTGACACTTTTGAAGATTACAAACCAGAACATTTTTTTAAAGATTTATTTATTTATGCATACAAGAACTGGGGTGCAGGCCAAAGGTGCAGGGGTTGAGAGGATTCACCAGACAGAGTGGGGAGCAGAACAGGGAGACTGACTGAAATACACTGCTGAGGGGACAGCAGGTGAGACAGGAGAGGTCGGCTGTGTCATGTGGGTCACCTCCCGTGGATCAAAGTCCTGCTGCAGTGGCTGTGGGTATCTGCATAGTGTTGAGCTTTAATCCATTGTGCCACCAGGGAGGGCCCCAAACCAGAACGTTAGAATAATGTTCTTTGGTTTGGGTTAGGTTGATGACTCCTTGTGGTTAGATTTAGGTCCTCCATCTTAGATAGAAATATCACATAAGTGATGCTGAGTCCTCATTTCATTTTGTCAGATGGCTCATGATTTTAATACTGCTAATGTTCATTTTGCTCCATGCATTAAGATGGTGTTTTCCTGGTTTGTCTACTGTAAAGATATTACTTTTTCCTTTTGGAATTGATACACATTTGGTAAGGGAGCTATTTTGTGTTTTATTTTTGTTTTCATTATTGATGTTAAAAAAAGGCACTCTGAATTTATGTAACTAACTTGTTATCAAAATTTAACCACTAGTTTCAGCTTCCATAGACATAGCTTTTATAATTCCATCATTGTTCTTTAATTATTATTTGACATTCTATGGTCCCTCCTTGGGGCACAACGGGTTAAAGTGCAGCACTGTGAAGCCAGCTGCAGCCACTGCAGCAAGAGTTCAACCCCTGGCGTGTGGAGAAAAAGGAACTCTCCTGCACTGCTGGTGGGAATGCAAACTAGTACAACCACTATGGAAAACTGTTTGGAGGTTCCTCAAACTGCTAAACGTGGAGTTTCCCTATGACCCAGCAATCCCACTCCTAGGTATCTACCCAAAAGACACAAAAACACTGATTCAAAAAGATACCTGCACCCTCATGTTTATTGCTGCTTTATTTACAATTGGAAAAACATGGAAGCAGCCCAAATGTCCAAAAGTAGATGACTGGATTAAAAAGAGGTGGTACATATATACAATGGAATATTACTCAGCAACCAAAAAAGAGAAACACATGTCTTTTGCAGCAACTTGGATGGAGCTGGAAAAGATCATGCTTAGTGAGATAAGCCAGAAAGAGAAAGAAAAATACCGGATGGTTTCACTCATAGCAGGAGTATAATGGACCAGGCGAGAAAATAACAAAAATAATGAACAACCATATACCAGAGACATTTTGCGGGGGTGGAGTGGGGAATGGGATCAAAAACGGGGGGGTGGAGAGGGAAATGCACGGGATTATGGTGATGGCACACGGGTGACTTGGTGATGGGAAACCCGTGGGGATTACAATTGAGATGGAAAAAAAAATGTACAAAATGGTGTAAAAATAAATTGTTATAAAATTAAAAAAAAAAAAAAGAGTTCAACCCCTGGCCAGAGAGCTGACCCACATGGCTCAGCAGACCTCTCCAGTCCTGCCTGCTGCTCCCCTCAGCAGTGTACTTCAGTCAATCTGCCTGCTCTGCTCCCCACTCTGTCTCTGGTGAATCCTCTCACCCCACCCCCATACCTCTGGCATAAATAAATCTTTAAAAAATTATTAGTTGACATTCTACTATTAAAAAGATATTTCCTTTCTCATTCACTTAATTTATTAAAGAGCAAGTATGGGCTATAAGTATGAATTCACGGATTTTTGAACCTTATCAAATGCTTTTTCTGTGCTCGAAATTACTTTTGGTCTGTT
Organism: Condylura cristata; assembly: GCF_000260355.1. Taxonomy (NCBI): domain Eukaryota; kingdom Metazoa; phylum Chordata; class Mammalia; order Eulipotyphla; family Talpidae; genus Condylura; species Condylura cristata. The sequence continues at coordinate 27,283,663 of NW_004567128.1, read as the reverse complement.
AATGTAGAGAATTACATTTATAATTTTTCTGATATTGGCTCAATTTTGCATTCTTGGGATAAAATATTTGTTCAAATTATATTCGCTAAATGGATAATGTTAACTAGACTTTATTGAGGATTATTGCAACTAGAGCTAAAAGTGAAATGGGTTTGCAATTTTCTTTTTGTATTCTCTCATCTGTTAGGGATAAGATAATAATATAATAGTTTCATAGAATAGACTTTTTTTTTTAAAGATTTATTTATGCATACAGAACTGGGCACAGGCCAGAGGTGCAGGGATGGTGAGAGGCTTCACCAGAGACAGAGTGGGGAGAAGAACAGGCAGGTGGATGAAGTACACTGCTGAGGGGAGCAGCAGGTGGGGCAGGAGAGGTCTGCCCCGCCATATGGGTCACCTCCCTGGTCAGGGATCGAACTAGTGCTGAAGCAGCTGTGACTAGCTTCATAGTGTTGTGCTTTTAACCCATTGTGCCACCAGGGAGGGCCTCGATATCTATTGTTTTCTGATTTCTAGAACACAAGATAGCAGTTGAGTGTTCCTTGATATTTGGGTGGATTGCACCTATAAAAACCAGGTGGGTCCTTTTAAATTTTATTATTTTACATTTTGTTTTTTCAAATTATTACATATATGTACATTTTTTTTTTTTACATCATTCTTCATTTTTGTACAATATATGCTTTCTCATCTCAGGTATATTGCCCGTGAAATTCCCACCACCAATTCACCGGTGCACTATCACCAGTCTCTTATGCTCTTCCCACCAGTTTTGATCCTATTCTCTCCTTCCCCCTTCAGAATGCCTCTGGTTTATACTTGCCTGTTGGTTTTTTTTTTACTTTATTATAATTACCTGTCCGTCCCCCCCCCCCCCCCCCCGATCCCTTATTTGGATCCTCTACATCTGGGCCTTTTATTTTTCTTTCTGGCTTATTTCACTGAACATCTTTCAGCTCCATCCATGTTTTTGGGAATGACACTTTTTTATTGCTGAGTAATATTCCATTGTGTGTATATACCATACCTTCTTGATCTAGTCATCAATTTTTGGACATTTGGGTTGTTTCCACATCTTACCCATTGTAAGTAGTGCTGTGATAAACATAGGGATGCAGGAGTCCTTTTGAATTAATATTTTTGTGTTCTTTGGGTAGGAGTGGTACTGCTGGTCATCTGGAAGTTCCATTTTTAGCAGTTTGAGGAACTTCCACACAGCTCTATTTTTTCACATTTTCTTCTTCTTTTTTTATATCAAGGGGTACAGGCCAGAGGTGCGGGGATGAGAGGATTCAGCAGACACAGAGTGGGGAGCGGAACAGGCAGCTTGACGAAGTACACTGCTGAGGGGAGCAGCGGGTGATACAGGAGAGGTCTGCGGTGCCATGTGGACTACCCCCGGGGGCCAGGGGTACTGAAGCAGCTACGGATTGGCTGCTTTAGCTTCACAGTGCAGTGCTCCAACCCTCCAAGCCACCAGGGAGGGACCTTTTTTCACATTTTAAAAGGACAGGTTTATTAGGTAAAGGAGAAAGAAAAGGCCCTCTCTGGTGGCACAGCCGGTTGAGGCATAGCACTGTGAAGCTGGCCACAGCCACCGCAGCATGAAATGGATCCCGACCAGGGAGGTGACCCACATGGCACAGCAGACCTCTCCTGACCCGCCCGCTGCTCCCCTCAGCAGTGTAATTCGTCCATCTGCCTGTTCTGCTCCCCACTCTGTCTCTGGTGAATCCTCTCACTGTCCCTGCACCTCTGCCCAGTTCGGTATGCATAAATCATCTTTTAAAAAATTTAAGTTTTTTTTAATGAATAATGTTTATTTTCACATCATTTTGTACATTTTTTTTTTCATCTCAATTGTAATCCCCGCGGGTTTCCCATCACCAAATCACCCCTGTGCCACCACCATAGACCCGTGCATTTCCTTCCCTTCCCTCCCCCCCCCCCCGTTTTTGATCCCATTCCCCACTCCGCCCCCACAAAATGTCTCTGGTATATAGCTGTTCATTATTATTATTATTATTTTCTTGCCTGGCCCATTATATTCTTGCTATTAGTGAAACCACCCGATATTTTTCCTTTTCTTTCTGGAAAATTTAAGTTTTTTTAAAAAATTAAAAAAAAAAAAAAGACAGAAGCACCTGCATAGTCACAGGTGGGCAGAACTGCCCCTGCTGGGCCCTATTTTTGGTGGAGATAAGGATTTTGATTACTATCACTACCTTTTTATTACTTTTTGTTCTATTCAACTAATCTGTTTCTTCATGGAACAGATTTGGCATTTTTCTATTTTCTTTTTAAAAAATTTAACTAGTTTATTATCTAGAACTGGGGTATAGGCCAGAGTTATGGGGTGGAGTGAGAGGATTCACCAGAGTGGGGAGCAGATCAGGCGGACCTACTGAAATACATCGCTGAGGAGAGCAGCGGGTGAGACAGGAGACGTCTGCTGTGCCATGTGGGTCAGCTCCCTGGCCAAAGGACTGAACTCAGGCTGCAGCAGTTATGGTGCCGAGACTTAACCCCTAGGCCACCAGGGAGGCCCGAATTCTGTTCTCTAAAAATGTATTAATTTCCGGGGAGAGGGTGTGCCTCCCTGGTGGCACAAGAGGTTAAATCTCAGCACTATGCAGCTATCCTCAGCCCCTACAGCACAAGTTCCATCTCTTGTCTCTGGTGAAGCCTCACTGTCCCCGCTACCCCCACCCTTCTGTCCTACACTCCAGTTCTTGTACGTATAAGTAACCAAAAAAATGTATTAATTTCCTCTAGATTTTCAGATATACTTTCATTATTTGTATTTTATTTTTTGAAAGATTGATTTATTTATGCATACAGACTGGAGTAGAGGCCAGAGGTGCAGGGGCAGTGAGAGGATTCACCAGAGACAGAGTGGGGAGCAGAAAAGGCTGACTGATAAATTGCACTGCTGAGGGGAGCAGCGGGCAGGTCAGGAGAGGTCTGCGGTGCCATGCGGGTCACCTCTGGGGAAGGTGAGGGTGGTGGGGATCGAACTCATGCTGAAGTGGCTTTAGCTCTTTCATGCTGTGCTTTAATCTGCTGAGCCACTGGGGAGGGCCCAGATACACTCATTTTAAAGTTTTAATCTGTATGTTCCCCCTTTTACGTTGGTACTTGGTTTGCATTTTTTTTTAAAGAATTATTTTATTCATACAGAACTGGGGTACAGGCCAGAGGTGCTGGGGCAGTGAAAGGATTTGCCAGAGAGAGTGGGGAACAGAATAGGCAGACTGAGGAACTACACTGCTGAGGGGAGCACCAGGGTGACAGGAGAGGTCTGCTGCACCCTGTGGGTCACCCCCGGAGCCGGGGATCAAACTTGCACTGAAGCAGCTGCAGTTTGCTTGCAGTGCTGTGCTCTAACCCACTGTGCCACCAGGGAGGGCCTGGTTTGGACTTTCTAAAGATTTATTTATGCAAGACAAGGGCTATCTGCGGCACCATGTGTCACCTCCCTACCCAGGGATCAAACTCAGGCTGCAGTGGCTGCCCATTGCTTCCTAGTGCTGCACTTCAACTCCTTGTGCCACCAGGGAGGGCCCTTGCACCTGTCTTAATTGGTCTTTCCAGAAGTTTTTCCTTTTTTTGAAATGTTACTTTTGATTTTACTAAATTTCCACTCAGTATTTCATCTCTGCTCTTCATTATTTCCTTCCTTCCTATTGAGATTTATTCTGGTAGTCTTTTTCCAGCTTCATGTATAATTTGCATGATGAAGTGCTTATATTCAAGATTTATTTATATATGTATACAAGAACTAGGGTATAAGGCAGAGGTGCGAGGGTTTGAGAGGATTCATGAAACTAGAGTAGGGAGCAGAACAAGCAGATTTAAGATACACTGCTGAGGGGAGCAGGAGACAAGACAGGGAGAGGTCTGCTGCGCCTTGTGGGTAGCTCCCTGAACTCATGCTGCAGTGGCTGGCGATAGCTTGATAATTCTGACTTTAACCCCTGTGCCACCAGGGAGGCCCAAAGTGCTCAGATTTTAGTGACAGCATGCTGTATGAATGATTATGTGACCAGCACCCGTCAAGATGTAGAATCTTTTCATTATCCCAGAAAGCTACGACTCCTCCCACCATTATCATCACAAATATGTTGAGAACGTCACATGAACAGAATCAGTCTTTGTTCACTACCTTGTTCCTTTTTTAAAAGAACTGGAGTACAGGCCAGAAGTGTGGGGGGTGAGAGGACTCACCAGAGACAGAGTGGGGAGCAGAACAGGCTGATCAATTGAAATACACTGCTGAGGGGAGCAGTGGTGGGTCAGGAGAGGTCTGCTGCACTGTATGGGTCACTCCCCTGGCCAGGATCGAACTTGTGTTGCGGTGGCTGCTCCTAGCTTCATAATGCTGCGCTTCATTTGTTGCGCCACCAGGGAGGGCCACCTTGTTCCTTTTTATGGCATAATTATACTCCACTGCATGAACAACCATAATTTTATCTTTCTCCTCTTGTTGGATCTTTGAGTTGTCCCCAGCGTTTGGCTGTTGAGAGCACAGCTGCTATGAATATACCATGTAACAAGCCCTTTCGCTGACATGTTTGCATTTACCTGGGGGGGACAGCTAAGTGGAATTGCTGTGTCACAGGGTAAGCATGTTCACTTTTATTCCAACCAGTGAGGTTTTGCAGCTGCCAGCCATCCATGCAGGATTCCAGGAGCCATGCTCCAGAGGAGGCAAGGGATTATGAAGGTGCTTCCAGACTGAAGGTTGTCCATCTTGACTGGAGCTCTTCTGGGTGGCCTCTATTCCGGTTTTCTCTCACCCTGGCCCTCCTCACTGGGGACATCCCCACCCCAGATCAGCACCACTCCACTTCTAGGAGCCCCCTTCTTTCTAACCCTAACTCCTACAACCGGTACAGGGCAACATCAGAATGCACACAAATGGGTGAGGGGCTTTGTGCCAACTGTTTACAAGCATGTATTTGGGGAGCCACTTCACAGCCTGGCGCTCTGAGGCTCGAAGAAGGCAGCGTCAGCATTGTGTTCTGCTGTATGCAAACCTGGGCCGAGAACACTCACATGCACTTAAGAATAACAGGGGGCAGACTGGTTGGCAATGCCTGGAGGGATGGGGTGCTGTGCTAACAGTCAAGGAGAAGGGGGCTGAGGGGGCACCCAAGTGGTCCTGATGGTCAACCCAAGCTTCCTCTATCCCCACCCCTCTGGGATGATCAGGTGAGAGCAGAGGGCTAGCTGGCAGCAGAGTGCTCGTTGTCATCTACTTGGTGATGCCCTCAGGATGACCCCCATACCCAGGAGTCAAGTGTGGCTTAGCCTTGGGGTCGTACTGCAAGTGCAGCTGTCAGCAGCAAGGACAGGGGGAGGTAGGGTGGAGCCTCTAGTTCTGGCTCCGACCCAGAGAGACTTCAAGCCTCATGGTGCTCTGTTTCCTGGAACAGCCCAATCTGCTTGATCTGACAGTGGTAAGGCTGCTCTGCCCACCTCCTGGAGCTGATAGTTAGAACGCACCGAACAGCGCACACCACCACTGTCGGCCCACCTCAGCCTGCTGAAGCCCGTCCACATTTACTTACACCACGTCTCTGTGTGGGCCACAAGCCATGCTGAGGCATGATAGAGATGTGCAAGCTGCAGACTTTTCACCTTTTATTACAAAAAGAAGAACACGATCCCAGCCCAGTTTTCTAAGAAAAGTCACCAACTCAAAGTTTAACTTGGTCAGGGCCTCTCTGGCTGGGGAGTGTGCTGGAAGACAGGCACAGGGCCCCACACAGACCACCCACATTTCATTCTCCCTTGCCCTGGGCTGAACCCCCGACATGTAGAAGTAGCTCTTGAAGCTGCTCACTGGGCCTCATTGAAGCGGGTCACCATTGTCTTGTGCAGCGTCTCCTTGTAGGACTCAGTTGAAGTAACGCCATAGGAGCTGCCTCGGGCACCCAGGCCCGAGCCCCGCACCCGCGTCTGGGCCTATGAAAGCAAAGCATGCTGTCAGGTTGGCCAGGTGCTGGGGGAGGACCAGAATATAGGGATGGGGTCACAGGAGACTCACCTCAATGGGGGTCACAATGCCCTGCTTTTTGCGGCCCAGGCCACTGCCCTCTTTCCAGCCCATGGCCTGCAGCATGCGACTGCCAATGTTATCACTGCCTAGTCCGTCGCGTGTGGGCTGCTCAAAGTCCCTACAGTAGAGCGGTGGAGTGTGAGTAACTGGTCTGCCCAGCCCCAAGTCCCCCTCACCTGGCCCTAGTCACTCACACAGAGGCCGCAGACATGCCACCGTACTTCCTCCTCTTGGGCTCTGGTGGCTCAGGGATGCCATACTTCTCTCTGCGCTCAGCAGCACGGTCCCGGTACTTCATTTGCTGAAAGTTTGTGTGCAAATGTTGGGGGTGAGGGGGGCAGCTAGTCCCTATATGCAGGAAACATGGGTGCAGGGGAGCTAGATATGGCTCACATCTGCGGTCTAGTGGGCAGCCAGCATGGAGTAACTGGGAAGAAGCCACCCAGGGACAGGACGTGAGATGCCTGACAGCAGTCAGCCTATGCCTAGATAAGGAGCTTGAGAGTCAGCTGCCTGAGGGATGGGTACTCGCGAAGGGGCCGAGGGGAAAGAGCCTACGAGTGGGTCACACCTCACCTCCATGTCATTCTTCTCAAGTGCTTCCAACTCGTTTTCTGACAGGTGGGCTCGCCTGTGAATCTCAAGGTTTTGCTGCAAGGGGGACAGGAGAAATGAAGTGGCTGGGCTAGGGCTGTGGGCCCAGGGCTGGGGTTCTCTGTCAAGTCTCCCTCAGTCACCTTGTGGAGCCCAGACAGCTGCTGGTGCCGGATAAGTGCCTCCTTGCTGGGGAACTGGCGCCGACAGAGAAGACAGGCCAGCTTCTGCCAGTCAGTGAGCTTTTCTTCCCGCTCGGGGCCCCCACGCTCCTGCTCCTCCTCGCTGTCACTCTCCCCGCTGTAGGCTGCCACCAGTCCCCGTGGTGGGCTCTGTCAAGAGTAAAGGTGGAAGATCAGGCCCGGTAAGATCAGCGTACCCCACCCATATCTGCCCTGAACACTCACTGGTCGGTCGTCGCTGGCCAGTTTCGGGAGGTCCATGCTGGTGTGCTGTCTCTCAGCCAGAGCTCCCTGGAACACAGGGACACAGAGATGCAGAGGCTCCAGAGGGACTGGAGGGGTGACAAAACTGGGGGGAAGATGTGGGTGAGTGGCCACAACACACCTTTTTCTCAAGGATGGCGTAGCCGGCATCTGCAGTGGCCGACTCGCGCCTTTCGTCATCGCGCAGGGAGCTGATGGGCTGGAAGCTGTTCTTAAAGTTTTCTTTTTGCTTGTTGAGGCTGCGGGCCCAGCGCTCCATATCCTTGGCGATCTATGGTAAGGGTTGGGGTGAAGGCCTAAGGAACCCTCCAGCTACATTCACCACCCTTCTACCCCTGCAGATTCAAGCAGACAACCAGAGGTGACTGGGGAAGTTCCCACTTCTGGGTCACACTGCCATTGCTGTTCCTCATCAAGTCCCTCTCCAGCTTGCACCACCACTCTGTCAGACATCGATCACAGTGATGTGCACTGGGCTTTCATTTTTATATTCTAAAATGCACAGGATGGTCTTTTCTGGGTATATTTTAAATATATATCTTATTTCCCATTCTACATCCTTCCTTCCCCAAACACACCAATTTTAGAATTTACTAGGCTGCAGAAGAAACACTTGCTTCTTGGCCTGTCATACTCTGCCTCCATAGACGCTGAAGTTCCCTTTAATTGTCCATTACCACAAACACTACCCGCCCACCCCTGCCCCCAAGGGCTTGAGTTCTCTGGGACACAGATTCACATAGCCTAGAATGGGGTTCCAGGCCCAATCAAAGGAACACGCATGCCCAGCCCATGTTGCCCCAGATAGGACTAGCCTGGCTTCGGGCATGCCCAAGCCAGCCCATACTTCCACCAGCAACATGAGGGGTCTTGCTAGGGGCCAGAAAAGCTGACCAGGTTCACTTAGAAGGCACGGGCCTCCTCAGGAAGGTGGGCAACCCTGCCAGGTGCCCAGACTTCCCTGGCTCCAGGTCACATAGCAAAGAGCAGAACTACACCAGGAGTCTGGTCTCTCAAGCACCATGACTGCCTACATTTACTCCTTCCTTCAGCCACAGAGGCTAGGGAGTGACAGAATGCAGTCATGCAAAGACAATGACTGCTGGACCCCCAGAGTTCACCTGTTGGGCTGTCTTGGTCTTGTGCTTCTCCTTCTTCTCTTTGCCCTCCTTTGAGGGGGCCCCAGTTTCCTTGTGCCCATCAGCCGACTGTTCTAAAGCAGGAACGTAGGTCCGCCTTTCCCCATCCCAGTATAGGTACTGCTGGCTCTGAGCGTTGTAGTAATACTGAGGAGGGAGAAGGGGACTTAAGACCTTGAGAAGGGGAACTGCAGTGCCAGCAGCCCCCCATCCCACCCACTCCCTGGGCCACCCTATCACCTGGGAGTTGGGATCATAGTAGAGGCCGGTCTGGGGGTCGTAGTAGTAGCCGGATGTCTCATCGTACTGGTAAGTGGAGACGTCAGGAACAGCTGGGGGTTAAATGGGGTTGGTACGGTCACTCTCATCCCCGCTTGCAAAGCTCACCTTGCTCCACCCGCCACCTACAGGCTGCGGCTACTCACGGTACTGGCTGTAGGACTCCTGGGCCGTAGGGCTGGTGGTCGGTGGCAGGGCAGAACTGGGATGGGTAGGGCTCTGGAGCTCAGATTTGAGCACAGCAGGTGACATGATGGTGTATGACTGGTCACGGAGCCAGAGAGGAGAACAGGGCTCAGTGTCTGCCAAGGCCGCAGCCCCTGGGGATCCCTCTGCCTGCCCTCCTGCCCCCACAATCCTCAGCATTTCCTCACCTGGCTGTTGGAAGCAGCGCCCTGGCTGCCACTTGCCTCAGCTGCTGACTGCTGGTAGATGCCAGGGGCAGCGCCAGGCTGGGTGCGGGAGAAAGCCTGCAGTGAAACAGAGTCTGCCCCAGACTCCAGGGAGGCCTCGGGACCTGCAAAGAGGGATGAGGGAGGGAGATGGCCTGTGAAGGGCAGGGCCCAGGACCCTCTGCCTGCCATCCCCCACCGTGAGCTCAGGGAGATGTCGGGGGCTCACCTGCTCCACCTGGGTCCCCTTTGGTTCCAGTGATGCCGGGGCCCTTGGTGCCTTTGAGGTAGCCATGGGCATAGAGGGAGGACTCTGTGCCCTGACTGCCGCCATAGCCCTCATCCTGTTGGTAGTAGCTGTAGTCGACCGGAGGCTCCTCGGGGGTGGCCCAGGCACCCTCCCCACCCTGGGAGGCCTGAGGGGCAGGTGGGAGGGGCTCATTAGCAGAGGAGGGGGTTCAGAGGGAGGGGAACCTGCTAGAAAGCATCTGACCTCAAAAGAGGATAGTGTCTGCCTGACAGATAGCATGCTGCCCATCCACAGCAGAGCAAGGTAGCAGGAAGAGCAAAAATGGAACGAAGACACACAGCAAAACACCCAGCGCTGACACTGAGACATGTGCTGTGCAGCATGTGTGTTGGGCGTCAGGCCCAGGAAAAGGTTATCCTCCCTTTCTTGTCCCAATTTTCCTTCAATGGCGTATAAATTCCTTTTTATTACAGAAGTTGGAACAATCCAGGATGATGAAATAATCACCCAACAGAAGGGAAAAGCAGCCATAAGGTGTCACAACAAAAGTCTGACCGGTAACTGGGAAGGGAGCTGTAGCCAAGCCCCCAAAGTCTGAGGCAGCCACTGTGAAAGGCTTTGGTGTCTGTAGAAAGCCAAAACCACAAGCCAGCCCTTCTGTTTGCAGAGAGGGTATGGGACGGCTGAGGCAGCCCAGGTTTCGGGATGCTAGGGGTAGCGGGATGTCTGGGTACCTGGGAGATGGCCCACTGGGCTGCAGCAATGGCAGTGCTGGCAACAGAGGCAGCGTTGATGCGACTGCCTTCATTGGAAGCCATGTCCCTGGGGAGGATGTCAGAGACAGAACATGAGGTGGGAAGCCCTAAGGGGGGGATGCCAGGGAAGGGCACAGGCGGGACTCTGACCTCTTAGAACCCTTGGCAAACTCAACGTTGATGGTCTTGCCATCGATGGTTAGCGGTGGGTGTAGGGCCTGCAGGATCTGCAGCAGCTGGGCTGCCTCCTGGGGAGGAGGGGCAGGGGCAGAAGGGTCAGGCCCGGGGAGGCCCCCGGCTCCATTGCCCCGTTTCCAGGAGTGGGGCCGCGGCAAGGGGCTGGTGTCAGGGTCCCTCCTCCCTCCCCCGGGGGCCGGGACCCCGGCTGCCCGGCCCCCCCCCTGTGCCGCCCTCACCACGATGGTGGAGAGCTGGATGAAGGCGAAGCCACGGTTCAGCTGGGTTTGCTTGTCCTTGATGACACGCACATTGGAGGAGGACAGCACCGCGTAAGGTGCCAGGGCCCCCAGGATGGAGTCCATGGTGCTATGTGGGTTCAGGTTGCGCAAAATGATGGCTGTGGGAAAGGGCCCAGCATTAGGGGGCACCCGACATCCTGCTCCAGCCCCACCCTCTGGTGGCTCTCCACTGCTCCCTCTCCTTTGGCCTGCATGTCTTTGCACCTGCTGCTTCCTCTCACCTCTTCCTCCTAGATTAACTCTGCTTGTCAGTCCAAGTCCCAGATCAGTTGCTCGCCTGCCAAGAACCTTCCCAACACACCCCCAAAGTCTAGTCGGGCAACGCTCCTCCCCTGTTCTCCCTACATCATGAGTCTGTCCTCCCACCAGGCGCAGAACCCTGGGAGGACTAAGTCTTGATCACCACCATCTCTCTGGCCTCAGAGTCTAGCCCAGACACCCTAGGGCAGGGAGGAAGGAGGAACAATTGACTCACTGTCGTTGGCATTCTCCGAGCTTGGCTCCGAGCCCTGGGACAAGGCCTGGGAGGCCAGCACTCCCTGGGCCTGATAGGGCTGTGGCAGGGGAAGCAGGCCCTGGCTTAGTTCTCGTCCACTCAGTGGCAGCGTTTGCTGATCCAGCCTTGTACCTAGGGGCAGTTTCTGCTCTGCCTCTGTCAGGGGTAGCAGAGAAAATCTGGTGACAAAGGGAGAAGGCTCCAAGGCTGGTCACCCTGCTCCCTGAGCACTGGCCCTCACCCATTTCCCTACTCCCACCAGCATTCCAGGGAGGGGAGAGGTAGGAGGGCCTCACCTGACTTGGGCACACCACATTTGAAGCACTTCTCGCGACGTTTGAAGTTCTGGACTCCACACTGTGAGGCACAGGCCAGGCCGTCAGGGATGGGGTGAAGCTCTCTACTGCACCCTCCAAACTTGGATCCAAAGATCCTTCAGGATCCCCACAATGCCCCAAGTAGCAAGGTCCCAGGGTCAGGGGAGGCAGGGGGTTCTGGGGCCCTGGTTGTCATCCTCAGTACTGTGGTTTCAATGCTGTCCTCAGTGCCAACAATCTGTCACCCCACCGTCCCTCCTTCCCATACCCCTTTACAACTGCTGCCTCCTCTGAAGTACCAACTATCACGACTGCTAACCCCACATCTCTATAGTAGGTTCTTCTTTCCAGAAAGTGCTTCTCTTCAGAAATCAATGCTTCTATCCTGGAAGCTAGTAGCCCCTGCGTGGCTACTCACTGTAGTTCTCTACCCATCCTTCATCTTGAGGATTAGATTGGAATCTATAGCTCTTGAGACTCCAGCGTGGGTATTCCAGCCTCCTGAGAGAATCCCCCTTCTTCCACCACATCTTTCCCTGAGCACTGTTTCTATGCCAAGCCCTGACCCACAAGCCCAGGACATGGCCTCTGATTTCCTGGCCTGAAAATGGGAAGCAGATGCAGCAGTCTGTGGAGTGGTCACCAACAGAGGCGTGGGGAGGAGAAAGGGAACTCGCGAGGAGTTTGGCTCACTCAGCTGGGGACAGTGAGCAGCGATGTTTGAGCTGGGAGGCTTGGAAGGTTCGTTTGGCTGGGAAGCAAATGCTAGCAGAGGGAACAAGAGATTTCAGATGGGTGGTATAGAAGGCTGAGGAGAGGGAAAAGCCGAGGCTGGACAGGGAAGATGCCACTGGAGGAACCATCATTCTTGGGCTCAGAGTAGTTAAGAGGTTTTCAGCAACGAAAGAGGAACATGGTCAGAGGTGGTTTTGGGGAATGGTACAGGTGGGAGGGCAGGAGAAAGAGCCCAGGAGGTCAACATACCAGAGAGGGATCCAGTGACTACTTAGCTGAGGGGACTGGCCTGAGCCAGTAAGGAAGGGAAGGTGGTAAGGGAGGGAAGGTGGCATTTCTGTGATGGAACTGACTGTCAAGACCTGAAGGCCAACAAGATGTGCAAGGTAACAAGAAAGGAAGAGAATTCCCTGGCTTCCAGGAGTATATGAAAATGTGGGCAGGATGTGGTTCCACTGTCACTTTATGCCCAATTCTCTAGAGACACGGACACCTGCCCTCTCATCTCATGGTCTTTGTAACAGATGCTACACCACTTCCTAGGCCGAGCTCTTGGGGAGCGGGTCAGAACCCCTGCAAGCTCTCAGTCCTCCCTGTCGGGGTCAGGGTTGGCAGCCAGCTGAATGAGGGGGCCGTGGAGTCAGGTGGCTGCGACAGGGCTGCTTACAAAGCTGGCTTCTGGGTAGACCCTGCCCCTGAGGTCAGTAGAAAGTCACAAGCTCAAGTCTCCCCCGGAGTTCTACCTCTCTGAACTTCACCTTCCTCCTAGGAAATACAACTGCAAAACCTTGCCCTCAGTCTCAGGTGCACATGACTTTGTCAGAGCGGTTGGGTCACCTGAAAGAGGTGCTCAGAATACCCAGTTTTTCTCCTTTAGGGTAACAGCTGACACTCAACTAACTGTTCAGAGTATTACCTTGTTGTCAACACATTTTAACCCTCCCAATCCTCTTGGGGAGAAGTGTCATTAGTATTCAAGTTTCAAAGATGGGGACAGAGAGCTAAAGAGTTTCAGAAGTTGGACTAAAATCAAGGCAGACCTGGGAGTCTTGCTGTAGCCGAGTGGCTCTGAAGTCCATATACATATATGTACATACACATACACACACGTACACATGTATAATGTGTGTGTGTATTTGTATATATCGAAGGGCAGGTTTATGAGACAAGGGAGAAGAAAGTGTACAGACTCAGGTGGAAAGAGAGCTGCATTTGAAAGGGGCAGGTTTGTTACAGAGACACCTGCACAGACACAGGTGGACAGTCTTGGGACGAGAACTGCCTGAAGTCCACATTTCATCCACCATGTTATGTCCCCACAATCATAAGTCAGTTAGGTAAGTATTTGTGGAAACTTTCCCGAGCTTTGGGCAAGACAGTTCTTCACAAAGGCAGAGCCTGACACCACGTGAAGCACAGCACACTGAGGGGTGGGTGGCAAGGCACAGAGGCTACTTGAGCTGAGCTGGTCTTCAAAGCCCAGGCCACCTCAGAGGACCCAGGGAAACAGATGTCGCCGCCACTGCGGCCGGTGCCTCTATCCATGGTAACTGCTGCCCACCGCCCCTGTACCTTGTTACACAGCCAGTCCTCATTGATCTTGGGCTTGGGGTCACTGTAGTGCATGGACACCTTCTGGCCCAGGATGTTGAGGGAGTGCTGTGGGAAAAAGCAGACTGCAGTGAGGCTCAGGCAGCAGTGCCCCACGCACCGTCTCAGCACAGGAGAAGAGAGTGAGCGAGCCCTTCAGCTGGATGGATGAGGGACAGGGAGCGGAGGGAGGTCGGAGAACGGACGAGGGAAGAAGGAAGGGAAGGAGGGAGGGAAGGCGCCACAGCCCTTGGGCACAGCGGTTTGCTGCCTTTCCGGGCACGCGCACGCACACGTGAACACATGCCACCAGGCACACAGTGCTCGGCTGGCCGACGCTTGCCGGACAGTGGGAGAAACCCCCCCACTCAGCCCTGTCACTGCCAGGCCACTCCCAGGGCCAGCACTACACAGGCTACACTTGGGGGTGAGAGGGGAGGGGAGGGAGGGAGAGGAGGGGAGAGAAAAAGAGAGAGAGCAGAGCGCACGAGCGCTAGTGCTGGAGAAGGGGAAGAAGAAAGAGCCATATGTAAAAGCTGGAAGCCCTGCTGTGAGGCTGTCCTCCGTGGCTGGCTGGGTCCTGGGCCCACGGCACTAGCCGATGGACCAGCACCTATGGACGGGCAGCGACGGCCTCACAGGGCCACCCCTGCTGAACCCCCTTCCACCACATCTGCCCCTGCCCCCAGGCTCTCCACCAGTGCCCCACACCACGCCAGCAAGCGGGGCTGAGGGGTGGGCTCCCTTTCCTTGCCCGAATGGCTCCTTGCTGAGAAGGCAGGGTGGCCCCAAGCGGAGCAGGAGAGGGAGCGGTGACTCCTGGGGGAGGTGGGTGCAGCAGGAGACGTGGGCAACAGAAGTAAGTTCAGGTGGATGAACTACCACACTCGACCGGTACTCTGATCAACAGGCCAGTGCTGGCCTCTCTCATGGAAATCAAAGTGTCAAACTCACATGCAGGGAGCTGGCGAAAAGGGACTTGCGAGTTAAAGTACCAACGGCTAGAGTGCCCAGGGGCTGGATATCCAGTGGTGCCTGAAGTCCTGGTTCTGGCTAGACCCAGAGCAGGGTGGCCTCCTGGGAGTGGGAACCTTGAATAAGGCCCACCCCCTCTGGCAGCCCTTTCTCTGGAAGTTCAGCAGGGAGAGGTGGAGGGGCAGAGCTAGTGCCTGGCGGCAGGAAGGGGGTGGGTGGTGAGTGTGGGTTCTTGACGGGAAGCCCAGTGGGTAGCGGGAAGCCCAGTAGGTAGCGAGAGATGGGAAGAGGAGATAGTGAGGGTCAGCAGGGGAGAGAGAGGGGTGGGGGATGGGACACAGGGCAGGGAACTGTGTCCGTAAGAATCAGGCGATGGGGAGCGCTCGATTACAAAGTAGTATTTGTTTTGGGGGGGGGTTCAAGTGCGGCAAAGCAACCTGATTGGCTTCCATCCATCGTGTAGCGTCCTGCAAGTGACTAAACTCGACGAAGGCGAAGCCCCGGCTCTGACCTGGAGACAGCATTCAGATACAGACGCAGTGGGTTAGTCAACAGCTTTGGACACACGGTGTTCCCGGGGGTGGGACCCGAGGGGAAAGGACCAGGGGGCAGAAAGGGAAGGGGGAGAGGAGAGAGGAAGAAGGGAGAGAGAGAAGCAATAAGAGAGAGACTAGGGAGTAGGAGGCAAGGGAGATGGCCTGGAGGGCAAGAAGGAAGGAGGGGAGGGAGAAAGTCAGAATCGTAGAGGTGGGGCGAGGCGAGGAGGAGACACACACACCAGCTGGGAAGAAAGACAGAGAGAAGAAGCTGGGAGGGGAAGGGTACAAGCAGCGGTCTGTCTCCAGAGGAGGAGGCAGATGGGCGGGCTGCTGCCTCCACATGGACCACAACAAGGAACCGAAGGGCAGAACCCAGCACAAGGCCACAGGCGCCCAGGAGGGCCCTGTACCAGGAGCAAAGGAGAAGCTGGGGCAGGCTGTTCTATGAGGCTGGGAAGGCTCCAGGTCCATCAGGAATCGGTGGGGGAGAGGGGAAGGTGTTGGGGATAATGTCACCTCAGCCTCCTCACTATAGAACAGGGGAGGTGGGCTTTACCAGGGAGTCACTTTGGGGGTCAAGCTGAGGAGAGATTACAGTCACCCATTCTAGGATCTCTGAGATATCAGGAGAACGGGGACTGGGATTAGCCAGGGGAACCTTATGAGAAACAAAACAAAAAAATTCAGTGGGCACCTAGCAGCAATGTCCAGAGTTACAGAGAGGGCTGTACCTCGGACATCACCTTGGGGAGAGAGACCCAGAATCTGTCAGTGTGTGGTTTAGCTGAGGTGAAGCAAAACAAGACCTACATAGTACCAAGAGAGACTGAGGGCCTGACCAGGACTGGAAAAGGGACCCAGGGTGAGGCCGTAAGAAAGCTTCTCCTCCTTTGTTGGGATACACACAGGAGAGTTTAGATGTGGGGTTTGGAGGAGGGGGCATGCTTGGTCTCCAAAAGAATAACCAGTAGGATGCACAGGAAGACGGAATTGAAACAAAAGAGGAGAGAGGGAGAGAGAGGGAAGGAAGGAAAGGGAGGGAGGGAGAGAGAGAAATGTGGAGGGAGGAGAATGAGAGATGGAGAGAGAAACCCAGGCAGAGTGAGGCCCCACTGTGCCTGCCTTGGGGAGCCTGGGTGAGAGATCCTGCAGAGACAACTCCCCCCACCACCCCCCTGCTAACCTTAGGCCTGTTCCCAGCATCCTGCAAGAGGGAGGGAGGGAACAAGCGAGGCCAGCAACCCTGGCTGTCCCTCAGGATTGCCCTGGGAGGAGAGCCATCCCCTGCCTCCCTTCTTGGGACAGGGCCGTGTCAGACCAACTTTCTGGACATAGGCTGGTACCAGAAAAATGCAGGGGAGAACAAGGGGTAGGGGAAGGAGAGGGAAGGTAGTATATTGGGGGGCAGGGAAGGGGGAAGAATTTACCACCTCAGATATTTGAGAGTCTCAGAGAGGAGGGTTCCCCAGAGCCTGTCCCTGGGCCTATCCCCAGGGGAGTGCTCAGCTCATCGATGCACACCCCTCCCCAATAGCCCCAGGCTGTTGGCTGGAACTGGGAGAGTGGGATGAGAGCAAGAGAAGAGCGGGCACCCCCAAGCTGCCCATTCCCAGCTGTGGCCGGAAGGCAGGGTGGGAAGGGTGTCGGGGAAGGCAGAGGCAGGAGGGAGACTCGAAGGCTGAGACTGGCCAGCAGAAGGGCAGGGCACTGGGAACAAAAGCTCACCTGAGGATTTGTTCCGCATCAGCCGGACCTCCCGGGCTTGGACACCATGGGACTGCAGCTGGCCACGGATCTGTACGGGGAGATACAGATTGGGGCAGGCTCAGCACAAGGGGGCAGCTGGCTGTCTGTGGCCAGCTGGAGGTCTCCAAGGACCCTGGAGGGTCCTTGACGATGTGCACATGGTCTCCTCTCCCTCTCTCAGGGCTTCCCCACGGAGTGACCACAGCCCCAGACCCACACCCATCCCCAGGCTCAGCTTTCGGCCCCAGAATTGCAGAGAGTGAGTCAAAGGAAACAGGGGGCACAGTGCAGGGTGAAGTGTGGCAGTATGATGACTACCAGGGGCAGAGAACAGTAAGAAAGCAAACAGGCCAGCAACTGGAGAAGGATGGGCAGCGTCTGACAACAGGCTCCTGGTGTGCACAAAGCAAGGAAAGCTGGGGTGCTATTCCTGCCCTCTACAAGAGGACTGCCTCCACCTTGCATCAAGACACCCATGCGATAAACAGCAAACTGGGAAGGAATGGGGTCTGGGTAAATCCCAATCATGTGCCCCAGACTGTGAGTGGAACAGTAACTTGGGGCAGAGACAAAAAAGCATATTCATGGGGTCTGGAAAGCTTCCTGGATGAAGTAGAACGGGGGGCTGCAGAGACCACTGGGGACGTGGGTCAGCTGAGGCATGGCCTCTTTGGCCTGTGGCAACCTTTATCAGGCATGCTCTAGCAGGAGTCCTGATGCCTTTGATTGCAGTTTCCTCATCAGATTAGAGAGAGAAGATTAAACAAACACAGACACACAGACATCCTTGTTTGAGTGGATTGAACAGATCAGGACTGCGACCTGTTCAGGGAGAGTTCAGGATACAGCTCTGGGGTTCACACCCTGTCTCCACTCTGCCACTCACTGGCCCTGGGGGGGCCTGGGCAGGTCTCTTCACAGCTGAGGGCATGGCTTCCTCTCAGCAGAACGGAAATACAGAATCCCTTTCCCACAGGGTGGCTGTGAGGATCAAATCACACCTGGCATATGGCCCGCCCTGTGATAAATTCTCAACAAATAATCAGCACTACCTGACCCTGACCAAAACAGGAGGGCCACACTTGAGAAGCTCTCAGAGACACAGGTGGGATTCGGTGACAAAATAAGCAGCTGGCAGATTTTAGTGACGAGCTAAACAGAAGATTCACAGGCAAGGGGCACAGCAAGAATGAAATCAGGGAGACTGGTGGGGAGGCTGTTTTAGTTGCCCCTTTTGCATTTTACTGGGTGGGGCTCATTAGAAGTATGCAGGAGAAAGAAATAGGAAAAAAGAGAGACTGGAAGGGAACGCCACAGAAAATGGCAGGGAGGCTGTCAGCAGCGTCGAAGGAAGTAAAAAAGGTTCCCTAGGCTCTGATGCCAGGCCAGGGCGAAGATATGATGCTGCTGACACAGGAAGGTGGGGTGGGAGGAATGAGAATGAAACCTCAAAAATCCCATGGGGACTTTTCCACCCCCAGGGCTGCAGGGTCTCTGCATTATCTCTGCCACTGGCAATGCCCAGCACTGGGCCTGGTGGGCTGGCCCTTGAGCAACATATACACAATGGAGGAGCAGTGGAATGTGGGGAAGAATGTTCTACTCCCTCCCACACCCACCACTGCAGTCCCTTGGTCCAGCCAGTCTGCTGGACACTCTTCCCTTCTAGAACAGGAGACAACGGGGCCTGGCAAAAGGACAGATCAGTGTCGGGGGACAGGAGCTGGTGGGAGAAGGGATGAAAGGTGCTGAGGTTGGGGGTGAGGGAGAAGTTGAGGGCTCTTGAGGAGACCCAGCCTGGCCTCCTGTTCTGCTGCCTGCCAGGGGCCATGGGGGGCACGTACGTCATCCTCAGTGGCTGCCTGAGGCAGCATCCTCAGCATGACGATGTTACTGGCCTTCTCCTCCTCCTCCTCCTCCTCATCCTCCTCCTCCTCCTCCCCTTGCTCGGTCCGATAGTCCTGGTCCCGATAGTCGCCGTCTCGGGGGAAGCCTGGCGGGCCGGTGGGGCTGTGCCTGTGCCGCCGCCGCCGCCTACGCTGAGTCTCGGAGCCCGGGGAGGCCTCGTAGGAATCCTGGCCGACAGAATGAGACGAGAGACACCAGACGGGCAGTCAGTCTGGGGTGGGCCTAGGGGCTGGCCGCTGGCTCTCTGAGGCAGGCAGGCTCTGAAAGCCAGGGGTGGGCGGGCTCCGGCTAAAGGTTCGGGGCAGGCAGAGTGGGGAGACTATGGACTGCAACCGTTTTGAGGCTGGAAATCCTCCACTGGACACTTTTGGGGGGCTGCCTGGGTGGGGAGAAGCCGGCGGCAGTACTGGTATGGGAGAGAGCTCACATAGGCAGGTGACCAGACATTGCTTAAACCTCCTTGGGAGGAAGGGTCTGGATTCAGTATACTAAACCCTGCCCTATTTCTCCTCTCCCAGCCCCAGTCAGCTAGTACATTTTCTCCCTTGTGCCTCAGAAGGCCACACATTGCTTCCCTTGTCTGGACCTGAGCCTGGGTCCTTAAATTGTTGGTACTGGAATAGCATGAGATCTTGGCCAGAGCCAGCCAGAAGGAACACAGGAAGGTGCGAGCGCCACAGCACCACCCTTTGCTCCGTGGTCCTCTACCTAGCCAACACTCACCATTACTAACTAGGCCCCTCCTCCACAGTATGGCTGCTGGCTTCTTGGATGGTGCCCAACCCACCCTTCTAGGACTAAGAAGGCCAGGCCTGGGTCCAATCCCTCCTTCCTTCAGGGGGCCAGATAACTCTGCTCCTACTCTTCCCCAGGGGTCCCCCCCAAGGGCCTACTTAGTACTCTGGCGAAGTCTGGCTGCCCACCATGGGGATCTCTGCACTGGATCCAATTCCCCAGAGGGTAGCTAAAGGACCACATTCTACTCCACCAGGGCTGGGGTTACAAAAATAACGTTCCCACCTCATCTCTCTGAATAGTAAAGTTATCTGCTTGCTTGGACAGAGGTCTGACCTTCCCCCTCCACCTAAACTGGGGTTCTCCTAAGGCAAGGTTATTTCTTCCCCTCAGATGGGTGCTCCCTGATGCTGAGAATCATGCTTCTCTCACCCATCAGGCCAGGGCTAACTCTCCAAAATGGAATAGGCTAACCTGAGCTCAAAGGAGAGGACTGAGGGAGTCTTTCCCTTTTGTCTAGGGCTCTACCACTTCTAGAATGCCTGCAGTTGGCCTCCCACAGTGGCTCTGCATGGTGATATCCAATTTTTAGTTGTCCTCCCAACCCCAGACGCCGGGTCCCATGAAAAAGGCGCTTCAAGTGCCCCAATTAGCTGGGAGCAGGCGGTACAACCCTGGATTCAAACTGAATAACAGGGAGGAAGGGAGAGAGGTGGTAGCCAGGGGCCCTCAGAAGTACAGAGCCAAGCATATGGAAGTGAGGGAGACCTAATTTGGGAGAGGAATCCTTAGAAAGGGGAATGGGGACAGACCCTCCAGGTGAGGCAAAGCCACCGAGCACAGTCCAAAGGCACAGGGCCAAGAGGTACCTGCACACAGTGCTACAGCTAGACAGAGGCCCTGCAGAAGCCTGTCCACCCGTGCCCGGCCCAGCCTTCCCCAGTCCTCACCTCTGCACTCTGCTCCTCAGATGAGTCATCATAGTCATGCTTGCCTTCCTGGCTGCCATACTCTCGGGGGTACGAACGGTAGTCCATGTCCCGGTAGTCATGGTCTCGGCTGCGATTCTCCCCACCATCATCCTGTGAACGGTCCGTGGCTCCATAGCGGCCAGTTCTGTCTCCACGACCTCCTCTGGGGGGAGATGGGAGGAGTTAGAGGGTCTTTTTCAAAGGGTATAAGAGTTAAGAGTGACCGCCACACACTCACTCCCTTGATGTCCTCAGGCCCACCCTCGTCAGGAATCCTGAAATCCTAACCCCATAGGGAAATTTGGCTGTAAGCTCTCCCAAATCCAACCCAAGGATCTTCTCTCCCCACTTCTCCAGTCCACACCTGTCTGCTTTCACTGGCATGGGACGCTTACCATTCAATCTCTAGATCTCAAGGTGAATGTTCAAGGAAGTCAAGCCAATCAAGCCAGTCATATCACTCCCTTTAGTAGCTCCCTCTTATTCTAAGATAAAACACCAAAATGCTCACCAAGGTCCTACAAGGTCTGTGGGGTCTTTCAGGGTGAGACTCCCTGTCAACCTCTATCCCTCAGTTTCATGTTCTATACCACTCTGCCTGATTCACAATCACCTTGCTAGTATTGGCAGCTGTTTTGTTAAAATTTCTCCTATGTAACAACTGTAAAATAATCACCTCAAATTGATTTAAATTGCATTTCTTTCATGATTTAATAATTGGGGCCCTCCCTGGTGGTGCAATGGGTTAAAGCACAGCACTATGAAGCTATCTCAGCCACTGCAGCACGAGTTCCATCCCTGGACAGGGGGGTGACCCACATGGCGCGGCAGACCTCTCCTGACCCTCCCACTGCTCCCCTCAGCAGTGTACTTCAGTCAATCTGCCTGTCCTGTTCTCCACTTTTGTCTCTGGTAAATCCTCTCACCCCTTGCACCTCTGGCCTGTACCCCAGTTCTGTATATATAAATAAAATAAATCTTTAAACAAAAAACTGTTGAATTCTGGGAAATGAAAGAAATCATACTTACTTGGCTCACTGCCCTATTCCCCTAAACTTAGCTCAGTGCCTAGTTCTTTAGTAAGTGTCCAATAATTTTTTTTGTTGTTGACAGTGATTTAATTAAATTACTCTAAAAGAAATCAACAAATGTTTATTTAAAAAAAAAAAACAAAGAGACACAGCAGTAGAATTACTATTAGCAGGGTCCCAATCCTGGTCAGGAATAACACTAGATTGACCATATAAACATTATTCTGAGGATATTGGCTAAGATAGACAAGAAAACAAAGAACAGTGATTAAAAGCTGGAAAAGGGAAGGTAAATTACTGTTACTGTTACCTGTAGATGATACGAGATTATGCCTACAAAGTTTAAGAAAATCAACTGGAAATGATTATAAATAATAATAAATATCAGTAAAGATGCTGGATACAAAATTAATATGCAGAAGTACCTTGTATGTATTCAGAGGCACTGTTTATTTTAAAAATTTATATATTTTATACATACAGAACTGGGGTACAGCCAGAGGTGCAAGGGCAGTGAGAGGATTTACCCAGAGAGAGTGGGGAGCAGGATAGGCAGACAAGGTACACTGCTGAGGGGAGCAGCGGATGGGTCAGGAGAAGCCTGCCATGCCATGCGGGTTACCTCCCTGGCCGGGACTAGAACTCGTGCTGAAGCAGCTGTGGCTAGCTTTGGAGTGCTGTGCTTTAACCTGCTGTGCCACTAGGGAGGGCCCTCAGATAGGCACTGTTTACAAAATAGGAAGATCCCAA
Organism: Condylura cristata; assembly: GCF_000260355.1. Lineage (NCBI taxonomy): Eukaryota > Metazoa > Chordata > Mammalia > Eulipotyphla > Talpidae > Condylura > Condylura cristata. Next base: position 27,261,469 of record NW_004567128.1, on the reverse strand, counting down.
GTATAACTGCATTGAAAGGTTAAAAACATAGGCATGTGCAAGACTTTATGACTATACTTCACACACATAATCAGGATACATTTGAAACAGATAAAAGATTTAAATGAAAGAAACAAAACCACAAAAATAGAAGAAAACATGGGATAATGTCATGATTCAATTTTAAATAGGAAAAACTATGACCAAAATTCAGATGCTACAGAAGAAAATATTAAATTCAACAATATAAACATAAAATATTTCTGCTTGGGTCAAAACACACACATACACAAAACAAAAACCTTTGTAAGTGAAGTCAAGACCAACAACAATAAACTGGGAAAAAATATGGGAAAGGAAAGAAATAGAATTTATAGAAGAGAAACACCACTGATTTTAAAAGAAGAAAATCTTAGAACGAAATATGAAAATTAAAACTATAATGAATACACTTTAAAAAATAAACGTTTAAATTCATCACTATTTCCAGCCCAAAGAGAAGCTCTGTACCCATTAAACAATAACTCACCACTCCACCCTGCAACCTCTAGTCTACTTTCTGTCTCTAAATTTGCCTGTTCCAGATACCTCATGTGAGTTAAGTCATGTATCTCTACTTTTGTATCTGGCTTATCTCCCCGAGCATGGTATTTCCAAGGTTCATTTCTCATGTAGAATGTACCAGAATCTCACTCCCTTTTATGGTGGACTATGTATGTACATACTGTACATACCATTTTGTTTATCCACTCAGCTGTTGATGGATACCTTACTTCTTTCTACCCGCTGGTTGCTTTGGTCAATGGAAGTAATGCTAACATTGGTGTACAAGTATCTTGTTTGAGCCTTGCTTTTAACGGTTTTGGGTTTACAGCTAGGAATTCAATTACTGGGTCACACTACAATGCTATATATATATGTATATATATTTTTTTAAAGATTTATTTATTTGTGCATACAGAACTGGGGTACAGGCCAGAGGCTCAGGGACGGTGAGAGGCTTCACCAGAGACAGAGTGGGGAACAGAACAGGCAGATGGACCAAGTACACTGCTGAGAGGAGCAGCGGGCGGGTCAGGAGAGGTCTGCCACGCCATGTGGTCACCTCCGGGGCAGGCGGGAATCGAACTCATGCGGAAGTGGCTTTAGATTCTCAGTGCTGTGCTTTAACCCGCTGCGCCACCAGGGAGGGCCCTATATATGTATATATTTTTAAGGAACTGCCACAGCAAATGCAGCAGTTTACATTTCCACCAACACAAATGTTCCAATTTGTTCACATTCTCACCAATACTTGTTATTTTGCATCTTTGCACGTGTATAATTTGTCTATCTCTTCAGAGGAATGGTTATTTAAGTTTTTTGCCTGATTTTGATTTTTTTCCCCTGTTGCTGGAGTTCCTTATGTATTATGGGTGTTAATCCTATAATCAGATATATGATTTACAAATATGTTCTCCTATTCCATGGTTTTTCTTCTCACTCTTGAGTGGTGTCCTTGGATGTGCAAAAATTTTGACTAACTCAAATTTATTTGAAGTATTTTTAGATTTATAGAAAAAGTTCAAAGCCTGAACAGTTTTCAAATACCCTCCACCCAGCTTTCCTTAATGTTAACAGAAGTACACTTGTCAAAACTAAGAAGTCAATTAAATACAGACCTCATTAGGATTTCACCATTTTTTCCCACTAATGACTGTCTTTCTGTTTCAGGACTGAATCCAGGATATCATATTTCATTTAGTCATCATGATCTCGCAGTCTCCTCTGGTTTATGAACGCTTCCCAGTGGTCCCTGGTTTTTGTTGTTTGTTTTTTGTCTGTTTCTGGTTAATAACCTTGACAGTTTTGAAGAGTGCTCACATTTTTGTAGAATGTGCCTCAACTGGGGTTTGTCTGATGTATTCCTGTGATTAAACTGGAGGTTATGGAGATTATGTTTTTTTTTCTTTTCTTTTGGGGGAGGGATACAATATAGGTGAGCTGACTTTTGATTACAAAAAACCACCAGGGGCACATGATACCATCATGATTTATCATTGGTAAGGTTGATCTTGATCATCTGGATATGGTGGGATCTGCGCAGTTTCTTCTCCACTGTTAAGGTTTATCTATTTCCTGTTTTATACTCTATTCTTCAGAAGCGAGTCACAAAGAACAATCCACACATAAGAGAATAAAAATTTAAGTTCTATCTCCCGGAGTGGGGAGTATATCTACACATACTGTTTGAAACTCTTCTGTAAGGGAAGATTTGTGGCAGAATGTTTTTTTTATATATAACAGTTTATTTTTACATCATTTTGTACATTTTTTTCCCAACTCAATTGTAATCCCCACAGGTTTCCCATCACCAAAGTCACCCATGTGCCATCACCATAATCCCGTGCATTTCCTCCCCCCCCATTTTTGATCCCATTCCCCACTCCACCCCACAAAATGTCTCTGGTATATGGCTGTTCATTATTCTTGTTATTTTCTCTGGTCCATTATACTCCTGCTATGAGCGAAACCATCCGGTATTTTTCTTTCTCTTTCTGGCTTATCTCACTAAGCATGATCTTTTCTAGCTCCATCCAAGTTGCTGCAAAAGACATGTGTTTCTCTTTTTTTGGTTGCTGAGTAATATTCCATTGTATATATGTGCCACATCTTTTTAATCCAGTCATCTACTTTTGGGCATTTGGGCTGCTTCCATGTTTTTCCAATTGTAAATAAAGCAGCAATAAACATGGGGGTGCAGGTATCTTTTTGAATCAGTGTTTTTGTGTCTTTTGGGTAGATACCTAGGAGTGGGACTGCTGGGTCGTAGGGAAACTCCATGTTTAGCAGTTTGAGGAACCTCCAAACAGTTTTCCATAGTGGTTGTACTAGTTTGCATTCCCACCAGCAGTGCAGGAGAGTTCCTTTTTGTGGCAGAATGTTTTTAACTCAACAAGTCTTCAAAAGTACAAATGTTTGACAACAAACTGTTGGCAAGGATGTGTGGGAAACAAGCACTCTTGTATTGCTGGTAGGCGTGAAAATGGAACAATCCTCATGGAGAAGAAGTTGGCAATAGCCTGCAAAACCAAACATTCATAGATTCTCTGACCCACAATTCTCCTGGGAATTTAATGTACAGATATATCTGCACATGTGCAAAAACATTATGTACTGCATAAGTACGGCTACAACAGCAAAGGATGAAAAACAACTAGAGAAGTCAGGAAAAATTCTCCTTAAAAGAAGATTGATAAGGGCCCTCCCTGGTGGCACAATGGGTTAAAGCACAGCACTATGAAGCTATCTGCAGCCACTGCAGCACGAGTTCCATCCCCAGCCAGGGGGATGACCCACATGGCATGGCAGACCTCTCCTGTCTTGTCTATGCTCCTTCCAGCAGTGTTATTTCAGTCGATCTGCCTGTTCTGCTTCCCACTCTGGTGAATTCTCTCACTTCCTGCACTTCTGGCCAGTACCCCAGTTCTTGTATGCATAAATAAATAAATCTAAAAAAAAAAAAAAAGACTGATGAAGGGGAGAGGAATCCCACCTAATATTAAAATTTTAAAAGTTCTTTTTAAAAAATATTTATTTATTTATGCATACAGAACTGGGGTACAGGCCAGGGGTGTGGAAGTGGTAAGAGGATTCACCATAGTCAGAGTGGGGAGCAGAACAGGCAGATCAATGAAGTACACTGCTGAGGGGAGCAGTGGGTGAGACAGGAGAGGTCTGCTGTACCACATGGGTCAGCTCTGGGGCAGAGGAACAAACTTACACTGAAGCGGCTGCAGCCAGTTTCACAGTGCTGCGCTATAACCTGCTGTGCCACCAGGGAGGGCCGGATTAAAACTTTTTACTAAGGTAAAAAACAACTAAAACTTGATTGGACAGACCATTGAAACTGTCCAGAGTCCACAGCATACAAAAAGACACATGGAAATGTAGACTAAGCCAAAAAAAAATAATAGGGGGTAAATGGATTAGCTAATAAGTAGTAGTTGTAACAACTGTCTGGTGCAGGGACCCACAAACCACAGCAGGTGGGCCAAATCTTGTCATCTCTACATTGTCTTGGAACACAGCTACGCCCATTCATTTACCAAGTCTGTGGCTCCTTCCAGCCACGTAGTAGCAACAGGGTCTACATGGTCTGCCATGTTAAAAAATATTCACTATCTAGTTCTTACAGAAAGTTTTTGACCCATAAGAAAATTAAGTTCTTTACCTACCTCATTTCTTACACCAAATTACATGAAAAATTTTAAATTTCAGAATCGAAACTATAAAAATAGCAAAAAGAAAACATAAGGGAAAAAAGTGATCACCTCAAGTATGGGGAAAGTCATTCTAAGCAAAAAAGCAGAAGTCATAAAAGGATAAAACTGCTCATCTAGCTTCAAAAAATATATACAGAGTATAAGAACTATCATAAATAGATGAACAAGTAATGTGACAAGTATAGTAAAATGTTAATAGTGAATATCATGGATGGGTATAAAGGTGTTCACTACCAAATTCTTTCAACTTTGTTATTTGCTTGAAATTTCATAATAAAGTGACAAAACACCATAAAGCTAGAAGACAATTAACAAATGGGTTAAGTATCTTTTAACCTAAATTGCTTTTTTTTTAATAATAAATGCTTAGACAAGAAGTGGCTGGTAAAGAGGGTTTTTTAAAAAAAGGTTTCTGATAAAGTGTCCCTGTGTGTTGTCTACTATTTGAACTCTAGTCACCAGAATTTAGGAGCCAAACAAATTTGAATAAATCTTTAGGTTAAATCCTAAACCTTGACATTCAGGATCTAAGCCAAATAAATTTGGGTACTGACTCTTGCTATGTAAACTCAGGGAGGGAATAGCTTTGGGTAGTAAGGAATCCTTTTCATTGGCTACAGAGTACTCTGACTAGTTACTTTCCAAAGTCAGGCCCTGTTCTAACACATTTCTAGAGGGCTGGACTGAATCATGATGTATGAGGAAGTCCACAAAATGACTACTTTCTGGAAAACATAAAATGCCAAAGTTGGCAGAAATACACAAAATGACCAAAAAAAATGTACTTTTAAAGATGAGTTTTACCAACCTTTTACTATTCTTATATAGATTTCCCCAATAAAGAGATAGCAAAAACTGTCCCAATTCATGTGCCAAGGCTACCTTGATTATCAGACACATACTAGAAAAGTTATTAGACCACTTCACTACAGACACAGATGCAAATAACCTAAATAATATAATACCTAATCAAACATAAGCGCTTCTAAAACATACATATGTCTTTTTTGGTAAAAAATTCATGAGTAAATGTTAGAAAATCCCAAACTGTGAAATATCTACAAAATAACTGGTCTATAGTCTGGAAACATGTCAAGGTCACAAAAGACAACAAAAATTAAGTAAATGTTCCAAATCAAAGGAGACTATAACTACAGAATCATTCAATGCCATGTGTGTTCATCTTAGACTGGATCTTGCATTAGGGAAAAACAGCTGGATTAGGGAAAAGGACATTACTGAGACAAATAAAGACAACCGAATATGAAAGTATCATATCAATGTTAAATTTCCTGATACTGGAAAGTGTATTGTAGTCATGTAAGATAAAGTTCCTAGACCATTCCTGCTATAGCACTTAAAGAATCATACCTACTAAGCCAAATGATTCAGAAAAAAAAGTGATACAGAAAGGAGGAAAAGGGGCAGGGGAGGCCGAGGGGATGAGGAGAGGGAATAAGGCGGAGGTAGGTATAGGTGGGTAAGCAAATGTGGCAAAACATTTGTAATTTAGTGTTTCTCGGTAGAGGATACACATGCTTTCATTGTACATGCAACTTTTCTGTAAATCTGAAATTTTTTCAAAGTAAAAAATACACATATCTATACATACCATGATCAAGAAGGGTGTATCTCAAAATGACAAAGATGTAACACAATTTATGAAATAATAGCTACAAGAGGGGAAAAGCATGTAATTTTATGAAGTTCAATTCTTATTTCTGATCAATCTTAGCAAACTAAGATTGAGAATTTCCTCGGCTTAGTAAAGGTTATATGCTATAAGGCTACTGTGCACAAGGTACTTGATGGCTCAGCAAAAGGAGCTGAGCCTGGACTAGCAAGCCTGGACTGCCGGCCTATCTGTAGGTGTCCTTTATGGGGGAAGAAACTGTCATTTAGACCATTACTCTTTGGACTTTCTGTCACAACCTGCCAAATGAATCTGCAGCCAGCATCATCACTATTATTTAACATGATACTAAACGTCCAGGACAACACTAGTAGTGAGGAAAAAAGAGTAAAAAGTGACAGGACTGATTTGCATACATGACCAAACGCTTAGAAAGACAATCAGCACCAACAATGAAGAGTTAGAAAATAATGAGAGTACAGTAGGGGTACAGCTTTCCCCTACCCCAGCAAAAACCAGCTTGGAAAATATAAGAAAACAAATATGATGTCAAAGAAAACCACAGGAGTACTTAGCAATTACTTTAACAAAGACTACCCAAGATCTGTATTTTCATTTATTCAGATTTTTATATCCTCTCAACAGACATAAAATTATTCTTCACACAGGTTTTGGATGACTACTTACAAAGATGACAATTCTCCTTAAATTAGTGTATAAATTCACTGCAATTTCAATATAAATTCTTGAGTGTTGTGAGGGATTTCACAAACTTTCAATATAGAGCTCTACAAAAGGGCGCTCCCTGGTAGTGCAGAGTTAAAGCGAGCACTGCGAAGCTATCTCGGCAGCTACTTTGCGCGAGCTCGATCCCCAGCCAGGGAGCTGACCCACATGGCGCAGCAGACCTCTTCTAATCCACCGGCTGCTCCCCTCAGCAGTGTATTTCAGTAGATCTGCCTGTTCTGCTCCCCACTCTGTCTCTGGTGAATCCTCTTACCCTCTCCCACTTCTGATCTGTACCCTAGTTCTGTGTGCATAAATAAGTAAATCTTTAAAAAAATAAAGCTCTACAAATGACTACATCAATTGTGATAACTAAGACTAAAGTAGAAGCTACTAAGATACTCTATAAAGTCATTAAGAACAACATCATTCTGGCACAAGTACAAACAGACCAGTGGAACAAATCAGATGGCTCAAGCCAGATCCATGTAAACAAGGGGACTTGAAATAAGATGAGAACTGCAAATTATCAGAGAAAGAATGAACTACTTCAGAGGTGGTACTGGGATAACTGCCCACTGCATGGAGGAAAATAAAACCTGAACTTACCTTATACCACAGTCAAAGGTGGACTCTAGATGGATTAAATAAAGACTGAATGCAAAAGGTAAAACCATAAGTAAAGAGTCTTTGTGGTCCAGAGGTAGGAAAACAAAAGATTCCAAAAGTACAGATTATGTGGCAAAAAGTCATAAATTTTAGCACACCAAAACTAAAAGCAGGTATCCATCCTTGGGGAAATTGTTAACTAAAGGAAATCCCATGATGTCCTTGGGACCAATTAGAAGCAAAGCACTAACATACACATGGCACTACAGACAGATCTTTAAAATGCAGTGCTACAAGATACCAAGGTCACAAAAAATAATGAAAACACACCCAAAACACTACTACGTATCTTAAAAGAATACATGAGAATACATGTCAAACATGATAAAACAGCTGCCTACAGCTATGGGAACTGGAATAAAAACAAACAAACAAAAAAATCAATATACTGAAAGAAAAAAACCTAAGTGGCAAGAGAAGGCCTTATACTAATCTATGATAGAAACCTACCTTGAACTGGAAGACTACGATTGGCTCAAACCTTTTCTCTTGGGGTCCTTTAAAAGCCAATAGAGAGCCAGTAGCTTTACTTGGTAATAAAGTCAGGAGCAAGTGTGTCACGTACTCAAACTCTAAAACAACCATTGAGCACTTCCAATGAATAGCATACAAAAATGAATGCTTTTCCAAAAATATTTTTAAAGGTCAAGGCTGAGTAACATTAGACAATGACCACATCTCAAGTTAGGGTTCATTTTTCCAAAAACAAAGTATTAATAACAATACTACATTTTAAAAAGGGTAGCAGAAATTCTTTGCAAGATATTTAAAAAGCTATTTTCTTCTTGACTTTTTATAAACCCACTCACTCTTGGGCGTCCCTGGTGGGCAAGGGGTTAAGTCGCAGCGCTATGAGGCAGTCCTCTGCAGCACAAATTCCATCCCCAGGCAGGGAGCTGACCCAGATGGCACAGGTGACCTCTCCAGTCTGTCTACTGCTCCCCTCAGCAGTATATTTCAATGGCTCTGCTTGTTTTGCTCCCCACTGTCTCTGGTGAGTCCTCATCCCCTGCACCTCTGGCTGGTACCCCAGTTCTTCTATACAGGTCAGTTTTTCCATGTAATCTTAAAATGTCAGGAATAGATCATCTGCATTAGAATCAACTGAGGTGCTCTACCAAGATGGCGAGGGTATGGCTCAGGAGCTGTATTTTACCATGTACCCCATCTATTTCTTGGATGTACTGGAATCCAGCTGTATGAGTGTCCCATTCCAAATCAGGTAAGCCAATGGTCAGCCCATTTTGCCCCCAAAGTCTCCCATGATCTCACCTGGCTTGTCCCATACTTATCCTGGGCAAATTTCTGGCTCTGAAGGCACCACTGTCATCCATCCCACAAACTTCAAGTTAAACCTCTCCCATGAGCACCCACAGGCGCTTATAACCCACCACCCAGCTCTGTCTCTCCTCTGGAAAGGGCTGTCCACATCTTAGTGAATGACACCATATAGCTAGCTAGGTTGCCCAAACTGGAAACCTGGGCATCAACCTTCATTCTTTCCTTTCTCTCGGTCCCTTCCCACCCTCAAAGCCATCATGGCATCCGTCAAGCTGCTGTGCAATCACCTGTAAACTTTGTGGTCTTTCTTGTGAGACCCTGAGTAAGGAGAAGGCTGCAATCTTATGTCTCTCACTCACCAATGCACTCCCAGAGCCCAGCACACAGGTCCTGGGCCACAACAGGTGCCAAGTAAATGTCTGCTGAAAAGAAACCAATCATTGGCTGCCCTCCACTGTCGAGAAGTCCCCTCCTAGCACCTTCTTGGATCAAATCTCATGAGAGGACAAGCCTAGGCTGCTCGGTAAGGGTAGGAGCAGATAACTCACCGTCTTTCATACTCCATCTCCTGGTAGGGCCTGCGGGGGCTGCTGGGGCCCCTCCTCAGCCGCTGGCTCCGTTTCACTTCCCAGCCACCCCCGCTGCTGCCACCATGATCTGCCAGTCTGGGTGATGCCTCCTGCAGGGACTCTGGGGAAAGTTAAGGAAGAAAGGAGTCAAGAGAGTTGGGGCAAAGAGGGCATCCTTGAGAAAGTCGAGTTGACAGGCTCTCTGCTCTCCCTTAGCTTGGGGATGTTGTTTTCCAACTCTTAATGCCCCTGTCGACCAGGAGCAGGAAGGCCGCCTCTTCCTGGCCTGTTCCTTCCTTTCCCCACCAGTGCGAAGCTAGATCCACTGTCCTAGAAATAGCAAGGCCTTCAGCAAAAAGGGAACATCTTGCAGGAAGACCTGGTGGTGCCACCCATTTTGTGATCAGGGCTTTGCTATCTGACTTTGGTTCCAGCTGGGATGTGCCTACCAGGGTCCCAGGGGGGAGGAATAGGGTTGGGGGAGTGTCTATTAGCGTGGGATGACTTATCAGAGATAAGGCTCCTAAGGCATGGGGGCAAGAATCCACAAGAATCCCTGGCACCCACCAGACTCATTCCACGGGCCCCATTTCATCCTCCCAGCAAGGTGCCAGTTGTCCCCTACAAGACAGCAGAAGACCACGAAAATCTTAAGGGGTGAAGAGGCTAACCTGACAATGAGACAGCTGCCACCTCCCTGGGCTCCTGGCCAAAACAGCCTTGGCCCTCACATGGTAACTGGCTCAGCCCTGAGCACTGGCTCTTATGTGCAGGTCCCAAGACGCTTCTCTCCCCAGGGCTCTGGGCCCAAGTTTTTCAGAAGCAAAAAGAAGCCCTTTCAGAGACTGTTCGATGGAAGGGCGGTCACTTCACCCAACCCTCCAAGCTGCAGTGGGAACTCAGGAAGTCCTAAAGCTATGTGACGCAGCCAGGGGTCACCGAAAGTCTGCCAGAATTTTTGGGCTCTGCTTTCTGAACAGGAATCAAGGAAAACCAAGGCAGTAACAACACCTGCCCAACACTAGGGTGCCACCACACCTTTTCTCTACACGCAGGAATGCACGCACACACAAGCACACACGCACACCAATTTCTCTTCCTCAAGCCACAGAAACCAGAGCTACCTGCTCCCAAGTGGTAGGGGTCAGAATCAAAACCAGCAGCTCTAATGGATGAGACACCGATACAAAACCCTCCTAAGAGTCTGGGAGCAATAAAAGGAACCAAAGTCACAGACTCGAGCCCCAAATAACTAGGAGCCAAACATCACAGAAAGGAACCCACAGTAAATACGGACCATAATCATACACAACCCCCTTCCACTGGGTGAGTGTCCAGGTCCCAGATAAGCACCCCCACAAAGAAAGGGTGCTAAGTCATACACACATTCTTTGCATTCCCTTCCCTACCCAGCCAAGTGGGTTAGGTTCAGTCACAAGAAGACTCCCTATGGATAAGGCTCTTTCCCCGTGGATAAGGACCAGCGTTTGAGACATACTCACAGCACTTACCTTGACCAAAGTCCTACGATGTTCTTCTCCCTTCTCCCCCACCCAAGAGTAAGGACCAGTGGCACAGAACATTCCCCCACGGAGAAAGTACCAAAGTCACAGCGAGCAGAGAGCACACCCTCTCCCCTATGGTCCGACACCCGCCTTCCCACGGCTAAAGTTTGGGGTCGCACGCACAGTGTAAGTCACAGTAGCCCACTCCCCTCCGTGCCTCCCTTCCCCCAACCCGCGTGCACCCATCCAGAGTCCCAAATGCGCAGGCGCCTCCGTTCCCTAAAGGACAGAGGGAAAAAAGACACCCCCCCCCTTCCGGGCTCGGGCCGAGCACGCATCCCAGGTCCCTGCGCTGCGCTGAGCCCCGCCGTCGGTCAGCAGGCCGCGCTCGCACCTCTCCGCTCGGCGTCCACCCCCACCCCCGCCCTCGGCCCCTTACCTCCGCCCCCACGACCAGCGTCGACGCTCACCTTCTCGGCCCGGGCTGTCAAGGGAGGGCTCCCAGACATCACCTCGGCCCGTTGCCACCTCCTCCCAATCGCCCACCTCCGCCGGAGCCGATCCGCGCCACCACCAAGTCCGAGGCAGGAGGCAGAGGGGAGGAGGGGGGGAGGGGAGAAGCGCCGTGCGCGCTACCCTCCCCGGAAAGCCTACTGCCGCCTACTCCCAGCCCGCCGCAATCCCCAGCACAAAATGGCGACGACGAGAAGCGAGCCGGTGCTCCGACCACCATCCACCTACTAAGGGAGCGCGCTCTGGCCGGGCTCATCTATTGGTCGCCGTCGGCCTTCGGCAGTCCCCAGCCCGCGCTGATTGGCAAGTGCTTGCCACCTCCCCACCGCCAGTCCGCACGCCCCCCAGTGGAGAAACAGAGCTGCTACCGGCCAATCCCCAGAGACCCGCTTTTGAGAAGCGGGCTTCCTCCTGGGAGGAAAGACCGGCGGACGCTCCGCCCTTTTCCCCCGGAGAGTCCGGGGCCTCTTGGAGCGATTGGTCGGCAGCTGTAGCCACCCAAATGTCACCGTCTCTCTTCTCACGGAGGAAAGGAGCGGGCCTGTCCACCAGAAATACCATAGTTTGACCGAATAAGAAAATGGTTGCCCCCGTGAGGCCATGACAGAGGGGGGAAAAGGGCTGCTCAGCGCACCACCTCGCTAGAATACGAAATCCACGCTCGCGACCTATTGAGTGCGGCCGACTGAGGGCGGAACGACAACGATCGCGCCGGAGCCAACTGCAGCTGCGCAGAGTCGCATTTCCGTCCTCGGCCCCTCCCCCAGCCTGCAGAACGATCTGTCATGGCGACCGGGCTGTTAGCTTTGTGCGTTCGCCGCACTTTGGCGTTAGCGGCGAAGCGAGGACTCCCGGCCGCCGGGGTTCGCTGGGAGTCCGGCTCGACCAGGGCTGTAATCGCCCCGACCGCTGTGGAGGAAAAGCGGACGTCCGCACCGACACTACGCTGGCAGGAGGACCCGGATCCCGAGGACGAAAACTTATATGAGAAGGTGAGAGGGAGGAGAAACGGCACGGTGGAAGGGTCAGCCGGGGGCCGGCGGACGGGGCACGGTAGAGGACGTTCTTAGGCTGCTGAGAATTGTGCAGCTGGCGAAATCTCGAAGACTTGGGATTTTTCCCCCCCTACCTATTTTCCGCTTAGTTCCCTGAGATCTTTCGTTCAGGGCCAGAGCGAGATTGGCCTTATTTTGCAGATGTCAAACCGCGACTAAGGTTTAACAGCAATTAATACTGAATACTTTCCTTAACATTAACTCATCTAATCTGGAAAACAGCCCTCTTTCGAGGTAGACACTGTTAGTATACTCATTCTGCAGCTGAGGAAACTGAAACGTGGAGATGTTAAGTACATGAGCGAATGTTGGGTGGAACTGGTATTTGAACTTAGGTTTACAGTGTCTGCTGTGCTGTATTCATAACGGAGACTCTGAAATCAGAATGTTGGGGTTAGCATACAGACACTGGCAGTTACTCATCTGTGTGACCTTGGGCAAGTAGTTGAACCCCTTGGTGCCTCACTGCAGAATGGAGACGGGATGACAGCCCCGTAAAAATAAAATACTATACCTGCCTCATGCAGTTATAAGTGAGTCAAAGTGCTCAGAACAGTAGCTGGCACTGATTAAGCACTCAGTGTTAGAAAGTGTTAATTGTTGCTAATTTCCACCTCTCTAGAATATTAAGTTTGTGTATGTGCAGAGGACTGGCACATAATAGGCATTTTATCGATATTAACCTCCGATTGTGAGGCTTGGTTATATATAGTATGCTTTTATTCCTTCCTTCTGTAAGTGTCTATTGGGGACCTGCTATATGTCAGGTGCACTTCAGGATCCTAGGGATTCAACTCTTTGGAAATGAGATAAACCCCTGTTTTCACAGAGCTTACATTATTGTGGAGAACATAGAAAATAAACATAAAAAATACTAGAAAACAACAATATAGAGTTTGTAACCCATAACACTAGAAGGCAATATGATACAGAGGATCTGAGGGGGTGGGGGATGCTGCTATGGTAAACTCAGATGCTAGAAAGGAAGTTGAAGAGCATAAGGCGGTGGGTGGCTTGGGGTAGGGCATTATTTCATTAGAATGTTGATTCTACCATTTCTTAATCTATAAATGTAGTTTCTTTCAGTTCACCTTAACAGACAAGGTGACTAGGGAATGTTTCCTAAGGAAAGTGATGATGAAGCCAAAACTTTGAATGGTGATTGAATGATAAGACACATCCAGCCATGACCAGGTCTGGGGGAAGGATTTTCCAGGCACAGCGAACAGCAAGTGCAAAGGTCCTGTAGTAGGAAGGAGCTTGACAAGTCCTAAGAATAGAAAGAGAGGAATTTAGGGAGGGAGGGGAGATTGGTCTGCAGTGAAATTGGAGACCAGGTCATGCAGGGTCAGCACAAGGCTTTGTGGAGTGTCTGGAAGCCTTCACTGACCTCCTCTCTTTGCCATAGAACCCAGACTCCCACGGTTATGACAAAGACCCAGTGGTGGACCTCTGGAACATGCGGGTTGTCTTCTTCTTTGGCTTCTCCATCGCCTTGGTCTTTGGCACCACCTTTGTGGCTTATCTACCTGACTACAGGTACATGGAGTGTCCGAGAGAAGGCGGGGGGCAGAGGCAGGGTGGAGATTGGAGGAGGCTTTGCCAGGTGTTCTGTCCTTGTACCGTTGGGGAATGGGGAGCCCAGGTAGGGAGTGGTGTCCCTTGAAAGTTTCTCATGCTTATCCCCATGCTGCTGCCTCCAGGATGCAGGAGTGGGCCCGACGGGAAGCTGAGAGGCTTGTGAAGTACAGAGAGGCCAATGGCCTCCCCATCATGGAATCCAACTACTTTGACCCCAGCAAGATCCAGCTGCCAGAGGATGAAGACTGACCTGCTGCTGAATGGAGTTCAAGAAGCACCACTTTCTCCACCCCCTGTTCTCCATTCTGCCCTCTCTTCAGAACACCTAATTAAAGGGACTGAAGGTCTGACTGGCTGGTGTTGATTTTGTTGTGAGGGGAGTGCGCAGTCTTTCCTGGGTGCCTGGTGATCTACTGCCACATCACACACTGTAAAACTTATTTGCTAAAATGACAGTTTGGTATTTCGTGTTCCTGTAGTACTTGCAGGGGTCTCAGGTGATAGGTAGGGCTGAAGTTATCTAAGGGCTCAAATGAGACGGACCTACACCGGGGTTTCTTCATGCACATGTCTGGCATTCCCTGAGTGCTGCTCTATGCCCCCCAATCTCCCAACTCTTGCATAGACCCCCAAACAATATTAATGAGAAAAGGGAACACTCTAGCTTGCAGTTATTGGAACTGGAAGTTGATCCTAGTCACCAAGCACCCCCTCTAATAAACCTCGGCCACTTGCAGTCATACCCCCACCATTGATCTGGAGAACACATCCCACTAGAGCCCCCTGCCCAAGGGTATAAGCTCCTGAGAGCAAGTGGTCAGCCATGTCTTCACTGGGAGCAGTGACTGGCACAGTATGTGCTTGAGAAACATTGTTGGTGTTGCCTCTGTGTCTTTCAGACTTACTGTCCCTTGGGATGAACACTTCATCTTGCCCCCTCACCAAGCTCTCAGGCTCTTCAGAAACTTCCATTCTGTTCAAAGGGCTATACTTAGACTAAATGCTAAAATCTATGCCCCTGCCCCCCCTTTCTGATGTCAACAGCACCACTCCCCTCTTATCAGGACCCAGTCACATGGCCCCCTCTCCTTTTTTAAAAGATTGATTGATTTATGCATACAAGAACTAGGATAGAGGCCAGGGGTGTGGGGCGATCCACCAGAGACAAGAGTCGGGAGCAGAACAGGCAGATCGAGGAAATACACTGCTGAGAGAGCAGCAGGGAAACAGGAGAGGCCTGCCACTCCATGTGGGTCACCTCCTGGGCCAGGGATCAAACTCGTTGCCGTGGCTATGGAGAGCTTCATAGTGATGCGCTTTTCCCTGTTGCGCTAACAGGGAGGCCCTCTCCTTTTTTTAAAACTTCAAGTTGAAATATACATACAGAACAGTGTGTATCGGTGTAGAAAGCTCATTTACTTTGTATTAACTAGACACACCTATGTCACCAGCTCCAGGGTCAAGAAAAAGGCCTGAACAACCCCCAAAAGTCAACGTCAGGTCTAACCTCCACCCGAAGGTTATCTACTCTTGCCCCTCAAACAGGGTAGCTTAGGGACTTCGTGTAAGTGTGATCCACCCAGCTTCCGTTCAACCCGTTTGTGAGATGGAGCCAAGCTGTGAAGTACTCCAGGGCTTTGTCCACCTTCATTGCTTTATTCTCTCCTATTGCAGGAATAGACCACACTGAGTACATTCTGATGGTGATGGGCATTTGGGTAGTTTTCTATTAAGAATAATTCTCGGCCCTCCTTGGTGGCACAGCGGGTTAAAGCACAGCACTGAGAATCTAAAGCCGCTTCCGCATGAGTTCGATTCCCGCCTGCCCCGGAGGTGACCACATGGCGTGGCAGACCTCTCCTGACCCGCCCACTGCTCCCCTCAGCAGTGTACTTCGTCCATCTGCCTGTTCTGTTCCCCACTCTGTCTCTGGTGAATCCTCTCACCCTCCGCATCTCTGGCCTGTACCCCAGTTCTGTATGCACAAATAAATAAATCTTAAAAAAAAAAAAGAATAATTCTCAATTTTGATTTGGTGATGGGGAGCCCAAGGGGATTGCAACTGAGATGGAAAATTGTAAAAAAATGTAAAAATAAACATATATATAAAAAAGAACTTCTTTTAAATCTAAAAAATAAAAAGAATAATTCTCAATTCTGTGAATATTCTTGTCCATGTTTTTTAAAACTAAGGTCCCCCTGCCACTATCCCTTATATTCCCTTTGATCCATTCTCCCACTCCAGATCCTTGAACCTCTGAAACCTCACGTTTATTAATGATAGCTAATTTTTGTAAATAATTTGTTCTCTTAAATGGTCTGTTATATAAATGTCCAACATTCGTCTTTGTCATTCTGACTTGGTCTACTATATACATAATTTCCTTCAACTCCTTTCATTTTTCTATAAATGATGTTTCATTTTCCATCGTATGGCTTACTAATATTCCATTATGTGGATATGCCACATCTTTTTGATCCAATCTTCTATTTTTTTTTAAAAAAGATTTATTTATTTGTACATACAGAACTAGGCCAGAGGTGCGGGAGGTAAGAGTGTTCCCCCAGAGACAGAGTGGGGAGCAGAACAGGCAGATTTACTGAAATAACACTGCTGAGGGGAGCAGCGGGCGGGTCAGGAGAGGTCTGACTCACCTTGTGGATCACCCACCTGGCCAGGAATCGAACTAGTGCTACAGTGGTTGCAGCTAGCTTCATAGTGCTGTGCTTTAACCCACTGTGCCACCAGGGAGGGCCCCCAATCTTCTATTGACAGGCATTTAGGTTGTGCCCCTGTCCTAGCTATTGTAAAAAGTCCTGCAACAGATATTGGAGAGCATACAGTTTTTTGAGTTGGTGGCTTCACATTCTTTGGATAGATGTCCAGGAGTGAGGTATTTCTATTTCTCATGGTATTTCCAGTTTTAGTTTTCTTTATTTATTTTATATTGTGGTAACATTGGTTTACAGTGTTTGTGTTTATAGGTGCACCCCCTTCACATGTTGTTACCACACTTTATCTACCACCAAAACCCCCAATACCCATTATGCCTCCTCCCTACTTTTCTCTCAGCTCCCCCTCCCCCTCTGATAGCCTCAGTTCGGCAGTCGACTTTTTAGGGTTTGTTTGGCTTTATCTGACCCTTTGTTTGGTATTTCTATATGCCACATGTAAGTGATACCATCCAGTCTTTCTCTTTTTCCTTCTGACTTCCTTCACTTAGCTCCCCTCCAGCTTCAACCATGTGGCTGCAAATGGCAAGGGCTTATCTTTTTGATGGCTGACTAGTGTTCCATTGTGTACATATATCACATCTTCCTGATCCACTCATTTCTATTTGTCACTTAGGTTATTTCCACAGCTTGGCTATTGTAAATAATGCTGCAATGAATCTAGGAGTGCATATGTCCCTCCCAATTAGCGTTTCTGTATTCTTCCAGTAGATAGCGAGGAGTGGAATTGATGGGTCATATGGTTGATCCATTTTTAATTTTTTGAGAAATCTCCATACTGTTTTCCATAGGGGCTGGACCAATCTATATTCCCCCAATGGTATAAGAAGGTTCCTTTTTCATCACATCCTCACCAGCAGTTTTGATATGGGTCACTTTCATAGGAGTGAGGTGACATCTTGTTGTGGTTTTGATTTGTATTTCCCTGATGAGTGATGATGAACATTTTTCACATTCCTGTTGGCCATTTGTTTGTCTTTTTTGGAACTCTTGTGTCCATTTTTTGATTGGGTGGTTTATTTTTCTTTTTGTTGAGTTGTATGGATATTAGCCCCTTGTCAGATGTATGATATGCATTCAGTAGGGTGTCTTTTTGTTTCAGTAAGGGTTTCTTTCTCTGTAAGAAGCTCTTTAGCTTGATGTAGTCCCAACTGTTTATAGTCTTTTGCTTGCTGCTGGAGATGAATCTACAAAGACGTCCCTGAAGCCTGTGTTGTAGAGCATTCTGCCTATATTTTCTTCTGCATGCCTTTTTTAAAATAAATATTTATTTATTTATTTATACAAGAACTGGGATACAGGCCAGAGGTACGGGGGTGAGAGGATTCACCAGAGACAGAGTGGGGAGGGGAACAGGCAGATCTACTGAAATACAGTGCTGAGAAGAGCAGCGAGCTGGTCAGGAGAGGTCTGCTGCACCATGTGGGTAAGCTCCCTGGACGGGGATCAAACTCATGCTGCAGTGGCTGCAGATTGCTTCATAGTGCTGCACTTTATCCCATTGTGCCACCAGGGACGGCCCTCTTCTGTGTGTTTTATGGTTTCAGGTCTTCCATCCTATTCACTTTTAGCTTTTTAAAGTAAATCCAGGTCAATTTCCCAACTGGTTGCATCAATTCACATTCCCATCAATAGTATAATGGGGTTTCTCTTTCTCTACATCCTCTCCAGCATTTCTTTTAAATATGCATTATTCTCAGATGTGAGATGAGATCTCATTGTGATCTTAAGCTGCATTTCCCTTATTTAAAATGATGATAAAAAAAATGGAATTTTTCTCTTCAAGTCCTTTGCCCATGTATTAATTTTTTAAAACTGGTGAACTTCAGAAGTTTTTAAATACAGCTTAGATATTAAGCTCCCCTGTCAATTGCATAATGTATAAATATTTTCTCCCATTCAGTAAGATGCTTTTTTATCTTTTGCTGTATAAAAGCTTATTAATTTGAATTAATTCCCAATTGTTATTTTTTGCTTTTATTTTCATTACCATAGAGGTGTAGTCTAAAAATATCATAATTCCTGTCATGGAATAGATCTCCAATGTGTTTCCTTCTATATATTGTTGCAGTTCTTATATCTAAATCTTTCCTTCATTTTGAATTTGTTTTTGTACATAAGGTTTGATAGTGACCTAATGTCATTCTTTTACTGTGGCCTTCCAGTTTTCCCAGTTCAAGAGACTCTTCTTTCCATCATTGTACCATCGTGGATGTTTTTTATAAATTAAGTGTTAATATGTATGTGTGTTTACTTTGAGGATCTTCATTCTGTTCCATTGATCCATGTGTTTCTTTTTATGTCAGTACCATATTACTTTAATTCCTGTTGATGTACAGGATAGCTTAAAGTCAAATATCATGGTTCTCCATTTCTCTCCTTTATTCTTAGGATTGCTTTAGTTATTTGAGCCTTTTTATGGTTCCATATAGGTAGTAATCATTTCTGTTCCATTTATTTAAAGAATGTTGTTGGTATGTTGGTGGGGCTTCTGTTAAATTTATAGATTGCTTTAGGTAGAATAGTCATTTTGGTTATGTTGACTCTCCCCATCCACGAGCAGGGACTATCCATTTGTGTCATGATCAAAATCATTTAATAATGTGATCAAAATCCTTTAATAAATAATGTGCTACAGTTGTTGTATAGGTCCTTCACTTCCTTGTTTTGCTTAATCCTGAGATACTTGACTCTTTTTGAAGTGATTGTGAATGGAGCTATTTTTTTAAAATTATTTTTCTTCTCATTTGTTGTTTGCATATAAAAATGCAACAAGTTTTTATATGTTGATTTTGTAATCTGCACTTTGCTGTATTCATTTATTGGTAGAATCTTGGCTCTTCGGTAGAGTAGGATTTTTTATTTATAATGTATTATCTTCAAATAATGATAGCTTTTCTTATTCCTTTCCAACTTGGATTACTTTTATTTATTTTTGTCTCTTGTACCTATCTTTCATGGAAATATGCACTAATTTCTCTTAGGCAGATACCCAAGAACAAAATTGCTAATTCATGGTGTTAGACATATGATCAGCTTTAGTAAATGATGCTAACTTTCAGCTGACAATTGCCCAGTGGTGAGCCTCACCATCATTCAATATTCTCTGTTTTTTTCCATTGCAACCATTCTGGTCAGTGACTTATCTTTTGAAGACCACATTGGCATCAACATGGTGGTGAAAGGTCTAGTTCTCCCACGAAAACATTTGATAGGGAGAAATAACAGTGAGTTCCTGTTGGGATCTGGGTGTATTAGAGAAACTTGACAATACTGGTGATTCTCCCAGATGCAGAGGAAATTTGGAAAGACAGAGGAAGGGAGGAGAGAAAATCATCAGAACCCTTCTCCCTTGCCCCACCCACAAGTCCAGCCCACTTCATCTAGAAGAAAGGGAGGAAAAGCTTGGAGACAACATTGCCCAGAGAATTGTGAGACATCTGAGAAGTCCGGACAGTGACAGGTGGGCAAACGGCCTCGGCACAGGCACACAGAGCAGGGTGTGAGTCGGTTTGTTGAGGTGCTTCCCTCCCTTTCCTGTTCCTGGAGGCCCATAGAGCATTTAAAGGGTTGCACTTACCAGCAGAAAGAACATGTGGGGGAGCCTCATAGGGCTGGTACCTACATCCGGGACCTCTTGGTACCCCAAGCCCTTGGATTAAGGAGGCCGCAGGAGCCCCATCACCTGCCCAGCTACCTCGTGGGCCCAGAAAGAGTGCCGATCCTCCCATCCCCACAGCTGCAGTTCATTCTGTATCCTTTTGTGTGTGTGTTTTCAATCCTCCCTGTCCTACTCAGCCTTACGGCACTCCCCAGCAGACCAGACTAAAACAGCAATGACTAGCTCAGAGCTCTGAACAATACTTCTCAGAATTCCAAGAAGCAATTCTTCCCCCATCTGTTTGTGTGTTTGTTTATTGCTCAGTTGGCTATCTATTGTTCCTTTTTGTCTTTCCTATTTCTGTTTTCTGATTCTTCAATTTTTCCTTTTTCTCCCTTTTAACATTACTATCACTACTTTCTCTTCTCTTTCTGTTATGTTCCTTCTTCATACTCCTCTGCTTTCCTCATCCTGCCATCCAGCCCCTCTTTTCTCCTTTTTTAGAAAAGATTTATTTATGCATACAGAACTGGGGTACAGGCCAGATGTGGAGGGGTGGTGCAAGGATTCACCAGAGACAGAGTGGGGAGCAGAACAGACAGATTAATGAAGTGCATTGCTGAGGGAAGTAGCGGGCAAGACAGGAGAGATCTGCCACACCATGTTGGTCACTCCCCAGGCCAGGGATTAAACTCGTGCTGAAGCAGCTGAGGCTAGCTTCGTGCTGTGCTTTAACACATTGCACCACCAGGGAGGCCCCCCTTCTTTCTTCTTTCATCTTCATTCCTTCTACATTTCCATATCCTCCACCTTCTATCACTCCTTATTCTCTTTTGATCCTGGTATTTTTCTAAGATACACCTAGAGGGACCTACCAGTTCAACAAAGACACACATCTCCCCCAGCCTGCAGACCTCCCAGTGGACTTGCCCTCAGTGTGTCTGGAAGTACAGTGCTTCACATAAGACTCCATGGGCTGAGACGTTAGATCCCACATTACACAGTGGGGCTGGAAAAGTAAGTGTCCCTGGAGCAAAGCAGGATTCAGAACAACACCTACTGTAACAGAAGAGTGTCTGGACATGTACCCAAGAGGGAACTGCAAGAACCACCCACAACTCTCAAGTCCAGTAGCCCCCAAAGCCCTGGGAAGAGCAACGGGAGCTACCACTTGCCTAGAGTAGAGGTCCACTAAAGAGAGAAGAGGGGGAAACAACAAGAACCTCACCTATACCTCTACCTACCATTCATAGCAACTCAAACACTAAGTAGACACATCCACACCTCAGCAAGAGAAATCAGAGGTCATGCCTACCAGAACAAGTAGTGCAGTGGCACTATGAACAGAGCAAAGCCAAGGGATTACAATGGGAAGAAAGAAAAATACAAATAAATGATCAAGCTGGTCCATCTGTGAACAATACACCACAGAAAGAAAGACAACTGCCAGAACCCAAAAATATGGACACAGGAAATTATCTCCACCTAACAAAGAATTCAAAAAGGCCATGATGAAAACATAATTAAGAGAAAATGCAGAAAGAGATAGGAATATAATCAATGCACTGAGGAAGAAAGTGAAGGAAGTGGAGGATATTCCGGGATTAGTGGAAGAGCTCAAGAATTCTGAGAAAGGCATGAAAATAAAACAGAAGGTATGGAAGAATGAATCAGTATTTTTGAAGATACAGACATAAAAAAAAGAAAAGGAGAGAGAAATACAAAGGAAAAAGAATGAAGAAACACTTTGAGAACTATCTGACACCATGAAAAAAAGAAATATGAGTCATAGGAATCCCAGGAGGTAAGGAGAGAGACAATGGAACAGAGAAACTATTCAAGGAGATGATTGAAGAGAACTTTCCATCATGAAGAAGGAAATAAAAACAGACATACAGCTAGAAGAACACCAAATTACCACAATGAAAGGAAAACTACATCAAGACACATCATAGTAATGTTTCCAAAGGTCAAAGACAAGGAAAATATAATGAAATGGACAAGGGTGAAGAAACAGATAACCTATAGTAGAAAACCAATCAGGCTAACATCAAACTTCTCCAAAGAAACACTATTGGCAAGAAGAGAATGGAGTCACATATTTAACAAACTCCAAGTCAACAAATGTCAACCAAGAATACCCTGCAGAACTTTCTTCCTCTATGAAGGAAAAATAAAAATATTTTCAAACAAACAAAACCTCCAGAAATTCATTACTACTAAACTCCCACTCCAAAAAAAAAAAAAATTACAAGAAACCCTACAGTCAAACCAACAGAGGAATGAATAGGAAGAAAGCAATAAGGTAAGGAATAAAAACATGAAAAGGCAAGCAAAATGGCAAATATAGATACCAGTGTATCAATATTAACTTTAAATGTAAATGGGCTAAACTCATCAATAAAGGGACAGAGAGTTGCAGGCTGGATTATAAAACAGAATCCAAACTTTTGCTGTCTACAGGAAACATATTTAAATACAAAAAATAAACATAGATTGAAAGTGAAAGGTTGGAAAACAATTCTACAAGCAAATGGACCAAAAAAAGAAGGCAGGGGCTGCTATACTTACACCAGGTAAAATAGTCTTAAAATTAAAAAAGGTAAAAAGTGACATAGATGTATGTAGTGACATAGGTCACTACATTATTATTAAGGGGATAATACATCAAGAAGACATAACACTCATGAACATATACTCACCAAATGAAGGAGCACCAAAATATAGCAGACAATTATTGTCTCTGGGAATAGACATTAGAGAAAATACATATGTAGTAGGAGACTTCAACACACCACTCTTACCAATGGATAAATCAATGAGATGAAAAATTAACAAAGACACTAGAGCTCTAAACAAGGACCTAGACCTCATGAGCTTAACAAACGTCTATAGGATACTGCACCCAAAAAGATCCTGGGACATTTTTCTCAAGTGCACACAGATCATTCTTCAGGATTAATCACATAATGGGATACAAGAAAAACATCAGCAGATACACTAAGATCAAAATCATACCAACTAGCTTCTCTGACCATAAAGGTATCAAACTAGAAATAAACCATGAAAAGAAAGCAAGGAACCCACCTACCTCATGGACATTGAAACCCACACTACTACTGGAAGATCATTGGATCAATGAAGAGATCAAAGGAGAAATTTAAAAATACCTTGAGACGAATGACAATGAGGATACAACTTTCCAGAATGATTGGGACATGGCAAAAGCAGTGATAAGGGAAAATATATAGCAGTACTGTCTCACACCAAGAAACAAGAAATAACTCAAAGAAACAACCTAATCTACCACCTTAAAGAACTAGAAAAGTAACAACAAAAAGCCCAGTAGAATAAAGGAAATAATAAAAAGCAAAGCAGAAATAAACAAAATAGAAGTTAAAAAAATACCGTAGGCCCTCCCTGGTGGCGCAGCGGGTTAAAGCACAACACTGAGAATCTAAAGCCGCTTCCGCATGAGTTCGATTCCCGCCTGCCCCGGAGGTGACCACATGGCATGGCAGACCTCTCCTGGCCCGCCCGCTGCTCCCCTCAGCAGTGTACTTCGTAGATCTGCCTGTTCTGTTCCCCACTCTGTCTCTGGTGAAGCCTCTCACTGCCCCTGAGCCTCTGGCCTGTACCCCAGTTCTGTATGCACAAATAAATAAATCTTAAAAAAAAAAAATACCGTAAAAGATTAGTGTAACCAAAAGTTGGTTCTTTGAAAAAACAAACAAAATAGACAAGCCTGTAGCCAGCCTCACAACGAAAAAATGGGAGAAAGCAAAATTAAATCTGTCCTGGAGTCTGGCTACATTGTGTCCCAGGTCGGCAGAGGCAGGAAGATGCCATTTTGACCTGTTGTCTGGGAGAGGAGCTGCACATCCTCAGTGGCGGGAAGACGCCATCATAACAGTCTTTGTGCAGGACAGTACTGGACATGACCTTGAGTGAAGTAAACGGCCATTATTGGCCTCAATAACTCTTGTTTTTCCCGTTTGCTAAAGTAAATCCCTTTGTTGTTATTTCCTGAGCCTAAGCAGTCTTGCAATTGTGGGAGGGTGAAGAACCCAGACAGTATTTGGGCAGCAGGTCTTGGCCAGTTTAGGGTCCCCTGCCATCCAGTATCAATCCTTTTTTTAGGGTATGCTTCTGTGGAAACCTCAAAACTAAGACAATTTCTGTCCTCAGGAGTTTACCTCAAGACAGTAGTTAAAACCGAGCATAAACAAGTACAGATATCAAACAGATAAGTTCCTCTACAAAGTCAGGATGGCTAAAATATTGGACTTACTGGAATCACTAGTATCTTCCAGGAAATGAGAGGACGGTTAGAGATGAAGTTACAGAGATGTTTACAGGCTAGATCTGTAGGTTCCCATGGATCATGGTAGTTTATTACACACTCCACAAAGTTAACCACAAACTTGTGAGGACCTAGTTTAGCAGAGCTCAGCCCAGACAGTGCTGAACTCTTTTTTTTTTTTTAAATAATATAATAGTTTATTTTTACATCATTTCGTGCCTTTTCCATCTCAGTTGTAATCCCCGTGGGCTTCCCACCACCAACTCACCCATGTGCCATCACCATAGTCCTGTGCACTCCCCCCTCCCATTTTTTATGCCATTTCCCACTCCACCCCCATAAAATGTCTCTGGTATGTAGTTGTTCATTATTTTTATTATTTTCTCCCCTGGTCTTTTATACTCCTGCTATGAGTGAAACCATCGGGTATTTTTCCTTTTCTTTCTGGCTTATTTCACTAAGCATGACCCCTTCCTGCTCCATTCATGTTGCTGCAAAAGGCATGAGTTTATCTTTTTTGATTGCTGAGTAATATTTCATTGTGTATATGTGCCACATCTTTTTAATCCAGTTATCTACTTTTGGGCATTTGGCTTGATTCCATGTCTTTCCTATTGTAGCAATAAACATGGGGGGGTACAGGTATCTTTTTCAATCAATGTTTTTGTGTCTTTTGGGTAGATACCTAGGAGTGGGATTGCTGGGTTATATGGAAGCCCCATTTTTAGCTGATTGAGAAACCTCCAAACAGTTTTCCATAGTGGTTGTACTAGTTGGCATTCCCACCAGCACTGCAGGAGAGTGCTGAACTCTTTATATTTAAAAAAAAAAAAATTTATTTATTTATGCATACAGAACTGGGGTATAGGCCAGAGGTGCAGGGGCAATGAGAGGCTTCACCAGAGACAGAGTGGGGAGCAGAACAGGCCGAGTGATGAAGCACACTGCTGAGAGGAGCAGTGGGTGAGACAGGAGAGGTCTGCTGAGCCATGTGGGTCAGCTTCCTTGCAGGTGGTAAAACTCATGCTGAAGCAGCTGAGGCTAGCTTCGTCGTGCTGAGCTTTTACCCATGTGCCCCAGCGCTGAACTCTTTTTTGTTTTTTTAAGATTTATTTATTATTTATGCTTACAGAACTAGGGTACAGGCCAGAGGTGTGGTGGGTGAGAGGATTCACCAGAGACAGACTGGGGAGCAGAACAGGCAGACTGACAGAGTACACTGCTGAGGGGAGCAGCGGGCAAGACTGGAGAGGGTCAGCTCCCTGGCTAGGGATGGATCTCATGCTGCAGTGGCTTCGGAGAGCTTCCTAATGTGGTGCTTTAACCCGTTGAGCCACCTGGGCGAGCCCCCGGTTCTGAACTCTTCAAGGAGCACTGCTCAAGTTTTTCCTCATGGATTACCCAGGAAATAAAAACAAAATATCTTACAAGATTCACAACGGGAGGCATAAACGTGACAGAATAAAGTGACAGCAGATAAAATTGTGAACTTTAAAATGTGTTGGGGAAAAACTGATAGGAGGAGCCGATGTTCTCAACAAAGTGTGGATCTGAACATTTTGACCCTGAAATATTACATTTGGTGGAAACTGGCCACAAAGCCCAGAGAGATAGGAGCTACTCATCCCACATATTTATTGAACTCCAGGCAGTTATACACAGTGGGAATATAGAAGAGAGCAAAAAATTAAAATTTTCTTGTTGTATAGAGATTGTATTCTAGCCAGGAGAAAGGCAACACATTACATATTTGCGCTAGACTGCGATAAGTAGCATTAAGTTAAAAATAAAACCAGTGAGGTCCACTAAGGGTGCAGGGTGGGAAAGACTTGTATTTCAATAGAGTTGTCAGTATAGACCTTGTTGAAAAGTGATTTTATTTTTTAAGAAAAAATTATGAAGGATATGAGAGAAGAGCTACATCGATACAAGAGAATTTTGGCATCTTGGGCAGAACAACAGAGCAAGAAAGTGCCTGAGCTGTTCCAGGCGTAGCCTGAGGCCAAAGCTATTAAAGCCTGAATGTGACACAGTGAAGGAAATTAATGTGTGGATTGAATCCTTTAGAAGTGACCCATAAGATGATTGATCCCACCGAAAGCAATTTTAGAAAATGAAAGACCAAAATTGACTTTGGGTTAAGTTCACTACTGTATGGCATTGAACAAGGAATTAAATGGACTCAGAACTCATTCCAGGGAAAACTTTCTCAGTAGAAATTCGTCTGGTATGATCTCACTTATATGTGGGATCTAAAACACAAATAAAAAAAAAAAACAAGCTCATAGATACAGAGAATAGATTGGTGGTTTCTAGAGGTGCAGGTTGTGGGGGAATTGAGGCAGGGAGGAAAATGGGTGACGAAGGTCAAAAGGATATAGCCTTCCACTTGTAAATAAGTGAGTCCTGGGGATATAATATACAGTATGGTGGCCATGGTCAGTAATACTGTGTTGCAGGTTTAAAAGTTGCTAAAAGAGTAGATCTTGAAAGTTCTCATCACAAGAGTTACAAAAAATTTTTGTAAAAAACAATTTTGTAATTAGGGCTGTCTCTGGTAGCACAAGAGGTTAAAGCACAGCACTATGAAGCTATCCACAGCCACTGCAGCCTGAATTCAATCCCAGCACAGGGAGCTGACCCACATGGTCCAGCAGACCTTTCCAGACCCACCCACTGCTCCCCTCAGCAAGGCACTTCGTCAGTCAGCCTGTTCTGCTCCCCACTCTGTCTCTGGTGAATCCTGTCACCTCCTGCATCTCGACTTGTACCCCAGATATGTAAACTATACTTAATTGTGATAGTTACATACTTGTGTACACAATACTTACTGATCATTTTGAGATGCATACTGATTGATATACAAATAAGGAATCATGTTATATGTCTGAAACTAATACAGTATTATATATCAATTATAGCTCAATGTAAAAACTCATCTGAAAAGAGATTTCATTTGAATTAATTGGTATAATTGCAATTCTAAATGTTAGTATTTGTAGAGGAGACAATATGTCAGAGGTCAAAGGTCAAGTACTTGTCATTCAGCGGGGTGGGGGGGTGGGGGGGCAGTTCAAGGCCCAGCAGGATCCAGGCAAGACAGCTGGGTTTCAGCCATCATTGGGAGGGTTCATTATCTCCTTCCTCCCCTCCTCCCTCCCTCCCTTCCTTTTTTCCCTCCCTCCCCTTCCCTCCCTCAAATATTTACCAAGTGCTGACAATATGACAGAGATACAGCCTTGAAGCTGACATCAAGTGTAAGGGACCGATAATAAATGCAAAGGACAAATAACAATTTCAGGCAATGATTAATTTGTAGATATATAAGTAAACTGTATGATACTGATAAATGTTAAGGAGAAAAATGAAGTAGGAATGGGTGTGTGTGTGTGTGTGTGTGTGTGTGTGTGTGTGTGTGTGTGTAAAAATTCTAGCTAGAGAGATCAAGGAAAAGACTTCACCGAGAAGACATTTGAGACAGACCTAGAAAAGTGTGTAACTGAAGAGAGAACTCTGAAACAAAATGTCCAGGCATTCTAACATAGCAGTTAATGGCACAGATTCTGGAGCCACAATGCCTGACATACCAAATACACCTTACATACCTACCTTATATTCCCATTTTCTCCCTCTAGCTCCTAAGAATACTGAGAGGATCAGGTCCTCCCTGGTGGCCCAAAGGGTTAGGACACAGCACTGTAGGTTAGCGGCAGCCACTTCAGTGCTAATTCGATGGCTGGCCAGCGTGATACATATGGCGCTCGTCCGCTGACCTCTCCTGTCTTGTCCGCTGCTCCCCTCAGCAGTGTATTTCAGTAGATCCGTCTGTTCTGCTCCCCACTCTGTCTCTGGTGAATCCTCTCACTCCTACACCTCTGGCCTGTATCCCAGTTCTTGTATGCATGGTAAATACATCTTTAAAAAATAAACCAATTTTCATCAATATTAATGTGGTGGCCGTGAAAGGTTTTAAATAAATGTCCTAAAAAAATGCAATCGTGGCCCTCCCTGTTGGTGCAGCGGGTTAAAGCACAGCACAAAGAAGCTGTGCATGAGTTTGATCCCCGCCTGCCCTGGAGGTGACCACATGGCGAGGCAGACCTCTCCTGACCCGCCCGCTGCTCCCCTCAGCAGTGTACTTTAT
>NW_004567128.1:27148582-27232217 GCF_000260355.1 Condylura cristata | reverse complement strand
GATCACCTCCAGGGTGGGGATCGAACTCGCATTGAAGTGGCTGCAGCAAACTTCATGACTTCATGGTGCTGCACTTTAGTTACCATTGTGCCACCATGGACGGTCCCTCTATGTTTTTTTTTTTTTTTTTAAGATTTATTTATCTATGCATATAAGAGCTGAAGTACAGGCCAGAGGTGCGGAGGGATGGGGTGGGGTGAGCATATTCACCAGAGACAGTAGGGAACAGAACAGGCAGATTGACTGAAATACACTGCTGAGAGGAGCAGTAGGGGGCCAGGAGAGGTCTGCCTCGCCATGGGGGTCAGCTCCCTGGTCACAGATGGAACTTGTGCTGCAGTGGCTGCAGATAGCTTCACAGTGCTACACTTTAACCCATTTTGCTACTAAGGAGGGCCCTAGGGAAGTTTTCATTTTGAAAAACTGAGCTCAGAGGGATCAGCTTAGGATCTGATCTTGAAAAAGATGAACATACACAGAAAGTCTTTTTAGATCAAACACAGGCAGGTAGCACTTGGCATATCAGAATCCAACTCCTGCCATCTGAAAGAAAGCCAATGCTTTACTTAGCACCAGCGGCGAGACCAAGTTAGCCGTGCACTGAGTTAATCAAGCCTGTGGCAGGGTCCTTCTATTTGCTTTTCCATAATGCATCCTTACGGATGCTCCTTGCCCCACTGTGCATTGAGTCGGGGAACCAGCACAGCCCACACAACCTGGCTTCCCGGGTGAGCCCAGGCATCACACTCAGTACTTTATAAAGACCCGTAGAGAGACGCTGGATGGTCTCAGAGCATCTTTGGGAGCCCATCTGTCTGTGTCATCAGATGTTTGGGACAGAGCGTGGGCCCGTGACAGCCCTTGGATTAATCAGCTGTTCGTCAGAGCAGCGTTGGCACCTTCAGAGGGTGGAATTTCCAGATGAAGGGGCAGTGGAGTGCTCTTTTGGTTCGCTGGGTGTGTTTGCTGGGAGCGAGGGGGCAGATGGACAAGCCAGCCTCTTGGGGAATGCCAGCACCTGCCATTCCGGGCTTCTTAAGCAGCAAATATCTTTGGCAGAGTAGGGAGAGTCTTGTTTTCTGGAGGTGGGGGAGGGGCTACTGGTTGCAGAAAAGGCAGCGGACTCATCCTTTGCTCAGAAAAACCAAATTCCAGAGTGCTCCCTCCCATTTGTTGTTTAAAAAGTTTATGATACTTTTTATGATAAAAAAAACTTTGTGATACTTTATTAAATTGGCAAATCATGGCCATAGAGCAATTTAATTTTCCTTGCTGGACAGAAATGTCCTGGCTGCACCTGTGGAAAAAGAGCAGCTGTTAGGAAAGCCAGTTTGGGGATGGGGACTGGAAATAGAAGTTGCTCTCAGAAGCAATTTGACAGCAGTTGGCATAAAATTGGAACTTAATTTGAGGTTTTTACGGTCTGAGAGACTGAGAGGCATTTGTCTGATAGTCTCTGGTGGACAGTGATGGGGGTTTCTGGGGTGATGAGCTGTAGGGATATCAGTGGCTGGGCGCGGTCTGGATCAGCCATGGAGACATCCCTGACCACGGACTGGAGTCAAACAGATGGAGCCCGTGGGGCTAGATTCCTGCCATTGCCCCCTGGACATGGCAACACATCTACCATCACAGACTGGGCACAAAGCCAAAGGTTTTGTATTTGATACTGACCTTTTGCATTCTTCAATGATGCACCTTTATTGCAAAGATCACCCAACAAGGGGTGGATAGTCAAAGTATTCTAAGTATTCTAAGGGGTCTGGAGATAGGACAGGAGTCAAAGGAATACTTGGCAGAAATTTTTCTGTTTCCCATGGGCTGGTAAACAAGAGATCAAAAACCAGATGGCTTCAGGCCCAGACACCCTGCTGCCATGAATTCACTTGGCCCTTTGTGTTTTGTTTTGTTTTGTTTTGTTTTTAACTTATTTCTCCCCAGACTGGGCATTCCTGAGCTATCTCCCCACAGCTTATCAAGTTGGCTGCTATGGGACAAGGGAGTTCCAGACCCAGAAGAAAGGGAGTGAGGCAGCCCTGAGGCAGCCCGAGCCGCAGGCTGGGTGCCCGCAGCTGGCAACAGCAAGTGGGCTTTAGCCAAGTCCGCGCTCCCTGCTCCCTGCTTTCTGGGGCAATAAAGTTTAACTGCTTTGTTCTCAAAGCTCAGCCCTAAAACCTATGCAGACCCCCGGCCCTGGCACTTTGGGGAGTCTCCCTGGAATGCACTTTCCTTGCTCTTTCGCTGGTCAATAAGCGCTGACTCCTTACCTGCCCTCCGCCTCTGTGCGGGCCTCTCTTCAGTCTTGCCCAGAGGGTCTCCTGGCTTGGCAGTGGGGCTCCTCGGTCCAGTCCATACCTCCAACTCCAGGTGGGTAACACAGTGGACAGCAGCTGGATGGGCTGAGGGCCCGTGAGCCCCTGTCTGTGATATTTCCATGCTCCTCACCACTGGCAGAAGGATTTCAGACTCTGCCTTGTTTCACTTTCTCTTGGTCTGCACACCTCAGTAAGGCAGTTTGGTTACGGACTATGACTGTCCTCAGGAAGGGATCATATCCTGTTGGATTCCTCCTAGATAAAAATCAGACAAAAACTGTGGGTTCTAGAAGCCTGTTTTGAAAACTGAGGTTTCTGCCTTGCCATTCCTGGACCAGATATATTTTTCTTTCTCCTAGCAGCAATCCCAAGAGGCCTAGTTGGTGACTCTTCGGGTGGTAGCTGAGCACACAAAGGGCTTGGCGGGTGCTCTCCCTGGTGGAGCAATGGATTAAAGCACCGCACTATGAAGCTCACAGAAGCCACTGTAGAACGAGTTCAATCCCAGCCAGGCCCCAGGCCACGGAGGTGACCCACATAGCGCAGCAGACCTCTCCTGACCCGCCCGCTGCTCCCCTCAGCAGTGTACTTGGTTGATCTGCCTGTTCTGCTCCCACTCTGTCTCTGGTGAAGCCTCTCACTGCCCCTGCACCTTTGGCCTGTATCCCACTTCTGTATATACAAATAAATAAATCTTTTTTAAACAAAAGGGCATAGGGGATTTAAACTTCTTCCTGGCTCAGTTGCCTTGGTTCTCTTACTGAATGGACAGGGTCCTAGACCAAAAAGGCAGTGAGGATACTGAGTGCCCCAGTCACTGAATTCCCCTACTGTGGCCCACAGTGACCAGGAGACGACACATTTCTGTAAGTGTCATACAATTGCGTTTGGTCCTCTCGCACCTGACCCTTGTGGATGACTTATCTTTGCTTTTGTAAACTTGGTCTTGGGCAATAACTGAGAAAATCAGGGTACTAGATATGTAGTCTAGACCCCTTTAGAGGGGGGGGGAAGCTGGGTATATATTTTTTTCTTACTTTATGCTATGCTGACCCAGGGGAATAGCCACCAGAAGTGTCTTTTAAAATTCCACTGAAAATCATCTTTTTGTTCTTTGTGGTTTTAGGGGACTCATGAATGCTGAACCCCACAGGCTACCAAAACTATATGATTTCAACTTCAGTTTTGAAGATCTTTTAGCTTAAAACGGGTTGTTCTGGGCCTCCCTGGTGGGCAAAGGGTTAAAGTGTAGCACTGAAGCTCTCCACAGCTACTGCAGCATGAGTTCAATCCCTGGCTAGGAAGCTGACCCACAGGGCACAGCAGACCTCTCTCCTGTCTCACCTGCTTCTCCCCTCAGCAGTGTACTTCGTAGATCTGCGTGTTCTGCAACTTAGTCTGTTTCTGGCAAATTCTCTCAACCCCCCCCCACCTCTGGCCTGTACCCCAGTCCTTATATGTATGAATAAATCTTTTTTTTAAAAAAACTGGTTGTAAAAATAATGAACAACCATATACCAGAGACATTTTGTGGGGGTGGAGTGGAAAATGGGATCAAAAACGGGGGTGGGGAGTGGGGGAGAGAAATGCACGGGATTATGGTGATGGCACATGGGTGATTTGGTGATGGGAAACCCGCGGGGATTACAATCGAGATGGAAAAAAAAAAGTTCCAAATTGTTTTAAAATTAACTTTTGTTATTAAAAAAAAATCAATAAAAAAAAACCTAAAAAGAAAAACAACTGGTTGTTCTTACTTTGTCAGGTTTCTTTGATTGTTTCATATGGGAGGGTAAGTCTCTTCCCTGTCCATTTTTGATGGAAGCAGAACCACAATCACATATTTTTCTCCCATGTAACCTCTTGATATGACTTCCAAGAAATGTAGATGGAACTAAGCAATTAACTTTCAAATAATTCTTACTGAATTAAAGTAAGTCTAAATTAAACTAAGTACTGTAAGTAAAAACAAATTCACAATCACACCTTCTTCTCCAATACCAGTTAGAATAAATTTATGTATAAATAACTTAGAATCACCTATTTTCTGTAAATAATCTTTTTCTAGTAAAAATATATCCAAAGCCACTCTTTTCTAAAGTAACTTTGTCATAGCAAGTTTAGATGAACTTCAGCAGTATTTGTGAGGGCAAGCTCAGTAAAAACATGAAGCAATATATTCTTCTTAAGAGTAACTTCAAAAACTATGTTCACTCAGGTAATACTGAACACATTATGTTTTAGGGGCATAGTTTACACCTCTACAAATGCTCTCACATGTTCTCACACTGCACCCTCCACCGAGAGTCTTCCACTGTAGTCCATTGAGCACCTTCCCCACTTTGACCCTGTCACCTCATCCCCTTCTGGTAGCCTCAGTTCTGCTGTCATATATTTTTTAAAGATTCGTTTATTATATATGCATCCAGAACTGGGGTACAGGCCAGAGGTGTGGGTGAGAATATTTACCAGAGACAGAGTGGGGAGCAGAACAGGCAGATCGACAGAGTACACTGCTGAGGGGAGCAGGGGGCGGGTCAGGAGAGGTCTGCCGCGCCAGGTGGTCACCTAGGGGGCGTATGGAACTCCCACCAAAGCAGCTGTGGCTCGCTTGCTGTGCTGTACTTCAACTGTTGTGCCACCAGGGAGGGCTCTCTGCTGTCATATTTTAAGGCTTATTTTGGTTTGTTTTTATGTTTTTATCTGTCCATTTTTTCATATATATTCCACATGGATGAAATCATTCAGTATTTGTCTTTCTTCTTCTGATTTATTTTAGCATAATCTCCTCCAGTTCTATCCCTGCTGTTGCAAATGACACGACTTCATGTTGTTTTTATGAGTAGTATTCTGTTGTGTGTGTGGACTACATTTTAATACTCATTTGTTGTTGGGGTCTTATTCCCTTTCCATACCTTGGCTGTTGTAAATAGTGCTTCATTCAAGAGAGGAGTGAATATTTCCCTTCAAATGAATGTTTTTTAATTCTTTAAGTAGATACCTAAAAGTGGAATTGCTAGAGTACAAGATAGATCTAGTTAAAAAAAATAACTTCCTGGGCCCTCCCTGGTGGCGCAGCAGGTTAAAGCACAGCACTAAGAAGCTAAAGCCACTTCAGCATGAGTTCGATCCCAGCCCTGGAAGTGATTCACATGGTGTGGCAGACCTCTCCTTATCGGCCCCCTGCTCCCCTCAGCAGTGCACTTCCTCAGTCGGTCTGTTCCGCTCCCCACTCTGTCTCTGGTGAATCCTTTTACCACTCCTGCACCTCTGGCCTGTACCCCAGTTCTGGATGCATAAATAAATAAATCTTAAAAAAATAAAAACCCAAAACCTCCTAATGCTTATTAGAACACATCTTTTTTCTTTAAAAAGATTTATTTATGTATGCATACAAGAACAGAAGTGTGTATGTGGGAGGTAAGAGGATTCACTAGAGATAGAGTGGGGAGCAGAACAGGCAGATTGACTGAAATGCACTGCTGAGGGGAGCAGTGGGCCGGTCAGGAGAGGTCTGCTGCATCATGTGGGTCAGTTCTCTAGCCAGGGATCAGACTTGTGCTACAGTTGCTGTGGAAATCTTCACAGTGCTGTGCTGTAACTCCTTGTGCCACCAGTGAGGACCATTATTAGAACAAATTTTATTATTATAAACAGTATATGTAAAAACAAGATTAGGAAAACACATTTTTCCACAAAGTCAGAGTTAAGGTTAAGTTTAGGGATGACAGTGTTGAGGTTATTGTTAAGTTTAGGATTAAAGTAAAGGTGAGGCTCTGAGATCTAGTTAACTTTATGATTAGGGTCCGGGTCAGGGAAAAATTTTGTAGTCAGTTAGAATGAATGTCAATTTCAGAATCAGTGTCAGGATGAGTCAAGTTCCTTTTCAGGATCAGAATTAGGAGAAAGCGTAGAAGTAGGTCATGTTCTCAGTGATAGTGATCTAGTTAAATTTAAGTTAAGATCAGGTTCATGGTTGGAGGTAGGTTCAGGGTAAAAATCAACTTTAAGGTTGGGCTAGAGGTTAGGGTCATGATCAAGTAATGTTTAGGATCTAGTTTATGCTTAACTTTAGGGTTAGGGTATATAGTCAGTTTTAGAATCAAGCTTTTGTGGGTTCTCTTTAACGTGAATGTCAAGTTTATGGTTAGAGTCAGAGTTAGGTTTGGGTTGAAGTCAATGTTTCATTGTTCAATTTTAGGATCATGGTTAGTTATAGGTCAGAAGCAGTGCCAGGGAGCCCTTACTTGTGGTTGACTAGTTAGCAGACAACAGTTGGGATTGGAGGAGTATATCCTGAGGTTGGGATCCCCCAGTTCCATGGCACGCTTCTTCTAAAAGGTGCTTAAACCCTTTGTGTTGGCCCCCCTGGATTTTCCAACAACGCATCACAAAACTTCTGTACCCTCTACACAGATCCCTGGGATCTTCTGGTGCTGGTCCTGTTCCTCCTGGAACGCCCTAGGTCATGACATGTTAAGGGTCAGAGGGAAATTAGGACTATATTAGTGTCAGACTTCAGATGATTCTTGGTCTGCTGAAATCACATTTAAAAGGTTTCTTCACAGAGAGGAGGCCTTCAGGGACTTTTTCCAGATGAAAACCAAGGCTGGGAAGTCACTGGGGTTTATTAGCACAGTTACCCTGGTGCAGAAGTACATTAGGACATTCCTCAAAATGCCTTTGCACCCCCTACAGAGGTCCTCTGGTGCAAATCACATTGCTCGCAGAGGTAGAAACTGGGGTCCCAACAAGTCTAATTTCGTGAAAAATTTCTTTTTTAATGATATGTATGTGTGTGTGTGTGTGTGTGTGTGTGTGTATTACATCATTCTTCATTTTGTGCCTTTTTCCATCTCAGTTGTAATCCCCGTGGACTTCCCACCACAGATTCACCCGTGTGCCATCACCACAGTCCAGTGCACTCTCCCCACCCCAGTTCTGATCCCATTCCCCTTTCTACCCTTATAAAATGTCTCTGGTTTATAATTGTTCATTGTTTTCATTTTTACTCTATTACATTTGTTTCTCTTTTTTCCCCTCCTGATCCCTTATGCTCCTGCTATGAGTGAAACCATCTGTGGTGAAAACTTTCAAAGGACCAATAAGCCTTCCTTACTTTTCTCCAGCGTCACCTGCTGAGAGCCAGGTCTGGAAAACAATAGGGTTGAAGTAAAACAATTAGTTTTCTACATGTGGTGAGCTTGATCTGTGGCTTATTTTTATTTATTTATTTTTTTTAGGGCTAGGTACCTGGAGGGGATCTCTTAAAAGTCCTCTGCACCTTAAAGGTCCTTGGGAGTTGAGTAGTTAACTCAGCTTCTGGAGTAAAGTTGAGCAAGTCAATCAAGCTTTCAGGAGATGGTGTAAGAGAGTGACCAGGACAATGTCAGCTGGCTAGCTGACTGCAGAGTGAAAGAACATAAGTCTCCGCTTCAGGTCCAGATCAGGCCTAAGGTCTCAGTTTCCTGAAACCTTACAGAGGGAACCTCCCCACCCCCCGAAAGTCAGATCACTTGGCCATGACTAATCAAGTGTCAACCCACCATATGGTGATCACCTCAGCCAATCCACGTACTGTAGCCCACCGTAAGGTGATCTTCTGAGTACTGTGAGTTAGCATAATGAGACCTCATCTCCTTAGCCAATCCAAGTACTGTAGCCTACCATAAGGTGATGCCCTCAGCTAATCCGAATGCTGAAGCCCACCATAAGGTGATCCCCTCAACCAATCTGAGTATTGTAAATCAGCATAATGGAAACTTCAAAAACCCAGTGTAACAGATCCTCGGGGCTCTTGACCACCACTGCTGTGTCGGAGGAGTCTGGAGTCCAGGCTCGAGCTTGCCAATAAAAACCCTCATGCCTTTGTATCGGATCATCTCTCTGATGGCTTGTGGGATTTAAAATCTGGGCACAACCAGAGGATGTCATTAGGTGAGAATTCAAGTAATCCCTGTTCTACAGATTGCTCCCCTGCAAGATTTCTGTATCTTTCACACTGGCCCCAAGGATTGTCTTATGGGATACTACCTCCTCCCCCACATAATAAATTGGGCCATAGACCCACCCCTGATAATTATTGGAAGACAAGCTGGATGCAGGCAGTGGGCTTCTTGGGGCATCGGTTTCCTCTGATGTAAGTATTGCCCTGAAAGGTCACTGAACTCATCAAGGCAATCCCAGGGTTGCCTTGTGCCATTCTCACTGACTTTATCTTCCTTTTCTCAAGAGATGTCAGGTTGCGTGTTTAACATGTGCTGGTATTTGGGTCACCCTTGTCCCCGGTGGGTCTTTCCTGAAAGATTTGTCTGCATCCTTGGTGATGGTTCCTGTGGTGTACTATACACCAGTCTCACGGCTCTCCAACACTCTCTACCCATAAATGGACCTGCCAGGGGTCTGGCACAACCAGCCAGAGGGTAGAAATGCCCTGCTCAAGTTATCTTATTGTTTTTGTTTATCTAGCATCTGTACCTTCTGTGAAGAATACAATGGCTGGCTCTGCCAGTCTCTCCCTACTCATTTCTCCCCTCCCCTCCCCTCTCCTTCCCTCCCCGCCCCTCCTCTCCCCTCCTGTTCTCTTCTCTATGAAATGCTCTGTTGAGAACCAGGTGGTAGACAGTTTTGGTGACCACTTGTCAAAGCTGGGACTTAATCTTTGCATTGAAAATTGAAGACTTCATTTTGGGATTAAAAAGATTTAGATTATGGAGCTGAAACTGGAACTTAGCATCTAGAAGGGGAGTGGTGATTAGATCTGTGAAGGGGAAACTGGGGAACATAGTTGCTCATGGCACAGATTAGGACTTAACATTTGGAGGCAGAAGTCCCAGTGGATTTCTGGCAGGAGAGGTCAAGATTCAGTCTGTGGAATAAGAGGCTGGAATTAAGTCTCTGTGGCAGAAATTAGGAATTAAGTTTTGGAGTTATGAGTAGGCTCTAGAAGGGGAACTGGGGGAGATAGTAACTGACAACAGAAGTGGGAAGCTCGTATCTGGTAGGAGAAAAGTAAGACTCAGTGTCTGGGTGAAGGGTCTGGTGTCAGTGCCTGTGAGACTCAATGGACTTCATAGACTCAATGACTGATGGGTAAACGGGCTGAGATTTTACCCTACTTGCCAGCTAACAAGCTATCCCATTTCATGGATGCAAACAGAAAACACAAGACTCCTGGGTCAGAGATAAAGGACTTTATTACTCATAGAGTATCAGTGTGATATTTGAGCTGGTTCTCCAAGGGGGCATCTAGGTAGGCCTAGATGCATGCTTGTAACATAATTGGTTGTATTATAGGGAAGGAACACTGAATGTGGGGGGATTAATTTCTCTTATAATAAGCATTAACAAGCCCGACTTTTGTCCGGAAGAACATGGTACTTCATTACTCAAGGAAGATTGCTGCAAAAACAACTCAAAAAATGGCCTGTGTAAAAAGTAGTCAGGGCCTTACATTCTTGACCTGCCCAGCAAGAAACATGCAGAGAGAAACCCTCAGGGATGATGGAATGTTGCCTCTCGTTAAGTGAGGTTGACACATAGCCTACTTCATGTATTGATAAGATGTTCTGATCTGGGGTTTGAAGGTTGATGTTTCAATTCACTGTCAAGCAGATGTCTATTTAGATGGCCATTTGGGAAATGGCCAGAAAAGACTCAGCTAGTGTAGTGCAAAGAGTTGTGTTTGTCGTCGGAGAGGTATCTACTACCAGAGAAGGGGATAGGAGTTGAGTTCCAATAGGTTGAATAATCAGGTACTTGGGGCCTGGAGAGAGCAGGAGAGCCAGTCTGGGGACTTGGGACACCTGAATTTCCAGGAAATCCCCTCCTGATTGTCCTTAAATGTCACCTGGGATCCTGGAGCTCCTCAGTTATTCCATCATCTCCAGCCTATCTTGAAGATAGAGAAATAGGCTTGTAGAGGTTGGGTTAAGAGGCTAGCCTGCTGTTGTGTGAGAGTGTGAAGATGCCATATTTTGTGTCTCAGATTACCCCTTGTCTCCTGATGGTCCATAACAAAGTCCTCTATACCTTCCTTGGAGTTCTGGAGTCGTTGCAAGTCTTGTTGCTCTCTGAACTCCCTTGGTTGAGAAACAGATGGGAAAAGACCAACCAGAGGTCAAGCAACTAGGAGACCACAGTGAGAGCTGGGGGAGGGGCTGGCCTGGAACTTCAGTTCTGCCAAACTCTTGGAAGATTCCCAATGAAAAAGCTTTTCAGGTTGGGCTTGAGCCCAGGCATTCATAAAGAACATTATGGAGTTGCTTTTCCCAGCTCCTGACTTGCGTGGATTGGATCCTGATTAATGTATAGAAGAGTTTTGAGGACTGAGCTAATTCTTTTCCTGAGTCCAAGACTGACCACTGAGGGCACAAACGTGTGACAGGCTCAAGTAACACTGCAAAGCCTGTGAAAACAGAACTAACAATGGAACCACACTTACATTAAACAAGATAGAACTTGTGGACTGAACCTAACTATGTAGGTTGCCTGCTAAAACAAATATAACAACATTCTTCATAGGATTTAAACAACATCTGCAGACTCATCTAAAATCACTCAACATACAAATGACGAAATGCTCAATTCAAATGGAGAAAGACAACCACCAGGTGCCAAAAATGAGATGATGCAGATGTTGGAATTATCTATCAAATTCTTTAAAACAGCTAGTACAACAATGATTGCATGAGCAATCATGAAAATTCTCAAAACAAATAGTAAATGAAAAGTCTTAGAATAAAGATATAAAGTTAACCATGTAGAAATTTTAGAACTCAGAATAACCAAAGCAAACCAAACAAAACCCAAAAACCACACTGGATGGACTCAATAGTACAATAGAAATAACAGAAAGACAGAATCAGTGATATTGAAAATAGATCAATAGATGTTAATTAACCTGAGGCCCTCCTTGGTAGCGCAAAGGGTTAGGATGCAGCACTGCAAGCTGGCTACAGCTGCTTCAGTGCAAGTTCAATCCCCCACCCCAGAGGTGTTCCACATGGCGTGGCAGACCTCTCCTGACCCGCCCGCTGCTCCCCTCAGCAGTGTACTTTGTCACTCGGCCTTCTGCTCCCCACTCTGTCTCTGGTGAATCCTCTCACTGCCCCTGCACCTCTGGCCTGTACCCCAGTTCTGTATGTATAAGTAAATAAAATCTAAAAAAAAAAAAAAAGTTAACTAACCTGAACAATAGAGAGAAAAAATATTAAAAATAATTTATCTGAGCCTCAGGTATCTGTGTAACAATAAAAATTTTATATTCAAGTCATTGGAGTCCCAGAAAGCCTCCTGAGGCAGAAACAAATCATTTGAAGAAGTAATGGCCCCAAATTCCCAAGTTAAGTAAGACAGATCTTGAATCTACAGATTTAAGAATCTGAGTAAGTCTCAGAGGATTAACCTAAGAAATCCCTATCTAGAGACATCATAAACAAATTATCTAAAACTATAGACAACATGAAAATTCTTGAAATCAGCCAGAGGAAAAGACTTATTACCTGTAGAGGAATAATTATGTCAATAACTGAAGATTTCTTAATGGAAACAACAATACCAGAAGGAATAGCACAATAATGTTAAAAAGGTTGAAGAAAAGAACTATCAACCATGAATTTCATATTTAATGAAAACAGCCTTCAGGAATGAAGGTAGACAGAGACATGATCCTAGAAAGGAAAAACTAAGATAATTCATAACTAGCATACATGCTCTAAAAAAATTAAAGGGAGTTCTTCAGACAATAAAAAAAGGATACAAGAAGGAAGCTTAGAACATGAAGCATGTTGAAAAAAATGGTGATATCTTGGTAAATGTAATAGACTGTTTTTCTTGTGCTTGATGGTTCAAATGGATGATTTTTTAGTGTGTATGGATAGAGTATATAACACGTTTTCTAACATGGAAGAACAAGAGTAAAGGGACTTATATGGTGGAAGGCTTATATATTGCAAGTAAATTGGTACAATACTGATTCTAAATAGACTATGAAACATTAAGTACTACAGGTACCGTAGTACCTTTGCAGAAGGTCTCTGTATCATCAAAACCATATGGTCCAGGGTCTCCCTGGTGGCGGAAGGGGTTAAGTCTTAGGACTATGAAGCTATCGGCAGCCATTTCAGCACAAGTTCGATCTCTGACCAGAGAGTTGACCCACATGGCACAGCAGACCTCTCCTGTCTCACCCTCTCAGCAGTGTATTTCAGCCAATCTGCCTGTTCTGCTCCCCACTCTCTCTCTGGTAAATTCTTTCATCACCCCACACTTCCGTCCTACACCCCAGTTCTTGCATGCAAAAATAAATGAATCTTTAAAAACAATACAAGGGCCCTCCCTGGTGGCACAGTGGATTAAAGTGCAGCACTATGAAGCTCTCCACAGCCACTGCAGCACAAGTTCAATCCCCTGTCAAGGTGACCCACATGGCGCAGCAGACCTCTCCTGTTTTGCCTGCTGCTCCCCTCTGCAGTGTTTTTCAGTCCATCTGCCTGTTATGCTCCCCACATTGTCTCTGGTGAAAGCTCTAACCCCATGCACCTCTGGTCCGTACCCCAGCTCTCGATGCATAAATAAATAAATCTTAAAAAATAAAAACAAAACAAAAACCATGTGGTCCCTTGTTAAAACTGTTCTACGTTAAAAAAATTATACAGGATGGTTTCTCTCATAGCAGGAATATAACAGAACAGGGGAGAAAATAATGATAATGATGAACAGCTATATACCAGAGACATGTTGTGGGGGTGGAGTGGGGAATGGGAAATGCACTGGACTATGGTGATGGCACACGGGTGATTTGGTGATGGGAAACCCAAGGGGATTGCAACTGAGATGGAAAAATGCCAAAATGATGTAAAAATAAATATTATAAAATTTAAAAAATTGTACAAAGGGGGGGTTCTCCCTGGTGGCACAAGGGGTTAGAGTGCAGCACTATGAAGCTATCTGCAACCACTGCAGATAGCCGGCAGGGAGCTGACCCATATGGTGCAGCAGACCTCCCCTGACCCACCCACTGCTCCCCTCAGCAGTGTATTTCAGTCGATCTGCCTGTTCTGCTCCCCACTCTGTCTCTGGGGAATCCTCTCACCCCCCCCAACCTTTGGCCTGTTCCTCAATTCTTGTATGTATGTATGAATAAATCCTTTTAAAAAACTGTAAAAAGGGCTCCCCAGTGGCACAAAGGGTTAAAACACAGTACTATGAAACTGTCCACAGCCACTGCAGCACAAGTTCAATCCCTGCCAGGGAGGTGACCACATGGAGCTGCAGACGTCTCCTATCTTGCCCGCTGCTCCCCTCAGCAGTGTATTACGGTCAATCCACCTGTTCTGCTCCCCACTCTGTCTCTGGTGAGTCTTCTCATCCCCTGCACCTCTGGCCTGTACCCCAGTTCTTGTGTGCCTAAATAAATAAACCTTTTAAAAATGTAAAAAGAAGTCTAGCCCTGTTAATAATATCAGTATTTTATTTTTCAGTAACTAGATTGAAATTCCAACTGCAGAATTTTCTAGTTGTCTTCAGAAGATCCTCCATTAGGAAAGGAGGCCTGTCATTTATCCTGCATAGAAATGAGGAGGAATCCCTTTGACTCCCAGACCAGTTATCTGTTAAAAATACAAAAGAGAGAAACTGTGATAAAAGGTAATTCATTAGCATTCTTCAAAAGCATTTGTATGTTTCATAATACATCTAGACACCCATTATCCTTGTTTTATTTCAGATCATAAAAAGGAACTACTTATGAGGTATTTATGGTCCAATCCAATTATTCACATAGTTAATAACCCAAATAGGAACCACTTATAATGAACTTGGATTTAAAACAGAATTTATTTGTAGCACCTTCTCTTCTGTAAAGAAAGCAGCTTTGAGCTGGGTGAAGTCTGCATGTTTTCAGATTTAAAAAAAAATCTATAATTTTTATCAGTATTTGTTTTATTGCAAAAAATTAAATACATTAAGAAAAATCAACTGATCTTATAAATATGTTTCAAACACTGGTTTTCCAAGCCCACTCTTGATTTCAATAGAATTTC
Organism: Condylura cristata; assembly: GCF_000260355.1. Taxonomy (NCBI): domain Eukaryota; kingdom Metazoa; phylum Chordata; class Mammalia; order Eulipotyphla; family Talpidae; genus Condylura; species Condylura cristata. The sequence goes on along the minus strand of NW_004567128.1, from coordinate 27,217,858 downwards.
AGTAAATATTACTGAAGCAAAAAAAAAATTGTATTTTACAAAATAGGCCAGACACATTGTCCTGGATTTCAGATAATGGACAGTCTAGAAAATCTCAATAAAATGTTTTTAAGTCTAGCATGATGAGCTTAAAATGTTAAATAAAATTTTATGTTTTGCGAGTATGAAGAAACGTTAATTGAATAGTTACTTAACCAAGGTCTTCCCATCTCACCCCTAAAATTAAAGAAATAGCCAGATCACCTTGAAAATGCCACCAGCTTCAGGTTGCTTCAAAAGGCCCTCAGGAGTCATTCCATCCCGGGCACAGGTCACATACATTTCAGAGTAATCTTTCCCTCCAAAGCAGCATGAGGTTGTATTATCAACAGGCAACTTCACAGTTTGGAGTCTTTTCCCTAGATCGCCAGATATTTTATTTAAAGTTTAATTCAAACAAATTTTCAAGCAGTACATTTTGGGACACCTGGGATGTTCAAAGAAGATTGTGGACATGGACATCAGACTTGAAGCATATTTAATCTACCTTCCCTGGCAATTGATTTTAAACAGAAAGACTTACCTCCAAACCAACGTTCTGGCTATCAAGTTTGGGTTATATGTTTGCCTTTTTTTCCCAAAGTCATACCACTGAATCACTGAATGTAGATTTAACTTCATTAGTAATGAAATTTCTCTAGCTCCCAAGGTCTGGAGTTTTCTAGACAGGGCAGGGTTTTTTCTTTGTTTGTCTGTTTTACCTGTCTCAGGATCTAAACGAATCACTCTTCCTCCATTGTAGCAGGCCACCCAGAGCTTCCCCTCAGTGTCAATACACATGCCATCTGGGATTTGTTCTTCTTTCTCCAGCTTGTAAACACTTCTACGGTTGGCTGTGGTTAAACAAGACACAGGCATGGACACACAACCCAACAACAGGTCATTCAATCCTAAGGATCACAACAAAGTGCTCTCAAGAAGATTATGATCCTGTCCACTTCTGCTTATAGAGGTTCTGGTATGTGGGCACCACAGGGGCAGCTCTGAAGGATTCTGCACTCTGGAAGTGTCCAGAAACACTAGTGGGCACCCTTCAACAAAGGATTTGTACCATTTGATTCTAAGTGGATTCGCTCCTTTGGATTATAGACACACCTTCTAAATTCTCAGAAGAGCAGAGAAAAAAGAAAGTAGAATTCTTTTCTTAAAATAATAGTTTATTTTTACATCATTTTGTGTCTTTTTCCATCTCACTTGTAATCCCCGTGGGCTTCCCATCAACAATCACCCGTGTGCCATCACCATAGTCCAGTGCACCCCACCCACCTCTGTTTTTCATCCCCACTCCACCCCCGTAAAATGTCTCTGGTATGTAGTTATTCATTATTGTTATTCCCCCCCCGCACTCCAGTCCTTTATGCTCCTGATACGAGCGAAATCATCTGGTATTTTTCTTTTTCAGAAAGTAAATTCTTAATAAAATATCAATTGTTCTTTGTGATGCTGACCTGAACCGAAGCCTGAAAGCTTGTTAATTTGTCACTGAAGTGTGCCCATGTTCCAGCCCGAACTCCCATTTTCTTTTATTCTATCCTGCGGGATATTACTTATCATTAAGACACCTCCTGGTAGAGCAAGGTGCAGTTATGTTGAGCTGCTTACTAGTGATAGTGGCAAGACAGAGAATCAAGGATCTACCCCTTGTATGCCAACTGTGGCCACATGCACTGGGGTTGAGGGCCATGGTTTGACGAGCGGCATAGTAAGTGTATGCGATGGTGACCGCACTGACATACTATATCTATCAGACAGCTCTCTGATAACCGAGGACCTTTTCACATGGGTTGAGGGAGACACCGCATGTCAGACGCCACATATGAAAACTACCAGCAGGATGAAGAGAAATAATGAAAAAGTACATACAGATCTTTCCTGTCTGCAGGTCGTAGTCAAAGGCATCCACAGAGTAGGACAGGCTGTCGATGTAATAGAAGGTCTTGAAGTCCAGGGACCAATCCAAGCCATTGGAGATGTCCACCTGGTCAAAGTGTCTTTCCACGTGGTGGTCAGCAGAGAGGGAGTACAGGGAGCCTTGCCGCCGCTCCAGGACTGCCGGTGCTGTTTCCTCAGCCATCGTGCCTGTGAGAAAGCAAAGAGCACTGGGCTCAGCCTCCCAGCTCTCTGCCCACTGTGCTACTTGAAATTTCTCACCAGGGAGCCTTTCTGGTGATTAAATCACAGACATCATTATATGATCCTAATCTGGGTCTTATACTCAAAAAAAGGAAGAAAGAGAGAAAGAAAAAGAAAAGGAAAAAAAAGGCAGCTACCTCCCTTTTGGTGTGAATGAAAACGACACTGAGAGGTTCGAGTTCCAGGTAAGAAGTGCGTCTGCGCTGATCTCATTTTCTCCCACTGCACACAACCACAAAGCTTGGGCAAAGAAAATATCTCTAAGGGCACCAGAATGCAGTGCCACCTAGTGGCTGGTGAGTTCTCTATGCTATTCTCCGGTATGTCCTGGCCTGACCTCAGTATAGCCTGGCACTTGGAAGGGAGCACTGTGGTGCAGACAGAGACCCAAGAGAAAGCCTTTAGATCTGGGTAAGGAGCAGGAAGGAAAATGCATGAAGCTTCCAAGAGCGAAGAGGAACCCCCGGCGATCCCCCACTCCCCTTTGTCCATTCTCTCACGCTCCAGCAGTTCCTAGCATGGATGGCAACAAGGGAGAGTGAGTGGCCGACAACTGGAAACTACTCAAGACTCAGAGAAGGGGACTCTGCCTGCCTGCCGCCGCCTCCCAATTTGAAGCTATAGGAGCACAAGGACAGAGCCAAATACGTGCTTTTATGTTCTCTCTGCCCTACTGCTAATGGCGCCAGTGGCAGCGCTATCATGGAGGCAGGCGGGTTCTGGCTGGAGGAAAGAAAAGGGGAACTCCAGGAAATTGGGAAGTAGCAGGAGCTAGTAAAGGACGATGCTTAGTAACCTCAGGCTTCCCTGGTGGTGCAAGGGGTTAAGTCTCAGAACTATGAAGCTCTCTGCAGCCACTGCAGCATGAATTCCATTCCCCACCAGGGAGCTGACCCACATGGCATAGCAGACCTCTTCTGTCTCACCTGCTGCTCCCCTCAGCAGTGGATTTCAGTGGATCTGCCTGATCTGCTCCCCACTCTGTCTCTGGTGAATCCTCTCACTTCCCCACCCCCACCTCTGGACTACACTCCAGTTCTTGCATACCAAAGACTTTGAGGATGGAGTTAATAGATAGAACTCCTAGGTCGCAGACTGACCACTGAGTGGCAAATATATGGACAGAGGCTAATAGCACCTAACAAAAAGCAGGTTGGAACTTGTGGTCTCAATTGAAACGTATAGATGATGGTTACCTAAAACAAATACATCTACATTCCCCATTGGCTTTCTCTCATAACGTAATCATCAAAATGTCCAGGACACAATACAAAGTTACTTGATAATGCAAGAAACATGAAAACCTCAGCTTGTCTAGGAAAAGAATCAACAGATGCAGAAGATAAATGATGCAGATGTTGGAATTCTTTGACCAAGACTAAAACAGTTCCTATAAAAATGCTCAAGTGGGAAGACTGTAGTCTTGAAACAAAACTCAAACTAGAAAATAACAAAGAAGTAGATGGTATAAAGAATAACCAAATGAAAACTTTAGATCTGAAAAATGAAATAACTGAAATAAAAGACTCACTGAATGGACTCAAGTGCAGAACAGAGATGACAGAGGAAAGAGCCTGTACCCGTTGCTAAAAGGAAATTATACAACATAAAACACAGAAGGAAAAAGATTGAAAAAAAGCCCCACAGCTTTAAGGACGGCAACTAAGAAGTGACTGGATATACGTGTCATTGGATTTTTAGAAAAAAAGAAAGAGTACGGAATCAAAAAAATTTTTGAAAAAATAATGGCTCAACACTTTCCATGTTTGGTGAAAAGATGAATCTACAGTTTCAGGGAGTTGAATTAAGCCTGAAGAAATCTATGTCCAGACATATCACAATCAAATTTCTGAAAACTAGAGTTGAATAGAAATTCTTAAGAGCAATGAAAGAAAAATGGCACATTACATACAGGGGAATAATGATTTCAATGACTAGATTTTTCTAGAGGATCCACGGGGTTTAGAAGGTAGTCACCTATTTTTTAATTTACTGAAGGAAAAAAAAGTGCTAACCTAGAATTTTAGATTAAGTGAAAATGTCTGTCAAGAATGAGGGCAAAGTAAAGATGTTTTCACATGAAGCAAAATGAAAGGACTTAGTAGCCAGCAGACTTGTTCTGAAAGAATTGCTGAAGGGACTTGTTCAGACAGAAGGGCTGGAGCCAAAAGGAGGCGTGGAGCATCAGGAATGAAGGAAGAGCAAGAAAAACAGTAAATATAATAGACTATTCTTCTCTTTAGTTTTTAAAAATATTGCTGATGCTGTAAGCAAAAATTAGGGCCTCTCTGATAGCCTAGGGGTTAAGTCTCAGTGCTTCTCCCATGAGGGTCCAGTGCCACAGCCTGAGTTTTATCCCTTGCCAGGGAGGTGACCCACATGGCACAGCAGACCTCTCCTCTCTTGTCTCACCCACTGCTCTTCTCGGCAGTGTATTTCAGTAAATCCACCTGTTCTGCTCCCCTCTCTGTCTCTGTTGAATCCTCTCATGCCCCACACCTCTGGCACACACCCTAGTTCTTCTATGCAGAAAAAAAAAGTAGTAATAAACTGTTAAAAAAAAAAAGAAAGCAAAAACCACAGTTTCTGAAGGAATGTTTAATGTATGCACACAGACAACTATAGCATAAAGAGGTGATTCCAACTGAACAGGTAAAATATTAGCTCTGGATAGACAGTGGAAAGTTAACTATATGTTTTGCAATCCCTTCAGTGTCCCTTTACAAACCATACAGAGAGAGGCAGCTAAAAACTGTTAAGAAATAAATTTCATTCTAAAAAATGTTCAAATAATTCAAAAGAAGGAAGGAAAGGAGAAACGATGGAATAAGCAATACAGAGAAAAAGAAAACACATAATAAAACAGTAGATCTAAGTCAAAGCATATCACTAATTACATTAAATGTAAATGATCTAACCACATCAGTTAAGACAGATTACCTGTTATTTAAAAAATCCAATTATAAGCTGTCTATAAGAAATCATTAAAATGCAATGGTACAGGTAACTTAATACTAAAAGGATGGGGCCCTCCCTGGTGGTGAAACAGGTTAAAGCACAGCATCACATGGCTCTTCGCAGCCACTGCGGCTTTAGTTTGATCCCAAGCCAGGGTTGTGACCCACATGACGTGACAGACCTCTCCTGACCTGCCCGTTGCTCAAACCTTACCTACCATCCATGCTGAATGTGAGCGGAGCCAGCACAGCCAAAGCCAATTAACCATATGAGGGGTCATTGTGGAGGGCGGTAAAAACAGTTGGGACTTAGAATCAACTATGGTTTGCTTATGATGGGAGAGAAATAAGAAGTGGACTTCTTATTTATGTATGCATTATATATTATGTAATTATGCATGTATTGCATCATGTAAATAACATGATGTACTGTATCATGTAAATAACAACTGTTATTAATCATTGCCACTACATATTCCACTGAATACTTCTGACATTTCTCCAATCTCCAATGGAGAGCTTCTGTCATTTTTTTGCTTGAGGAAATGGAGAATGAATAAAATGAAATATTGCTTTGTAAAATAAAACACATTCTTTAATTTCAAGCTGTAGTTAAAAGTCATTTAAAGCTGTGTATAAGTCATTCTGCATGTCTCATAGCAAAGACTGAGTCAAGCAAGAATCATCAACAAATGTAAAATTGAAGGGAGAATTTTCAGTGAGGACCATGCTATTTTCTTGGGTTTTAAGTATCTCTCCAACCCTCTCTGGTGGTGCAGTGGGTTAAAGCACAGCACTAAGAAACTAAACCCACTTTAGCATGAGTTCAATCCCTGCCCGGGAGGTGATCCATATGGCGCAGCAGACCTCTCTCTACCCGCCCGCTGCTCCCTCAGCAGTGGACTTCGTTTGTCTGCCAGTTCTGATGAATCCTTTCACCACCTCTGCACCTCTGGTCTGTATGCATAAATACAGCTCTGTATGCATAAATACAGAAAAAAAGTATCTCCCCATGTCATAACTAGCTTCCAAGATGGCCTCAATGACCCCCACCCCCACAGCATTCACTTCTTTCTCCGATCCCCTGCATCATTCTGCACGGGGCAGAAGTGATGTTATGTTACTTCCAAGACTGGTTATACTAAGACTGTAGCTTCCATCTTGTCTGTCTGATCACTGGTTTGAGGAAGCATGTTCCCAGAAGTCCTGTGGAGAGACCCACATGCTAAGGACCTGAAGCCTCCTGCCATCTCCCATGTGAGTGAGCTTGGATGGAGAGTCTGCAGGCCTCTTCAGAAAACCCAGCCCCATCCCAGATTAGAGCTGTCGGACAGATCAACTGCAACTTCACAGCCTTGAGCTACAACTGTTCACCTAAGCCACTCCCAGATTTTAACCTACAGAAATTGAGATGTTTGTTACTTATTTTTTACTTCATCCATGGGATTTATACCTATAGATATAAACACATACATATGTGTGTATACACATTCATCCATATTAATCTAACATATCAGATAATTTAAACTGGAGAATCTTTTGTCGTCTCCAATAAAGTTTTTGAATTTCAAAAAAATGTTAAGACTTCAAATTCTCATTAAATCATTTATACTCATAACAATACTCAGCAGATAACAGGAACTTGCTGCTCATATGCATTTCCCGTTTAGTCTGGATAAGCAGTTTTGCTGCACAATGTTAGGTTTTAAATGGCCTGGGAGAACAGCATGTTTGCAATTTTAACCCACTAAGTTTCAGGGTAATTCTTACATGACAATAGATAACTAACACCTCCCATGCTTATAAATTACAATTGAAAAAATAATAACTATACAGCAGAGAAATCTGAGAAGACCTTAATCAGGTGATCAAAACATCACCAGTGATGGACAGATGGTATGTCATCTGGATAGGACAGAACATCGCCCAGTACAGCATCAATCTAACCACAAGGAAATATGAGACTAACACAAAAACGTGAGGAATATAAGGAACATTTTTTTTAAACCTTCTATTCAAATGGGGGAGAGGTGGGGACTTGCATTCTTCAAAACTGGCAATGTCATAACAGACAAAGGCTATGGAGATGTTCCAGGTTGGAGAGATATGACAACTAAATGCAAAACATGATTCTTAGACCAAACCCTATACTGGAGGAGAAAATGCGATAAAGGACATTAATTGATCAATTGATACGACTGGAATATAGGTAGTACGTCAGATAAAGTTGTATGAATGTAAACTTTTTTAAGTTGATAACTACAGTGTGGTCATGTAAGAATATGTCATTTTTCTTGGGATAGTCACATTGAAATATTTTAGGGGTAAAGACATGTAATATATGCAACTTTCACCTAATTTTGAAGAAATAAATGGAGAGAGCAAATGGAGTACAATGATGACAACAGGTGAATCTAGGGAAGGGGCATACAGGTAGACTTTGTACCATTCTGTTTTCGAAAGTTGAAATTATTTCTAATTTCAACAACAATAGCAATGACAAAACCTCTATTTTCAATCTCATTTAAACCACAAAAGTGACAATTTTAGTCTGTGCTAAAGACAGATATTGAAAGGCACATCTATGAAGTTTTTCTCATGGAATTATTTTTTGAATGGGATAAGTTACTCAAGCAATAATAACCAAAGAACCTACAGCCCTTTGTGAATAGCATATTTACCACGATTGGAATAAGACTTTTAGAAGTCACGTTCTGATTTTCTCCAAAACTCAGCAAGTAAGTGCTAAAGAGAAACCATACCCGCAAAGTATCTCCCAGCGGGATCCACCTTCCCATCATTGAATCGATTGTTTTTCTTGTCTTTATCTACTGTGGCCAGGACAACTGCTGACTGTTCTTCCCAGTTCAAAGCACAGAACTTTGTTCCAACTGTGGCGACATAGCCTCCTGACTGGCGAAGGGCCACGGAGCTGACTGGGGCATCTGGAGAGGCAAACACAGCAGTGAGAATGCAGCAAGCAACCCAGCGGCTGAGCAGCGCACTGCGGCCAGCATGCCTCCTGGCACCGCTTAAGAGGGTTCCAGTCCTTTGGCACTGAGAGCTGTTTCTTCCTCCTGTGGAATCGGCAAGGCCACTCTCTGGAGCACGAAGCATGCACTGTCTGGATAGCAGGGGTAGAAAGGTGAAGAAAACCCAGTTCTTCTAAAAGCTCCCACTCTAGCTGGGGAAACACAAAAGTCAAACCATGGCAGCCACTACGCTTTGGAAGCGGGCATCACATCACGTTCAGAGGAGGGGTTCCAAACGGGGCGGAGGGGGGCAGGGGGCGACACTAGCTCCATGTCACACTGTAAGGAATGAGCAATTTGTCTGATCTCCAGAAATTCAGGCACAGACTATTTAGTTCCAGAAACTAGGTTTTGTGACATTTCTCTCCTCCTGTAATACAGGGCTTGTGTTGTATCAGGTCAATTATATATGTATTCAATTGAAAATTGTTTCTTAAATCTTTTTTGAAGTCAGCATGGTAAAAATAATGAATATGTGGATAGGAATTGCAGGCGGCAGGCCCCCATGGGGGAGGGGGCGGTGGGAGTCATTCTGTGAACCCCACCACCCCTAGCCTGGGCCCTGGGGAGGGGGACTGCCCTGGGCAGGCAGACATGGTGATAAAATAACCATGTCTTGTGGCCCTCCCTGGTGGCGTCACAAAGTGCAGCACCATGAAGCTATCTGCAGCTACTGCAGCATGAGCTCAAAGCCGGGCCAGGAGGGTGACCCACATGGCGTGGCAGACCTCTCGTCTCCCTGCTGCTCCCCTCAGCAGTGTACTTCATCGATCTGCCTGTCCTGCTCCCCACTCTGTCTCTGGAGAATCCTCTCACTCCCTGCACCTCTGGCCTGTACCCCATTTCTGTATGCATAAATAAACAAATCTTTAAAAAGTTACGTCTTCATATTGCTAATTTTGTATTTTTAAATTTCAGGGTTCTTTAGGTTTAATATTTTCCTAAGTATAAAGGAATATTTCCTTTTTTTTTTAAATGGGGGGATTGATTACCACAGTGAGCAACAAATATATCAGAATTTAGTTTTAAAATATTTCCTAAGCCCCCCTTATTGCAGTTCCTGGGTGCTTAGGAGCAGCTCTCAGCTAAAGCCCTGCTTAGATCCAGGGGGTGGGGGTTGGGACCCCAGGGGATGTGCGGGACACGACTAGGAGGGTCACATTCTAGTCAGAGACCCCAAGCCATGGCCTGAGACTTCCTGAGCTTTCCAAGCTAGTGCTGATACAAACCATTTCCAGCGCTTGGGGTGGGGATGCAGGTCAGGGTAGAGATCTACTCCTAATGTTTTGGTCCTACTTGCATGCTAGGACAAACAGACCAGAGAAGGCCAGAGGTTCCCCCCACACCGGACCTCAGCAGTCACAATCACTTTGCCAGCTGCCACAGTCATATCCCTGGGTGAATTAAAAGACTGTTCTCTCTTATTTAAAAAAAAAAAAAAGGAAAATGGGGCCCTCCCTGGTGGCACTGGGGTTAAAGTCTGACTACAATCCCCAGCCAGGGAGCTGACCCATATGGCGCGGCAGACCTCTCCTGTCTCGCCTGCTGCTCCCCTCAGCAGTGTATGTCAGTAGACCTGCCTGTTCTCCCCACTCTGTCTCTGGTGAATCCTCTTACCTCTGTACTTCAGGCCTGTACCCTAGTTCTTTTATGCCTAAATAAATAAAAATAAATCTTTTTTTAAAAAGAAGATGTTTGAAGTCCCCATTTCTCAGATGAGTGTCCCAGGAGCACAGAAATTTCTCGTAAGTGTCCCTTCTCACAAACACAATAATGAAAACAAGATACATCTTTATGCTAATCAAGCCTATGTCCTTGGCCTTCGAATGTGATAAGCCCTTCATGTGATAAGTCACATGGCGGTAAACAGGAAGAACCACACTCAAAGGCACTGGGAATTCATGCTGAATCTGACTTTGTACAGCCAGTAGACTGTACTGAACGACAGCACCACTGCTGCTGTATAAACTTAAAAGCTTTCCTTTCACATGCACAAAGGGACCATCTTTTTTTTTTTTTTTTTTTTAAAGAAGGTGGAGGCCCGACCCCAGGTGGAATGCATCGGCTGTGTCACAAACCGGTGTCTAACTCCCAGAGTTGATATCTGAAGGTGTTAAGGAAAGACCCTACAATGAAGAAGAAACATACTGACGACCCAGAATTTCCTCCTGAGTCAAAGTGGGAGAACACGGGGTGCAGACCCAGCGCATGATGACTTGTGACTTCAAAGGCACTTTCCCTATGCTTTGCCAAGAAGGTCTGGGGCCTGACCAACCCTGGGTGACCACCCCCGCCCAGGGAAGAGTTGAGGTGTGAGCAGATCTGAGTCGGGCTTCAACCTTACCCACGGTCACGTGCTGCACTTGGTTGCTGAGCGAGTCCCACCGGCAAACCTTTTTTGCAGGAATATCTACGAAGAGCAGGGAGCTGATCGCTTCCTCCCACACCGGAGACTCTCCGCAGTGGCAGTTCTCCCGCAAAACACACTCAATCTTAACGGAAGACATTGTCATAGGGGAGATCTACTGTAGATAACAGAGATAAAACAAAATAGAATCACATGGAGCACACTCAGCAAAACAGCAAGCTGGGAAAATCCCAGAGCAGGGAAAGGCTGAACACACTTTCCCCAGATCAGAAGATAGGCAACGTGGCAGGAGGAGACATGTATGAAAAAGAAAAAAGTACTGATAGGGGAGAATCAATCAACTTACCAGTGTTTTTTTTTTTTTTTCCTCAAGCTATCTTCAGAGAGAGCGTGCAGACAGCGCGCACAGCAACACCCACACCTCGGCGGCCCTAGAGCCTCTCTCGCCTCGGATCCGAGCGAGGGCGGCTGCCTTTTAAGCAAACACCTAGCCCCCGAGGGGCAGGGGCGGGCAGCTCCCTCATTGGTGCAGTTGCAGCCGCTGCACCCCCACCCCAAGTGTTGGTGCGGTAGATTCACTGTTCTGATTGCTCAAAGGCTAGAGAGCGTCCTGCTCTGAGTTTTCCTGAGTCACATTTTTAGAAAGGTTTATTTCGTGTTACAGTAAGTTAGTGTTACTACACTAATTTGGAACTAACATCCGTTTTCAGCTTCAGACAAAGGAAGGGTGTAGAAAAGGACAGTATCTGAGTACCGTCCTAGGAGTGGAGAGTCCCTCAGTGATTTCTTGCTGCCTCGAAAGGCTGGGCCAGTTTAGTGACAGATCGAGCACTTCGCAGGCAGAAACACTGTGCTGGGACTTTAGGCACAGATCCCACCAGTGAATTGGAAGGAAAACAAAAACAAAAACACATCAGTACCCGAAATGAAAAGCAAACCACTTTTTTTCTCTAAGGGACTCCTAGGAAAGAGGAAAGATAGGCAACCTTCAAGAGCCTTCTCTCTTTCCTAAACTCTTCGGGAAGATGACAAAAATCGCAGGCATCCTGATCCTCTTCCTCCCCCCACCCCTTCTCATCCACCTGCTTTGAAGTGGTTCCACGCCTGCTGGGTAAGGGAAGATTGGAGAAAGGAAGCTAATCTCTGGTTTCGTATTTCCTTGAATAAACCACATTTTTAAAAACCAGACACAGCTCAAATCTGCCTCCACTCCAACACAAACTCTAGAATCAGAGCATTAGGAACCTTCACTGGTTGGTAAAAATGGGCGCTGGCTTCAAAGGCTTTCATGCATCGATCTCAGATAAGGTCCCAGACCGGACGCCGGCCTTTGAGACATACCTTTTGGGCCCTGGCTCCGTCGTGTGAGCCAGGGGCTGGCAAACGTCCCTTTTCTGCCCGGGCCGCGCCTGGCAGGGCCGCGCACGGAGGCCCCGGCGGGAGGAGCGGGCACGTGGCGTCAGGTGGCCGCGCCGGCTGGGGTACCTGTGTGGGGGCGGGGCTCGCCCAACCTGGCAGCCGTTGCAGCCTCAGGCGGCGCCAGGCTCTGGGAAGCGGAGGTGGGGGCCGTAGTGTCCGTGGTGTCCCCGCTGACAGAGGGCCGTCAGTCTCCTTCCCCGCCCCCAGCTCATCGGAAGACCGGGCCCAGCCGGTTTCGCTTGGCCGCCGCCTGCGCTTTCCTCTCCCTGACTCGGCGGCCGGGCGGGCACTCACCCGGCGGGTGACTTCTAGGGCGGCTCAAAGGTCAGGCCGCGGGTGGGGGCTGGCGACGAGGAAGCGCAGGAGCTATAGCTCGGCCAGCAGGCGTGGGGCTCGGGGACTGCCTACCCCCTAGACACCCCCCGCAGCCCTCCCTCTGTCGGCTGGAAGATTCCTGGAATCTCCGGGCACAGGGAGGTGGCGCAGAGGTCTGCAGCAACTTTAGACACCCCCCGCAGCCCCGCCTCTGTCGGCTGGAAGATTCCTGCAGAATCTCCGGACACAGGGAGGTGGAGCAGAGGTTTGCAGCAACTTGAACCTAAGCTGTGGAATTTGGACGCGGAGCTGCTTTATCACTTAACGCTGTTAAAATGTCTGAGAAAAGAAGAGGCTCCAGTTAAACACAAACTGATGAGAGAGGAAAGAACAAAGCAGTCAAACAAATCCTCCCTTTCCCTGGCGGAAGACCCTGATGGGTGCAGGCCAGCTCTTGCAAAACCGCAAAACGTTTGCTTGTGTGTGTGTGTGGGGGAGTGTTGGGAGGAGCGGCTTTATTTGAGTGGATTTTAAAATCATATGGAATAAATAAATAAATAAAAGCAACACTCAGGCTCATATTCGCCCTTGAGAGTCTAAATGTCTGCCTGGTCCTGCCATCTGACCATTCATACTTTCTCTAAATAACCCACAAGTTATTTTAAAGACTTGAGAAAAGTAAGAGAGGGAGATAAACAGAAAGGCAGTTACTCCTGGGGATAGGGAGCCAATGATTAAATGAGAAGGGGCGTGAAGGGCATTTTCCAGGATGGCTATGTTCTATATCCTGATGGAGGTTTGAATTGCATAGGTGTATGACCTGTCAAAGTCATCCAGTGGACCCTTGAGATTTGTGCGTTTGATTGTAGGCATTGAATCCAAGGTCGGTGTAACGTCACCGTTTCTCTCTCAATTCAGTGTCTGATTCCTTGCCACCTGCACAGTTATAACCCCCAGTTGGCACACTCCAGTCACGCTCACAGTGGCATTCTGTTTCCCTTCAATTCGCTAAGGAGGGAGGGACAAAAACCAACATCCAAAAGGGCAAGGCTCCATGCAGGCAGGAGATGAGTGGAGCAATTCCAGCTCAAAGTTCAAGGTTAGTAACTTAGAAAAACTAGCACTGTCGTCTCCATGAGTTCCCCTTCGCCCTGAGAGGTGCTAACAAAAACTACTCTCTAATGTTCTGATTTACAGATGGGAAACACAAACCTACAAAGTGAGGAGACTTTCCCCAAAGCCAGCTGGGAAAAATCCAGCAAATAGCCCAAAACCATCCAGAAAACCTAGCGCTGAAGGGCAGTTTTTGGGTGTGGCAGAGTGAGATTGTGGTCCCCAAATCCCTGGAGCTGAGTTGTGCCCTCTTCCTAACCCATGGCTTTTTGAAAACCTCCTAAATTCTGATGGCTCTCCAAACTCAGACACCACACATCCCCCAAGCGATAGACCTGTAGATAAAACCTCCACTCAACAGCACCACTGTGTAAAATTAGGCACCCCGTTAGTCTCCTCACACCTCTTGGGCACTCTGTCTGGGTAAGCGGGACCATGGCCAAATAAAAGACCTGGCACGCCCAGACAGCTCATTAGATAGCTCTTGCTCCCTCGCTCAAGTCCAGTTAGTCACCAGTTTCCAGTTAGCAATTGTCCCTTTACTGCACTTCCAAGCATGTTGGCACTGCCTGGGTTTGCTCAGCTCTTTCCCCATTTTCTGCCCAAAGTGTCGGCATCTTTCTGGAGGTCTCACCCTGTTGGGTCTGCTGCCAAAACAGCCTGTGAGTCCTGAGAGCAGGGATGCATTTTATTCACCCTCCCCTCCCCTGACACTGCAGTGCTGATCATAAAAGTTGTTCAACTATTTCTTTAAAAAAAAAAAATTGGGGGGGTGTGGGACAGGGAAAGAGTAACTTTATTTTGGAAAATAAAAATCAGGCACAGAAAAATTGCAAAAGTAACATTAAGAATTCGTGATTACCCTTCACCTAGGCCTCCCAAATATCAAGTTTACTACATCTGCTTTATCCTCTCATTTACATATATGTTTTTTTCGGAACAATTTGAAAGCTGTAGATAAGATCTTCCTTTGCCTCTAAATAGTTTGGTGTATATTTTCTAAAAACAAGGGCATTCTTTTATGTAACCATGGCACACATTATCAAAATCAGGTGTTTAACATCAATACAGTATTAACAAGTTGAATTTTACTAATTGTCAAATTTTTATTTTTTATTGTTAAGATCTATTTATTTATGCATACAAGAGCTGGGGAGCAGACCAGAGGTGCAGGGTTGGGGAGCAGTGAGAGGATTCACTAGAGACAGAGTGGGGAGCAGAATGGGTGGGCCTACTGAAATACACTGTGGAAAGGAGCAGTGGGTGAGACAGGACAGGTCTCTGCTGTGCCATGTGGGTTGGCTCCCTGGCCGGGGATCCAATTTGTGCTGCAGTGGCTGCGGATAGCTTCATAGTGCTGAGACTTAACTCCCTGCGCCACCAGGGAGGCCCCCCCTTTTTCAAAGATTTATTTATACATACAGAACTGGGTACAGGCCAGAGGCACCTCTGGGGCAGGGATCGAACTCTCATCGAACTCCCCTGGCACAGAGCTGGCAGCAGCCAGCTTTACAGTGCTGCACTTTAACCCATTGTATCACCAGGGAGGGCCCTGAGGGAGGCCCCTTCTAATGTGCTTTATAACAAAGGCATAAAAGGATTTCATTTTCAGACCCGATCCAGGGTAAATCATGCTATTTAACTGTGCTTAGTCTCCTTTAATCTGGAGTAGCTTCTCAGCCTTTTTTTTTGTCTCATGATACTGACATTTTTGCAGTTCAAAATATAGAGCGTTCCTAGTTGGGGGTTATGTGATTTTTCTTCGTGATTAATTCAAGTTATACCTTTTTGGCAATACCACAAAAGTGAGGATGTATTCTTAGCATCTGGAAGCAAGTGATGGCAGTTTGTTCACCTTGATAACAATATGTGGTTAGTGAATCTTTATAAAATACTATCTAGTCACAACACTTCAATGAACTTAAGCACATACAAAGTCCTTTGTACTTTCTGGTAGTCCCCTTTTTTCAAAAGATTTATTTATTTATGCATACAAGAACTGGTATGTAGGCCAGAGGTTGGGGGAGGAGGAAGTGGGTGAAAAGATTCACCAGAGACAGAGTAGGGAGAACAGGCTGACTGATGAAGTACACTGCTGAGAGGAGCAGCAGTTGAGACAGGAGAGGTCTGCTGCGCCATGTGGGTCAGCTCCCTGGCCTGGGATGGAACTGGTGCTGCAGGGGTGGAAGATACCTTGATAGTGCTGAGACTTTAACACCTGTGCCACCAGGGAGGCCCATAGTCCCTTTCAATTTTTTTAATATATTATATATATATATATATCATTCTTTTTGTGTAGTGCATGCTTTCACCTCTCAGGTGTAGTCCCTGTAAAATTTCACCACCAATTCACTCGTGCACCATCACCACAGTCTCGTGTTTTCATCCGTTCCTCCCCTGCGGTGTCTTTAATAGTAGTTACGAATTTTGTTTTTTGATGTATTATAATTTTTTTCCTGATCCCTTATTTGGTTTCCCTGAATTCCTCCTATAAGTGAAGCCATCCAATATTTTTCTTTTTCTTTCTGGCTTGTTTCACTGAGCATAATCCCTTCCAGCTCCACTATGGAAAACTGGGTGGAGGTTCTTCAAGCTACTAAAAATGGAGCTTCCACATGACGCAACAATTCTACTCCTAGGAATCTATCCTTAGGACACAGAAACAATTCAAAAAAGACACCAGCATCCCTATGTTTATTGCAGCACTATAATAGGCAAGATATGGAAACAACCCAAATGTCCCACACTAGATGACTGGATCAAGAAGATGTGGTATATATACACAATGGAGTACTATTCAGCAATCAAAAAGAGAAACTCATGCCGTTTGCAGCACCATGGATGGAGCTGGAAGGGATTATGTTCAGTTGACCTCAGTTGTGAACTTGGTTTTTAAAAAAACAATTTATTTATTTATACACACAGGAACTGGGGTACAGGCCAGAGGTGCGGGGGTGAATGGATTCACCAGACAGACCAGGGAGCGAAACAGGCAGATTGACGAAATACACTGCTGAGGGGAGTAGCGTGCAAGACAGGAGAGGTCTGCTGTGCCATGTGGGTCAGCTCCTTGGCTGGGCATATTAACTTGGGCTGCAGTGGCTGTGGATAGCGTCATAGTGCTGCGCATCAACCTGTTGCACCACTAGGGGAGGGCCCACCCTTGCTCTTCACTCTGCATAGAACATTTTCTCCTCCCAGTAATAAAACCCTTACCTCTGCACTGGGCTAACTTCCACCTAAGTTATAGCCTCCATCATGAAGCCTTCACTGACACCCTTGGATCTAACATGTCACTTTCTTAGTATCCTGTCTTCATTTAAAAAAAAATTTTTTTTTGCCTGCAGAACTGGGGTACAGGCCAGAGGTGCAGGGGTGTTAAGAGGACTCACCAGACACAGAGTGGGGAGCAAAACAGGCCGAGTGACGAAGTACACTGCTGAGGGGAGCAGTGGGCAGATCAGGAGAGGTCTGCCAAGCCATGTGGGTCACCTGTGGGGTGGGGATTGCTAAAGCTGCTGCTGCTAGCTTCGTAGTACTGTGCTTTAACCCACTGTGCCACCAGGGAGGGCCCATCTTCATGTTTTATCAAGCTATCAATCACGCTCATTGAGAACCATTGTTTTGTCTCTCCTGCGACCTCATGGCTCTCTGTAAGCTCTGGATATTTTATTATGATACAAAGATCACGCTCAGTTGAACAAATCTGGCTTCACCGACTCCTTGCAATGAGGGAGACCGTACACCATAGGAGGACCATGGGGTGTCTAAGAGGGTACTAGAAAGATCATTTATGATTTGACCTTATATTTGGTGATTTTAGGGAGGGTCCAAGGATTGGATGCTGTTAGGAAGTAGGGTTAGTTCTATGATTGGGTATCTTTAATTCTTTCCCAGAAGGTGAGAATGGAGTGATAAAATTTTAGAAGCAGTACTCATTCGTATGAGATAGGATAGCTCAAGTGATGATAAGTCATTTTTGTGATTTACACAATGTTTCTGATTCTTATTTTTGCTTTGATCCATCAGTCACAGAATGGCCTGGTCTGATATTGGTGATCTGTGAAATTATTCATGTTCAACAGGAGAACACCAAGACTTGGCTGTATCAGGTCAGCTCCCAGATGTCAGGGGCTACATTTATTCCTCACTCCTTTCTTTTGTCTAGTTAGATAAGGCGAGGCCACAGGACATACAATGACACTCTGATCCTCAGGGCTGAGAGTTCGCTGATTGGAGGGGCTCAGAAAAAGCCGACTGTGGTCGACCAGGGATGGGCTCTCCTGCTTCTTTTGCTGCAGGATGAGTTGCTGAATCCGCACGTGACGAGGGCTGCGGGTAGCATGAGACTCTGGACAGGATGCATCGGCCAGAGGTACCAGGATTCCCAGGCACAAGAGGACGACCAGTCCTCACAACAGACCCTGGAGAGAGGCGCCAGGTGACCGAGCCAGCTTGTGGGAACATGTCCGAGTCCACCTGGTGTTTTGTAGTGGGCCCAGCGGCTTTTTCTTTTAGCCCCAT
Source organism: Condylura cristata (assembly GCF_000260355.1). NCBI lineage: Eukaryota > Metazoa > Chordata > Mammalia > Eulipotyphla > Talpidae > Condylura > Condylura cristata. Next base: position 27,199,958 of record NW_004567128.1, on the reverse strand, counting down.
CAGAATCTGTTCTATTTGATCTGTGGTGTCTGTGTAAGTGCAAGATGCATTTGCCAGAGCCTAAACCCCACTAGGCTAGAAGGAAATGAGGGTTCTGGGGTTGCTCAATGACAATTTCTGCTGGTGAACTTGTTTTGGAGGAACACTGTCTAGAATAGAAATTCTATCATTTATAGTACCTGCTAGGGTCAAAGAAAAGTTTGGGGTCATTTTCCCACCACTGTGGGAACTGTAGCTCACCAAGTATGCATGTAGTCATCTGTCTTCCCTGGGTTAACCAAATACACTTGTACTTGCCTCTTCTTTTCATGATAACATGACACTAGGAGGGGTGATAGTTTTAAATACCTGAGTTTCTAACAATCTGCCTGAATATATTGGATGTTAGTGTGTGGCAAGTGGATAAATCAGATGACCACATGAGAAAAGGTATCTAAATGAGACAGACTATTGGGGTTCTCAGTATTAGTTTGCACGAGCTACTTGTATGTTCCTTGAAGTGAGTCGATAACTTGAAAGGATTAAACAGTTCCTGAAAAGTGCATCTCTGAAGAAAACAAATATTTTTAGTTAGGCATAGCCCCAGTATTACTTCCCTAGGTTCTGCTGTAGAGTTCTTGTGATGTCAGCACAAACATTTTGTTGATATGAAATCAATTTTTATGTGACCAAAGCTTGGGATTAGTGATGTGAGGAAAATTTAAGAAGCAGAAGGGGCCTATAAAAGAAAATGTGCATTCTAAAGTGTTTAAAGAAAGATTATATTTGTGTCAGCAATTAAATCCTGAGCAGTAGCTGTGGTCTGAGGAAAGCCCATCAGAATGTGGGTTATAAGAGTATAAGATACAAAGACAAGATGAGTGGTAATGGGAAAGAAAAAGACTGTTAAGAATGAGAAAACAAACCTTGGGCAGAAGCTATCCACTTCAGCAGTCAGCAGTTTCTGGAGAGTTCCTAAGAATCCCGATTAAAGTGTCTTTATGGAATGGCCATCTAGCAGTCAGGTTAAAGTGATGTGTGTCTTTTAAGTTGAGAAGTATGAACTCAAGTATCAGTATCTTGGAGTTTTATTGCCGTCAGTTGCTAACAGTACCTGATAAGGTCTTTCCCATTGAGATTTAAGGACCATTCTGGTCTCTCTTCAGAAAAACAAACCTTCAGGTTTGAGATCATGCAGAGGGTGCTTAGATGGCTGTTTTGAAAATGCAGCTTGTTCCTGTTGTTGATAAAGCTGGAGGTATTATGAGCCCCCTGCAGTAACTAGTCATGTCAACTTGTAGCTGCTCTTGTAGGGAGCTCTTATTGCCATCAAGGATGATGACAATAGTTTAGGTCATGGATGTTCCAGGGGTTTCTGAGAGCTTTGATAATTATGGTTTTAGAATTTCATTACTTTCCTACAATTTTCCCCAATGTATGGGTGATAAGGATAGTGCCTTTCTAGGAAATAAAATGTTTTAAAATTATGTTCAATGACTAGTGTTTTTTATCTGTTTCTTACTTAGGAAACTGTCCAGGCATCTCAAGCTTATACATAATTAACTTAATAATTAACTTAGTAATTTACTTAAGGACTTAAATTTGGGATCTGGAAACGTCAATCTTAGCTAACATGTTAAATTTTTTTGATTCATAGTATTTTGAGAATTTCATAAAATTAAACTCTACAAAAAGACATTTCTTCTTATCATTCCATATATATCTATATCTATATATCTATGTCTATATATATCTCTCTCTATATATATAAGCACTGTGGAGACAATGGTAACTTAGTTAAACCTGTGAACCAGTGTGGGAAATTTGGAAGGTTTAAATAACCCTGGACTCATACTAAGCAAAATAAAATACTGTGTTACATTATTTTTTAATGGTACACTAATTTCAAAAGACTCTTCCTTATCTTGGAATTAACATTTTTATTTTTCTTATCTCATAATGATAACAGCAAAGGCTATTATGTAAATATTCAATAGCCACAGAAAGAACATCATTTAATAACATTTTCTGCTCTTAAGACTTTTTTAAGTTTACCTGGGCTGTATATTCCTAGAGTGTACACATAGCAAGTGAAATCCTTTTGTTTTTTTTTTGATCAGTTAATCTTTAAAGTTCTCCCTGGGGTAAAAGAGAGAAAACAAAAAACTGAAAGGGAGCCAGCTTTAGACAAACATGAAATTATCACTATAAAAGGCTAATCATGTTCCTTTCTTAAAGATTTATTTACTTATGCACACAAGAACTAGGGTACAGGCCAGAGGTGGGGGGGCAGGGATGAGAAGATTCACCAGAGAGTAGTGGGGAGTAGAACAGGCAGATCTATTGAAATACATTTCTGAGGGGAGCAGCGGGTGAGACAGGAGAGTTCTGTCATGCCATAATCATGTTCCTTTTTGACGGAGAGGGAAGTATAAAGAAAGCCCATTTTGGCAAACAAGAGACAAAGATACTGAGATTATAGCTCGTTAACACAGTACCTCAGGACATTTATAGCTTTACCAATTTGAATACTTTAAAAGCTACTACTCATTAATCCGTGGTGAATGTAGAAAAAGCTTTTATAGCCTCCCATGTTTTAAAAAATATGGTTTCTCTCAGACAAAAACAATCTCATGAAGGCTTCGTTCCCTTTTGTTCTAAGCACTGTTGTTCATGTTAAAAATTCCCCAGTGTGGCCATGGTAATTTCAAATTGACCCTAGAGAAATTATGTCAGGTAGAGAACATAATAGTAGGAAGCAGGTGTTCAGTATAGAAGAGTTGCAGTTTTAGATTCAGAAGACCATGAGACACTTCCACAGGCCATTAAAAACAGCACTTGTGTAATCTTGTGTCTCTAGAGCCTGACTGAAGGTTAATCATTATCCATCAGAGGTTGCATAACACCTTCTGACTTTAGGCCCATGACAGCAAGTTCTTAGGGACACAAAGATATAACTGAAGCAGCCCTTTTAGTGTTTTGTTTTAATAACTTTATTGATGTATATCTGACAAACAGTAAACTGAATATAATCTGATTAGGCTTGACATATGTATACATGCCCCAAAACATCAAAATACGATTTCAACATCATTCCCAAAAGTTTTCTCCTACCTTTTTATTATCCCCCCTTTGCCCCTCCAAGATCCTAGCTACCAGTCGCTTACGTTGCTACTCATATACAAAGAATTTTCATAAACATGGAACTATACAGAATGCATTGTCTGGTTCCTTTCATTCAGCATAATTACTCTGGGATGCATTCATCTTCATTGTTTATTTATTCCTTTTTATTATTGAGGTACCCCTCTATGTAAGCACCACAACTTATTTATCCACTCAAGTACTGGTGGATATTTGAGTTGTTTCCAATTCTGGCTATTACAAATAAAGCCACTTTGAAACCTTGTGTCTTTATATGAACATTTACTCACAATTCTCTCAAGTAAATGTTTAAGAGCAGAATGACTATATCCTAGGGTAGGTGTGTGCTTAACTTTGTAAGAAACTTCCACACTTCTTGACAAGTGCCATTTTACATTCCCACTTCCCACATGACAGTTCAAATACATCCTCACCATCATTTAGTATGGCGATTTTTGCATGTGTCTTTTTAATTTTGCCTACTACAATAGGGTAGTGTAGTGCTTTTAATTTGCATTTCCCTAATGACTAATGGTGTTGAGCATCTTTCTATGTATTTGCCATACGTTATGTCTTTACTAAAATGCCTGTGGAGATTACTTGCTCTTTTTGCTAGTAAATTAAAGATTCTTGACATGGTCGATTCAATAGATGCCTCTACAACAACTTGCAAATCTGTTCCCTTCTGTCAGTTCTTTTTTCATCATATTAATAGTGCTTTTCAACATGTAGCAGTTTTTAATTTTGATGATGCGCAATTACCAGGATGTTCTTTTATGGAAAGTGCTTTTGGTATGGTATATAAGAAATCTAAAGGCCTAAAGGATTGTTTTTGTCTAGCTCTATAGTTTTAGCTTTCAAATTTAGAGTTGTTGAGTATGATCCTCTATTTCACTAAATATGCTGTGCAACTTGTTGAAAATCAGTTGCCCAGACATGTGTGGGTCTACTTTTGAATTTGTTCTGCTCCATCCATGCCTATCTTAATACCAATTGAGTTTTAATTACTGTAGCTTTAAAATGTTTTGAAATCATGTAGTGTCATTTCTCTAACTTAATTTTCCTCATTTTAAATGTTTTTTCTTACTCTAAGTCCTTTCCATTTTCAGAGGATAAAGCTTTAAAACCAGTTTGTCGATTCTAACCCCTATCCCCAAAGCTAGCATAATTTTTACTGGAATTTTATTTAATATATAGGCCAATTTGAGGGTAAGTGACATCTTAATAATTCTGAACTTTCTGATTTATGGGTATGGTATATTTCTCCAATTATTAGATTTCTAGTTCTCTGAGCAATGCTTTGTATGTGTCACTATTCAGTTCTCTCACATCTCTTGCCAGAATTATACCTAAATAGTTCATATTTTTTGGTGTCATCATAAATGGCATTTAAAAAAATTCAATTTCTGATTGTTCCTTGTTAGTATATAAAATACAACTTTAAAAAACTGACCTTTTAAGCTGCAGCAATGCTAGACTCATTTATTAGTACTGGTAGCTTTGGGGTGGGGGAGGGGAGATTCTACCTGATTTTCTATAGAGACAATCAGGTCATCTGAGATTAGAGCAAAATACATATGGTATTAGCTATAGATTTTTTTGTAGATGTTAAGATACAGAAAATTATACTGATCTTTTCCAACTGTTACATCAACCATGCATTTCTGGGATAAATATCAGTTGGAAATTACTATAGAAGGAATGTTTGTTTTCACACAAATTCATGTTGAAGTTCTAGTACCCATTGTGAGGGTATTTGCCATATCTGGATATACATCCATTCCTGGTAATAATAATCAGCAAACTAAGAAGGGAATTTCCTGAACCTGATGAGGATTACATCTCAGGGTAACCTTAGAAAATGTAGAAAAGGGGGCTTAGAGGGCAGCAGTCAAACAATGTGTCCAAGAATATGAGCTGTAAAGGTAACCTTCCAGGTTCTAGTACTGCTATATACTGGCTGTGGAGGCCTGACAACTATCTTCTAACCATTTGGCCTCAGTTTTCACATGTATCAAATGGAGCACCATCTTCATATGGTTTTTGGCACGAGAACTAAATATAAAGTAGTTCATTAAAAGGCTTCATTAGCAAAGGACCTGATACAGAGAAAAAGCACAATGAATATTGCCATTCATATTATCTGAAGCTCTGAGTGGTCCCAAACAAGTCTTGTTTGTCCTACCAAAGGTTTTGGTCTTGGGTGGCTTCCCTAAGGGATCTAAATGGCTGTCTTGAAACTGACCTTTAGACAACTGACTTTTGCATTTGTAGTTCTCAGTCCATTTTTGAGGACTGGGGGACAAGGGAACTGGCATAAATTCTTCCCCAAAGACACAGACATTCCTGTTTGATCTTGCTCATTGTTACCACTAAGGGAAAAAGGCTTGTCAGCACCATTGTTGGTTTTATTGTTATGGTCACCTGTCTGCTGAGCTGGAGCAAAGGGGTCAGAATCAAGTAGAGATCCTGTCTTGGAAAGTAGAAAAGTTAGGATGAGAAGTCACCAGCATCCTGGTACATATGTGTGGCTTACTTGAAGCAGGATTAAGTATGTAACATTGTATTTCCTAAGCAGTTGAAAACCTAAGATTGTAAATGTTCAATCTAAAGTGTCTTTAGTTTTTGAGGCTGAGGTGATTAATTCAATGGGATTACAATTTTCAAAATGTCAGCAATTCTTGGCATGAAATTTTTGTCATCATATGGGAGAAAGGACTAAAATAGTGCCTATGTCCACGTGTGATACATGGAAGCAGCTTAATGATTTCACTTTACAAACTCAAAAGGTAGTTCTTTCCTGCTTGTTTATAACCTGACATTTATTAGTTAAAATAAATGAAATTGCAAGTGTGGGGTGGGAGTAGTGAGGAGAAGGGAAAGAAATGTAAAGATTGAAGTATCCAGGTCTTGAGCCTGGAACACTTACACCCAAACTCATCTGAGTAAGATGAGATGGCAGTATCTGGATGGGAAGTTAGATCTAAAAAAAAGAAAGAAAGAAAAAGAAAAAAAGAAACCAACAGAGAAATAAAACAAGATGAGAAATTTTTAGGGGGAAAGGATGTCCTGAATGAACTCTACAGATGCAGGTATTGTGGACTCTGTCCTCACCCCAGACACTGAACTACAAATCCCAGCGTCCTTAAGGAAAGCATGCTGGGACCTGAGGGTAGAGTTAAGGAGCAATGTTTGGGTATAAAACCAGATATGTGGGCTTTGGAGGGGGGCATCTCTTGCCCTTGCAGTTTGTCTCTTGGGTTTTCACTGGTTTTCAGGGTGCTATTGGAGTTCCAGGTCAGGAGAACTAGTAGGATACATTAACCAACTTATCTCTCTTTCTCTTTTTTCCAGGAGTTATTAATTTTCCCTTTCTCTTGTAAATAAAGCCATTATTAACTTTTGTGTGTGCCTGCAGTTGAATCTTAAGCCCATTTAAGCACTAGGTGAGGACTCACAGTCAGGTAACCCAATATGAATTGGGGTGCTCTGAGAGTTTATCAAAATGAGTTACTATTATTTAGGCAAGATCAGGTCATAGAATTTACCAGTGACTGGATAGAATAGGAGACACAAGTCTAGAAGCTTGAGTACTTCTCTTCCCAACTCATTTAAAGGACAACTATCTTCATGTAATTTGTTCTAATCCATAAGTAAAAAGGTTGAATTCACACAAGCCCCCTTTGTGCTGAACAGTGTCACCAGAACTCCCATGTGAGTAGGCCTTTATTTATTAACCTGAGTTACTTTTGAAAATACAACATACAGATGACTCCATAAAATTTGGAAAGATTATGATAATCTAATAAATACTTTAAAAAAATAAGATGCATTTTTTGGTACTACATGAAAATTATCTGGTGGTAAATTAACATTCTACTCCTATTCTTAGGAGCTAGGAAAGAGGGGGACTGGGTAGGACACTGTGCATGGTACAGCAGGAAATCAGCACACACAGTTTTTATGGCCTGTCTGCTCTGAGTTAATTTTTTTTTTTAAACTCAAGGACACGTCTGAAGGAGTGTGGGAAGCCAGCATTATTATCTGTAGACCAGATTCAATACAATGGGATGTGCTTGAAGCCAGGTGTCCAGGAGAGTGATGATGAGCTACTGGTAGTGGTGAAGGCCTGCTTACTGCTGTACTGTCTTGGTTCAATTCACTATAGAAAGCCAGTTGGAAATGAAATGTTCAGTTGGCTTCTTTGGGGTGTCAACCCTCTGTCTTCCAGATTGCCAGCTATCTGATTAAAATACACCTTAAAGATTCAATTCCTGCCTTTACTTTATTGGCACTTTGTGGTGATAAGCAGCCTGAGCTCCAGACTTCCAGTTACACTATCATGTATTTTCCCTTTACTCTTAAGGGTAAGCAAGTAATCTGAGGACTGTGAAATCCTGGAGGAAAACCCCTTCCCAAGACTGTGTCTTTAGTCTCTGAATTTAAAAGTTTCTTCACACAAAGACAAAGGTTTACCTCCCATTGGAAATACAGACATTAGTATAAACCCAATAGCTTTTGTAGCTACAAGGGCATATTTGTAGTTTTGTTTCTCTATCAAAACAACTAGCATTCACAAGAAGGGGGAGAGGATAGGGAGCAAAGGGGAGAGAAAGAAACCACCTTATCCTTTAACTATTTTCACAATTAAATTACCCAATGACCTTTGGGCAAGTACATTCCTCAAAACACAATGAAAATGTTTGCAAATGCCTTCAAAGCATTCCCATGACATGTACATAACTCCTGTAACATCAATATACTTAGTGGCTGCAAACAGAATGAATACAGAAAATAATGTATGTTTAAGTGATATCTGATCTAAGCCTTCCAAATTTTTTGAATTTAGGTAGGACCATTTTACCTGGTGATTTTTTTATAATGATTCTAAGATATTATCTTAGCCTAAGGAAATCATGGTTTCTGGATAGAGCTCAAATTCCCAGTTCTTTCTGCTCCATGTTATTGATACAAATCATGAATCTGTGCATCTAAACATTTAATTCCTCCTCTTCCTTCTACCTTAAACACATCAGTGTTTGATGAGTAAGATTTTAAAAAAGAAAATGAACATATATTAAATTTTCTAACACCCACATTCCAAAATAAAAAATTACCACACTGACAGTAGTTAGCAGTTTTCATAATTTAATGAAAAAGTATTGGTAAAAAGGTGACATTTGAAAAAAGACTGAGTTTATCTTGGAAAACTGGACTATATAAGACAAAATGAAAAAAATTAACAAAGGTTAAGAGGTAATACTTCAAACAACAGCAAAATGTAGCAAATACATTTTGGGGCAATTGAACTTTATACAACTGAAGGCTCCTTCATTTAGCTAGGAAAATTCTGTAAAAATATTACAACTATATTTCCCTGACTGAAATTAGTCAATACTCTTCCCAATGGCATTATACATGGAATTTGGCTGAAGCACTTTTCAATGTTTGCTTTTCTTCCCACTCACTCAGAATTGAAAGGCATGAAAGGACATAGGCTACTGCACTGGCCTCTAACAGAAGGAATTCACAACACAGCTCCATTATAATTTCATTATTATGAAGGTGTATTAGAATCTACCCCAGAAGAACTCAAAGAAAAAGCACAGAAACCTAGTGCATAAATTGGAGAAATTCTCTTCCTCATTTTGGATAATCCATAACTCTTCCATTCAAACAAAATACAGGACACCTATCACACATACTAGAGCATGTTCACACATGTATACAGGCACAAAAGAAACATTCTGAAGATGTAGCCAAAAGAGAGGAAAAACATAGAAGTTGTCAAAAAGGGAGGGGAATAAACCCAAGAGCAAATGAACCCATTAACAAGGCTGTAACAACAATAGTGGAGAGAGACCTGCTGAGTTTCTCCTAATGACAGAGAGGAGGTGGCCCCAGCCTGTATCAATGGGCACCTAATGTAGCTTGGCTGTTTCACCAGTAAGCAACTTAAAAAATCTAAAATGGCCTTTTAAGTTTGAAAACTCCCACTACACTTTCCCAAACTAGAAGAGAATATTAATTTAAGGCTAAGAAGAAAAGAGAGCAGAGAATTATAGTCAGCTTCACATTTTGAAAATTGTAACATCTTCCCCTTCAGTAAATGGGAAGCAGACATGTTAATCCCCACCCCCATGTGATTATTCTCTTCCTCCTAGAAAGTAGTCAAGGCTGATAGTTTGGGAACAGGTATAAGCAACTTCTGAAAAATGGCTCCAGCCTTTTTGTTTGGGAAATTGCCTTGGATTCAAAGTTGGTACAAAGCTAAATTATATCCATGTGTTAAACACATGCTTTCAAATTCTGTTTGATAATAAAAATCTGTTTCAAAATTAAAGCAGGTAAGAATACTTAACCTCTGTGCACTTTACTATATTTTTAATTATAGCTCAATAAAAATTTTATAAACATTAAAGCAGGTATACAAAAACTGTCAGCCAAACTTATTTAAGTTGAACTTATTTGAAAACAGTAACACAAAAACCCTGACCTGGTACAAATCCCCCAGAAATGGTCTCACTTTGGGAAAGGCTCTGGGATCCTTCACAAATGCCTAAACTGAGAAAATCAGAGCATTTTCCTTAGAAGTAGTACTTTTGTACTTTTGTAAACACTATCCACAAGTTAGCCTTTTATGCTTGTTAGCTGGGCGAAATAGTTATAAGTGCGTCCCCAGCAAGTCTAGGAACAGGCACTGGATACTTGAAAGCATCAGGAGTACTGACTCAGTAAGTTAAGATACTGTGAAAGGAACTCAACCTTGTGCAGAGCAAAGGAAGAGGGTAGTGAGTATGACAGTATCTGAGATGTTGGTTCCTGATTTTTCCCCAAAGAGGGCTTCCAGAAACCAGTAGAATTAGAAACGTCCTTATACAGAACTCTGGGAGTCAGATGCTGTAGCTTCAAAAGATAAGTCATCTTAGTGTCTGATAACCATGGTCTCTTGCAAATGCATTAACAATGCAAGGACCATTAACATGTATGCTCATAAATGTGTTAATGTAACTAGAAAGCTGCCCTCTAGTATTTACTGAGCAAATACTCTGGGCTCAGGTGTTCTTAATAGCCTCTGGCAAAAACCTTCAGACAGTCTGCAATTTTTATAATATATTCATGAAAATTAGACTTGAAATGGTCTCAAAACTGGAAGTCAGTTTATTGTGGAAACATTCTATCCTCCTTACTACATTTACTCCAAAAACATATTAGAATCAGTTTGGTGTATGAGTTTTCCCCAATGTAAGAGGGAAAGGCAAAGGTTATTCTTGGAATTTTAAAATCACCTCTGCATTGAACTATGGGAAAGGGGATGTGGCTTGCATTTACTCCGACAATCCCGTCTAGAGTCATGGGGAGGATTTTCCCTGTCTGAGTTATCTCTTCGTACCCTGACTTTTTCTTTATTCCCATCACTTTCTGGTTCTGAATCACTCAGCTCCAAATCTGGGCAATACCCATCGTTTTCTTGATATGGAGCTTTCCCTGCAGAACGCCTGAAAAACTGCTTACCCCATAGCTGCTCTTTGGGGTTAATATTCTTGGTTGGCTTCACATAGCATTGGAGGTCCTCTGTGGGCCTAACCCACCTGTTGGTGGCCTCCTTAAAGGACCTGCTGAAGTGTTCCACAGTAGCTTTTCTAAAGCTGCTCTGACTGGTCAAGTGGGAACTAAGTACAGACTCACGGTCACTGAATAGCTCACTAGAACTATCTTTTTGGGTGACATTCCCTGACCAGCTGCTCTCCAGGCCATTGGATTTTGTAAACTTGGAGCTATGCTGGCCTTTCCCATTACCAATGGAAGACTGCCCATGAAGGGCAGCCTGAAGGACCAGAGGCTTACCCACTGACTGCCCATGACAGAACTCTGGAGGAGTTCTCCAAGCAGGACTAGGATCTACTGCTTCACTCCTAGAATGGCCAAGACTGGCCATCAAACCGTTATTCTTGCTCTCTAGTGGATACTTTGGGTATGACTTCATTCTCATTTCTAGTGACTCCTGCGTGCTCCTTATATTGAGAACAGGGGGGCTGCTTTCAGGAGAGAGGGGTCCGTGATCAGGCTCTGTAGAGCTGTTTCTGCAGTCTTCCGAGGCTGATCTGGGCATTTTTAACTTTAAGGTAATTCTTGGCGGTGGGTAAAACAATGAGTTTTCTAGTGCATTTGTCAAAGGAAGTCCTGAGATCAAAAAGAAAGATTCATTTTAACAACTGATTTTAATAACAGAGTACGTGCTGATGGCAGAGAAAGTTCACATACCCACTCTTCAAACTGTCTAACAAGCACTTGTTTTACACCCACACACCCACACCCACATACCCCATGATATAGTGAGTAGAACAAGAGATTTGGGTGGGGTGGAAAACTCAGCAAAGCCACTGTTTGCTAGGTGATTATCAACCTGTTCACTTCTGCTCTCTCAGAAAATAAAATGATCATGAACACGATTGTGCTGCCTCCTACACCTCTATCTCTGATGGCCCTTCCATTTCTGAAAAGAATCTCACTATCAATGGCTTAGAACAAGGTCTCCCTATTTGTGTGTCTGTGTGGGTGCAGGGATAGATATCACACATCACTTAGGATGCATCGCCTTAAATGGGTATTTCACACTCTACCCTCTAATCTCTCCAGATCTTCCTAAAGCAAGTCAAATACAGTCTGGATTAGCACAGGGGCAAGAGTCTGTAGGTATGTGTTTTAACTGGGCTTTAAAAGAGGTGGCAGGGGGTGGTTACAGTTCATTTTATGTCCTTAACCAAAAACAATTTCATGGAGGCATGGAACAGATTTTGTAGTAGCAATGTCAGAGAAAAGAATCATGACATTGCTGCCAAAGGTCTGCTAAAGGTTTAGCCTGAGTAGTACTGGCAAACAGTTACCTGGTTCATCACTTGAAAATCTTAACAGGTTTTCCTCCTATTATTTTGAGTGCTCTGAACTAAAAAAGCACTACCAAACTACCAAAAAAGTCCTTGCATATGGACTTGACATTTGGTCATTATCATTTTACTGTAGTCTCATAAAAATGGCCTATAGAAAGGACAACTCTTAGGTGCTTCAGTGGGTAGCATTTATTCTGTAAGGGTACACACCGAACACTCACAGCTCCTGTCTCTACTAGAAGCTGCCATCTGCTAATGCCAAAACCATAAGAAAATTTGACTCCCACCAATCAGAAGTCATATAGTCTAGGGGCCAATTTCCTCCACATGCAGAGGCTCCTTCCTGCTCTGCCCTGGTTCTTGTCTTTTCCATCAGTGGCTGGCTCTTGCAGGAGATGGATTCTGTACATCCTGCCAATGATTGCTGGCTGCCCAGGCTCTGGCCACTGACCTCTGTTTTAAATGAGGTACATGGGGTTAAATATGTCACTGAATCTGTTGTTATCACTCCGGTCAAGCTCCCTACCCTTAGGGTACTGTAATTATGCTCACCAGTCTCTTTCACCAGCATATCCTGCAGGGAGGGGCGCTGTCTTTCTGGCTGCTCTGTCATCTAGCTCAGTTCTTAGTCAACAAGTTTTAGAGATTTTAGTTAAGTATTTGTTTTAGCAGACTATTGTTAAGATGTGTAACCTTGGTATTCAATGTTTTCTGTAAATTGAGGTTAAATCCTATCATACTCATTTCTAAATAAATCTGACACTTATAAAATAATTTCATGACTCCAACTAATGACTCCTAAATTCTGTCAGAGACCTGAACTTCCCCCAGACCCACAGAAGTTGACAATGAAGTGGGCAATGTTCTATCAGGTTTGGACTAGGGCAAATGAGATATAAGAATTTCAAAAGATTTTAAGCAGAATAACTGACATAAAATTTAAATTGTTAGAGAGGATGTAACCAGAGTCTACATATTAGATAGGACATCTGTAATAGAGAGATTACCTGCAGCAATTTCCTGGTTAGCAAGCTGGACTTGCAAACTGAAGATTTGTTCTTGCAGTTTGGTTTGTGACAGTTTCAGCTTCTCTCGCCTGCTTATCATGTAGCACAGATTTCGAACCTGAAAGCCCAACCCCCAGATAAGAGATTTTTGTCATGTTATACAAACCCAACATCTGAAATTGGTTGGCTAAAATTAAGACAACTAAAGTCACCGGGGATGGGAAGTGGGATAAGAAAAGATAAAACGATGAGAGCCATATAGCATGTAGCATGGTCAATCATGGGATCACAGCTCCCATATCAATCAGTTGCACACGAAAAATATTCCAAAGTCACCACCTGAAATCATTTTCTCTACATTGCTATTGGCTCAGTATTTATATGCAGAGCCAGACTGGGAAGCATGAATGTTGATTTAACATTTTACCCCTATTTTTAGATACCTGACTACAGATGATGGCAATGCTACTTACATCCACTATGGTTTTCTAATGAATGTTGGACCAGGAGATTGAACATCTGCTGGGAAGACTGAAGTGGCTTTTTTACTCACACTTTGAGCTCAGCCAAATTTCCACAACCATAGGGTGAACTCCTCACTTTCTCATATACCCCACCATGGACAAATTACTCAACCTCTTTGTGCCCCAGTTTATCGATCTGTAAGAACCATTTTAAGATTAAATGAGTTAATACTTATAAAATGCTTGAATAGGGTCTCCCTGGTGGCATAGGGGTTAAGTCTCAGCGCTATTATGCTACTACTTCTGTGGCCTGAGCTTGATCCTTGGCCAGGGAGGTGACCCACATGACACAACAGACCTCTCCTGTCTCACCCACTGCTCCCCTCAGCAGTGTACTTCAGTGTATTTCTGTTCCTCACCCTCTCTGGTGAACCCTCTCACGCTCCACCTCTGGCCTACACCCCAGTTCTTCTACGCACAAATAAATCTTTTTTTAAAATAAAATACTTAGAACAGTGTTGGTACATAGTAAAGGTTATATATGCACGTTTCAAATTTTACAAAGTCAGCCAAATCTATCAGTCCCCTTCCAAATTATGGTAGCAGAGAGGAAAAAACAAGCCATCTCTATAACTGTACTTGATTACAAAACTCTCCAGACAAACACAACACAGTGCCTAACATATTCTTGAAACTCTGCTGTTTCTAATTTAATGCCTACCTACTAATACCCACCTACTGCAGTGGCATTCAACCAGGGATGATTTTGACTCCAGGGGGTGTATAGTAGTCTGGAAATGCTTTTGATTGTCACAACTGAGTATGTGTATGTGTTGGGGGAGGGAGGATATGCTACTGGCATCTAAGGGTGGAGGCCAGGGCTGTTGCTAACATCTTATGTTTCCTACAACAATGAACTATCCTGCCCAAAATGTCAACAGTGCTGAGTTTGAGACACATGACCTAGTATTTTCCTGAATAAAACAAAAATTCTTTTTCAGTCTGCAGTCTTATGTCAATAAAATGTACCTGAGTCAATTTAGGTTCAATAGTGAATAAAAAGTAAGCCAAATTGAGTATTTCATGTTTAAGGTTCAGAGGACTCTCCAATTCTCTGAGTATGTCTGCCAAATTTAAGCAGAGCCCAATGTCTGGGGCTAATATTAAAGCAGATGATAAGAAAAGACACAAAATACCCCACTATAAATGGGATTAACTTTTTGTTTTTAAGCTGGAAGTGGACCTTCACGTCTATGTAGACCAAGACCTAGAACACGAGTCATAGCTGGTGACCTTACCCTCTCTAGGTCTTGCCGTAGATGCATGAACATTCTCATGCGAGTGTGAATACTCTCCTCTTTTGGCTGTACCAGGCCATTTTCTTCATCCTCTTTTGGAGGAAATAATGGCTTATTGAAGTTACTTTTCCGCTTCAGCTTCCAGTAGTTATAGATGAAGTCCACAGTTAGTGTCGGCAGCCCCAGCTCTTTGGCTACATCTTCCACACGGACCAGGGAATAGAACTCCTCCTCTAGCTCCCGAAGCTTCTGTGCCCGTAGGCTGGTTTTCTCACTTTTGGCTTGGCTTTGTTCTGTAGCCCTGTGTGAGGGGAACTCCGGATCTCCAAGTTTTTGTCTGTTTTGGCTGTGCTTGAGGCAGTATGACCTGAACTTCACTTCATCTCCTTCATCTAGGATGGTCTTCATCTCGAGGCTGTGCTCAAAGGCACAGGTGACATGGAAGGCAGTTATGCAGCTTTTCACGGAGCACTGCAGGAAGAAAAGATACATACACAGGATTGGGTGGGATGGTACTCTTTTTAGAGTACCTGGTTTTCTACCTTCATTATCACTGTCTCCCAACACCACTTCTACCTTTCTTCTCTTTAAAGAAAAAAAAAAGGTTTAATTTATTTATCCATACAATATTGGGGTGTGGGCTGAGAGGATTCACCAGAGTGGAGAGCAGAACAGGTGGAATGACTAAAATACACTGCTGAGGGGAGCAGTGGGTGAGACAGGAGAGGTCTACCACACATGTGGGTTACCTCCCTGGCCAGGGATCAAACTCATACTGCAGTGGCTTTGGGTAGCTTCGTAGTGTTGTGCTTTAACCCTCTGACTACCAGGGAAGCCCTCCTACTTTTCAAATAAGTGCTTATCTAGCCACTCACTGCATTCCTGGACACGCATCCCAGCTTTGGATAGCTCTACTGGAAAACTCTGTTTAGATTACATTGAAATATATACCCATAAAACTTAACATTTATTTGAAAAGCTTCATAAAAATGAGGAGGATGAAAATACAAAAGAGACTAGACAGTAATTTAAAAGACAAGTAGCAGAAGACATTTTAAAAGATTAGAAATACTGGGTATATATTTTGTTGCTTAATAACTGATAAAAATGTGGGAAGAGAAAGCAAAAGAATTGTTTTCTACTCAAGGGGATGAATGTGTGGCATAAAAATGATATTATGGGGAAATTGAAAATGATCATGTCTCTCTGGTCAAATCTATAGAGCGTAGAGACAAGTATAACTGACTCAAAATCAAAGGCAATATACAAATAAGAGCTGGACAGCTGGATGAAAATGGAATGTCCTTAGGAACTTCTGTCATAAAATCCATCTAGCTTCAAAAAAAGAACATATATTTGATGTATTCTATTAACTAACCTCCCTTTCTACATCTCACCTATTTCTTCTGTAAGCATTTAAGGTGATGGAGTATTGTCATGCCCTTTAAAAAAAAACAAACCAGCTTTTAAGAGATATTCTTTTTTCTTTTTTTCTTTTTTTCAAGATTTATTCATTCATACAGAACTGGGGTACAAGCCAGAGGTGCAGGGGCGGTGAGAGCATTCACCAGAGACAGAGTGGGGAGCAGAACAGGCAGCTTGATGAAGTACCCTGCTGAGAGGAGCAGCGGGCTAGTCAGGAGGTCTGCCATATCACCCCCCTAGCCCCGGTCACCTCCGGGGCTAGGGTTTGAACTTGCACTGAAGCGGCTGTGGCTTGCTTGCAGTGCTACATCCTAACCCGCTGCGCCACCAGGGAGGACCTGAGATATAATTTTCATGCCATAAAACTCACCACTTTTAAGTATACATTTCAATGGTTTTTAGTGTATTTACAAAGTTGTGCAACCATAACCACTACGTAATTCCAGCATGGAATCACATACTGTGTGGCTGTTTTTATCTGCCCTCTTTTATTTTTAAAGATTTATTTATTTATTCATATAGAACTGGGGTACAGGCCAGAGATGTGGAGGGTGAGAGGACCCACCAGAGACAAAGTGGGGAGCAGAACAGGCAGATCAACAGGCACACTGCTGAGGGGAGCAGCGGGTCAGGCCAGGAGGGGTCTGCCACACAATGTGGATCTCCTCCAGGGCAAGCGGGGATCGAACTCATGCGGAAGTGGCTTAAGCTTCTTAGTGCTGTGCTTTAACCCACTGTGCCACCAGGGAAGGCCCTTATCTGCCCTCTTTCATTTAGCATGTTTTCTAGGCTCACCTATGTTGTAGCAGTTAAAAAATTATGGTCAGGCCCTCCCTGGTGGCGCAGCGGGTTAAAGCACAGCACTGAGAAGCTAAAGCCACTTCCGCATGAGTTCGATTCCCGCCTGCCCCGGAGGAGACCACATGGCGTGGCAGACCTCTCCTGACCTGCCCATCTCTCCCCTCAGCAGTGTACTTCGTCGATCTGCCTGTTCTGCTCCCCACTCTGTCTCTTGTGAAGCCTCTCACCACCCATGCACCTCTAGCCTGTAACCCAGTTCTGTATGCATAAATAAATAAATCTTTTTAAAAAATTATGGTCAAATATTATTCCATTCTATGGCTATACAACATTTCTTTATTCATTCACCAGTCTATGGACATTTGGGTTATTTTCACTTGTTGGATATTATGAAATATTGCTGCTATGAACATTTGTGTACAGTTCTTGCGTGGACATATGTTTTGCTTGTTCTCTGGCAATGTGCAACAGAGTTGCCCAATGAAAGGTTTGGGCCCTTGTCCTCAGCTTCTAAGAGGCAAACTCTAAGTCCTTGGAATGTCCTGTATGTGTGTGTGGGGGGGGGCGGGACTAGAATATGTCTTATATTCTGTGCTAACAATGTGATTTATGGTGGGGGCTTTGGGCAATGTGATTATGAACCTCACCTTTGCAGGGACTGGAGACTAAGTTTAGACATGTGTCTATGAGGTTAACTTCTACTAAAAGCTCTGAAAACCAAGGTTTGGGTGAGCTTTCCTGGCTGGCAATAGTTTATGTGTACTGTCATACATCATTGCTTGAAGACAGCAGCACTTCCCATGTGACTACTTGGAAACGACAACTGGAAGTTATGCCTGGTTTTCCCCTAGATTCTGCTTTATGCATCTCTTCCTTTGACTGAGTTTAATCTGTATTCTTCCACTGTAATAGCTTCCTGTGAATACAATGGGTTTTCTAAATTCTGTGAGTTTTAGTGAATTATTAAATCTGAGGGTGTTTTTGGGGACCTTTCAAACTGCAGATTTGTACTATAAAGTAGAATTGCTTGGCCATATGATAACTCTATATCTAGCTTTTTGAGAAATAGCCAAACTATCTTCTACTATGACTGCACATTTTATATTCTCACCAGCAAGTCACAAGTGTTTCGACTTTTCTGCATTCTTGCCAGTAACTGCTATTGTATGCCCTTTTGATTACTACTACCCTAGTGAGCATAAAGTGGTATCTCATTGCAGTTTATTTACTTTTAAAGGGGGAAAAAGAGATAATTTTTTATATATTCAAACAAGCTTTTAAAATACCTTCATCAGAAGGAAAATGTTCCCTGTACACATTCACATATGTAGGGGTAATTTCTATTGGAGGAGCATTAGATCAGACAGTTGGCTAGAGTACAAATCTTTAAAAGGACACCAGAGCATTAATTTATGAATTAAGGTACTTCTTGTCCCTCTAAAGAAAACTTTTGTCATTCCCCCATAGTGTATCCTCCTCAAAAGTAGTTGACACCTGGCTGGGAACACCAAGGGCCTGATGCATATATTCTCAGGAGTTTGTGTTTGCTACAGAGACAGTTTCCAGCCCCTAAAAATCCATGAACAGACAAGTGGATAGTATCAGAGCAATTTTCTCAAAATTTGGTCACTGAAACAATGTCCTAAATTGTTTAAGTATAAAACATTCTTCAAGTTTTGTATATTTAAACTCTAGCACCAACAGTGGCCACCAGCCCTTCTGTTCTCTCATCCCTAAGTGTTTGCAAGATCAGAGGGGAGATATCACTTCTGTTACTTGACTTTCCCTGTGTTTTATCTGGCTTCCCTTAACAGACTGTAAGCACTATGGTTATTTGGAGGGAGGCTGATTCCAGGTCTGCAGCAAGAAATCTACAGGATGAACCAAACAGCAAGGAACCTCACAAAGCACCTATAGTCACAGTCTTTATGCTACGGCCCTTTTTCTGTGAAAGAGGTCAGCAGGAAAATTTAACTACAACCCACCTGAAGTTCCTATGCAGCAGGTCTGGGGAATGGAAAGTCAGTCCTTTCCCTCTTACCAACAAAGTCACCTTGCTGCATTTGGAATAAAAAATAAGCCTATTATGGAGGGTTAACTCTTCTGCTTTTGTGGAGGTAACTGGCTCTCCCAGCCCCATCAAACTCTGTCTTCCACTCCTACAACTGCTGCTGGTAGGGGCACCAGCTAGTGCTTCTTTTTGAAGCAGCTGAATTCCCTCAGCCAAGATATCTCACAAAACTTTATATACATACCATATTCAACAAATGTGCTTATGAGAATGACTTCAAACCTACTCACTAGAATATACCCATTCAGGTCCTCCCTGGTGATGCAATGGGTTAGGACGCCAACACTGCAAGCTAGCCACAGCCACTTCAGTGAGAGTTCGATTCCTGGCCCTGGAGGTGACCCACACGGCATAGCAGACCTCTCCTATCTCACCTGCTGCTCCTCTCAACAGTGTACTTCAACAATCTGCCTGTTCTGCTCCCCACTCTGTCTCTGGTTAATCCTCTTACTGCCCCTGCACCTCTGGCGTGTACCCCAGTTCTGTATGCATAAATACATCTTAAAAAAAAAAAGAATATACCCATTCAGATGTATCTTCTTCTACCAAAATGAGATGCACTTAGTTTAGCACAGGGTCATCTGTCAAATTATCCAGGAACCCAAGTTCATCCATTAGTCAGCGGATGAGCCACAAGAACATAGGTAGGCCTAGCTATTTTAGAATTGCATTTTTTCCCACCTATGTCAGTGTGGTGACTGAAAAGAGTAAGTTGAAGGTTCCATGGAAACATCCAAAATAGGCATTCCAGAAATGATCTCAGAGTGGGAGGTTTCTGGAGAATGGCAGGAAGAGAGGAATTTAGGGAGATAAGAAGGGAGGAGACAGGAGCCGGTGAGCATGGCCAATTCTGTGGTGGCCCATTCTACCTTTTCATGGATACTTACCTGAATACAAGCCCCTGTCTTCAACTTGCACAGACTGCATACTAAAGCCCAACGACTGGGTGGAATGTGAGAAACCTTTGTTATGGGCTCCATTCTTTCAGGGCAAGCAATGCTCACCTACAAATAAAACATCACCGTAAACCAGAGACACCAAAGCATTCTAGAAGTACTTTTCATGAACTATAAATTATGTTATTACATGAAGATCAAAAAATAAAAACAATGACATTAACTATGTCCCTGAAGGTTACTATAGAATCAATAATAAATAAAATCTGTCTTTAGCCACTTCTCAGATCTTCAATCATTTCTAGTTATGTAAGCAATTCATATATAGGATGAGAGGCAGGAGTGGAGACCAGTTATGCTTTAATGAATCAAAGGAAGCTACTAAAGAAAGAAATTAAAATTCACAAAATCTAGTACCTATCACATGTTACAGGTGGTGCAATGTATTTTTTTTCTTTCATTTCATCAACAAAGGATTAAAAAACAGACAGTGACAGTTGTTTATAAAGAAGCATGATGTTGTTGGAAAGTTAAGGCAATTGTGTAATGAATAGATTGCAGCAATATAAATACAAAGTATGAGGATGATAGACAGGATTTTAAAACAGAAGTCTTTAAAATAACCTAACTATCAACAGTCTACTCTTTCAGCCAAAGTAGCTTCAAAGTGAAATTAATGGTTGAGAGAGAGGGGAAAGGAAAGGGATGCTTTGAAAAGAAGAGAAAAGAAAAGAAAAGAAGAGAAAAGCAAAGCAAAGCAAAGCAAAGCAAAGCAAAGCAAAGCAAAGCAAAGCAAAGCAAAGCAAAGCAAAGCAAAGCAAAGCAAAGAGAAGAAGCCCTCTCTGGTGTCCCAACGGGTTAAAGCACAGCATTACGAGGCTGTCTGTAGCCATTGTAGCACATGTTCAATCCCCAGCCAGGAAGCTGACACACATGGTGCAGACTTCTCCTGACCTGCCTGCTGCTAACCTCAGCAGTGTATTGTGATACATCTGCCTGTTCTGCTTCCCACTCTGTCTCTGGTGAATCCTCTCACCACCCCCATCTCTGGCGTGTACCCCAGTTCTTGTATACATAAATGAATAAATCTTTAAAAAATAGAATTTTTTTTAAAAAAGAAAAGTCTATCTCCTTATGAAAATATGGGATCAAGCAACTTCTGGTAAAAAGTGCTTTTTTCTCACCTCTCCCCTTTCCCTCTCTTTTTCTTTTCTTTTACATATTACTACAAGTTTCTAAGAAAGAGACTTTAAAATGTGCATAACTACAGAATAAGGATGGTTAAACTAGGCAAGCCATATCCACATCAAGAAACGAAGAGTAGGAAGATCAGAGAGATCTTGAATAGCCTAAAAGGTACAAGAAACCATAAGGAAATGTCAATTGGTGATAAAGGTTTTACTTAAAAACAAAACACAACTATTTCTGAGTTAAATTCCAACTGCTGAGAAAGCCTGCTCTGTTAGCTGGGGGATTTGTGGACAAACAGTGCAGCAAACATGAGAGTTCATTTCCTGTGTCTATTAGCTGGATGTTTTTAGTAAGAAAAAGAAACCACTACTCAAAATATTCTTTAAAATACTAACTTCTGGCCCTCTCTGGTGGCGCAGCGGGTTAAAGCACGCACTGAGAATCTGAAGCCACTTCCGCATGAGTTCGATTCCCGCCTGCCACCTGCCCCGGAGGTGACCACATGGCGTGGCAGACCTCTCCTGGCCCGCCCGCTGCTTCCCTCAGCAGTGTACTTCGTAGATCTGCCTGTTCTGCTCCCCACTCTGTCTCTGGTGAAACCTCTCACTGCCTCTGAGCCTCTGGCCTGTACCCCAGTTCTGTATGCACGAATAAATAAATAAATTAAAAAAAATACTAACTTCTTATCCATAAGAAATCATAACATGTATCGACATTCAGTTTAACTCTGTGAGTTCTATAGTAGATAGGAATTCCTCTGGAACTGACATTAGCAAGAACAAAGTCAGGGAAGTTTTAAAGGAGAATGGATTACTGATACAGTATTTATTATCAGTTCTCCCACAAACGGAATGCTGCAATCTCTGTTGTCTTACAGTTAAACTATCTAACAAATTTGCTAACATGGATAGAGTCTGGAGAAAGAGGATGTTAGTAAAATGTCCAAACAGGTTTTTAAAAAAGCAGCCATAAAAAGAATGGAATAACAATGCCTGGAAGACCTTTTTATTCAACATAGTGAGTATGCAGGTCCTCAGGAAATATCAACACCTAAAGGACCAGATTAAATAATAGGGACAGAGTTTTTAAAAAAGAAGCTCTTAGTCAAATGTTGAGTCCAAGTTCTGAAAAAAGCTTCAAAAATTAAAGGTACCCATAACAGTGGGAAAAAAGAGCTGCAACTCACTTTATTTTCAACAGCCTAAAATTGGAAGCAATTCAAATGTCCATCAAAGGAGAATGGATAAATTAATCATGGTATATCCATAAAACAGATTACTACTCATATATAGAAAGGAATGACTGCTGACATACACTACAAGTGTGCTAGTCACAGAAGAATGCATACTATATGATTTAATTTAGATAATGTTCAATACCATCAACACTAATCTATACTGACAGAAATCAAAAAGGCAGTTGCTCTTAGGTAATGGGGACCCAGATAAGGACTGGAAAGTAGGTCTAAGGGATTTTTCTGGGGTGTTCTCTTGTTACTTTTGGTGTCTCCCCCATCTTGGTCTGGGTTGTGGTTACACATGAAAATGCTACACTTAAGATTTGTTAAGTTAAATATCACTTTAAAAAATCTGTTGCTCATACCCCATCGTTTGTGTGAGTCCTCTCATACAAATTTGCTTAATACTACTGGTATCACCACCTATAAATTACTCAGCATGAGCTTACATGTAAGTTCATTTGCATCCAAGGAAGATGTGAGGGAGTTCAAGATAAAGCATTATTACTCAAGAAACATGGGCCAACATGATTATCTCCATAAAGCCTGAGTGTTCTTGGAAACAATACTTAAGAGCAAATGTCCTTGCAGGCCTAGATGAATTCTTACCTCTGGAATCCACAGGGCACAGCTGACATGAGCCCATTTAGTACCTGTCCTGGTTGTCTTCATAGCTCCACCTTTCTTTGGACATAACAGACACTGAGGATGAATGCCCAGGACACAGGAGCGACACAGCCAGCTACCTTCTGGGACTTTGAGGATACCATAGCAAGCCTGGAGGCACGAGAAGATGGCAGGATGGTTAGCTTTTCTCACCAGGTCTGATGTCTACTCTAGTATGGAGTCACAGACTACCCTCTGCTTTTAGGAGAAAGAGACACATAAGGCAGGACAAATTTATATCTCAGAATTAGTAATTTTGAAACAAAAAAAGCAACTTCTAACATCTGTTCTAAGATCAGCATGTCTTGTGAAAAGTAACTTTAAGGATAACAAGACTCAAAGGAAATACACGAATAGGAGAGCCCATCTATCTGAGTTTTGGGATTACTTGTTCTTTTTTTTTTTTCTTCTTTTCTTTCATTTTCTAAAGTTTCTTCAATGATTATGTATAATTAGTCAATCATATACTTACTGAACAACTTCAACATGTCATATATACTCTTAGAATCAAGAAAAAAGTATTAGAAATAATCAGAACAAAACTTCTGAGAAATAAATGAGCTGATGTTTATAGAGCATAACAGTTCCTGGGGCATACAAGGTACTCAGCAAATCCTAGCAATTATCACTTGGTTGGGCTGAAGAAAAAGAACTTGTGAATAAATCCTGAGTTGAATAGAATACTAATCACAATACTCCATAATGAGTTCTGGATGCTACTTTAAATTCCTTATAGAATAAAGCTGAACAAATATGTGAATTACTGGGTATGGGGAGGAAGATTCTTTTGGAAAACATACTGGGTTCTCTACCTCCAATTTTGCCTAACATTCCTCCTCATACTTCTATTTTCCACATTAGATAGAAAAGATGGGGGCCACCTAGTTCCCCCATGTGGTCTGGTATACCTTCCACATTGACTGATTCATCATGGCAGCTTCAAAATCTTCCCCTGACCCAGGGGGTTCATCCACAGTTCATTTTCAAGCTACAAGTTATCATCATGTTACTCCCAATGGGTCCTTTTTCTAAACTCTTTCTAGCTATACATATCACCACCATACTTCCAGATCTAAATTCCTAGGTTCATATTATCTGCTTTAATTCAACACTGTTATTGGAGTTTGCTAGTCCTTCCTGTAGAGCAGCCCCTGGACTCTGACCTTCCTTTCCATCAAACCACAACTGTCCTATCCAAGTCTTTATCATATGGTATGGATTGATTTATTGCTAATTTCTTTTCTTCCCATTTTACACCTTCAATCCTTCCTCTAAGTAACTGTCACATTCTTACTAAAACAAAGATTTCATACCACTGCATAAAAATGAACTCTAGAAATCCCTCTCCTACCCCCCAATCAAAACCAGAGGTTGGCAAGCCAGTACTTTGCAAAGTATTTTGCAAAGCCAAGAAGCTAAGAATATTTTTCATATTTTAAAAGGGAATTAATAAAAAGGATATGTAACAGGAACTGTATGTGCGGTCCTGAAAGTCTAAAATATTTATTATTCAAACCTTTGAAGAAAGTTTGCTGGTCATTGATCTAAAGCCTGATGTTCCTCACCCACTTTTCAGGTGACTCTAACTCCTTGAGTCTGCTCTACTTCTTGATCCTGCCTAGTTTCCCTCACAAGGTAAAGGACTGATGCTGAACTCTAACTTGGAAACTCTTGCGACAACAGGGCATCACTGTATAAGGTGCCTAACCTTCAAAGATTTTCTTTCTCTGAGATTCAGAAAGTTTGCTAAGGAAATGAAAGCAAATGTACTCCTTATAATAGTTTCCTTTAAACCAGCAGAAGAAAAACCATTGGCTGGTTCTAAGAATATCCTTTATCTTCCAACCATTCAATTGGGTAGAAAATAATTTACTGAGCCTTTATATAGACTTATTCATGGTCAGAAAACCACAGAAACTTATATTCTATAGCGGTTTTCAACCACAAAATAGTGAAGGCTGTGGTCTCTTCCAAGAAAATGACACAAATTAATGGACATATGTTTTACATATAATTCCAGGTGGTTAAAAAGCCAGTGCCAAATATTACCTATATGACAAGTATAAAATTTATGAGCATATATCTTCAGGAAAATTAATTTAGGAATAAGTTTGAGGCCTCACTATCTGGGCTAAGATACAGAAAGTGGAACATATGGAAGGATGTGAGATGGTCTCAATTTTCATATTTTAATGAAAAAAAAAATTAAGTTCATTGTTAAATTCTAAACCTTTCTTCAAATTACTGACTATAAGTGTATTATAGTCACAAAGGACAAGTTGGAATAACATGGTGGGAGTAAAGAAAAAAATTATGTTTAATAAATACAGGTGACAACATGTTCACAATTCTATTAAAGGGGTAAATGAAATCGTCCAGTCACTTTTAAGTCAGCAGAGGGAGCTCTAACCTAAGACGCCCTTTAGAATTCATGTGCTCAATTTGGAAGAAATCTATGAAACTGGCACCAACATTCAGCTTTAAAATATACCAGCTTATAATCTACAAGGCCTGACCAGGTGTTAACATCGTCTCTTTTCCTGTGAGGAAGGGCATCATTTACAATCAATACTGGATATGTTTTAAAAATGGTTAAAGTACCTTTGAAGAAAATGATTATACTAAACTTCAATTTGCGAGTCCAAGGACCTGAAAATAATTTCTTGGCATTTTGTCTCAACTTTACAAAGGACAAACACAGATAACCATTTCCTCTAAGCCTATGACAAATCCACAATCATTTATCTAAAAACTATAGGGTGAGAAAAAAAAATGAGAAACCTGAAAATTTTTAAGATTTTAGGAAAGTTACAAAGCATATAGATGGTACACTGCCTAATCCACCAATGGAAGGAGGGGCACTACTGTTTAATCATTACACAAATGGAACAGATTATAAATAGCTTCACACTGAGTAAGATCTAGTATTGCCCCCCAAATTAGTTGTGGTGTCAAAGTTAAGCAAAAACTTTCAATTTGAGAGCTTTAAAATTTGGAAATGTAAAGAGGGACTATGTACCTGTGTTCTCAAGATCCTTAATGCTTAAATGTTAAAGATTTTTCTCTCTCCACTAAAGATGTGATTCACCAAGATTTACTTGGTGAATGCCAAGTAAAATAAGGAAAATGTCCCAATTGGTTAAAGAATAATTTGAGTACTTTCTAATAGGTTAGGTCACCCAGGGAATTCAAGTCTTAAGCCTTGGTTTTAGTTCCTACCTCTTGTGTTATATTAAATCATTTCAGTCATTATGTAGCTCGAAAGACAAAATCTGTCCTGGCTGAAAGGACAAAGCTGAACTTCCTTAGTTTGTTAGAGAAGGCCTTCCACACAATCCCTCATATTCCTCTTATCCTCTTTCTCCACACCTTCCCTATTCCACCCCACCACTCTCCACACTGCTGAACTTCTGAGTTGCTTCCAACATATTCTGCCCACTTTAACCACCATGTCTGAATATGTTCTCCTCTCTGCCTGAACATAGGCTTTATCTGGCATTTCCTTCTGGCCATTTAAATTTGAGTTTGGATGCTCCTCCTGGAAATTTTCCCCAGTCCCAGACCTCCCATGTACTTCCATAGCAGTATGAACTTTCAGATCCAGAAAAACCTGACATACTATGCTGAATGGCAGTTTGCTTGTACTCCTTACACCAGAGGCTCTGATCTTTCTGAGGGCAAAAATATGCCTGCTTTTTCATCACTGAATGTTTCCCCACCACGCAGCACAGAACTAACACACAGATGGTGCTTTGTATTTCTTTATTCTGTTAAGTCAATAAAATGAATGAAATAGAACAGGTTCAGGAGAGAGGAAAACCATTTAAGGTTAGGGAGTTCAAGAAAGGATTTGAATTAGATCTTAGAAGAAACATGGACTTTGGATAGCTGGAGGTAGGAGAAGACATTAAATTGGGAAACAGTTGAAATATGGAGATAGGATGACGTCAAGAGTGCTTATCACTACTCCCCGAAAACCTTGTTTCACAGGAACATAGTGGTTGTTCAGAAAGAAAAGGAAAGAACTGAAAAGAAGGTTGATATGGTACAGGGGTTAAAGTCTTGCACAATCAGGCTATGGTCAGCCCCTTTGGCATGAGTTTGATCCCCTATCAGGGAGCTAACCCACATAGCTCAATAGACATCTCCTGTCCTGCCCGCTGCTCCCCTCAGCAGAGTATTTCATAGATCTGCCTGTTCTGCTCCCCTTCCTGTCTCTGGTGAATCCTCTCACCTCCTGTGCCCCTTGCCTAACACCCCAGATCTTGTATGCATAAATAAATAAAAACAAATCTTTAAAAATGTAGATATAATCACAATTAAATTAAAAGGGCAGCATGGTAGAAAGAACAAATAAATAGATGTAAAAGCTTGGGCAAAGTCACTTTACCTCTCCTGGTATATTATGGTTGAAACAGATATAGGAGTGCTTTTCACAGTCTTAAAATTC
The DNA here is from genome assembly GCF_000260355.1 of Condylura cristata. NCBI lineage: Eukaryota > Metazoa > Chordata > Mammalia > Eulipotyphla > Talpidae > Condylura > Condylura cristata. The sequence goes on along the minus strand of NW_004567128.1, from coordinate 27,172,438 downwards.
TATAATATTTAAAAGTGGAATGAACCTAGCCTTGAATGGGATATTTGGGAGACAAAAGAGGACTCTGGGTACCAGGATAAGGAATTCAGACCTTCCAGCTGTAGAAAGTATAAACTCACCAAGGTTACCTGATGATGTAACAGGAATTTGACTGAGGAAGAGGGACTCCTAGCCAGGAAGCAAAGAGGCTCCACAGGGAACCTTAGCAGTATTGAACAAGGCAGTCTCAATGGTATAGGTATGAAGTGACACAATAAATACATGGGTTTAGCCTTTGGGGTAAAGCCAGTAAGTCACCTGGTTGATCATAAGGAAGTACTGCTTCTAAAGAAATTATTGATAGACCAAATCTTATTTTCACCCTTAATTGCAAGCTGCTACCACAGATATGGATGCTAGAGATCATTACTTAGCTTTAGAAAGGCTAACCAATGGGGGTGGGTGGTGGTCTCCACTGTCACTAACCTGGTGCACACAGACGTTACATTTATCACAGAACACCATATCATTCCCTTCTTCGCTGTCTGGCGACCGGCACACATCACAGATCACATCTTCATCATACTCTATACCTAGTCCTTCCTCGGTCTCAATAGCATGGTTCATATTTTCATGGCAATGGCGTTCCAGGACTTCTATTGTCTTTTCCATAAGATTCTCATCAACTGGCCCACAACCTGCACAAAAATACAATCAATCAATCTGTAAGTGAGCTGTCATTGCCACCTGCTCTGCTCACCTACTGTGAGGCCAGTGAAGGGGTTGGAGGAACTGTAAAGGATAAAATCATCTTTCCCCCGATCCAAAACAACCTGATTTCAAACTCATGCCAATTTAACCGATTTTCTAAATCATTTACATAACTGTAAGATTTTGGTAGTATACTTCCATATGTGCATATACTTCACTCACCCTCTAACCAAAGTGTTAAGAACTATTCTAGTATTTACTTATCATTACATATTAGTTTCTGATACATGAAAGAAGGGATACATTTTACTATACATCTTATGAGATATAATACTGACCCTTTAAATTTTCTAATTCTTTTTTTTTTTAAATTTTCTAATTCTTAGTCAATATCCTTTAAATCTTTCTGTTTCCTCTTATTCCCATCAGGGAGAACTTTGACAGAACTCTGCAATTTTGAACACCTTAGTTTATAGCATGGTAATAACCAGAATCTAACTATTGGGATGTAGTATTTAAATTTTAGCATATTAGTCCCAATGAGCACATCTAATAGTAATACAAAAAATTTTCATATAAAAAAGTATGACACTATAAAAGAAATTATGATTATCTAATTATACATATAAAATATTTTATTTCTCAAACCTCACTTTTAAAAAATCTCGCAATATTTTCTAGTGGCAAACTATAATACAAATAAGTCTATTAGCATTCACAAATTCTGAAGTTACTTTTTTGTCTCTTAATTCATGTTTTTCCTTTTATATACTTTTAATTCTTCTTAGTCTTCCATACTAAAAAATTTCATATGGTGGATAATGGTAACAACTAAAACTTTTTCTTCTTTGGGGAACTAATAATTTTATGAGAGAACACAGGTATTTATTTTAACAGCTTACAAACTCAAGAATATGTCTCAAAATCCAAAACAAATTTATCCAAGTACTCAACCTCATTTGCAATATAAGATATAAAGAACACTGAAATTCCACATAAACTACATTTTTAATGATATAGCTACCTATGAAACCCAAAACTACCCAAGTACTATGCCTCATTTTTCCAGGCAAGAAAACTGCACATTCATTTTTTTTTCCTGGAGTGATGTCTGGTTAGAAGAACACTTGGATTCAAACACTAATTTCATTTTATATTGGTTATATAAATTTTGACAAGTCATTTATTCTTTTAAGGCCTTTGTTTCTTTATCTAGAAAATAATGATAATACCAGACCCACTAATTTCTTATGACGCTGAGGTGAGGTAATGTTCATGTAATGTTTAATATGTAGTAAGTAATTTTAAAATTCCTTACACTGCTCAACTGAATGTTATTTTTAGTTTAAGCTCTCTGAAGTCTCACTAAAATGTCATTCACCCTATAGAAAAACTTACGGCAATCTTTTATAATTCCTCCAACTCTAAAAGCAATGTGGTATCTTGGATGGGATCCGGGAACAGAAAAAGGTGGAAAAACTGGTGAAAGCTCAATAAAGTTTGGAATTTAATGGCAATGTACCTATATGGGTTTCTTACCTTTGACAAATGTACCAATGATAAAAAGAGATGTTAACATCAGAGACACTGTGTGAAGATTAAGTGTACTAATCATGCAACTTCTCTGTAAATCTAAAACTATTTCCCAAAATAAGTTTATTTAAAAAAAAAAACAAACTCATCCAAAGGGAATTAACTGCAAAATACTAAAGGGAACTTGCTCCATGCTGAAGGCAGCACGGTAATAATTGTATATGGATGATATGGATGATAAGGTTCATAAACAACTATCACTGTATCATTAATCTACTTGCATATTCCCTCATAACAATATTCCTTCTCTGTCAGCCTTTTATTTCTTTAAATTTTTAGTTCCTACTCTAAATTGACCTCCTTCTCTGAGAGGGCAATCCAAGAGAAGCTATAAAATGAAAGCTCTTAAAAACAAGGCGTAAGTATTAGTTACTGGCAGAAAAATAACCACCATTATGCCAAACTGGGTTTAAAAAAATTAATTTTCTATTCACCTGTGTTTAGATCCTTGAAAGAAAGAAAAGGGGGGAGGGAAAAGGAAAACCTGTCGATTCTTGTTGTACTAATACTGTGACATAAACAAAAACAAAATCAAATGAAGTCTTTTCATCTCTCATATGGAGACTTAAAAAAAAAAAAGATGACCCACAGTTACAAAGAACCACTTGGATCTAAACACTGCTCAAAGTGACGGCAGGTTGAAAAGAGACATGTAAATATAAAGGGTTTCCTTTCATCTTAACAGTTTCCAAGCATTGGAATTTATATACTATAAATTTATTTTAAAATTACATTTACTTCCGAATTTTGTTTGCTTGTTTCTGCTTCATTTTATTTTTTGAGAACTGTATGATAACTCTAGAAGTCACTAGAGGTAGTTAAAAACTACTCTAGGGATGTTTTGTTCTAGGCCTGTCATTATTGTTCAGTGCAGCAAAATTATAAGTCTTGCATTGAAGAGTATGGGTCACATAAAACTGCAGTTGCAGCGGGACTGCCTAATGCTGAAGTTGGAGTTTCTTTTCTCTCCATGAGGCTGAGAGAGATGACAGAGGTATTGCTACCCCTGGCCTGCTTGTTGATCAGAGTTCTATTTAGGGCTGAGTCAGGAACTAGCCTCAGAATCCTTCCAATCAGAAATCCAACCAGTTAAGACCACTAACTCTCAGAATTGGGAAACAACCTCATGAGACTTACATGCTATCCCTGATCTCTACTGTTCCCTATAGTGAAGAAAGAAAAGGTCAGATTTAAATTTTGTTGCTCTATTTCAAGGCATTTGTGCATTTTAAGAAATGCCTCATTAAAATAACATCAAAGAGAAAATAAATGAAAAGTCCAGAGAAAACGGAGTCACAGTATGAAAGCAAGTTAAATGGTCCTAACAACTTAAAAAATATTTAGTTTAGTTGAAGAACAACACACTTGTGAGAAAACAACTTACCCATTTGTGCAAGGTCTTCATTGAGTTCCTGGAGCCAGAAGATGTCCATGTCATCTAGGTCATAGCGGCACACAGATGCTGCCAACTCCATGATGTTGATGTAGCCAGGCTCTGCAGTCTCTTGGTTGGAGCAGTGGATGTACTTACGGGGTCGGACAAAGAGAACCTCCTTTATCTTCTCTGCTGTAATTCTAGAAAAGTAAAAGAAAGATATTGATAATGATCAACAAATGACAGATTCCAGGAAATGACTGGATGGGCTTAACAGCACTCAGGCTCCACTACAGTGAAGTTAAATGTCTTCCTTTTCCACCTTTGGGAAATTCCTTGCTCTGCCAACTTGGAGATACAGCAGATGTCTTTCAAGAAAGTAAATGGCTGTATCAATTCCTTTTCATCACCTGCTATAAACACTCTGCTAACAAAATGCTTCATTTATCCTCATGGTTCCTAGGTTTCTACTACCATCATTCTAATAAAATGATTTTGTATTTGGTGTTCTTGGTGCAAAGGTTACCCTGTTTATTTAGAAGGGGAATCCTGGGAAGAGGTGATGCTTATACAGAGAGACAGCCAGATTCCATACCAAAGATATATTTCAGCTAAACTAGTGACTATTGCCATGGAGGCAATACTGGATGGTGGTAGAATACAGGCTAGAGACTCACAACAAGCCTGTTTTCTCTGTCACTCACTTGCATAGTTATCTTGAAAGTTAATTTCTATAGAATTCAGCTTTCTCAGCTAAAGAATAAGGACAATAAATTATAAGTTATGATAAAATAATATCAAACCATTAGGGCTATTATGGCATTATATGAAATAAACATAAAAAGTGCTTAGCGTAATATATAGTAAAAAATAGCTCAATAATGTCATTACTGTTATATTTCTTACTATTTTCACCATTTATTCAGATGGGGCCATGGAGTTATTCAAATTCAAGGTATTTCCCGAACATAAACAGCAACCAGCAGTTTTAGTAATGGTAACATGAGGAATGAAAGATTCCTGTTTTTCGACCTACTTCTCCATCAGCCTGAACAAATCTGTTTCCCTTCACCCCTCCTGATACCAGACAAGGAAACCAAGCAAATGAAGAAACAGAAGTTTCTCATTCCAATGACTTTTTCTACACTTAATACTTTAGATATGATACAAAGCACCAGATATTATCACCAAAAATATATATGTATTATTATTGCCTGGCAATTTTAAAGAACAGAATAGGCCATCTAAAAAAATAAAGAAACAGACATACATGTCATCATAAAATAATGAAAAATGTTTCTCTGGAAGGCTTCTGGCGCAAGTAACTATACATGGAGAAGGTACATAAACCTAAATATACCCACAGAAATACATACAAATATATACAGGAAAAGGCTACCCTATAAATATAAATATTTCCTCCTAAGCATTCTTCTAAAAACTTATACTCCAAATAATGTATGTTGAAGACAGTTAATAATCACACATATTTGCACATTTAAATTTTCTACCATATGGAGTTTTCTTTTTTTAAGCCAAAGGCAATACATATTTGAGGAAAAAAGCAGAATCTAAAATATTAATTGAAATTAAAAAGTCAGTAACTGCTTTTAAAGACTTGCTTCCAACTGAAATGAACTCAACTGAAATAAGGATAAGACATACATATGAATTTCCCAGTGACTATGAGATTAAATATGCCTGGTTCTTGGGTGCAAGGTCTGCAAGATTTTTAGAGAAAATACACATTTTCATTATTCTTCTTGTAACTAAAAATTAATGAACTACTACATATAATATGAATCTCACAACCATGATGAACAGAACCCAAGCTCTGTGGAATTAAGGTTACTGAATGGGGAAGAGAAAGGAGGTAGAAACAAAGAGAGGAGGGGGTACACTGGCCTAGGGTAAAGGACTATGGGTGTTTTGATGGTGGTTGGGATGATATAACCAACATCTGAGGAGGTATAAACCTATTCCCATAAACTATTAACAATGTTGTAAACCAGTATTATCTCAAAAAGGAAAGTAACAAAAATAAAAGCCAGTCTCAGATGAATATATATTGTAGGATTTTATTTATATTAAGCTCAAAACTGTAATCTAAATTGAAGCAGGGCTTCTGGCGAGGATAATGTTCTATTTTGTGGTCTGAGTGGAAGTTAAATTATATTATTAAATCATGAAAATTCATTGAGCTGTGCAGTTATGCTTTGTGTACTTTTCTGTGTGTAGATTATACTTCAATGCAAAATTGATAATAATGATGCTATCTCACTATCTTTTCGTATGTATTTTGAACTAAGAGTCTGAATCTGAGTACTCAGTTTATAACAATAAAAACTACAGATTGAAATAATAATATCAAAGACAAGGAAATGTGTAAAAGGTGTAGTTAATACAAATTCAGGAGAAATTCTTGTAAAGGTAAAAAAAGGAAAAGTCTATGAGTTAGGAAAAAATATCAATTTGGGATTTTTAAAAATACACCTGTAGTATCTTCCAGGTACATGTAACACTGCTATAGCTGGAGGAGATACCATAATTATACCTGAGTAATTTTCTTCTCTGCCCACTATGAACTAGGTAGATACTTTTTGAAGATTATTTTTTATTGTTACTGAACTACCATTATTTTATATCCTTGCTAATGTTTTGATTATATAGAACTGTCCCTACAGACTTCCCCATAACCCACTGTGTTTTCCATATTATTTTCACCCCTTTCCTTCTGAAAGCCTAAGATCAATGGTCAGTTTTCAAAAATTTGACTTTGACCCTTTGTTTGGTTTCTCTACGTTCCATACATAAGTGGTACCACTTGGTATTTATCTTTTAACTTTTGGTTTATTTCATTTAGTATAATTCCTTCCAGCTCCACCCAGGTTTCTGGAAATGGCATGAGCTTATGTTCTTTTTTGATTGCTGAGTAATATTCCACTGTTTATACATACCACATCTTCTAAATCTCTCATCTTTTTTTTTTTTTTTTTGTTATTAGGTTGTTTCCATATCTTGGCTACTACAAATACTGCTGCTAAAAACATGGGAGTGCAGGTTTCTTTTTGAATTACTGTTTTTGTATTTTTTTTTTGATCCATACCTAGGAGTGGGATTGCTGAGTCATATGACTAATTTTTAGTCTTTTGAGGAACCTCTACACTGCTTTCCATAGGGAGTGGACCAGTCTATATTCCCACCAACCGTGTAAAAAGATTCCTTTTTCCCACACCCTTGCCAGACCTTGTTGTTTCTGGGCTTTTTGACTCAGATCATTTTCACAGGAGTGAGGTGGTATCTTGGCGATAAATTATAGTATTTTTTCATGTGTCTGATGGTCAGCTGTATGTCTTTTTTGCAGACATGCCTACTTAGCTCCTCTGCTCATTATGATTGTATTATTCAATAATGTGTAGAGACATACCTTGAATGGTCAGCAGACCACTGACCAAATCAGCAATAGGATTGTTAGGATGACACAGTAAATACAACTTTAATTTGGACACTTTAAGTGTAACTAAATGACACAATTTCTGAGAAGGTGAAAGGAGCAACAATTACACCTCTTTTAATCTCATAGAAAGAAGGCCTATCCACTTGTTCATCAGGATTAAGCTAGCATGGCTGCAAAAAAACTACTTGTGGTCAATATGGACACTGCTGTGACATGGGGGAAGCAATAAGTGGAAGCAGCAACCATTTTAACCTGACCTACGGCTCCTCCAGTGTCTTAAGCAGTGTGAGTCATCATTTTATCTTCAGATAATCTAAATATTTGACAGAGAACTTGTTATATTTCCTTATGAGTGGATCAGAATCACTTGTGAACGGCACAGAAATTGCAGATACCATAATATCAGGGATTTTTAAAGGCTTGAAATGTCTTAAAAGCTAACTAAATAGTAGTCCTTTGAAATAATCTCTCTAGTAGTTTCCCAAAATATTTCTTCTTGCTTTTTTCTTTCATTTATCATTATCATTTAAAAGGACATGTATATTAGAAAAGGAAGAAAAGAAGTGTCTGCATAGTCACAGGTGTTCAGGAGAGTTGCCTACCAAAATGTTTCTTTTTAATTTTGTACTTTGGGCTGACAGCTTCTCTGTAAGACTCTTGTTTCAACTAAGAAACAAGGGACAATTTTAACCTCTGTAACAGATGGTATTATCAAAACCCCATACGCTCTTTTGCAGTGTGACTTTGCCATTTCTCCTTCAAGTGGTGGAGCCTAGTTTCCCTTTTCGTAAATCAGGGAGGGTTTGTGATCGTTTTCACCAACAGAATTTAGATGTGATGCTATGAGAATTGTGGACTAGGACAATAAAGGGGACACAGTTTTCATTTTGTTTGCTGGAAAGTGGAAGTCCTGTGTCTGGAGCCTGTAAAAAAGTCATGCTGTGAATACGTCAAACTGCATGGAGAGGTCACACACAGTCTTTACAGGATGCCAGCTCAGGTGACATACATGTTTATGAATAACACATCAGATGATTCTAGCCCCTACCTGCTGAGTCTCCCAACCTTTGAATCTTTTTATACTAGGTCAGGTTCTAAATATCACAGAACAATGACAAGCCATCCCTGCTGTACCCTTTCTGAATTCCTGACTCATGATATCTACGAGTATGATAACATAGTTGCTTGAAACTGCTAAGCTTATACACAATTCATTATTATAGCAATAATAACTGGAAGTCATCAAAGGACTGCTTTAATCTTTAAATAGAGACAAGCCAGTTTATGGATGTGCTCTGTATACTGTGCTCCTCATTGACTCTTATAATTCAAACTAAGAGTGGTAGACTACTACTATCTAAAATGGAATAGAAAGGATATGGAAAGAGTGGAGTGAGGAGAGTAGAGGAAGTGAAAGAGGCATGATGATCAAATACAGCTGTGGAATGGAGGCAGTTTTGTGCTCCCATTTATCAACAGGGGTGAGAACTATGAGTATCTCTTGAAAGCTGAGTGAAGAGATCTACTTTAATATTAAACATAGGTATGAGGCAACAAAGAATCAAAGTCTGGGAAGAAAAACAGTAGTTCACTTTAAGTCTTAGCTGTGTACTGGATATCCAAGTAGAAACATTTAATTAGTAGTTATATATTTGAGTATGGAGTTTAGTGAATGAAGTACTATTCTTTATAGCCTTGATAGTCAAACATTTGTACTCTTTGAAGACATAGGGTCCTGTCTGAATATCTAATCATTCTCTCTTTCATGGAATGATCATTAATGACCCAGATGGTATGTTGTTAGGTCAAAAAAGCACGTCATATAGTGATCCCACTTACTTATATATACATACATGTGCACATATAAACATTTACTATGCAGATGATGCTTGACACTGTGATTATTTTTGCTTTTATAGTTAATCAATAATTCATCTATAACTTTAAAAACATACACCTACATGTAAGCTAAATACATACACATAGATGTAAGCTAAATAACTATGTGTATCATACAACTTACGTTTGCTTTCAAACATGAAGTATTGCTTTCTTTTCACTAGAATTTTGCTGCAATGAAAGTTAATTTACAAATACAGATGAAAACCTAAAATAAATTTATCTGAAGCCTGTTTGTCATTGACTAGTATTGAAATCATCCAGTCTAGAACAAGTAGGATTACCACCACCTTTTTTGGTAAAGTTGCAAAAAAATTATCTGTGGTAGTCAATAGACTTTTCTAAGCAGAGACAAGTAACTCAAATTCAAACAATTAAAACAATACTATTGTGATAGGATGAAGATGGTCATAAATCCTTTGACAATCCTTTTGTCAAGAGGTAGGATCTATTTTCTTCTTCAATCTGGGAACTCTGTGATTTCTCTAATAAAATGTAGTGGTAAATAATACTGTGCATATTTCTGAGCTCAGTTCTGGAAATAGCAACTTCTTATCTCTTCGAAAATTCATTCTTGTAGCACTGAGCTGCCATGTAAAAAGTGAGTTCTGCTGACAGACAATGTGGGAAGGGTCTAAGACTACATGGGAATCTGGGAAGTGCAGATCATAGCCTCAGTTAAAGAATATTACTAAGAGGGAATGGAACATATTATATAATAACAGATCAACCCTCGAACAAAACATAACAATAGTAAAATGTATGTGCACTAAACAACAGTGCTGTAAAATATGTGAAATAAAAAATGACTACCTGAAAAGAGAAATGGCCGGCTAGAGACTTCAACCTTGCTTAGTAATTGAGTGGGTAAACAGAAAATCATTAAGGATATAGGAGAACTCAATACCATCGCCTAACACAATTAAACTGACATTTATAGATCACTCTCCACAATAGCAGCAGCATATGTTGTGTTTTCAGGCACGCATGGAAAATGTATTATGACAGGTCATATCTGGGGTCATAAAACAAGCCTCAACAATTTTGAATAAACTTTGATTATACAGAGTATATTTTTTAGTGACAATGGAATCAAGGTGGAAAACAGGAACAGAAAGACGATAATCTCCAAACACCTGGAAACTAAAACTACTGTTCTAAATAATCTATGGGTAAAAGAAGTCTCATGGGGAAAAAAATACAGAGAAGTAAACAAGAATGAAAATACAATACATCAAAATTTGAGGAGCACCCTACACTACTGGTGGGATTGCAAACTGGTATAACCACCATGGAAAGCTGTGTGGAGGTTCCTCAAGCTGCTAAAAATGGAGCTTCCATATGATCCATCAATTCCACTCTTAGGTATCTACCCAAAGGACACAAAAATAAATTCAAAAGGACACCTGCACCCCTATGTTTACTGCTGCACTATTTACAATAGAGAAGATGTGGAATCAACCCAAATGCCTGAAAATAAATGACTGGATCAAGAGGGTACGGTACATATACACAATGGGGTATTACTCAGCAATCAAAAAAAGATACACTCATGCCATTTGTGGTGTCATGGATGGAGCTGGAAGGGACCATGCTCAGTGAAATAAGCCAGAAAGAAAAAGAAAAATACTGATGGTTTCACGCATAGCAGGAGTGGAAGGGATCGGATAAAGAAATAAAAAAGCAATTATAATAAAGTAAAAACAAAAATAACCAAACAATTATAAACCAGACACACTCTACGGGTATGGAGAGGGGAACTGGATCAAAACTGGGGCAGGAAGAGTGCACAGGACTATGGTGATGACACATAGGTGAATTGGTGGTGGGAAGTCCATGGGGATTACAACCAATACACACACACATACACAAACAACATAAAATAGTAAAAAAAAAAAAATAGCAGATGGTCTCACTTATATGTGAAATACAGAGAAACAAAGCAAAGGGTCAGATAAACCCAAGTCAGTAAGAAACCCTAGAAATCTGACTACAGAATTGAAGCTCTGGGGCAGGGGAGGGGAGAAGTGGAGTAAACTTGAGACGGGAGCAAAATGGACTCTGATGGAGGATTATGGTGGATGCACTGTGGAAACATAAACCTGCAGGGTGTGATCTTGTATCTCTAAACATATACAGTGTTGTAAGCTAATGATACTACAATAAAAATTTAAAAAACAAGAAAAAATTTGAGAAGCACAACTAAAGCAGTTCTGAGAACAAAATCTGTAACACTTAATGCTTAGAATGGAAAAAAGGAAAAGTTTCAAATCAGTAAACTAATTGCCAACTCAAGAAACTAGAAAAGCAAGAGCAAAATAAGCACAAAGTAAGTAGTAGGATTGACATGAGGAAAAAAAAGTTTTGTGTAATTATCAATAAAACTAACCTGTAGTAAGAAAAAAGGGGAGATAAAAATTGCCAATTATTAGGAGAGGGGGTAATATAACTTCATTTGCTTCAAGTGTGTTCATAACTTTTCACTGATAACATTATTGTGACTGCTGCTCTAAAATCTTTGTTAGACAATTCTAGAATCTTTGTCATCTTGGTGCTGGCATCTACTGGTTGTCCTTGATCAAGGAGAGATCCTGTTTCTTGGTATGAGTAATCCATCCACTCAATATCTCTTCCCATGCAGCAAAAGCAGGTAACCACAACAGCATTCATTCTCTAAATTTAAGATATAAGCATACAAGTACCTGATAGTAGGCTGTGGAATAGTGTCTGGACTGGCTGGTACCTGAACTCCCTTTTCCCATTCTTCCTTCCATGTATCCGCAAAGAGGTAATAGCTGTCAGGATTAACATGGTGAGAGTCTGGAATTTTCATGGCACTGATGAGGTCCTTCCGGAACACCTGGGAAGACATGGCACCTTGAGAAGGCTATCACTTTAACAGCAACACCATAAAATATCCTTTTTATTTTTGTGTAGAAGAACTGGGGTATAGGCCAGAGATGCAGGTGGTAAGAGGATACACCAGAGACAGAGTGGGGAGTAGAACAGGTAGATTTACTGAAATACACTGCTAAGGGGAACAATGGGTAGGAAAGGAGAGGTCTGCTGTGCCATCTGTGGAACTCAGGCCTTAGTGCTTAGACTTAACCCTTAGACCTTCAGGGAAGCCCTATCCTCCTTTTGAAGCCACATTCCCACCCACTCAAGACTTCCAACAAGAAAGACATCTTGTGGCGCACACACAAAAAAGTGCAGCACAACAAAGCTGGATGGAGCTTTGTTTGATCTCTGGCCAGGGAGTGACCTACATGGTGCAGTGGACATCACCTGTGTCCTTTGCCGCTCTCCTCAGCAATGTATTTCAGTCACTCTGCCTGTTTTGTGCCCCATTCTGTCTCTAGTGAATCCTCTCACTGTCCCTGCACCTCTGGCCTGTACCCTACTTCTGTATGCATGACTAAATCTTTTTAAAAAATGGGCAGAAGACTTAAAACACTTCTCTCCAAAGAAAAAAATGTAAATAGCCAATAGGAACAAGAAAAAATGTTCAATATCCCTCAATCTGAGAAATGCAAATTAAAAACACAATGAGATACCCCCTTATACCAGTAGGAATGGTATTTTATTTATTTATTTATTTATTTATTTATCTATCTATTTATTCATTCATTCATTCATTCATTCATTCATTCATTTATTTATGCATACAGAACTGGGGTACAGGCCAGAGGCTCAGGGGCGGTGAGAGGTTTTCACCAGAGACAGAGTGGGGAGCAGAACAGGCAGATCTACGAAGTACACTGCTGAGGGAAGCAGCGGGCGGGCCAGGAGAGGTCTGGCTCGCCATGTGGTCTCCTCCGGGGCAGGAGGCAGGCGGGAATCGAACTCATGCGGAAGTGGCTTCAGATTCTCAATGCTGTGCTTTAACCCGCTGCGCCACCAGGGAGGGCCAGGAATGGTATTTAAAAAAAAAACAAAAAAACCAGCAACTACAAATGTTGGCAATGATGTGGTGAAAAGGAACTCTCCTACACTGCTGGTGGGAATGCAAACTAGTCCAACCTCTATGGAAAGCTGTGTGGAGGTTCCTCAAACTACTAAAACTGGAACACCAATCTCCAGAAATTCCACTCCTAGGGATCTACCCAAAGGCTAAATAAAAAGCATTAATTCAAAAGAATACATGCACCCCTATGCTTATTGCAGAATATTTATTGTAAGTACAACTTGGAAACAACCCAAATGCCCAAAAATAGATGACCGGATCCAGAAGATGTGGTATATATACTCAATGGAGTACTATTCAGCAATCAAAAAAGGGTAAACTAATGACATTCACAGCAACATGGATGGAGCTAGAAGGGGTTATGCTCAGTGAAATGTCAGAAAGAAAATAAAAAACACCAGATGGTCTCACATATAGGAGGAATACAAGGGATAAAGGAAAAAAAATAACAACAAAATCCACAACAAAACAAAGCAAAAATAAGCAGACAACTATAAATCGAGACATTCTGTAGGGGAGGGGTAAGGAGAGGGACCAAACAAGGGTGGGAAGAGTACAAGGGACTATGGTGATGGTGCATGTGTGAACAGGTATAGAAACTTTATGGGGCCTACACCTGAGAAAGGAAGGCACACATTGTAAGGGGAAAAAAGTATTATTAAACAAAAAAGAAAGAATATAAATAAAAAGTCATTTACCATAAAAAGGAGTATATGTACAGGCTCTTCCTGGTGGGCCAATGGGTTAAAGCACAGTACTATGAAGCTCTCCAAAGCCACTGGCGGCACGAGTGGATCTCTGGCCAGGAGCTGACCCACACAATGCAGCAGACCTCTCCTGACCAGCCTGCTGCTCCCCTCAGCAGTGTATTTCAGTTGATCTGCCTCTTCTGCTCCCCACTCTGTCTCTGGTGATTCCTCTCACCCTCCACACCTCTGTCCTGTACCCCAGTTATGCATAAAGAAAGCAATTTTTAAAAAAAGTAGTATACATGGGAAACCCACGGGGATTACAATTGAGATGGGGAAAAAAATGTACAAAATGATGTAAAAATAAACTGCTATAAAAAAAAAAGTAGTGCACATATGTGGCCCTCTCTGGTGGTGCAGTGGGTTAAAGCACAGCACTAGGAAGCTAAAGCCACTTCAGCATGAGTTCAATCCCTGCCCCAGAGGTGATCCACATGGCGCGGCATTTTCTTGACCCGCCTGCTGCTCCCCTCAGCAGTGTACTTTGTCAATCTGCCTGTTCTGCTCCCCACTCTGTCTCTGGTGATTCCTCTCACCACTCCTGCACCTCTGGCCTGTACCCCAGTTCTGTATGCACAAATAAATAAATCTTAAAAAAAAGTAGTATACGTATGTACATTGGTTTATACTTCACCTACTAATTTCTAATTCTGAAAAAAAGTCAAACAACTATTTGCAGGTTGGAGATACATGTGTGTACATTTCTGGCAGATCAAAGGAAGTGATGCTATCAAGTAGATATTTTAGCCTTTAATGATAGTAAAAATTCTCAGAAGAAAAACACTACTATGTAACATTGAAACTAGGGGCACAGCATGATCCAATAAAGCAATTAATTGTCAGCAGTTCTGTTTAAGGTAACATTACATAGAATATGGGACTCAACTACCACATACTCATGTGACACGTTTAAATCAGTAAGGCCTCAAATCAGTAAGGCCTCGTTACATTTGCTACTTTGTAGGCACAACTCTGCAAATGTCTGTTGGTTTCACTTGGGGGAGATGCAGAATGCATAATATGACCTGAGAAAAATAGGGAAGTATACCTAGGTGGCTAGGTAGCACCAAAATGACCTACCTACCAAGACTCTTATCCAATTAAAGTTAATTGGATGCTCTGCAGGGAGAAAGTGAAAAGTCTACAGGAAACAAAAACTAGTGTTGTATTATATGATGCTTTATATAAAGGGGTAAGGGGACCACAGACACATCTACTTGACATGTTTTGCACAGAGCTCAGTGTTCTGGGTGGCTAGTGGAAGACACTGAATCACTATTATACTGAACACTCTGATCACTATAAATTACTTAGATTGCCTTTAATGTACTAGTGGATAAGTGGTGGTAGCAATTTACAATTGTGCTGAACTACTTACTCTCTTTGGGAAAGACACTGCAGTGGGAAAGCCGACTTTAGATTTGGAAAAAATACAGCCAACTGTTTTTCAGCCTCCTAAAATATTTCATTATTTCCCATGTGATACTTAACAAAATAAATCAATTGACTACAAAGTATGCTTGAGGCTTAATAATGCCACATCATCTATCACATAAATCATATCTTTATACTTGATATAATTGCTCATGAATATCTGTTCTGCACTGTTTCCTATGTAGTCTGGAAGCATAGTGTAGTGGGTTGAATGGTGGTCCCCACAAAAGATATGTCCACATTCTAATTTCTGAGGCCTGTGAATATTATCTTATTTGGAAAAGAGATCTTTGCAGATATAATTAATTTAAGCCTTCTGAGATGAAGAGATCATCCTGGAATATCCAAGTGGGCTCTAAATCCAGTGACAAGTATCTTTTTTTTTTTAAAGATTTATTTATTTATTCATACACAACTGGGGTACAGGCCAGAGATGCGGAGGGTGAGAGGATTCACCAGAGACAGAGCGGGAAGCAGAACAGGCAGATCGATGAAGTACACTGCTGATGGGAGCAGCGGGCGGGTCAGGAGAGGTCTGCCATGCCATGTGGTCACCTCCGGGGCAGGCGGGTATTGAACTCATGTGGAAGTGGCTTTAGTTTCTCAGTGCAGTGCTTTAACCCGCTGCGCCACCAGGGAGGGCCGACAAGTATCTTTGTAAAAGAAAGGCACAAGGAGATTTAAGACAAAAAAGGAGGCACTGTAACCATGGAGGCAGAGAATGGTGTGATTCATTGATCCACAAGTCAATAAATGCTAACAGTCATCAGAACCTAAAAGAGGAGAAAAAAAAAAAACAAACCCAGAATTGTCCCTAGTCTTTGGAGGGAGTACAATCTCGTTGACTTTAGATTTCTGGCCTCCAAGCATGGGAGAATAAATCATACATACAAGAGCTGGGGTGTAGGCTAGAGGTACTGCATGGTGAGAAGATTCACCAGAGACAGAGTGGGGAGCAGAACAGGCAGGTCCACCGAAATACACTCCTGAGGGGAGAAGCGAGAAAGACAGAAGAGGTTTGCTGCATCATGTGGGTCAGCTCCCTTGCTGGGGATTGAACTTGTGCTGCAGTGGCTGGCAATAACTTTATAATGCTGAGACTTTAACCCCTTGTACCACCAGGGAGACCTTGGTTTGTTGTATTTCTTATGGCAGCCCTAGGAAATAAATATACACATTGACCCAATAGAACAGTAACTTGACAACTCTAGACAAAGAGATATAGAAGTAGAGGCAAATAAAATATGGTCTTTGTTCATGGTTTCAGAAACACCAAATCTCTAGGGAAAAGACACTCTTGTGAAGTTGGAGAAAACTCAAACTGCAAAACATTGATTAACTCATACTTATTTTTCTTAAGAAAATGAAGGCTTCTATAATTTTCCCTTTCACCTTTACAGGAAAGCAACAGACATATGATAAGCCAGATTTCAATTTTATAAGCAAGTCAAATTAAATACCATAAGATCCAAGGTTTCTAGAGCAGCATCTTTACTCAAGGCACAGTGCAAGAAAGAGTCTGCCTTATCTTGCTGTAGAAGTCAAACATCTCAAGAACCAGACAGAACATAAAATGCTGAAGAATGGCTAGGAATGTAAGTTCAGTACCTAGGCAGATATGTGCAAAGCACAACAGCATGAAAAGTGTTTACCATACAGATCTCATCAATTTGTGGCTAGATCCCATTCACATTGTAATGAATTCTTCCCTAGATTAAGATTTTGGACTAAACAATTAAATTTTTTTAAAAGATTTATTTATTTGTGCATACAGAACTGGGGTACAGGCCAGAGGTGCAGGGGCAGCAAGAGGATTCACCAGAGACAGAGTAGGGAGCAGACAAGGCATACTGACAAAATACACTGCTGAGGGGAGCAGTGGGTGGGTCAGGAGAGGTCTGCAGCGCCATGTGGGTCACCTCCAGAGTGGTGATCGAACTAGTGCCGAAGTGGCTGTGGCCAGCACTGAAGTGCTGCACTTTAACCTGCTGCACCACCAGGAAGGGCCTACCTGGATTGGTTTTACTATTTAGTGGTTTTGGTCAAGATATAAATTCTTTGTTTCAGTTAAATGGGAATGATAACAACACTTTCTAGGAGTTGTAGGACTAAGTGGGTGGACTTGTATAAAGGGCTTGCCATGGTTTTAAGATCATAGTAATTGCTAGGTAAATTCTAGCTGCAGTTATTAATGATCATCATAAAGCTTTACTTCTAAATGGGGCAAGACAAGGGAGGTCTGCTGTACCATGTGGATCACCTCCAGGGTCAGGGATCAAACTTGTACTGAAGTGCCTGCAGTTAGCTTGTAGTGCTGTGCCCTAACCTGTTGTGCCACCAGGGAGGTGCAAGCATGGAAATAATTTTTAATGGAGATATGATTCAAATAGTTTAAATTATTTCTTAGGTTTTTGTGAGAACTAACATTTTTGATGGATATGGACTGACATAAACTGGAACATCAATTACCATCAAGTATTGTACTTTTGGGCTGCTTATGTAGATTCCCCTTACTCTAGACTAAATGGAGTAGTAGGCATTCTAATAATATTTAACAGCGTGATAGCTATATAGAGGGGAGGTACCAGGTATAATGCCCCACCCAAGAAAGAGTGAAGATGAGCAGGGGGAAACTATAAAAGACTGCCAGAAGCACTGAGGAATAAACAAGGAAAAGAAGACTGGAGGAAGTATATAGATCAGAGGGACATGTAAAGAAGTACCTATGCTTACTTCTGGTCTTAGACTTGTACCAGGGCTTGGGGGACATGGAAAGAGACACTTGAGAGAGACCTGGGTGAGAGGTCCATGGGGAGAGAGGCTGACAATGGCAGCTTTCAGCATGAATTTTGACTTTGCTCTTGCCTTGCAAACTTGCCTGGCCTCTTCTGCCTCTTACCTATGGTTCCCTACCAGAAATTGCCTTAGACTTATGACAAGCTTTCAGGTCTCAGTGGCCCTCCTTTGGGCCAAACTAGTTTGGCTGGACATTTACCCACAAAGGGATGGGTAACTTTGGGTGTTTTGGAAACCATTTTGAGTGTATTCTTTTTCTTTTCTTCTCTCTATTGCACACTAATTGTAATGAAGTTATTTTCTATTGAAGGTCTTCAGGGGGGTACTGGAGTGCTCTTCATTTTCCCTACTAACAACAGTAAAGGAGGAGGGAAAATATACTTAGATTTGAAGATATGGGCAATTTTTATATAATAAATATCATGTGACATTTACTTTGCAAGTTTTTCTCCCATCTCTCAATGTCCCATTTTGAGCAGTAAGTTTACATTTACAAAAGCTTGCTTTTTATGTGTGGTGGGCCAGAAAACCAAATAATCAAGCTTGTAGAAATATAGGCAAAGTGATGCAAACAGACTTTACCAGAGGGCATACAGAGTTCTCTGCTGAATTAAAATATATAAGCTTTCATTTCTCTTGGTTGCTGTCTTAAGTCATGCGTATAACATGAGATTTCAGCCTATAGATGATATATAATCAATCATTTAAGATAAATTCATCTGGGCTCTCCCTGGTGAAACAACAGGTTAAGCTGCAGCACTATGAAGCTACCCACAGCCACTGCAGCACTAGTTAGATCCCTGGGCAGAGAGGTGACCCACATGGTGCAGCAGATCTCTCCAGTATCACCCACTGCTCCCCTCAGCAACGTTTTTTATTCAACACGCATGTTCTGGTCCCCACACTGTCTCTGGTGAATCACTCCTTACACTTCTAGCCTGTACCTAAGTTTTGTTTGCATAAATAAATACACTTAAAAAAAAGGTAAGTTCATCAGTTTCATAAACTATAATATTAGGTGAAATGTCCTGGCTTTTGAGAAAGACTGAATGAAAGACTTTATGATAGATCCAAATTGGTCATCTAGTACCTTGTGCTATTTCTTGGGCAACTGACTTAATTTTTTTTTGTGAGGAGCATAGGCTCCTCACAAGGATGGTTCAACATCAGAAAATCAATTAATGTAATCCATCACATCAACCAGCAGAAAAATAAAACCATATAATCATATCAATAGATGTGGAGAAGGCATTTGACAAAGTTCAACATCCATTTATGTTTAAGGCCCTCGAAATCCTCAGAATAGAAGGAACATTCCTAAACATGAGAAAAGCCATTTATGACAAACCCACAGCCAATGGGGTTTGTTTTCTCCTCAATGGAGAAAAGCTGAAAGCCTTTCCTGTGAGATCAGGAACAAGACAAAGGTTTTCACTATCACCACTGCTCTTCAACTTAACATAGGAAGTTTTAGCCAGAGCAATAAGACAGGAAAAAGATATACAAGGAATCCAAATAGGGAAAGAAGTAAAATTGTCTTTATTTGCAGACGATATGATAATCTACCTGGAAAACCCTAAAAACTCCATAGAGAAACTAATTGAAAACAAGTTTAATAAGGTAGCAGCATATAAAATCAACACACAAAAGTCAGAGGCCTTCCTATACATAAACAACCAATCAGAAGAAGCAGAAATAATAAAAAAAATCCCCTTTTCAATTAAAACAAAAAGAATCAAATACCTGGGAATCAACCTAACAAAAGAGGTAAAAGACTTATACAAAGAAAACTACAAAACACTGTTAAAAGAAATACAAGACATCAAAAAGTGGAAAGGCATCTCCTGCTCATGGATCGGGAGAATTAACATCATCAAAATGGCCATCCTACCAAAAGTGATATACAGATTTAATGCTATCCCAATAAAAGTCTCAATGACATTCTTCAAAGAAATAGAACAACTATTGATGAGATTCATATGGAACCACAAAAGACCTTGAATAGCTAAAACTCTCATGACTAAAAAGAAAGAGAATGGAGGCATCACAATCCCAAACTTCAATCTATACTACAAAGCCACAATAATCAAAACTGTATGGTACTGGAACAAGAACATACACACAGACCTTCCACCTCTGGCCTGTCCTAGTTCTGTATGTATAAATAAATATTAAGAAAAGTATATGGAGGCAAAGACAAGAGGCAGGGATATGAAGACTGAGGGCCATTATAGACAATTGCAGGTTCTTACACAGCAACATAGTAACACCCTATAAGTAATCAATATAATATTAGAAAAACAATTCCAAAAAGGAATGAATTCCTTCCCAAATTAAGAATAGTGTATCAGTACAATTTCTGCACTGGCAAAATTGCAGCTCTCTCATCCACCTGTGACCACGCAAGTGTCTCTTTTCCTTTCTCCTATTCCTAATAAAACATCCTTTAAAAATGTAACCTTTGCCTGCCTGTGTCTGTATCTGCTTAGGTAAACCTGCCATGTGTCGCTGAAAGGGGAACTTTGCAGAAACTATTCCCAGAGGTATACTCCAAGGACACAGCTTACTGAACTCAAAACCTCATCAAAACAACATCAGGCAGAACATGCAATAAATTAACTTTCCATGAACTCATCAGAGAAATGAGTCACATGAGCAATGGTCAACTCACAGAGACACACATGCCTCCAGGGATACACGAGAGCAACAGAAGCCACTATAGGATCATTAAACCAGACATTTAGACAAATCACTGGGTCCAAGCACAGCCTTCTATATGAGCATAAAGTTCCTGAAGCTACAGTCATAGGAGGTTCTCATCTTCTTGTAAACTTTTTCTCCAGAACTCCTACTAGGCTCTCATAGGGAAGATTGGGGAGAACCTGGAGAAAGCTCCTGCAGTGGTGCTGTCTGGGCTCTTAATGCTCAGTGTCCTTACTCCCTTAAAGAACAAAAGACTATCTTCACTAATGCTGGAGGAAGGGAGAATCTCAAAGATGAGTCTGAGAATACTGGATGATACCTGCTGCAGACATATGGGAATAGAGGCAGGGAACAAAGAAGTTCTACTTTTGAAGGCCACCTCCCTTCCTCACCCCCCAAAGACAGGATTGCTATGCATTCCAAAGACTGAAGATTAGAGAACTCTGCCCCTTCCCCATACTTTATTGCTGTGCTAAAAAGCCTCAAGAGACAATAACAGCAGCTTGCAGATGGGAGAGCTGCAAAAGATACTCTCTAAAGGCAAGCCAAAGGGAAGACACTCAGAGAACAGAGGAGACAAATAGAAGGCTGTTAGATGAATTAGAAGTCTCTGGTGCTCACAGCAGTAACAAATTTTAAACACCCTCATACACTGCCAGAAGGACTATAAAATGATAAAGCTCCTTGGAAAACAGTCACAGAGTTTCTAAAGTGGTTATATGGTTAAACACAGTTAAGGTATGATGCAGCAAATCCACATCTAAGTATACACCCAAGACAACTAAAAATGTTATTTCCACATAAAAACTTGTACATGAACGTTTGTAAAACTTTTATTCATAAAACTTCAAAAATGCAGACGACCCACCAACTAATGAATGTATGAACAATATACAGTTTATCTATACAGTGAAATATCATTCAGTCATAAAAAAAGATGAAATAAATTTAATGAATCTTGAAAACACTATGCTAAGTGAAAGAAGCCAGATACAAAAGACCATACATGTCTGATTTCATTCACATGAAATGTCCTAAGTAGGTGAATCCATATAGACAGAAATTAGATTAGGGTCTGGGAGTAAGGACACTAGGAAGCAAGCTAATGGGTAGGTGAAATGTACTAAATTTAAATTATGTCACTGGTGACACAACTCTGAATATATTACTGAATCATACTTCAAAGGAATAAATTATATGATACAACAATATTTCAAAAAATATGCAAAATTTTTTTTAAAAAAGGGTGACTGCTGTGAGGTCAATGGACATCACTTGAGAGGCCTTGATGTCCACTCTCACCCAACAATAACAAGGAAGTATCTCTTCAGTGTAGTATTAGCAGAGGTAATTAGGTAGTGAGTCTGAACCTCAACCTTTGCCTACTGTTACTGCACTACCTACAATCACCAACACCCCCTGCTATCAGTGGAAGCAACCAAGAGAGGATTCTCATCTCCATCAAGCAGAATGAAATAACCCAGCCCTTTCCCAGTTAATAGAACTATCACCCTGAAAAGGTAAGCAAATAACTAGAAATAGCTAGGACAGGATGTCTAACAATTCCCCAATGGGCAGTAAAAAGCCAGTACTCTTTTTCCCTACTGGCCTAGCTATTTTGATGGCTTCATAAAACAGAAGATTTAAGTAAGATTTAGTGGCTGATAATATAATACTCAAATAATCCAGGATACAAAAGAAAACCATTCATCACACTAAGAGCTAGGAATGAGAAAAGAATCAATAGCAACACTAAGATAATACAGACACTGGAATTATCTGACAAGGATTTAAAGCAGTCATCATAAAAATACTTCAAAAAGAAGTTGTATTTTCTAAAGAAATGAGATAGGGGATATAGAAAATAACCAAATGAAAAATAGGAAAAGAAACAATACAAAGAATGAAAGAACAAACTCATTGTTCAGTAGACAGATTTGGTAGAATCAAATTTATACAATGAAGAATCAATGAACAGGAGAAATTACCAAATCCAGTCAACAGAAAAGTGTGTGTGCACACACATACAAAGAGCCCAGGGGACAAAAGATCTAACACTCATGCAATGGAAGACCTGAAAGATGAGAGAGAAGGGAGATGTGAATAAAAAAAATTTTTAGAAACAATGGCTGAAAATTTCCCAAACGTGTCAGAAAATATAAGCTGGTCAAACACCAGAACAAGTGTGATAAACCAGAAGAAGCCCATGCGTAGGCATACCATAATCTAACTTTGGAAAACTAAAGATAAGTCTTAAAAGCCACTGAAAAGAACTGACTGATTACACATGGAAAACAACTATTGGGTTGTCAGAACTTTTCCAACAACTGAATATCTGAATGAGAGCAGGTTTCTCATCAGAAATCATGATGGCTAAAAGTACTCCTGACCAGAGAAAGAAAGAATGGAGGTACTACACGCCCAGATGTCTAGCTATACTACAAAACCATAATAATTAAAGTAGCATGGTACTGGAACAAAAAACAAACAAACAAAAACAGGCACACAGAGCAATGGAACCAAATAAAAAACCCAGACAGAAAGCCACATACATATGGACAACTAATCTATGACAAAGGAGCAAAGGTATGCATTGCAACAAGGACAGTATTTTAATAAAGGGTGCTGGGAAAACATGCAAAAGAATGAAACTAGATCACTATATTACAACAGACACAAGATCAAAGAAGAAATTAAAAATAGTTCAAGATGAATGGCAATGAGGACACAACTTTCCAGAATGTATGGGACACAGCAAATGCCATAGCAAGAGGAAATTATGTACAATACAGGCTCATATTAAGCAACAAGAAAAAACTCAAAGAAACAACCTAATCTCCCAACTCAAAGAACTAGAAAAAGAACTCCCCCAAAAAACAGCAGAAGAAAGGAAATAACAAAATTCAAGGTAGAAATAAGAAAATATAAATTTAAAAAAAATCCTAAAGCTCAATGAAACAATAAGTTTTTTTTTTTTTTTTTAAATAGAGAAACCTTGGGGCCCTCCCTGGTGGCGCAGCGGGTTAAAACACTGCACTGAGAATCTAAAGCCACTTCCGCATGAGTTCAATCCCTGCCTGCCCCGGAGGAGATCCACATGGCGCGGCAGACCTCTCCTGACCCGCCCACTGCTCCCCTCAGCAGTGTACTTCGTCGATCTGCCTGTTCTGTTCCCCACTCTGTCTCTGGTGAA
>NW_004567128.1:27094193-27148482 GCF_000260355.1 Condylura cristata | reverse complement strand
CTCTGGTGAAGCCTCTCACCGCCCCTGAGCCTCTGGCCTGTACCCCAGTTCTGTATGTACAAATAAATAAATCTTTAAAAAAAAATAAATAAAAAAAAATAGAGAAACCTTGAGCTAGGTTCACAAAATAAAAATGGGAGAAAACACAAGTACATAGGTTCATAAGTAAAAGAGGAGAAATTTACAACAGACTCAGTAGCAATCAAAAGAATAATCATGCCGTCCCTGGTGGCACAGCAGGTTAAAGCACAGCATTAAGAAGCTAAAGTCACTTCAGCATGAGTTCAAACCTTGCCTGCCCAGGAGATGATCCACATGGAGCAGCAGACCTCTCCTGACCCGCCTGCTGTTCCCCTCAGCAGTGCATTTCAATACATCTGCCTGTTCTGCTCCCTACTCTGTCTCTGGTGAAGTCTCTCAGTGCCCCCTGAACTGTACCCCAGTTCTGTATGCACAAATAAATTAAATCTTAAAAAAAGAATAATCAGAGATTACTATCAACATTTATATACAAACAAGTCCAATAATCAAGAAGAGATGGATAAATTCCTAGAATGATATAATCATGCAAAACTAGATGAAGAAATAGGGGGCCTCTCTGGTGGCCTAGGGGTTAAGGTCTCAGTGCTATCACCTCTATGGCCTGAGTTCAATCCCTGGCCAGGGAGCTAACCCACATATGGTGCAGCAGACATCTGTCTTGCCTGCTGTTACCCTCAGCTGTGTATTTCACCAGATCCTTCTGTTCTCTGGTGAATCCCCTCATCCTGTGCACTTCTAACCTACACCCCAGTTCGTCTATGCAAAAATTACACACACACACAGTACCTAAAGAGACAAATTACAAGCAGTGAAACTGAAACAGCAATCAAAATCCTCCCTAAAAACAAAAGCCCAGGAATAGGTGGCTTTACAAATGATTTTTTTTTTTAAAGATTTATTTATTTATTCATACAGAACTGGGGTACAGGCCAGAGGCTCAGGGGCGGTGAGAGGCTTCACCAGAGACAGAGTGGGGAGCAGAACAGGCAGAATGACGAAGTACACTGCTGAGGGAAGCAGCGGGCGGGCCAGGAGAGGTCTGGCTTGCCATGTGGACTCCTCCGGGGCAGGCGGCAGGCGGGAATCGAACTCATGCGGAAGTGGCTTCAGATTCTCAGTGCTGCGCTTTAACCCGCTGCGCCACCAGGAAGGGCCCTACAAATGATTTTTACGAAATGTTCAGAAATGAACTTGTGTCTATCCTACACAAGTTCTTCCAAAAAACTGAAAAAGTACTACCAAATATTTTTTATGAGGCATACATTACACTAATATCAAAACCAAAGACAACACAAAAAAAGAAAGCTACAGGCTAAACTCCTTAATGAAAACTGATACAAAAATCTTCAATAAAATTCTTGCCAATGGAATCCAACAATGTATCAAAAGGATAATACACCATGACCAAGTGGGATTTATTCCAGGGCACAAGGATGGTTCTACATCAAAAATCAATTAATGCAATCCAACACATCACAAAAAAGAAAAGAAAAAGAAAAACCATATGATCATATCAATAGATGCTGAGAAAGTGTTTGAAAAAGTTCAACATCCGTTTATGATGAAGCCTCTCAAAATTCTTGGAATAGAAGGAACAAAGCTTAATATGAAAAAAGCCATATATTAACAAATTCACAGCTAATATTCTCAGTGATGAAAAGCTGAAAGACTTTCTGTTAAGATCAGGAACAAAACAGGGATGTGCACTCTTCCCACTGATTTCAATATAATACCGGAAGTCCTAGCCAGGGCAATAAGGAAAGAGAAAGACATACAAGGAATCCAAATAGGGAAAGAAGAAGTAAAAATATTACTTTTTACAGACAATGTGGTAACATACATAGAGAAGCCTAAAAGTTCCACAGAAAAACTAATTAAAATAATAAACAAGTTTAGCCTTCCTATATCCAATCAATCTGAAGAAGAAATTAAGAAAGCATCCCATTTACAATTGAAACAAACAAAAAAATCAAGTACCTGGGAATAAATTTAACCAAGGAGGTGAGTGATCTATACAAAGACAATTATAAAACACTGTTATAAGAAATAGAAGAAAACAAAGAAATGGAAAGATATTCCTTGCTCATGGATTGGAAGAATAAAACATTATAAATCTTAAAAACAAAACGAAACAAAACCTCAATGTCATCCTTCAAAGAAACAGAACAAATATTGATGAAATTCACATTAAGCCACAAATGCCTTGAATAGCTGAAACTCTCCTGACTATAAAGGAGGAGGTTGGAGGTATCACACTCCCAGGCGTCAAACTATACTACAAAGCCATAATAAGTAAAACTATATGGTATGGACCAAAACAGGCACATAGAAAAATGGAATTGAATAGAAAGTCCTGAAATAAAACACACATATATGGACAACTAATTTTTGACAAAGGAGCAAAGAATATACAATGGAGCAAGGGCAGTTTGTTTAATAAATGGTGCTGGGAAAACTGGAACACCACATGCAAGAGAATGAAACTAGAATTCTACTTCACACCACCCACAAAAATCATCTCAAAATGGATAAAGAAAACTGTGCACAAGAACTATAAAATATGTAGAAAAAAATACAGGTAAAACACTAATGATATACATCTCAGTAAGAACTTTTTTTTTTTTAAAAAGATTTATTTATTTATGCATATAGAACTGGGGCACAGGCCAGAGGTGTGTGTATATGGTGACAGGACTCACCAGAAACAGAGTGGGGAGCAGAATAGGCAGATGTACTGAAATAAAACTGCTGAGGGTAACAGCGGGCATGTCAGGAGAGGGCATGCCATGTGGGTCACCTCCCTGCCTGGGGATCAAACTCATGTTGCAGTGGCGTGATAACTTCACAGTGCTGCACTTTAAACCACTGCACCACCAGGGAGGGCTCTACTAAAATCTTTAAAAAGTCATCCGCCAAAGCAAAGAAGGTGATGGGAAAGATAAACAGCTGGGATTAGAACAGACTTAAACACTTCTAATAAACGAGAGACATTAACCAAAACAAAGGGAAAACCCAACCCACTGACTGGGAGAAAAGTTTTGCACTCCATACAACTGATAAAGGGCTGATCACAAAGATCTACAAAGAACTCACGCAACTCAACAAAAACAAAGTAAACAGTCCAGTCAAAATAGGGGCAAAAGGGTAAAAAAGACATTTCTCCAAAGAGGAAATGCATATGGCCAACAAATATATGAAAACATGTTCAACATCACTTGTAATCAGGGAAATGCAAATCAAACCATAATAAGATATCATCTTACACCTGTGAGAATGGATCATATTTTAAAAAGTAGCAAAAACAAATGCTGGTGAGACTGAGAAGAAAAAGGAATTCTCCAACACAGATGGTGGGAATGCAAACTGGCCTAGCCACTATGGAAAGCTGTGTGGAGGTTCCACAAACTAACAAAAATGGAGCTACTGTATGACCCAACAATACCACTCCTAGGTATCTACCCAAAGGACACAAAAACATTAATTTATTATTTTTTAAAGATTTACTTATTTATACATACAGAACTGGAGTATTGGCCAGAAGTGCAGGGGGGTGAGAGGATTCACCAGAGACAGAATGGGGAGCAGAACAGGCAGATGTACTGAAGCACACTGCTTAGGGGAGCAGTGGGTGAGACAAGAAAAGTCTGCTGCACCATGTGGGCTCCTCCCTGGCCAGGGATTGAACTCAGGCTCCAGTGGCTGGATAGCTTCATAGTGCTGTGCTTTAACCTGTTGCGTGACCATGGAGGGCCCCAAAAACATTAATTTAGAAGGATACCTGCACCCCTATGTTTTCTACAGCACTATTTATAATAGGTAAGATATGGAAACAACTAAGTGCCCCAAAATGATGACTAGATTAAGAAGATGTGGTACATGTATACAGTGGAATGTTACTCACCAATCAAAAAAGTAAAAATCATACCATTTGTAACTACACAGATGGTTCTAGAAGGGATTATGCTCAGTAAAATAAGTGAGAAAGAAGAAAATATTGAATGGCTTCACTTATAGAAATACCAGGGGAAAATAACAATAAATTAAAAAACCCAAAGTAACAGTCAATTATAAATCACAGACATTCTACAGTGGAAGGGGAAGGATAGGAATCAAAATGGGAGAGAAGAGCACAGGGGACTATGGCGATAGTGTACAAGAGAATTGGTGGTGGGAATTCTAGGGGACTCCACTTGAGAGGAGAAAGGGCGCATTGTACAAATATGAAGTAAAATATATATATGTAAATATATAAAATTTTTAAAAATTATGTCACTTAAAAGGCAGAGATTGACAGAATGAATTACCCAATTATATTATCCACAAGAAACTCACTTCAAATACAATTATATATGTACACCAAAAGTTAAATGATGGAAAAAACACACCACATATACATGAATCAAAGGTAGCCAGAAATTGTATTACTATTAGATAGTACAGACTTTAGAGCAAACAAAATAAATAACAGAAGGACATTATATGATCATACATCTACAAAAATATGTGTATGCACCTAACAAGGGGGTACAGAATACATAAAGTAAAGCTGATAGAATGGAGGAAAAATACATGAAACTGTAATTACAGTTGGAGACTTCTACAGTCCTCTTTGAACAAATTATAAAACTACTAGGTAGAAAATCAGTGAAAATAAAGAACAGCATGGATCAATACAACCCAACAGCATAATAAACATTTTCATCAACTGCCCACAAAACATTTACCAAAATAAACTATATCCTAGACTATAAAACAAACTTGACAAATGTAAAATAACTGAAACCATATAGACTATATTCAATGACAAAATTGAACTCAAACTGGAAATCAGTAACAGAAAAGACAGTGGCAAAATCTCCTAATGCTGGGAGCTGACAAGACACTTGACCATTCACAATCACAGAAACTGAAAGAGAATGAAAAGACATGACACCAGATTGTATAGAATTCTCTAAAAGCAGTATTATGAGAGAAGTACACTGCAATATAGGCTCACATTAAAAAATAAGAAACAAGAAAAATCTCAATCTATCATTACAACAGAAGGAATTATAAAAAGAATAACAAAATCAAAAATCAGTAAAATGAAATTATAAAAATTAGAGCAGAAATAAATGTAGAAGAGAAAAAGACAGCTCAAAAGATCAGTGAAACCAAAAGATAGTTCTTTACAAAGACTGTAAACAAAGTTGGCAAACCCCTAGCAAGACTCACTGAGAAGAGAAATAGCCCAAATAAAAAGAATCAGAAATGAAACAGGCAAAATTATAATTGATGCTCCCAAAAAGCAAAAGAGCATAAGAAACTATTATAAATATCTCTGTGCAAACAAAATGAATAACCAGAAGAAATAGACAAATTTTTATAATCATAAAACAGTTCTAAGACTGAACATGGATGAAGTAGACAGCTTGAACAGAACCATCACAAGCACAGAAATTGAAAAAATAACCAAGTCTCCCTAAGAACAAAACCAGAGTTTCTCTAGTGAAATTTTGAATTTTATCAAGACTTCAAAGAGGACCTAATACCTATCATGCTACTCAAACTCTTCAAAACAAATTAAAGATGGAAAGCTCCTATGAGGCTGACATTATCCTGATTCCAAAACTGAGTAAATGCAGCATGGAAAAAGGGAAAATACAGGCTAGTATCTCTAATGAATATAGATGTAAAATATCCTCCACAAAATCTTAGCAGACTGAATCCAGCAATATATTATAAGAATTATCCACCATGAATGAAGTTTTATTCTAGGGATGCAAGACTAGTTTAACATATGCAAATGAATCAATGTTATGCACGAAATCAACAGAAAAATATGAAAACTACATGATCATTTCAATAGATGTTGAAAAAACATTCAATGAGATTCAACACCCATTTATGACAAAAACTCTTAATAAAGCAGGAATAAAAGGAAATATCTCAACATAATAAAGTCCAGATCTAACAAACCCATAGCCAATATCATATAGAATGGTGAAAAACTGAAAGCATCTTCCCTAAGATAAGGAACAAGACAAGGAAAGCCACTCTCACCACTACTGTTTAATATAGTACAGGCAGTCCTAGCCAGAGCAATTAGGCAACAAAAAGGCATAAAAAGAATCTGAACTGGAAAAAACCTAACACTATTTTCACAAATAACATACAGAGACAACACAATAATAAACATAAAAAAAATCCAAGAATATAGCAAAAACTTCTAGAAATAGTGGATACAAAATTAACACACAGATCTCTCTTTAACAATTCTATATGCAAACAATATACCAAATAATTACACTAAAAAGAATGAAATACCTGGGAGTAAACTTACAAAGGCTGTGAAGGACCTATACACTAAAAATATAACACGCTGTCAAAAGCAACAAGATATGAAGAAATGGAAGATACCCTGTGTTCATGGATGGGAAGGATAAAACATTGTCAAAATGACTACATTACTTAAAATAATTTACAAATTCAATGCAATACCTATCAAACTTCTAGTGGCATTTTTCAAGGTAGTAGGTCAGTTATAAAATTAGTAAGGAATCACAAAAGAATTGCTAAAGTAAGGAATCGCTAAAGTAGTATGGAGAGAAAAGAAAATGGAGATCTCACAGTCCCTGACTTCAAACTATACCAGAAAGAAAGTATGGTACTGAAACAAAAACAGAAACACATGCCAATGGAAAACAACAGAGAGCTCAGAAATAAATCCACAGAAATATGACAGAATCATTGACAAAGTAGCCATGACGATACACTAGAGAAAGGAAAGCCTCTTCAACAAATGTAATGGGAAACCTGGATAGCAAAAATGAAAACAAAAAGAAACTAATCATTTAAATCCATACATAAAAATTGATTCAAAATGGATTAAAGACTAGGATATGAGACCTGATACCATGTGACATGAGAAAAAAACAGACAATACACTCCTAGATATCAACTGCAGAAATTTATTTGGGGATTCAATACCAGTGGCAAGAAAAACAAATGAAAAATGAGATTACATCAAAATAAAGTTACTGCACTATGAAAGAAACCACCACAAAGCCAAGAGAGACAATCTATGAACTAAAAGGTATTTATATGTCTGTAAGGGGTTAATTTCCAAAACATATAGAGAATTTATACAGTTCAAAAACAAAACAAAAAACTCAAGTAAAAAATGAGTGAAAGACCAAGTAGATACTTCTCCAAAGACATACAGATGGCCTTCAGGCACAGAAAAATGTTCAACATCACTCATTAGAATGGAAATGCAAATCAAATCACCATGAGGTACCCTGTGTGACTGGCCTATCCAAAAGAATGCAAACAACAAATGTTGGTATAGATGTAGAGAAGGAGGAAACCTCATTCACTGCTGGTGGAAAATTAAATCGGCTCATCCCCTATGGAAAAAACTCAATGGAGAAAAGCTCTAAAAAACGGAAATGCCGTATGATCCAACAGTATATAACATTTAGGTATTTACCCAAAGAATAGAAAAACATGAATACAAAAAGATTTTTATGTACTCCTACATTCACAGCAGCAGCCAAAATGGAGTCAACTTAAATGTCCACTGATGGATATGAATGGCAAAGAAACTGTGGTACATATTCTCAATGGAATACTAGTCAACTATTAAAAAACATGAAATAGGGCTCTCCCTGGTGGTGGCACACCAGGTTAAGGCATGGCACTATGCAGCATGAGTTTGATCCTCGGTCAGGGAGCTGACCCACATGGTGTGGCAGGGCTCTCCTGACCCGCCCGCTGCTCCTCTCAGCAGTATATTTCAATAGATCTGCCTGTTCTGTTCCCCACTCTGTCTCTGGTGAATCTTCTCACCCACCACGCCTTTGTCCTGTATCCCAGGTTCTATAAGCATAAATAAATTTAAAAATATATTCATTAAAAAAAGATGAAATAGTGCCTATGGGATGAATGGATGGATCTTGAGATGGTTATTCTAAGTGAAATAAACCAGAAAGTTACTGGATAGTTTCACTCATTTGTGAAATATAAATAACCAAAGAAAACAAACTGACCAAACGCAACAACAAACCTCTTAGATGCTGGGAAAACTATAGTAGTTGCCAGAGTGGATGAGGTGGGGGAAGAAGAGAGGGAATGTGATAGGGGCTTGGCGACAGAGCTTTGGTGAAAGGTGAGTGAAGCATGGGTACATGTAGAGGTATGAAGATGTTTTCCCAAAATATATACTCATGTAAACAATTGGCGAATCAATAACATAATTTAAGAAAAAATATAAATGGCCACAGATCAGAGGTGACCGGGTAGATATTATAACTATGTGTAATGTAATAGCCTGGATTGAATCCTGTAACAGAAAGGGGACATTAATGGAAAGTGAAGCCTGCAATTTATTAACAATAATTTACTAAACTGACTGTTTAGTTTTGACAAACATACTATGTAATGTAAGATAGTAACATTCAGGAAAATGGTATTAGATATGAGAAATAAGAGACTTGTGTATCTGCAACTTTTTAAAAAGTATTCCAAAATATAAAAAGTATCAGAAAAGATGTGGGTTTACATCCAGACAAATACTGGTGTTTTAGATATAAAACCACAGTTTTTAGTACTAATTGCTGCAACAAATACAAACTGACATAAAAGATGAACACCGTGAATATCAGAAAAGATTCTTCTTTTTTTTTTTGTTAAAGATTTATTTATTTGTGCATACAGAACTGGGGTACAGGCCAGAGATGCAGGGGTGGTGAGAGGATTCACCAGAGACAGAGTGGGGAGCAGAACAGGCCGACTGACAGAGTACACTGCTGAGGCGAGCAGCGGGTGGGTCAGGAGAGGTCTGCCATGCCATGTGGAGGAGGTGCCATGTGGATCTCCTCCGGGGCTGCCAGGGATCGAACTCATGCGGAAGTAGCTTAAGCTTCTTAGTGCTGTGCTTTAACCCACTGCGCCACCAGGGAGGGCCCAAAAGATTCTTCTTTTTGGTTACATAAACATCTAGAGAATCTTTTAAAAAAAGGAACATGTTTTGGGCTCTCCTTGTGGTGCAAGAGGATAAGTCTCAGCACTGTGAAGCTATCAGCAGCCACAAATTCAGCATGAATTTGATCCCCCACCAGGGAGCTGACCCACATGGTACAGAAGACCTCTCCTGTCTCACCCATGTCTCCCCTCAACAGTGTATTTCAATAGATCTGCTCCCCACTCTGTCTCTGGTGAATCCTCTCACTGCCCCTGCACCACTGGCCTGTATGCATAATAAATCTTTTAAAAAAAGCAACATATTTTATGATATCAGGACTCACAGGCATTTTAATTAGATGGCTAGAACAAGAAGACTCTTGAAGATCTCATCCAATTCTAAGACTGAAGCAAAACAAATGCAGTCTAATTTTGTTTTGGCCCTTTAAAGGAAATTACTTCCATTAATCAAATGAATCCTTTAACTACTGTTTGAAGCAAATGGTCAACAAGTAGAACCAGAAAAATGAGAAACTGACAGAAAAGTGGTTATGTTTTTATTAAAAATGGGACATGGCTGTCCCTGGTGGTGCAGCGGGTTAAAGCACAGCACAAAGAAGCTTAAGCCACTTCTTCATGAGTTCGATCCCCGCCTGCCCCGGAGGAGATCCACATGGTGTGGCAGACCTCTCCTGACCCACCCGCTGCTCGCCTCAGCAGTGTACTCTGTCAGTCGGCCTGTTCTGCTCCCCACTCTGTCTCTGGTGAATCCTCTCACCCTCCACATCTCTGGCCTGTACCCCAGTTCTGTATGAATAAATAAATGTATCTTTAAAAAAATAAATAAATAAAAATGGGACATGACCTGACACTGACAAAAACTACAAAAGGAAATACTGTTTCAGTTTCTAGAGGCAAATAGGAAGACAGAATTTACACTGGTCCTACCTGACTCTTTGAGGGCAGCCCTTAGCCTCACCTGTGGTCAGTGTGTATGTCATCTCTGCCAATTTTCACTTCTCCCACCAGGTCATCATGTTCTCCTTGCTGCCTGGGTTCCCCTGCCCTTGTTTACTTCTAGGAACTTGTTCTTTCTATTCTCAAGTTTTTCTCCCTCCTCCTTGATTATAGCTACTTATAGGAAAATGCTGGTATTGTGTCATATTTCTTTCTTTTCTTGTGTGTCATATTTCTTAACTGCCAATGTTTTAACAGAAGTTTAGTAAACAAGTATTGTACCCTATATAATGTGTCAAATACATGCCAGTTCGTAGCATAAGATTTGGAATAAATGGAAAGTTGAGTTGCAGCTTTGTTTTTATTTGTGTAATCCTGGGCAAGTAACTTATCTCTTCTGAGTCTTAGCTGAAAAGAACAGTATATGCTACTGGGGAAACGAAACAAGTGTATATCATTTCTCCATTGTGCCTGATCATAAAAGTCATCTGAAACATTTTAAGAAAACCAGATTTTAGGCACCTTTCTTAGAGATACTAACTCACTGTGATACAGGGTGTGGTGGGCCTGCAATCTATTTTTCACAAGTATCCTAGGACTTTCTCGTAACTGCTTAATTTTGGGAAACAATCAGATTATCTATTAAAAGCTCTTGGCACTTAAAATTTCAATAAACGGTGACTATGAAAGGTAGGTGTGATGTCAGTGTTAAGATGACATAAATTATTTCACACAGATGAACTAACCCAGCAAAGCAAAACACGAAATCAAAATTTTGTTTTATAATATAAGGTACTCCCTTTTATAAGAGAATGTGAAATATAAACAAAGATTTTTTTTCCTCTAGCAGCTCAGGTTCTCCATCCCTAGCAAATAATAATAATTATTATTGCTATCCTCACTGACCTGGAGGCAACACAAAAGCCCTTGACTTCATGTTCTACAGCGGTTTGTACTAAATGGGAAGGCAGTAAGTTTCTTTCCCACCATTCTATAGTCCACGCCTTCTTCGTAAAGCTGGGAAATTTGTTCTGCTCCTGTTTACTTGCATTTGATTCTCTAAGTTTTTCTGCATGAGGCAGACATATATAAACACACTCTCATATTCTACTGTGCCCAGAAAGATCCCTGGCAAATGAAGAAAATTACAGTGATGTCTGAGAAAAAGAAAGAAAAATGCTTGCTTTGATTGACAGCCTAAAGCAACATCTTCTTGCAGGATGGCAGATAGAACCCATGACTTTTTCTAATCAAGAGAGTATGACAAACATAATGGGATGTAAGTTACATCACCAAATGAAATCATAGTGGTAGATTACTACAGCTTATACTTCTTGGCTCCAAGATTGAGATATTATTAGCTATAAAGGCAGAAGACAGCTGTCTACTTTATAAAATGAAAAACTGAATATTTGATCTCACCTCAGCAGGTTTCTTGTGTTCACTTGGAATTTTTGATTTACATTTGCTCCTATACATTGAGCCAGAAGTAAAGGAAGTAGAAGGACCTGCAAAAGATAATTGGAAAGAATACTGAGACTTATCTGCTAATATAAGTAAATGTTACCCAAGAGAATCTGAAAGATATGGACAAGAGGA
Source organism: Condylura cristata (assembly GCF_000260355.1). NCBI lineage: Eukaryota > Metazoa > Chordata > Mammalia > Eulipotyphla > Talpidae > Condylura > Condylura cristata. The sequence goes on along the minus strand of NW_004567128.1, from coordinate 27,136,941 downwards.
CAGTGATCTCATACTGCTGAAGTATCCAAGAAAGGCTTGTAGTGGAGCTTAATGGAATTTATAGGTGACTTACCAGCATGAAAAAGCTTCAACAATGCTAATGCTAAGGAGATCTGATTTGGTGTAACCATACCTTACAATATTTTGGAATAACATGACTCATGATCCACTTGGAGAAGATGTATCTGCAAAAGCAACTAGAAAAACTAAAACTGTGGAGCAAGTAAGCTGTGTATTCTTCAGCACTTCCCAAAATGCAATTTTGATAAGGTTGTTGCCTTTTACAAGTGACTTTCATTCAAGCAAACATTTAGTACCTGCGCTACAATTAGAATTGCAGGCCTACAACTTTTACTTTTATACTTCCTTTCCAGAAAACTACTATTAAATGATTATTAGAATTTGACTTTTATTGCTGAGATAATGAAAAATGAAAAAAAAATATATGCCACACAAAACCAATTCTCCCACCTGTAATTTATCTATTTCTAATGAAGTTTAAATGAATAATTAAAAAAAAGGTGCTCCAAGTGCTTCTTTCCTATAAGCATTAGCTTTAACCACTGAAAGACACATGGAACATCTTGGCTTCAAGTTAAAGGAATCCTCAAGGAGTACAGATACAAAGATTACCAGCAGTTGACTGGTTCTACTCACTGTCATCTGAACTGTCACTGCTGCTGAGAGTTCTATGGCGTTTCATCCTGGAGCATGCTGGGAAAGAGAACAACACTGAATAAAACAGTCAACACATACACATACCCATTCCAAAGAACAGTCAATACTGTCCTACAGACCCCAAGAAACAAGAGCAAACGAGACAAATAATTACTGTCAAGAATATTCTCAAATAACCTAGAGTAATAGGAGAAGAGTACCACAAAATTCTCAATATAGAGTACGTCAAAGGCTGGGCAAGGCCTCATATAAACTTTAGGAGGAAGCCTAAGTAATATAGGAGGAATGCTACAGGACTGTTCGAAGTTTCAGATGTGGCCACATTAACTACTGTCCGCCCATACTAAGGGGGAACAGCCATAGGATCAACAGTTAGGCAGCTCCAATAAAGGAAAAAGTAGTAGTGAAGGCAGAGCTGTCAAGGGCCAAGGTTGAAAGAACAATGAGGCATGTTCCACCTTTAAAAGCACAATCACACAACTTTTCTGCCTTCCCTTTCTCCCCTTCTCACGTTCTTCTTGTCCCCATCTTCCAAATAATGAGCATAATTTAAAATGCATCTATATACACACCACAAGGAATATTATAGAAAACCCTATACTGTGAAAAATAAATAATACTTTGGACTAAAATTTCTAATGGCTTAAAAGTGTCTTTTCTATGTTCATGTGGCCAATAACAGAGGTAATAGAGATACTACCCTTTGGAAACATACAAATACTAGAATGTAGGGGGAAAGGAAGACACACACATCTCAAGTCACAAAGAAAATAAAAATATAAACTAGAAAGTACACTAATATAATCAGTAACTGACATTCTTTTATGTATTAAAGTACAGAAAATGCTACTGGGGCAATCTCCTTTCCACAAGACATAAAGGCAAGTGCTACTGCCTTTAAGTTACTCACAGTCTACTCAAGAGGTAAAAATTCAAGTATAAAGCCACTGTGAGCAATTAGGTGTAAAGAGTATGTTGAAAAGTTAAAGATTTTTACTTCTGGCATGACAGTGTGAAGAGCTTCATAAACCCACTACCTAGTAAAAAAAAAAAAAAACAAAACCCACCCAAACAACCATTTAAAATCTCCAGAAACAGTCCTAAGGGCATATAGCAAATAAAGTAGTAATTATTAAAGAAAATCTAAATCTAGTATGTAAAGTAAGAAATCAATGAATCTGGACCTTGATTCTACTTTCCTACATCCTCCCTCCAATAACAGATCAAAGTCAGACTGGTAGTCACAAATATGGAGCTACTTCTCCCCCAGTTACCAGTTACCATACTTTCTGAGTAGAAACAGTAAGTTATCATTTCTCTTCCTGTCCCCAGCTACCTGTTGCTGAGGCTAAGTTCCAAAGAGGTGTGGCTGAGAGGTAGAGGCTCCTTATTCCAGGTAGCACCCACTCCTAGGATAGAATCAATACCTTGAATGTGGTACCACCAAGAATACCAAGGCCCAAGCTTGTTGGTCCCTGTTCATGGGGTGAGGTTCTAATTCAGGAGAGGAGAACATAGGAGATCTGGGACTATACCACTCAGAGGGAAGTACATCATCTCCATCCTCTGCTCCAGCTCAGTGGCTCAGAGATTTTGTCTAGGGGGATAATGCATGCCCTAAGCTCCAATTCCCTTACCCCCACTCCCATAACTGACTTAATTTGCAACAGTGTGGAGAAGTTCAAGCTTAGGCTGACTATCATGCTAGAATAAGCTATCATGCTGGAGAGAACCAGAGAGAGAGCTGGTGTCAGAAAAAATCTCAAATACTAATCTGTCCTTCATAATTCAAATACTGAACTATCCAGGTGCACTGATTTGATTGGATCAGTTTGTGGAGCAATCGATGCCTCAGCATTTATTATAAAAAACAGAGCAATCAGCCAGCAATTAGTGGAGCCTAACAGCTGGGAGTGGTCAGGGACACAGTCAAATCAAACCATGGTGGGCCTACCCCAGATTGCACCACTGAGGAAAAACATCAGAAGTTTCACACAAGGCAGGGCAAAAAGGGGCAGTAAAAAGGTTTCAATAAACTAATCCTGCCAGTCATTAAAGAAGTAAACAAGCAAATAACAATAAACAGCACAGTTGTTGGGTGGGAACCAATACCCAGAGTTGCACATTATATTATCTAAAATATCTAGTTTCCTAAAAAAATTGTAATACATACAAAGGAAGTTTGACTTATACACTAGCAAAAAAGCAGGCAACAGAAACTATGAGAAACCAAATGTCAGATAGACAATGACTTCAATCAGTTAAATAAATATGTTCAAAGAACTAAAGAAAGTCATGATTAAAGAAATAAAGGAAGGTTAGGTGTAATAGAGACAAAGTACAAAAGATAACTAAATGGCAATTCTGGCACTAAAAAATACAATAGCTGAAAAGAAAAATTCACTGAAGGGGCTCAGCATTTAGATCTGAACTGGCAGCATAAATAATTAGTAAACTTCCGGTCGATTAACACATCAAAATATATGTAATACATCAAAAATATATGTAATGGGAATATCAAAAGAAATGAGAAAGGAGTGGGGAAAAAACAATGGCAAAAAAATCTCCAATATACTGGAAAATATTAATTTACACATCCAGGAAGCTCAACAAACTCCAAGTAGTTAACTACTTATGCTGCTGATGCTGCCGGTGCCACCACCAATGACACCACCACCATTACCATGACATCTTCAAGGATACTGACAAAAAGATATTGTGGTAAAATTGTTGAAACCCAGACTGGGAGAAAATCTTAAAAGCAGCAAAGGAAAACTGAGTCCTCACTTGTAAGAGAATCCTAGTAAGATTAATAGTTTAATCTTCATTAGAAACCATGGAAGGGGCCCTCCTTGATGGCGCAACAGGTTAACTATGAAGCCATCAGCAGTCATTACAACAGTCTGATTCCCTTTCAGGGAGCTGACCCACATGGCATGGCAGCCCTCTCCTGACCCTGCTCGCTGCTCCCCTCAGCAGTGGATTTCAGTTGATCTGCCTGTTCTGCTTTCCACTATGTCTCTGGTGAATTCTTTCACCCCCCTGCACCTCTGGCCTGTACCCCAGTTCTTGTATGCATAAACAAATATACCTTTAAAAGAAAAAAAGAAACCACTGAAGTCAGAAGCAGTAGATAAAATATTCAAAATGCTCTGTGTTGATATTTGTACATTTTCAATGAATGTATTGTTTGGTGTAAAACCTAGGACATTCACTATTCTGAAATGCAAACAAAAACAAGACAATGTAATTTAAAGTCGCAGTAAATGTAGAAATTTAAACAAAAAGTAGTAAGTTTTCTAATTATTTCCTATTGAGTGCACAAGTACACATACTCTAGGAATTTCATTTGTCTGATACCATCAGGATATTTTATATAAATAAACCTTCTAGATAAATAGTGTACCAAACATTTAAAATCCTATTATCAATGGGAGCTTTTCTAAAATATCCAATTTTATTGTTGAAGCAATAAATTACCTCAAACTCAGGGGCTTAAAACTATGCAAATCTATTACCTTGTAGTTCAATAGGTCAGAAATGTGGCATAAATCTGTGAGCTAAAATAAAAAAGCTGACAGGGCTGTTTTCCTTTCTGGAGGCTCTAGGACAGAATCCATTTCTTGCCCTTTGCATCTTCTGGAGGCCACACATGTTCTTGGATCCTGACCATCTTCCTCAATCTTCAAAGTCAGCAATGCTGAAACTCTTTGATCCTCCTTCTGGCCTCACATCTCATTCCCTGATCCTTCTATTCTGCCTCCCTCTTCCATTTTTAAGGACCCTTATATCAGGCGCACCCAGATAATCCAGGATTATCCCTAGTTTAAAGTCAGTTGATTAGTAACGTTAATTCTTCTTTGCTATGTAACTTAATATAATCACAGAGTCCAGGAGTTAGGGCATATAGACTTTTTTTTTTTGGGGGGGGGCACATTATTCTACTTGTAACCAAATTTTGCATTGTTAAAAGTGAATATACACCTATGCAAATGTGTTCAATATCTATCTGACGAAGGTGGAATAGTAATTCAGTGGAGGAAAAATAGGCTTTTTAACAAATGGTAGTGGGATAATATTTAAAAATAATGATTTTCAACGTAAGTCTCACAGGTTAGACAAAAGGTAACTCAAGTTAACTCAAAATGAATCACAAACTTAAATGTAAAACTATGAAACTTTTAGAATCTAGGAGAAGTTTTTGGGAGCTAGGGCTAAACAGATTTCTTAGACTTGACAACAAACGCATAATCTCTTAAAGAAAAATCCACCTCCTTCAAATTAAAAAAAACTTGCTCTATAAAATACTTTTAAGATATAAAAACAAGCTACAGAAATGGACAAAATATTTATAAACCACATATCCAAGAATGGACTTGTATCCAAAATATGTAAAGTCTAAAAACTGAATAGTAAGAAAACAAAAGATTCAACTTAAAAAAAAAAGCAAATAAGCACATGAAAAGATGTTCGACATCACTAAGACAATAGGGAAATGGAAATTAAAACCACAATGGCTGAAATAAAAAATAGTGAAAATTCAAATACTGGAAGATGTGAAGAAATATCATTCCTACATTGATTGTAAAACTATACAGCTACTCTTAAAAAGCTATTTGACCATTTCTTTAAAAAGTAAAAGTAAATACCCAAAACCCTAAAACCTAGTAATTTTAATTCCTGGGCATTTAGCCCAGAGAAATGAGAATTTATGTTCATACAAAAATCTGTTTGCAGCAGATTTATCCCAACAACCAAAAAGCAGGAGGAACCCAGATGTCTTTCAACAGGGAGTGGTTAAACAATCTGTGGTACATTCATACCATGGAACACTACTTAGCATTAAAAAGGGACAAAGAATCGATAGGTTGTCTAAACATCTAAAATTTAAAAATCTAAACATCCACAACGTTAAATGTCCAGAGCATGCACATTTAGAGTGATGAAGTAAATTAGCGGTCATCTAGGGCTGGCAATGGCACTGAATGAAACAGGCATAAAGTTGCTTTTTAGGAGGTAACAGAAATGTTTCAAAATTGGATAGTGGTATTAGTTGCAAAACTGTAAATATATTAATACTCACTGAATTGAATACTTAAAATGAATGCATTTTATAGTATATAGATCATGCCTCACTAAAGTTGATTAAAACTTTAAAAAAATTATTGTAACATTTTGACAGCAAGAAGAGTAGCAATTTAAAAATTCTGAACCTACTGAATATAACCTCCATATAGATAATTCATAGAGTGAAAACAGCAAATGACATAGAAGAAATACTTTTGATCTCTAAAAATTCTCAGTGACTCTCTTTCCCTACTTCCCTGAGAGTTTCAGGAGACTGAAGGCTTCTTGTGAGATAACTGCTCTTCTCATCTGAAATTCGGTCTTAGGAACTCTGGCTAAAACAGTGTCCCAATTTTCAACAATATTCTATTCTTAAGGGAGGTGCAGATTTTTAAGAATCTGTAAAATTTGATATTTTAAAAATTATTATGGTAATCATTTTGAATTAAAAATTCTTGTATTATCTTGTGTAATCAGTAAGAGCCTAGGAAAAAGATCACCTAACAAAGAATTAACATCAGTTCTGGAAATTAAGAAAGTGGGTTACAAATGACTTAGAAAACAGTAGGGCTAATTTTAGGGTTTGGGCTGTTATAATTCATTGATCTATTTCTATAAAGCACTGCTGTTTTAATTACTGCAGAAAAATGAGAGTAATAAAAATTATCAGTCATTCTATGACAATGAAACTTTAGATTTTATTGTTTCTAATCACAACAGTCCTACTATAGATATCATTACAGCCATTTTACAGATGAGGAAATTGAGGCTCAGAAGTGTTTATGCAATATGCTTAGAGTCCCATGGCCACCAGAGGGCAAAGCTGGCAGGTAAATTGGGAACCTGAGGTAGGCTGGCTAGATGACAGCATGGTCATCCCACATCAATGTCTGAGAATATTCATGTGGGATGAATATTTAAGGCCCACATATTCTGGCTCCAAGCTGCCAGGCCTCACCAGCTGCTGCTCACTGCCTCCTGAAAACGCTTTGCCCCATTTGACTGGGTAAACACATCTTATTTCATACTTCTCCCATCACTGTCCAGAGCTCTTCCCTCTGCCTATGGTTACATCCCATTTTACTCTGACCTGGTTCTATTCATTTGTCTGATCTCTTCAGTGAAGCTATCCAGATTTCCCTCTACAATTATTCATTCCTTTGCTTTCTATCTACGACTCTACACATGCTTCAGTTTATATAAAAAAAACCTCATCTGCACTGTAAATATTCTTTACCTGTTCAGCCCCACCACAACCACATTGAAAATAGGGACTATATCACTTTCATTTCTTAACCCCAGGTCTTAGAACAGTGTCCTGCACAAAGACTAACAGGGTCTGTGGTGTCTCCCCTAGATTTCCTTTACACACCTCTCAGCTACTGCTAATGGTTCACAGCTGTCCCCAGTCCCCAAAAACTGGAGTCCTGCCAAGGGGAGATTATACTTTCCCTGTCTCCCTCCAGGGGCAGCCAACAGATAATAATTACACTCTCCCTGGTCCTCCCCCACTCCCCTGCCAAAACAGGCTAAGGCTAGGCTTTCCTAAGATAATTTCCTTCCCTCTTGTCCTTGGCCCCTTATAAGTTTCTCCCAAAGCACCCCCCCCCTCAATAAATCATGCATGTTCAAACACTCTCTCAGCTTCTGCTTCTGGGCACTCCTACCTAAGACAACACATGAATTCTCATTAAGTGGTACCTTTTAAGAAGTATTTTAGAATAAACCTTTTTTGTAAAACAAAAATCATAAATTAGCACAGTGCAATCTTGGAATAATTTTCTGATGTGCCTTGATGTCTTACATTTGGGTATATATATATTTCAGCATTCTTTCCTTCCTTATCTCCCACAATGAGTATCCCTTTGTTTTGGCAGAAATGCCAATTGCACCCCTAGGGAACAGCAATTTTTAGGTCTTATTCCTATTATAATCTCAATGAAAATGACCAACAGCATGCTGATTGGAAGATAAGTGTTGATAGCATAATTTTTGGGTCAAAGCATGTGAATGTGTTGAAAGAAAGGTTTACCTGTGAACCAGGTTAATACCAGTGTATAAGGAACATTATCTGGAAGTAAATCCAACAGGGAATATCTGGAATTGGAATCTATATCTGTGCTTTGATGGCTACTTGACTCATTAATATTTCCACAGACCAAAAGGAAGGCAAGGAAAGTGATAACCTCAAACAGTCCTCTCCTTTCCTTCTATATACACAGCCCATAAGACACACTTCTGAAATGCATGGTCAGTGCAAGGAGCCCTTATTTATGCCACCTGCATGGTCATGCAACAGCTTAAAAAATCACCTCAGGCTTTCTTTCAACACATTCACATGCTTTGACCCAAAAATTATGCTATCAACACTTATCTTCCAAAAATAATCCAAAACATAGAACATGACTTATGAATAAAAATGTCCATTAAAATGTCATAACAAAAATAGTAAATAAAATCTAGCTATCAAACAAAACAGGATTAAAGGATACTATGACTATGGAATTTTTTTTTAAAGATTTATTTATTCATACAGAACTGGGGTACAGGCCAAGAGGCTCAGGGGCGGCGAGAGGCTTCACCAGAGACAGAGTGGGGAACAGAACAGGCAGATCGACGAAGTACACTGCTGAGGGGAGCAGCGGGCGGGCCAGGAGAGGTCTGCCACGCCATGTGGTCACCTCCGGGGCAGGCGGGAATCGAACTCATGTGGAAGTGGCTTTAGCTTCTCAGTGCTGTGCTTTAATCCGCTGCGCCACCAGGGAGGGCCAACTATGGAATTTTATTAAATCATTTAATTTGGCAGACAGGGAAATATTTATATGAAGTTGCTAAGTTGGAAAAAAGGTATAGACATTCATTTTGTATCAAGATTTCACCTATGAAGTAAAATATATAGAAAATAGATAAAAGTCACAAACAATTTACCAATATTAGTAACACTGAAGTGATGGATTTCTGAGCAATAAAAACATTCTAGCTTTTTCCATTCTAACAGTACACATATTAAGGGTATTTATAATTAGGAAAAAAAGTCTCAGATTTCAAGGCATCTCTTCCCCATGCCACTCACAAATGATGCAGATGATCTGCAAAATTGAAACTATAAAAGTAACTATCCCTGTCATTCAAGATGGAAATTAATCAGGCAGGCTAGAACCCAGAAACACATAATATAATTAACAGAACAGAGAAGTTTCTATATGGTATCATCCAAAAAGCATAAAACTTTGCAGTATGGAAAAGACAAATATCAAGGTAGTGGTTCCTGATTGAAAATGATTTTGTCCCTTAATGGCATATGGCAGTATCTTGAGACATTTTTTTTGGGTGTCACAGTTTAAAGCAGGGCTATTAATCTCATCTAGGGAGTAAAGGCCAGGGGGCCTGTTAAACATTCTACAACATACAGAATAGTTCTTTATAATGCACAGTTTTATCTGGCCAAAAAATGTCAATACTGTCAAGGTTGAGAAATCTTCCTCTGAAAGGATGAAGCAGAAATCAATAAGAATCACGAGCAATGCTGAAATGATTCACTTGCCTTATTCACTCAATTGGTGAGTTAAAGTAAAAAAAGGGCACTCTCCAAAACCTAAAGGCAATTTTATAGAAAAAAAGGTTGGACTGTGAACAATGGTTAGGGGACTTAGAAATTTCAGCAACTTATAAAGTACACTTGGTGTTTTGATAGTGGGGGTGGTGTGGTAGCATACATCTGAGGTGTGAGCCTATTCTCCTAAATCCTGTACAGTGTTAAAAACCAATGTAACCTCAATAAAGTGCTCTTTATTTTTAAGGAACAGAATGAAAACATAAATAGGTTCAAGAAGGACTGAGATAAAAATCAGGAAGGGTAAGTACATCATGGTATTTGGAAATAATCTTTAATTAAACAAGTGCCTGAAAAGTCCAGTTCTCTTAGACTTTCAGGAAAATATCCTTCAGAACCATTTAAGTGAGGCTATTAGTCAGACCAGAGCATCAGACTTCTTACATCCATGTGGGCAAAGAACCTCCTTAAACAGAAATAATGAATGCTATAAATGTTTTCTTGAGTTGATTAGCTCTGGTTTGGGGGAAATGATGCTAACATTGTCCACAGCGAGAACATTAGGAGCCATGACCTATGTTTTACTTCAGAATTCACCTCTATCTACAAAACATTCAGTATATCATGGCTGCAAAACTGTGGAAATGAAACTTCAAGCCTGTCCAACTTGCACATCTTTCATCTCTACCGCATTTCAGCAGTCCAATGACTAAAAGCCATAAACATTGATCTAGAGAAGGAGTAAACAAAAAATAATCAAAAGAAAAAGAACATATCCTATATAGTTTACTGTTTTTCATCCTCAACAAATCTTAAGATTTAAAGATATAAAGATACTTCAGAGTTGGAATAGATGAACTTTCTTGTACTTTGTAAAGATTACCTTTAATCTCAGTCATTTTAAAGTTTACTTTAAAAAATTAAGACATATGTGTGACTCATGATTCTCCTGTGACCAAATGAGAAGTCTGGAGGTCAACTTTTTCTCTAAGCACTCAAAAATCATTAAAGAAAAATAAAAAGAACATATGAATTTACTTAGGTAGGTTCCTGCCACTCAGCCTAGTATTTCTGTGTCAACCAGTTATCCCTGTTACCAGCAAGCAGGCTTGCTCCTGCCACTCTTTAGTATACAGACTTACTAACAAATTATTTAGGAATTTCAGTTTCCATGAGCAGAAATCTTGTGTGGGAAGGCCAGGTTGAGAGGTGAGTTTAAATTATGGTTCAGCAAACTGCTGCTGTAAAGGACCAAATAGCAAGTAATTTTGGCTTTATGGGCCATATGGTCTCTGTTTCAATTACTCAAATCTGCTGTTGTAGCATGAAAGCAGTCATAGACAGTACATAAATAAATGAGCATGGCTTTGTTCCAATAAAACTTTATTATACTGAAATTTGAATTTCATGTAATTTTCATATATAATGAAATACTATTTTTCACTTTTCAATACTTTAAAAATATATAAAAGGCACTATCAATGGTGAATCTTTCCATCTGCACACCTCTGGCCTGTACCCCAGTTCTTGTATGCATAAATAATCTTTAAAAATAAAAAAAAATATAAAAACCACTCATATCTCACAGATCATAATAGAATCAAGTGGTAGACTAGATCTGGCTCACTGGTTATTGTTAATCTTGGGTATAAACTACAAGAAATATTTCTTTGAATGAAAGAATACTGAAAATTGGAAGCATACAACTGAACTACCACTCTCTTCTAACACCAACCATTCCAAAAATCTTTCAGCCTACTGCTTGGCTCATGAGACATTATCTAGAAGGTTTTAGTGCAGGTGACCTATTCTGTGATATTATTTTGACATATTTTAATGGTTCTAACTATTTCTAAATTAAAACCTGTCTTATACTTTTTTTTTTAAAGATTTATTTATTTGTGCATACAGAACTGGGGTACAGGCCAGAGGCTCAGGGGCGGTGAGAGGCTTCACCAGAGACAGAGTGGGAGCAGAACAGGCAGAATGACGAAGTACACTGCTGAGGGGAGCAGCGGGTGGGTCAGGAGAGGTCTGCCACACCATGTGGTCATCTCTGGGGCAGGCGGGAATCAAACTCATGCGGAAGCAGCTTTAGATTCTCAGTGCTGTGCTTTAACCCGCTGCGCCACCAGGGAGGGCCCTTTTTTTTTTTTTTAGGGAAAAAAGATCCAGTTTAACTTTTAAAAAATTGCAAGTACATTTAAAACATTTATGTACATGTATTCAATTTCAACTGCACAAATAAATAAGTAGGATTGACATTTTAAGAATAAAAAGAAATATTACAAAAGAAATCCTTTTAAGGTAAAATATCATTAGCTAGTAAGAACCCTACAGAATAAACTAAATTAGGAAGAACAGCGTTTATTATGAAATACTAATTCTTTCTCCAACTAGAAAGTGAACATTTTAAAAAATGATCTATATGTCTTATTTGTACCTGTGAATTGATTCCATGTTGTAATGTTTATTCACACGTACACCCTTAAGTACATTTATAATACATCTTCCTGATTTGAAATAATTATCAGAATTTATTAGAAGATAACCTATATGCTAGGTTTTAGTAAGAACAGGCATGTAAGCCTTACATATAAGGTCAAACAAACCCAAACTTACTGAGTGTTCAAATCCACTGCACACCAACTGTAAATACTGTGCTAGTAGAGGACAGGCTCTGTGTTAATTAACAAAACTGAAAAACCAAGTAGTTTGGCTCCCTCAGAGCCAGGGTCACAGGATCACATGTACCAGACACATTGTTACTATGGGTTGGGTGATCACAGCCTAATGCTGGTTAACCAATGATGTGACAAACCAATCAGAGGTGGGTTTCAGATATAACTCCAAAATCAGTTAAGGAGGTGTGGGTATGAAGTGGGGTTGCTCTTAAATGCTCACCACGATACATAGCAATGTCCATGGCAGAGGAGCAGTAAGACATAGAAGTAAACATACCAGGGAAAGACACTAACTCTAGAGCAACAAGTGAAAAAAAAAAAAAAAAAAAGAAATGGCCACATATTTCCCTCAGACAAAATGCCAAAGGACTGACCATAGATGCTAACACAGATTAAACTAGAAAACATATCTGACCTCTCAAGCAGAGGTTCTCAAGCCCCATTACTTGTTGGAATCAGCCAAGGGTCTTATAAAAATCCCAATGCCCAAACTGCACCCATCATTAACTAAGTCAAAAATCAACCTTTTCAATGAACCCGTTTTTGTATTCATTGTTTTCAACTACATTGACTTCTGTTTTATTATTTCCTTCCTTTAGCTTGCTCTGGATTTTAAGATTTATATATGTATGCATACAAGAGCGGTTATAGGCTAGAGGTACAGTGGGAGAGGGTGGTGGTGAGAGGATTTACCAGAGACAGTGGGAAACAGAACTGGTGGACTGACTGAAACACACAGCTGAGGGGAGCAGGGAGTGAAACAGGAGTGGTCTGCTGTGCCATGTGGGTCACCTCCCTGGCTGGAGATCAAGCACATACTGAAGGAGCTGATAGATTCATAGTGCTGAGACTTAACACCTTGAGCCACCAGGGAGGCCCTTGCTCTTGATTTATTCAGCTTTGCCCTCCCACCTCTTGAGGTAAAAGTTTAATATTCATTTGAGACCATTCATATGTTCCTCAGACAAGCATTTAGTGTTATACATTTCCCACTCAGCAAGCACTGATTTAACTGTATCCAACAAGTTTTGATATGCTGTACTTTCATTCAGTTCAATCTATTTTTTTTTTAATTCCCTTGAGACTTCTTCCTTAACCCACGTATTAATGAGAAGTGTTGTTTAGTTTCCAGGTGTTTGGATACCTTCCTGCAGTTTGTTTTCAGTTTGTAGCTTGATTCCATAATGATTAGAGACTATATCTGTATTTAATTCTTTTATATTTCCTGAGGTTTATTTTATGAACTGGGATAAAGTCTATTTTGGTGAATGTTGTATGTGTGCTTGAAAAAAAATACTGCTATTGTGAGGTGGAGCATTCTATGCCAATATCCTTGCTGTTGATTTTCTGTCGACTAGGTTTGTCGATTACTGAAAGAGGGCCATTCAGTTCCCAACTATAATTGTGGATTTGTCTATTTCTCAATTCAGTTATATTGAGTTTTGCTTCATATAATTTGAAGCGTCATTAACTTGTGCATACATGTTTAAGACTGCTGTATCTTCTATGTGGATTGAACCTTTGAGTCATTATGTAGTGTTTTTCTTTCTTCCTGGTAATTTTCTTTGTTCTGCTGTCTATATTACTCTAGCCATTCCAACATATTTTAGGTTGGTGTTTACATGGAATATATGTTTTTTCATCTACCCACCTTTAAACTACCTAAATTATAACATATCAGGAAGTTTGCTTCCTCTACTGTTTTTAAAAGATTTTTAAAAAATTATTTATGCTTACAAGATCTGGGGTACAGGCCAGAGGTGCATGGGGCAGTGAGAGGATTCAACAGAGACAGAGTGGAGAGCAGAACAGGCAGACTGACAAAGTACACTGCTGACGGGAGCAGAGGGCAAGACAGGAAAGGTCTGTCTTCAGCATGTGGGTCACCTCCCTGGTTGGGGACTGTGGGTCACCTCCCTGGTTGCTGCAGTGGCTGTGCATAGCTTCATAGTGCTGCACTTTAACTCGCTGCTGTACCACCAGAGACCCTCTCTGTACTATTATTGTAACTCCTCTCTAAATTTAGACTATTATCTAAAAAATGTGTCATTTTGAAAATAAAAAATTATCTCAAAATACAAAGTTTCAATTTATGATTTAAAAAGGACAGCATTCATGTTCCTAACATATCTAGAAAGCATTAACTTAAGGAAGGGAAAAAAACCTATGAACATGTGAGATTTTCATATACTACATTCTCAAGTGAAAATTCAAAACAGGCTGAGAAGTAGGTAAAACTTACAAGCCTGGGGGTAACTGGGAGACTAAACCTTTATCTGTGAGTAGGAGTCAGTTGGTATACTTAAAGATAAATATTCACTACACCTACAGCTCCAGGTTTTTCCTTTGGGGCAGGGAGCTATTTTTTTTAGTAGTTTCCCAGTTTGAACTTCAGGTGTTTTACTATGATTAGCATTTCAAAAGATTAACAAAGAGACTTTAAAATGTAGAAATCGGGGCCCTCCCTGGTGGTGCAGGGGGTAAAAGCAGCACTAAGAAGCTAAAGCCACTTCAGCACAAGTTCGATCCCTGGCTCCGGAGGTGATCCACATAGTGTGGCAGAACTCTCCTGACCTGCCTGTTGCTCCCCTCAGCAGTGTACTTCATCAGCTGGCCTGTGCCTGTTCTGTTCCCCACTCTGTCTCTGGTGAATCCTCTCACCGCCCCTGTATCTCTGGCTTGTGCCCCAGTTCTATATGCAAAAATAAATCTTTTAAAAATGTAGAAATTGAGAAGGAATAAAACTAATTAGTTATATCACTTGTTAATTCTGTAAAAGAAATGATGAATGAGAAAGTTGGGAAGTACTGACTAAAATATGGCTTTCTGAGAATTAGTTGAGTTCCGTTATTTATGTTGTTCACGCTTCAGTACGGCAGGTAGCCAGATTTGGATATACATAAGTAGTCATTCGAGACAAAACAGCAAAAGGTTACCCCTCAGTTGTTTTAAATGCTAATTGAAGAGAATCACTAAAAGATCTTAGATGAGAACTAGAGAGCATAAATAGAAACTAATTATATCCTCATGGCCTAGAAAACCAAACTTCCAATATAAACTAAAAGCATTCATATAGGAATATGGTCTCTGAGAAAATAACTTATTCTTCTTTATTCATGCCTCCTATCATCTCAGTGCTATTTTAATTATTCTAAGTAAGGGTTTTACAGAAGTGACACACAGATAAAACTCCCCTAACTTGAAATAAAGAGTCACTGTGTAGAGAAAGTAAATTATTTTTTCAAAAATACCTGTGCTATGGTTGATTGTCTTAGTGACAAAACTTTCCCGAACACTAAGACTCAATATTTTCTTATCAGAGAATCTGCAGTTTAATTTCATCCTTCAAGATCAAAGGCACATAAATTAACTTGGTCCACTGATTTGATGCATCTGTGGAGAGCTGCCAGGCAAGGTAGTTCAACAGAATAACTTATTATTTTGTAGTGCTTAAAACAACTTTGGGGAAACTGTTGGGAATTAAATAGAGGCTGCAACACTCAAAAGACATTCACTAATACATCTTTCTACACAGTCACTAGTCTTTCTACTTGATCACTCCAGTGACAAGAGAGTTTACCATCTAACAAGGCAACCCACTACAATTTTTAGAAGAGTTTAAATGAGAAATAATTTTCTGTAAACAGAAAACATCTGGTTTTAACTTTCTTATACTATCTACATACTAGATTTGTACCTGCTAACAACTTCAAATCTCTCCCTTCCTTTATTCTCAGTCTATCTCAACTTTACATCATTTTTCTCTAATACCCAATTCCCCGCCCCCTCTTGCAAACTCCTCGAAAAGCAAGCTATGGTTCCTCTTCCTTTTTTCCCTCATTCTTTAACTGGCTTCTATCATATTAGAGTTCTTTAAAATGTAACTATCAATGCATACTTCCCAATCCCCATCTGTAAGTACCTGTATGCTGCATCTGATATGATGATTACTTCATCTTTCCCACCATCCCTCTTGGAACAAAGGATTTTTCTGGGTTTCTTGTGATTCTCCCTAATATACTCTTCTTCCACTAATCATGTTGTATGTAATACAGTGATGGTGTTTCCCTGAAGTGCTCCCATTATACTACACACGTACTTATGGTTACCAGAAAAAAAAAGAGATAAAGGGGTGGGGTTGGAAGGAAAGAACATGATGGAAAAGAAAATAAAAATAAATCCTAAAATTCTGCCAACCAGACATATCATTTTGGAAGATAAATCAATACCAAAGCCACTATCTTCTCTCTATAGTCACAAAATCTAGAACATCTCTTAACTTTCCTTTCTCTCACCCTGAAATTCCAATCATTCGTCAAATCCTGCTGAGTCAACCTCTGAAATAATCTTCTAAATTATTATTTTAATACATTTTAGCCTTAATTTTTATAGTTTGGGAATTAGCCATCTCTTGAAATTAAGACTAAGAGACCAGCTTCCTAACCTCTCAGGACTCCCTCTGGTCCTCAAGTTCACCCTTGGCCCAAATGCCAGAGACTTATCTTAAGCACAAACTGAGCCATGTACCTTCATTTCTGAGGGACTTCAATAGTTTCCCTTTGCTCCAACATCTTTATTAAGATATTCAACATAAGCAGCAATGTTCTCCACAGTCAAGCGGCTCTACTTCAACAGGTATAAACCTCACCATGCTCTGCCATGGTTTTATGCCTAACAGTGCTGAACCTGTATAGTTCCCAGCCCTGTGCTACTTCTGATCCTTATGTTTTATATAAGCATGTCATCCCTTCTGCCTGGAAGGACTTCTTCTCACTTAAAAAGATATAGGCATCCTTAAATATTACTCAGCAATCAAAAAAGATAAACTCATGTTTTATTTTTGCAGCAACATGGATGGAGCTGAAAGGGATCATGCTTAGTGAAATACGCCAGAAAGAAAAAGAAAAATACCGGATGGTTTCACTCATAGCAGGAGCATAAAGAACTAGTGGGGGGAAATAATGATGATGAACAACTATATACCAGAGACATTTTACAGAGGTGGAGTCGGGAATGGGATCAAAAATGGGTGGGGGGAGAAGAGCACAGGACTATGGTGATGGCACATGGGTGATTTGGGAAGCCCACGGGAATTACAACAGAGATGGAAAAAGGCACAAAATGATAAAAATAAACTATTATAATTTTAAAAAAACATACAAATATACTTAAAAGGCTCAATAAACATATCACTCTTCTAGAAAGCATTCCTTGTCTGACTCATTCACAGTTTGATAATCTTCAAGGCCCTGAATTATGAATAATGTCAATAATTTCCTATTTCTTTCTTATTAGTCTTTATTTCTGAACATGCAAAACACAAAATTTTTAGATGTTTTATGGAGTAATTGAAGATTTTGAAGAATAATCTATATGTCCCCAATTCTACCCTTTTCTTTATGAAACTCCTTCCCACTATCTGGACTGTTTTTTATCACTGATGGTGTACCAGTTTTGAGGCTAGATCTCAAGATGCCATGTTGCTTCTACTATCCATTCTTTGAAACTTGTCCTACCACCATGAAAACAAGCCTGGACTAGCCTACCATTGGATAAGAGATGTATTGTCCAGTGCTCATAATCTCTATTGCCTCAGTTGACAGCCACCGAAGTTCAGAAACAGAGCTCTATGCTGAGGTGTAGTTGACCACAGGCATAATGGAGACCAGTCATTCAGCTGAACTAACTAAATAAATTACTATTTTGAGTCACTAACTTTTGAAGTGGCTAGGTATACAGCACTAGTTTAATTGTATAATGTAGAAAGCATTTTTAATGATTAACTATAGAATGGAAATTTCATCATACACATCAGTCCCACCACATACATCACTTTACACATTAGATAATTCTCAAAGCAGGCGCTACTGCTGTGCTCCACTGAGGAGGACACTGAGGGGATCAAACATTTGATCCAAAAGAAGAAATCTGTAATAGCAGCCATACAAAAAGAGCAAACATCAAATCCATCTTCTCACCTATATGCTCACAGTAAAGACCACCTGATGATAAGGAACCTCTCCAGACCAGAGGTATGTGACACCTGGAATAAGCAGTTAACTAGTATGTCAGAATAACACATCCCATACCTCTAATACCTCATCAGAAGAGAATTCAGCATTTCTATTAAAACCCCTACTCATTTTAGTTACAATCCTCATCCTCCTCATTTGCACCAGTGTTACCCTCCAGTACATTCCAGTAAAGGCAGGGCAGATACCAACTCAAAAGATTAATTATACACATGTAACTATGAACTAATTTAAAATAACATATGCCAGAATTCTCATATTCAATTATAGGATAATTTCTAAAAGACCTTTTGAGACAGCAAATGTTGAAACCAACAAAACAATTTCTCAAAATATTCAGGACATTTTTTTGCTTGGATTTTGTTTCTGTTCCTTTGACATCTATTTCTTTGAATAAGGTCAATAGCAGTATGTTTTTTACCTTTGAGGGTGAATTTAGTTTTTGGAAACAATCGTATGTTCAAAGTCCATTCAAGTGTAGATATAAGTGAGGTGTATAAAGCCAGTTTTATTAACAAGTAGGGACAATAAATTTCATGGCTGATTTAAAACTCCAGTTCCAGTTGTTATATGGCAGGTTAAAATTCTAAAAGGCACAAATTTCAAACTTCTAGACATAGCATCCAGTCAAAAGGACCCCACAGTTACCATTTTATTCTTACTTTCCTTGGACAATCTCTTCTCCAAGGAAGTAGAACCCTTCACAGCTCCTCACTCACATGTCCTGGTGCTTTCGCAAATTTATGTATCTGTTCACCTAGACCATCCTCTATGTCCATGTCATTTATCACTGTACCCAATGTAGCACACTACACTTATGTGACTCAAGCAAACACTTACTGAAGTGAATAATTATTTGGCTTATGAAATAGTTCTGAAGCCAATTCTAAACTGGAGAACTCTGAAAACATTCTAAGCAATTGAATAAGTAGCTAGCCTCCAACAAGGATTTTGAGAATGAAGTTATCCAATGTTGGAATTGCAACTGCTTTGCAGTCATGCCTAATGATAGTGTCAAATGGCCTAGTGAATCAGGTACTGAGACAGAAATGAACCAAAAGTTCAAGGCTACTTCAGTGTACCTAGACCATGGGTTACAATGCCATTGTATTTATGACAGCAGGATTTGAATTTCTTTAGGATTCTCTATCAGAGGTATCCAAGTTAGGGCCTTCCCTGGTGGTGCAACGGGTTCAAAGCACAGTGCTATGAAGCTATCTGCAGCCACTGCAGCACGAATTTGATCCCTGGCCAGGGAGCTGAACCACATGGCATAGCAGACCTCTCTTGACCCCCTTGGCGCTCCCCTCAGCAGTGTATTTCTATTAGTCTGCCTGTTCTGCTTGACACTCTCTGGTGAATCCTCTCACCACCACCACCCCACCCCTTGAACCTCTGGCCTTTAAAAAAATTCAAGTTACAGGACCTTCCCTGGTGGTGCAGCAAGTTAAAAGCACAACACTAAGAAGCTAAAGCCACTTTAGCACAAATTCAATCCATGCCCTAGAGGTGATCCACATGGCGCAGCAGACCTCTCTTGACCCCCCTGGGACTCCCCTCAGCAGTGTACTTCATCGATTTGCCTGTTTTGCTCCCCACTCTCTCTGGTGAATCCTCTCATTGCCCCTGCACCTCTAGCCTATACCCCAACTCTGTATGCATAAATAAATAAATCTTTTAATAATCCAAGTTACAAACACTGCTTTTGGATATACATTCAGAAGTGAGGTTGCTGGATCATAAGCTAGTTCTATTTTAATTTTTTGAGACTCTCCATATTTTCTATAGTAAAGGGCACCACTTTGTATTTCTACCAATGGTGAACAAGGGTTGTAATTTCTCCAATATCCTCACTGACACTCATTATCTTCGTAAAATAATCATCTCAATAGGTTTGAGGTAATACCTTATTGTGGTTTTGATTTGCATTTCCCTTATGATTAGTGATAGTAAACAACGTTCATATACATGTTGATTATATAAATCCAAAAATATTTAAATCAGGATCTTGAGGAGTCAGCCCTCTGAACTCCTATTGAGTTGTGGGGCAAGTTAGGGTTTAATTAGGTACTTTCAGGGACAGTGCAGGCAGGGATGAGAGAATTAAGAGAGGCTTCTGAGATAAGGGCATTAATTCAGGAGGGCTAATGAGGGCAGTAAATTTTAAGAGACCTTGGACAAGGGAGGTAAACGGAGAAACTGGTAAGAGCTGGGAAAATTGGTTCATCTGCCTGGAGGAGTATAGCTACTAGGAGGAAGAGCCAAATGCAAAATAGGCTGATGAGATTTCAGAATAGAGAAAAAAAGGTTTAAATTTTCCCTAGACAGAGGCCCATAATGGCATCTTTTGCCCCTCCTTGGCAACGCTGCCTTATAGTCTTTGCTTCTGTTCTTTTTACTCTAAATAAACCTTTTCTTATGCTCTTGAAAAGTTTGCTTCTCTCTGCTTACTTATCTAAAAAGTCTACAAATTTCTTTTTAAGGGTTCCCGGGGCAAGAACCTTCAAAGGCTAAATTAGCAGCTTACATTGGCTCTACTATTATTCATAAAAGCCAAGATAAGGAAACAACTCAAATGATCCTTGACATGTGACTGGATAAAGATATGTACACACAATGGAGTATTATTGAGCTTTTAAAAAGAAGGGGATACTGCCATTTGTGACAACATGAATGAATCTGGAAGACATTATGCTATATGAAATAAGCCAGTTAAAGGAGGAAAAATACTGTATAGATTTCACTTACATGGGGTATCTAAAATAGTCAAACCCATAGAAGCAGATAACAGAATGGTAGTTGACTAAGATTGGGGGAAAAGGGAAAGGTATTCAATGTGTTTTTAACTTTTCATTTATGAAAGGTAAGTTCTAGAGATCCACAATATAACATAGTACCTATTAACAGTACTGTATTGTGCACTTAAAATTTTAAGGTGAAATTTGTATTAAGTGTTCTTACAACAGGAAAAAAAGAGGCATAAGGAAACGTTTGGAGGTGATGGATAAATCTATAACCTTGAATTGTGATGATGGTTTCATGGGGATATGAACATGTCCAAACTCACAAATTATATACAATGAATAAGTATAGCTTTTTGTATATCAATTATACCTCAATAAAGCTGCTAAAAAACCACTAGCTTGATAAGTGATGGGTACATCACAATTATAAAGAATAAAGACTCATAATTAGTAATTAAGAAATCCTCCTCTAAGTCAATAAGCTGAATACAAAAATAAGTTGAAAATGTTTTCAAAGCAATTTGTGTGTTGAAATTAGTTTATATTAGGTTGAAACATTTGAAAAATCAAAATGTTTGAGTATCAGCAATTTTATATGGCTCTACCTAAATCTAATACTGCAAAATTTTGCTTGTAAGCAAAAAAAAAAAAAAAAAAAAAAAAAAGATTCCTTTCCTTTGCTCCTCTACTTTTGTCTCTAGGGACCTCACAAACTTCTGAAGAACGTAAATTTCTATGAACTTTCAATAAATGAAGAAAAATATATGAAGCCTTGTCCATACATAGTTTTTCTTTGTTCAAAACATCTAGCTTCCTTGAGGAGTTATATTCCACCTACCGTACTCAAGGTAATTGGCTTGTGAGTCCCCAATGGAGTATTAGGTGTCTTCACCTACATCTCGAATTTCTAGGTCAAATCTAAGCACCCTCTTTCTTCCTATGTTTCATTTACACACTGAAAATAGGTCATCACACTCAGGATTGATATCACACCTAAATGTTGTTTAATACAAGTGGAGGCTGTTGACAAAAAGGTATCTGATCATTACTATACGGGTGGGCTGAGGAGATACTTGATTTTATTCTCATTTCTTCTGCTTCTTCTGCCTCAGAGTTATAGCTAGCTAGCAGGGTAAATATCATCACTGGGCCTCCTATAAATCAGGTACAATCCTGCATCATAGTCTGGATTCCTAGCTGTGTGGCTGGATGGATGAGGCAGTTTCCCTCTGTATAGCTGAGCACCCTCAGTAAGACCCTGTGAGGAGGCGCAGGTGCTGTGACTAACTGGCACACTCCCAGGCCACAGTGAATACCACGTGCTCAGAACAGAGGCTCAATTTTAATCCTTCTGAGACACCATTTCAGGAATTGGCCAATACACAGACATGCAATCAATGTAATGTTTTTGTGTACTCATGTGGATCTTGAACTGGTAAGTTATCTGCATTAAAATTTTTAGAATTTTCTGCTTAGAAATTTTTAGAATTGCCCAAGACAAGAATAAATATAATCTTTTAAATGGTAATATTACTTCATAAGAAACACTGCATACAAAATTTCAGCTTCAATGGTCAGAAGATCCTGTGCTTTCAAGTTTACTGTTAGAAATGCAAAACAGGGACAGCAAAACTCCATCATCCCACCTCTGTTCCCTTAGTACAGGATGTTTTCGTTTTTTAAGTCTTTTTAATAAGTTCTTTCATCTAGTGCATAAAATAAGTGATTTTCTCTATTTCCCCAAGTTTTACTGCACAATCTAATTAAGTTTTCCCTTAGAAAACATCACCCATGACATGCAAAGAAAGACAAAACAATGGTGGCTGATTGTGGAAACGGGAATATTTCATTTTTACCAATGCGAAAACTATAAAAATTCCAAGTGCCAAAATTACCACAAGGCTATTAATCTGCAGTAATTTAAAATATCAGCAATTCATAGGAGACTGGTAATAAGTTCTTTGTTTACTTACTGTTTCTCCCATGTACTGAATTCAGAACCCCACACTCTGACAGTTGACAGCATCACAATCTAAAAATGAGCTCAGTGGGTTTGCTGCATATGGTTTAAGGGAAGCCTGTTTTTGCATGACCTGTCTCAGAAGGAGAGCCCATAAGGAACCAAGTCTCACATGATCACTCTTACAGGTCCATTGAAAAACTTAATAAAAAATTGATTAAAGAACTTGGGTTAGAATTTGGGAGACATTAATGATATATTACCACACTATTTGTACTATTGTGGCTTTAGTTTTAACTTGGTAAAGCAAACTCTTCTAATAATTTTTTTTCTGAAAATCCTTGGGCATTTTCTCTTTACAAAATGTAAATGTGATTATGACATTTCTTAGTGAAAAATCTTTCCATTGCCCCTCACTGTGCACACACTCCCTTGTAGGTTTCTGCAAGATTACTTCTAGTCCAGTGGTGGGTATAAGTCCAGGGACATAGTTGACTGTTCAAAAGGCAAGTCACAGCATCCACCAAAAAGCTCCTTTTTTGGGCCTGCCCTGGTGGCACATTAGGTTAAAGCACAGCACTAAGAAGCTAAAACCACTTCAGCATGAGTTTGATCCCCAATCTGAAGGTGACCACATGGCGCAGCAGACCTCTCCTGACCCGCCTGCTGCTCGCCTCAGCAATATACTTACTTCATTGATCTGCCTGTTCTACTCCCCACTCTGTCTCTGGCAAATCCTCTCACTGCCCCTGCACCTCTGGCGTATACCCCAGTTCTGTATGTGTAAATAAATATTTTTAAAAAAAAAAAAGCTCCTTTTTCTGCCCTGGTTCCTTCACCAGGTTTATTCACACTTTTGAATAAGTGTGGAATAAATAATGTTTTTGTAAGCATGCTGTATAAAGGGTCTCCAAGGTACCCCCTAAATTCTATAATTCATTATTGGCTAGGAGGACTCACAGAACTCAGCAAATAATCATAATCATGGCTATGTCTTATTACAATGAAAGGATACAAAGCACAATCAGCAATGGGAGATACGTGTTAAAATCTAGGGGCGGGCAGGGATAAGCTTCAAAGAGTCCTCTGTTAATGGTGTTACATGGGGTGCAATTAATTTCCCTAGCAGCAAGTTGTGACAACACATGTGAAAAGCTATCTACTAGGGAAACTCATTAGAGACCCAGTACCCAGGGTTTTTATTGGAAATGGTCACATAGGCATCCTTATTGGAAAATACAAAATTCCAGACTCCAAGAAGGAAAGCAGGTGTTCACCAGAAGCCACATTATTTGTATAAACAGTTCAGGCACAGTGAACCATCCTTATCAGTTCTGGGAATGGTGGGAACTCTCCTGAAAGTCAAGCTCCCAGATGCTAGCCAAAGAATAACCTTATACGGCAACTCTTTCAAAGTGTGGCCTGTATGACATTTTTTTTTTTTTGCACAAATGACAATCATTAGCCTGGCTGGGCACCAACATGTCCTGTTGAGACCTAGATGGGGCAAACAAAACCATCAGAGTTATCTGAGCAGGACAGTAAGAGACCAGGAAAGGAGAAACTCTACTAGTGGCAGGTAAGGGAAGGGGCAGTGAGGACTGCTTCCTGGGAGAGGCAATGCCTGAGCCAAGTCAGGACACATGCCAGGTATTGTGGTATGCCTAGATTTAAAATCCAACCAAGTGGATGATCTTGGCTTGTTAATTAACTAGACTAAGTTGTATCTCAGGAAATAAATTATCCACACAATCTTTGTTAGGGTTATTAATCACTTTGATTCCCTGCTTAAAACATAAATGGCTTCCAAGCCTTTTGCAAGTCATATAACCCCCATCATTTTATTTTTCAGCACCAGTAATTTCCCTTAACTGTAAGCATGCTTAGGTCCATTTTTAAAAAAATACTTACATAAGTCAAGAAGGCAGAAACTATGCCTGTGTTGTTCACTATGATAATCTCTGAGCCTAACACAAGTGTGTATTACAAAGTGGGCACTCAGCAAATGTGTGAAAGAACGAATGAGGGTTTACTCTCAACTCAAGTGGTAAGAGTGAGGACAATCTTGTCCCCTTCCCCAACACGGACACCTCATGGGTCTAAGGCACATGACTCAAGTTAGATCAACAAGTTCTTCAAGTGTTTTGAAAGAAGTATTGGTAATGAGGCACTGCATCTGCTGCAGATAATATGCCTGCAAGTGAAACTAACTCAGAGGAAAGCAAATATAAGAGGAGACTTAGGGCTAGAATGAGTGTGAGGATGCAGAGCAGTTTTTCTTTTTTGGTTCTTAGGCTAATTTGAATTGGTATTCTGACACATGTAACTAAGAATCCTAATACAAAATTAGTAGCTGGAATTAGACATGTGGTTGTTTGCAAAGAGTAAGAGGAAGACCATCAACAAGTTTAATTATAATGGTCTGAACTATTGGTCTAAGACATTCTGCAAGGTTTGGTTCTGGTACAGGGAGAAAAGACACATTGCGGGGGAGTAGAGAACAGATACCCTGGTTGGTCATAATCCTAAAAACCATCTTGTTCCTCTTCTCAGGGCTAAAAGACTACCTGCACCTTTGATGACAAAATAATGTTCTCTCATCTATGAAAACCCACGGATACCAGAATGCTACAACCTTGGACCAGAATCTCTCAATTTAGAACTCACACAGTTTGGATAATGCAGCAGTTTTCCCAAGGCAATTTTTTTTTTTTTTAAAGATTTATTTATTTATTCATACAGAACTGGGGTACAGGCCAGAGGCTCAGGGGCGGTGAGAGGCTTCACCAGAGACAGAGTGGGGAGCAGAACAGGCAGATCTACGAAGCACACTGCTGAGGGGAGCAGCGGGCGGGCCAGGAGAGGTCTGGCTCGCCATGTGGTCTCCTCCGGGGCAGGCGGCAGGCGGGAATCGAACTCATGCGGAAGTGGCCTCAGATTCTCAGTGCTGTGCTTTAACCCGCTGCGCCACCAGGGAGGGCCACCAAGGCAATTTTTTAAGGCAAAATGAGCTTATCTTTTATTTGTATTTAAACTTATAAACTATAAGCCAACTAGTCAAACAGGCACTAATATAATCAGAATGCAGCAAAAACACAAAACAACTTTCTACAACTATTGCTGAACAAATTAGGAGTCATAGTAAAACAGAGCAAAAGGGGCAGAGGTAATCAATGAAGCATATCATAACTTATCCCTTCACCTTAACAACTGAGGTTTTTAAATAGCCTTCCAATCCCAGAAAATCCTTCAGTACACAACTTTTTGCTTTTACTTTCTATTCTTGTGATTATATTCCAGAGACCAAAGATATTCAGCCAAATATTATATCTATTTATCTATAAGACATCTTTCATGATGTCTAGAGCAGTCAAGCTGACCAAAAAACCTCTCTACTTTAGAGTCCAGTCACACTCTCCAAATTGACACAATAAGCATGTTGAAAAGCAAGTTATCAAGGCAGAGATACAGAACTCTAAAAGAAGAAACATATCAGAAGTAACACAACCACTGTCCAAATTGACAATAATAATAGATCCATTTGCATATATCTTCAGACTGTACATTCATGGAGTAATTCGGGAATAAATTCGTAATCTGTTGGGTGATAAAATACTTGGTGGGCTGTTGTATTATGTTACGGCTTTCTCTGGAAGTTATCAAGGTGGTCTACAAATCATTGAGAGGGAAATTTTACTGGAACTGGATCAGGAGCTGCAGGGGTTCCTCTTCAGTGTTGTGGAACAGACTGCTATATCTGGTGGTTCCTGGTGTGGTTATTCCAAGCTTGAGCACACCAGGTCTGGATGTTCCAGGACTAGATGTTCCAGGTCTGGTTGCCCCAAGTTGGGCTATTTCAGGTCTGGCTGCTCTATATTGGAAATCTTTCAGAAGTGTTCACTAGGAATCCCTGGTAATAGGAACAGAGGCTGGTGTATTCTATGGGTGTTGAGGGCTGATCACACCACTGCTGTTCTTTGACCAACTGCTCTGTCACCTCCTACATTTCATTCTCTGATTCTGGAACCAGGTCTTAAGCTGTTTGTAACTGAGGTTCAGAATTTTGGAAAGTTCTTGTATTTGCTGGAGGGTGAGGTATTTTTGTCTCTGAAATCTCATTGAGTACACATATCTGGGTCTGAGAGATTATGGTTCTGCCCATGTTTCTTGACTGGTATTCTATCTTCTTTTTTACCCTGTGCTATTTTCTCTGGAAGTGGTCAGGTGAAGAATCAGGGCTGTCTGAATAAGCAGATCCATGGATGAAGAAAGAAGACATATAGTTTCCATGTGGAACACCTCAACATAGGATTTAGCAAGTATGGTAATTTTCTTCATATTTTTTTTTCATAAATATCAGGCACTGGTGGAAAATCCCTAGAATTGGCTGTTTCTGGGTAAGGCAGGTTTGTCAGGATAAATTGGATCTACATTCATGTTGCAGTATTGTGGGAGAGGGGAAAATACACAAAAAACTAGACTGAATGATACAGGTTTCCCTCAAGACAAATTTTTAACGGTGTTCCCTGGGAATAATTTACAGTCAATAAGGAATAAATAAATTAATTAGTCTGAAAATTATTATAGGTAAGGGGTTACAGGAATTATACTGGCCCTTATGTAGCTTTGATATTCATACCTTGGTCAACTTTATACATATAATTAAATCAGTATTGTAGCTCTGTTGACAGATCACTGTTTTTGTGACTTACTAGCTGTTCCCTCAGCACCAAAGTCAAATCATTTCCCCAGTTAAAGAGAGTCCCACACAACAACACACTGAAGCGAACATTACTTTCTAAAATAAAAGAGTAAAAAGAATAAGTGTGCTTTCTTTTTAACTAGTTGCTTTGGCCACTGCCAACAGAAAAAAAAATAAATCTAGAGGTGGAAAAGAAGTTTTATTGTCTTTGTGAGAAGGACCAATCTGGCATAAAAATAAGTGGGGTCAGAACTCAGGTAGCCCTTGCTGCTAACCTACCCCCAACCAGGAAAATAATGGTTTTAGTGGGAGTAAATGAGACAACATGCTGTACCTGGGGATTTTCTTTCCAAAAGGAACCTTATCTTTTATACTAACAAATTTTTATCTTTATGCCCAGAAGGTTATGAGTTGAGCAAGCTTTGCATGCCTGAAATCTAGTGGGATCTGAATATACACCTAGGAGCCCACTGCAGATTTTTTTTAAAATAAGTTATTGTCTAATTTATATATGAGTATGAGAACTGGGGTGCAGCCCAAAGGTGTGGGAGGTGAGAGACTTCACTAGACACAGAGAAGTGTGAAAATAGGGAATCTACTGAAATATACTGCTAAGGCAAAACAGGAGAGGTCTATGCACCATGTATTAGCTCCCTGGCATGGACTGAACTCAGCCCATAGTGGCAATAGCCCAACAGAGTAGCGCTGAGACATAATCCCTGTGTCACCAGGTATCCCTCCCCACTGTGGATTTCAAGGAACATATATTTCTAAATCCAGGTTTCAGTATTTTAAGGGATGTTGAAAGCACACTATAACATAGAAACATGTACTTTGCCCATGTATTTTTTCCTAAGATCCCCTTACTGTAGTGATTCTATACTTCATAACTAACAATAGGAAACACATGCATTAATGTAACTTTTAGTTGGTAGTTCTTCACATCAAATTTCAAGATTAACAACAAACAAGATAACACCAAAAAGAAAAAAAATTCAAAAGGCTCTGATACACCTTCTTTCTAAACCTATATGCTCGCTAGGCTATGCTGGAGTTTCATGTGATAAGGCCTTGCTACCACCAGAAGAGAAAGCCCTAATATGCTAGAAAAGCAGCTGACTAGACCACCATAATGCCTTACAGAAATTCATTATCTGGTTCAAATCTATGAGCAAAAGCTAATTATTCACCCCCACGTCCTTAGTCTAGTTCTGTATCTGTCAAGTTAAGTACTTACAGCCTAAGATGTCACAGGGCAATGAATTTATCCTTGGAAGGCAGAATCTGGTGATAAAATGCTAGACTGTAATGTTAACAATGAGAGTATAGGGTAAACCAGAGACAAACAGGGGAGAGAGGAGAAAGGGGTAGATGAATGAAGTGCTGGGGGACAAAGGTTACTGGAAAGCAGCAAATGTGACAGAAAGGCAGGGCCAAGGAAAACATGGAGGTCAATGACATGCTGCATGAGGACAAAGAACTGTGCTTCCGGATGAGATTACCACATAGGCCTTCAGAAAAGTGGCTTTGTTTTTCCAGAAGTCATTATGTATTAAGCCAATCTTGCAGTATCTAAGTTACGCTGAGAAACTTCTCTACTCAACTACACTAAACATGAAACTAGTATTTTAGAGATATAAATATTTTGGGAAGGGGGCAGGGAAAACAATCCAAAACATTACTTTAAAATGTCAGTTCCAGGTAAGATGAAATAAATGTATACCCATCTTTCCGTCACCAAATACAACTATAAAATCTGTACTAAATGCATAGATAGTTATTACAGAATTGTTTAAAGTATGTATCAGCAGCATCAAGGAAGAAAAACCAAAATGCTGAGTATAATTAAACTGGTGGTGACTTTACTACTCTTTTCCCCAACAATTTCTGGTGTAAATGCAATACAACAGTAATCTTAAAGTGAGCACAGTGATTATAGCACATGTTATGGCTTAAGGTGCTTTTTTTCTCTTTTTTTGGAAAAGTAGTTACTAAAACTCAGAAAGACTGAAGGGAAATCCCCTGGGTTTTTCCTCCCCTCCCCTACCCCTTCTCTCGTGCCAGAAAATCCCATGGTGGAGGTTGTGACAGTACCAACAAAACCGACAAGCAGAGGGAGACTCTAGGAGTGAAAACTCTCAAGGGAGAGGAACTTTCTATTTGGTGGAGTACAGCAAAAGAGCAAAGCTGAATTATCTTTTTCTTTCTTTCTGCTTGACCATTGTGCTCTAGAGTCAGTGCATCTTGAAAATAGGTGGTTTCTAACTGGCAGCTGGAAAAGGAAAGTTCTAGGAGAGCAGAATATACTATGGAAGTAACAAAGAGAAAAAAGCTCAGGAAAGCAAATCTCCACAAAGTTGGCTTCAACTGTGCCTGTGTGGACTTGATGCTAATTAGCATACCTAAAACTCTAAAAACTGAGCTAACAGCAAATGCTCAGGTTCTTGACTGACCAGTGGGTGTCACACAGGGGACAGATCTAAACAGCACTGCAGAGACACTGAATACTGAACTGACATTGGAATTACAGGCCAGAGACAGGGAGTTGGAATTTACAGTCTGAACCTAACCAGGTCAACTGACTACTAAAACAAACAAATCAGCAAACTACATTGGATTGAAATAAGACATTTGAACTGTCTCAAAATCCAAAATTAAATAGAAAGAATCGCAAAATGCCAATTCGCATGGGAAAACAATCAACATATCAGCAGTGAGATGACACAAGGGTTGAAATTACTTAACAAATACTATTAAGGCAGCTATTAAAAAGTTTCTCAAACAACCATCAAACTTGAGCATAGGAAGTACTGACAATGTAAAAAGAAGATAATAAAAGATAACTAAACTGAAACTTTAGAATTGGAACTAAAATAACCTAAACAAAACAATTCACTAGAAGAACACAATGGCAGAATAGAGGAGGTAGTGAACTTGAAAACAGATAAACTAGACAATCTAAGAAACTGAAAGAAAAAAGACTTGGGGAGGGGGGAGAACAAAGTCTCAAAGGGTTATGCAGGATAACAATAAACGATCTGAGCCCCCCCAGGTGACGCAGCAGGTTAAAGCGCAGCACTAAGAAGCTAGTCCAGCCACTTCAGCATGAGTTCCATCCCCAGCCCTGGAGCTGACCCACATGGCACAGCAGACCTCTTCTGGCCCACCTGCTGCTCCTCTCAGCAATGTCCTTCGTCGATCTGCCTGTTCTGCTCCCCACTCTGTCTCTCTCTGGTGAATCCTCTCACCGCCCCTGCCCCTCTGGCCTGTACCCCCAGTTCTGTGTGCGTAAATAAATATTTTTAAAAATGAAAAAAAAGGATCTAACATTTATATAATTGGAATCCAGTACAGAGAAACTAATAAATGTGATGCTGAAAAGTATTAGAAGAAAATATAGCTGAGACTGCCAAGAATCAGAGAGATCACCAAATATAGTAAATACAAAAAAATCCATACCCAGACACATCATAAACTGCCAAAAATGAAGACTAAGAATTAAAAGGACAATTCAATACTAACATGGAGGTCAAAATCTTACTCTTAATAGTAGGTAGAAAAACTAGAAGGAAATCAGTAAAAATACAGAAAACGTACATATATTACCAAAGAAACTGCCCTAACTTATACTGACAAAACTCTCCTCCCAAGATGAGAGCACAGACATGCTGTTCAAGTACATGTGGACCACTAGCTAGGAGTTGTTGGGAATACAAAATGGATCAATCACTTTGGAAAACAGTTGGGCAGTTTCTTTGAAACGTTAGGCATAAATTTACCATACTACCAGCAATTTTACTTCTAGAAATCTACCCAAGAGAAACAACAGCATATTGTCTATACAAGGATGAGTAGAGGAATGCCCATGGTAGCATTGTTTATGAGATCCAAATCCTAGAAACACCCCAACTGCCCATCCAAAGTGAATAATCATAATGTGGTATATCCATATAATGTAGTGGCACAACCATGTGTGTTATGCTATATGAAAGATGTCAGATACAAAAGATTCTGTAGTACATGGTTCTATTTAAATGAAATGTCCACCAAAAGGCAAATTCTGAGAGAGAGAAAGTATATCAGTGATTGCCTAGGGCTGGGGGGAGGGGAGATGGAGTGACTGCAAATGAGCACACTGAATTTTACTGGGTGATGGAAGTACACTAAAAGTGATTTATAGAGTTGGTCATAAAACTTGGTAAATTTACTAAAAAGCATTCAATTGTATACTAAAACACGACTATTGTAGTGTATAAAGTATATCTCTGTAATGTTGCCATTTTAAGAATTTATATAAATGAAATCATACAGTATGTAAACTTTGAGACTGGCTTTTTTAAATTCAGCATAATGCTCCTGAGAACCATCCAAGTTATTTTACAGTTCATTCTTCTTACTCTATTTTATATATGTGCCACAGCTTGTCTAACCACTGAAGGGCACTTAGTTGTTTCCAGCTTTTGGTAATCATAAATAAAGTTGCTATGAACGTCCCTGCATAGATTTCTTTGTGTGAAAAGGATACTCTTAAGAGAGTAAGAAGACTCTCTCAGACTAGAATAGACTCATATTCATGCTATATAAAGAATTCCAATAAATTAAGTAGACAACTCAATAGAAAAATGGCAAAATCTTAAACAGCCTCTTCACAAGAGCATCACACTTATTATTTTCTCTGTACTGGATTACAGTTATATCAACGTTAGATCCTTTATGAATGATGTTTAACTGCATCAGGCATCAGGGAAATATGTTAAAAATCACAGTAAGGTTTCTGCCCAAACTCCAAAGTGCCAATCAAGAGAACAGATGAACACATTTTGGTACATCAATACAATGAAATACTGAGCAATAAAACAGGATGGATTACAAATATCTCCAATATTATGGTTGAAACTCAAAAACACCATATTGAGCAAAGTAAATCAAAAACCAAGCCAGGCATAAGAATACATACTGTATAGTTAGTTACGTATACATGTAGTTCAATAACAGGCAACCCTAATCTATGGTGACAGAAATCAGAATAGTGGTTTCCTCTAGTGAGAAAGGATATACTGAAAAGAGACAAGATGACACTTCCTGGTATAATAGAAATCATTTATCCCTGATTAGAGTGTGGGTTATATGGGCATATACATTTGTCAAAATTCAAACTATACTCTAAAAAATCTTTGCAATTTACCATGTGTAAATTATATAGAAATAGAAAAGGAATAAGAAAGCCAATGAGATACTACTAATATCCACTAGAATGGCTAAAATTCAAAATATCGACTATATTGTACTGGGCAAAGATGTGCACAAATGACATTTCTCATAATGCTGGAAAAATGTAAATTAGTATAAATGTTTTAGAAAATTATTTGACAATATCTACAAAGGTTTAGAACACGCATATGACCCGGGTCTTATTTCTATATCCAACAAAAATGCACATATAGGAGGGCTATTGCTCAGGGGTAGAGCATTTCACTGCAGAAACACACAGAGGTGCCTCAGAAGACGTGTGAGAATGTTCAGATGAGCACTAGATATAATAGACCCAAATTATAAACAATTCCAATACATTCATCACAGTATTTAAAAAAAAAATACTGAAAGATATACAAAATGCAGCCCAAGAGCCCAGGAGCTCCAGCGGTAGCAGGGAGATGAGAGTGAAAGAGTCCTTTAGCATAGATACCACCAGTGCCCTTAACTGGGAACTATATGAGTGGTTACCCACATGGATGGAGTCAAGAGTGTTAGGGGTATTACCAGCACTGGGGGCTGTGCAAACATGGAGGAGCAACCTCCAGGAGTTTAAATCATTGGCAGCCCAGCAAGGACCCTGTTCAAGGTCACTAAAGGTAGAAAGAGGAAAGAGAAAGAGGTGACATTTGGAGTTCTGGAATACCTATAGGAAAACACAGTAGATACCTCCAGGGTAAACTGTATTTTGAACACTGCTTTAGAAGTTGGAGAACTATAATAGAGTCAGCAAAAGTCTATGGGTAACTATTATTCAGATTCTGGTTTCAACTAGGATGGGGTATACCAGCACATTTTAGGACACCTTTATTTCATGGTAGTAACAGATCAAAAATAAGTATACTGTTATAAAAAAATACATATGCATGCATAGTACAAAGAGAGGTCTGTTTTCCTGTCACCTAAATGCTATGTTTCCAAATTAAAAAAATTTTACCCTAAATATGAATGTGCATTTAAAATTGGTTTTGGGAACTGTGATAGGTGACCCATTTAAAAAAACTTATTTCACTGGGTCATAGTAGATAACTTGAGACTAAAACCATCCTTACATATATGCATAGTATAGATCTTTGAGATGGAGGGAAGGGGTTAGGAGAAACAAGCCATGGACATAGCAATGAACTACTGACACCAGCTGGCAAGGAAGGGTCTACAGGCCCAGGGGAAAATCCACTAGAGGGGTAAGGGTGAGGGGCAATGGCAGGCTCCATTTCTGGTCAGAGTTGGGCTTTCCCCTTCATTAAAAATGACCAGCCACTTGCTCTCACTAGTCATAGAGAAACAGCCTCACAAAAGAAGCCTACAGGAAGTCAACTGGATTACTAGACCTGTAAAAAACCAAACTCAGAGGAGCTAAACAAAGGAGTAAAACAAGATGTACATAATGGTTCCTGTTTCTTCCAATCCAGAAAATCTTCCCTAAGTCCCTCATACTTAAGTCCCTCATACTTGGGTCTCTCATCTCCATATAATAATCTTTCTCAAATAGGGGGAGTGTTCTAATTTTTCTCCCAAATTAATTTTCCTGATCTCAATGGCTAATTTATTATTTTTCAACTTTACCCGCATAAATGACAAAATTGTAATATAGTTAAAGTGTATAATATGATGATTTGATGTACAAAAACATTGTGAAAGGACCCCAGCAGCAACTTAATTAACATACCACCACCTCTTAAGAATACTTAAGATATTTTCTCTTACCAATTTCAATTATACAATGTAGTGTTATCAATTATAGTCACCATGTTGTACTGGACATTCAGATATTAATAATCATCATATAACTGAAAGTTTGTACCTTTTACCAACTTCTCATTTCCACCAACCCTAGCCCCTCACAACCATCATTTCTGGTAGTGTCTCCATTTCTGATTTTGACTTTTTTTCATTTCAATTCCACATATAAAATGATACCATGCAGTAATATTGTCTGGTTTATTCTATTTATAATGCCCTCCAGATTCATTCAGACTGTCTCAAATGGCAGGGTTCCCAAAAAGGATGTGGAATAATGCTTCAGGACTGAAAATATATACACATGTTAACTGTAGTCAGTTAAGTCCTATCTTCTCCTTTTCTTACACCTCAGCTCTTATTTAAAGAAGGAAGTTTGAATTCTGGTTATCATTTTCACAGTTCAGATCACTGACATTCTAGTCCAATTCAATGAACATTATTCTGAAGCATAAGTTGCAAGCTTTTTGGTTAAGTCTCAGGTAGTATTTTTTTTTCTTTGCAAACCATTTAGTTCCAGTCTTAACAAATCATCTCTCACTGCAGTGAAAATAAAACCATAGGCAATATGTAAATACATCATGGCTGTACTACAATAAAACTTCTTATGGACAATGAAATCTCAATTTCATATAATTTGTATATCTCATGAAATAGTATTCTTCTTTTGACTTTTCATGATCACTTAATGACAGAATAACCTTTCTCTTGTAAATTCATGCCATTTGCAGCAACTTGGATGGCACTGGAAGGGATTATGCTCAGTGAAATAAGTCAAAAGGAAAAAGAAAAATAGGGGATGATTTCATTTATAGGAGGAATTTAGGGGAACGAAGTAAGGGATCAGGAAAAAAAATAAATGAAAAACAAAAATTAATAGGCCACTATAAATCAGAGACATTTTGCAAGGGAGGAGTGGTGAAACATATCAAAACAGGGGAGGGAAGAGCACAAGGGACTATGGTGGTGATGCATCAGTGAATTGGTGGTGGGAATTTTATGGGAACTGCACTTCAGAGGATGAAGCAAACACTAAAAAAGTGAACAATGATGTAAAATATATAAATAAAAAAAACCCACTGTATTCTTATCTTGTGTACTGTGTGAAAACAGGTTGTGGACAGATCTGGCTGGCAGGCTGTAGTACATCCTGCTCAAACCAAGACTTGATGCCTCCCTGAAAGAATTTTAAAATTTCAAACATTCCCTGATTTAAAAAAGTAAAACATTTCAAACCATCATTTTATCATAAATTTATATTAAAGTTTCAGCTGGCGGATAGAGCAAATTCTGTAAAAACAGAGCAACATATTATAGTAGAAAAAGAACTTGAAAATAAATGTATAGATCTGCAACACAAGGGCTGTATAAAGCTACAAAACCTATTCATTC
Organism: Condylura cristata; assembly: GCF_000260355.1. Taxonomy (NCBI): domain Eukaryota; kingdom Metazoa; phylum Chordata; class Mammalia; order Eulipotyphla; family Talpidae; genus Condylura; species Condylura cristata. The sequence goes on along the minus strand of NW_004567128.1, from coordinate 27,101,136 downwards.
TTTCTGGAACCCAATTCCCTCCATACTAGTTCATACCCAACAATCTTCCAAGTCATTGAAAGGGAGTGGGAATTACAGTTATAATTTACTAAGCTAATGTTAAATTCTGTCTGAGATACACACACACACACAGAGCAATTATATCTGTTTCTAATGTGTGCCTATCCCTAATGAAGCAAAGCCAACTTCAAAAGAAGGCTTTTATCAATATATTCCAGTTTATTATGGAATACAGAGCTTAGTTAGTATATTACGAACAGCCTAAGCAATGAAAACGTCAAATAGGATAAAACCAAAGAAATCCATGTCCAGTGCTCACTTTGGCAGCACATATATTAAAGCTGGAATGATACAGATTAGCATGGTCCCTGCATAAGGATGACACACAAATTTGTGAAGCATCCCATATTAAAAGAAAAAAGAAGAAATCTAAGTCCAGAGAGACCTAAATCAAGCTTCTGAACATGATGAATGCAAAGAAAAAAATGTCTGAAAGCAGCCAGAGAAGAACAACACATTACCTTGAAGGGATACAATAATTTAAATTACAGCGAATTTTTCAAGAGAAACTGAAATGGTATGTGTTTGAAATGTTTGGGGGTAGAGGAGGACTGTCAATACAGAAATCTATATTCAGCAAAAATACCCTTCAGGAATGAGAATTTATAGTCAGGTATTTACTTAAAAAGTAGTGCTTGGCCATCCCTGGTGGCGCAGCGGGTTAAAGCACTGCACTAAGAAGCTTAAGCCACTTCTGCATGAGTTCGATCCCTGCCTGCCCGGGAGGAGATTCACATGGTGCGGCAGACCTCTCCTGACCAGCCTGCTGCTCCCCTCAGCAGTGTACTTCATCGATCTTCCTGTTCTGCTCCCCACTCTGTCCCTGGTGAATCCTCTTACCCTCCACATCTCTGGCCTGTACCCCAGTTCTGTATGAATAAATAAATCTTTAAAAAAAAAAAAAGTAGTGCTACAGGAAATTCTTCAGACAGCTGGGAAATTACAGCAGAAAGAAATTTTAAAATTAGGGTCCTCCCTCCCTTGTGGCACAATGGGTTAATGCGCAGCGCTGTGAAGTGATCTGCAGCCACTGCAGCACAAGTTTGATTCCCCCACCAGGGAGGTGAGCTACATGGTGCAGCAGACCTCTTCTGTCTTGCCTGCTGCTCCCCTCAGCAGTATACTTGTCAATCTGCCTGTTCTGCTCCCCACTCTGTCCCTGGTGAATCCTTCACCGCCCCTGCACCTCTGGCCTGTATCCCAGTTGTGTATGCATAAATAAATAAATCTTTAAAAAAAAGATGAGTTAGATAACCTGAATAATGTACTGCTTATTAAGTAAATTAAATCCTCAGGTAAAACTATTTTTAGAAGGAAATGTCCACACTCAGATGGCTTCACTGGCAAAAATCCAAAAAAATATTTAAAGAAAAAGGAAACATCAGTTCTGCAAGATCTTTTCTAGAAAACAGGAGGGAACCTTTCCAATTAATTTCATCAAACCTTGGTACCAAACCAGACAAAGTATATAAAGAAAACTATAGACCAATACCCTTCATAAATAAGGAAGCAAACATCTCCAACAAAAATACTGGCAAATCTAACAGCAATATATAAAAACCTACAACTAAGTGGGGTTTATATTCAGAATACAAGGCAGGTTCAATATTCAGAAAGCTATGTAATCAACCATATTATGTCTAAAACAAAGAAATGACATTAATCTATCAGTTGATGGAAAAAGCATTTATCAGCACACATTCATGACAGAAACTCAAAATACTAGGAATAGAAGGAACTTGCTCAACTTGATAAACAACTATTCCTATTAAACATACTGGGAGTCTTAGCCTCCCAGTACAATAAGGGACAATAATTTTTTAAATTAGATTGTACAGATTAAAAAAATTAAACTATCCCTACTTCTAAACAACACTGTTACTGAGAATATTTCTATATGGTAGCAATAAATAACTGAAAACTGAAGTTTTAAAAAGCATCATTTACAATAGCTCCAAATGAATATTTAGGTATATATTTAACACAAAATGTACAGGATCTTTATTTTGGTGTAATTTATTAGAAAGAATAGCAAAAGAACTAGAATAGCTAAAAACAAATTTTTAGAAGAATAAAGTTGGAGAAATCACATAGACTTTAAGGCTTAACATGTAAAGCTACAGTAATCAAGACAGTGAAACTGGTAAAGCGATTTAACTGGACCAATGGAACAAGAGTCCAGATATTGAGCTACATAAATATTGGCAAGTGATTTTTGACAGAGGAGTAAAAGCAATGGAAAAGAGAAAAGGAGTCTTGTTTTTTTTTGGGCAACTGGTGCTAAAGAACTAAACATCCATTCACCTAAACAATTGTATATAACTTCACCTAAACTCCACATTATGTAACACAGAGATTATTTTGTTGGACCTAGACCTAAATGTAAAACATGTCACTATAAAAATTTTAGGAGAAAACATAAAATCTTCTTCACCTAAGGTTAATAAAAACAGCTCTTAGACATGAGTCACTTAAAAGGTGCTAAATTGAACTTCATCAGAATTAAAATCTTGCTTGGTGAATGATACTGTTAAAAAGTGAAAAGCTGGCCCTCCCTGGTGGCGCAGTGGGTTAAAGCACTGCACTAAGAAGCTTAAGCCACTTCCTCATGAGTTCGATCCCCACCTGCCCTTGAGGAGATCCACATGGTGAGGCAGACCTCTCCTGACCCACCCGCTGCTCCCCTAAGCAGTGAACTTTGTCTATCTGCCTGTTCTGCTCCCCACTCTGTCCCCTGGTGAATCCTCTCACCCTCCGCATCTCTGGCCTGTACCCCAGTTCTGTATGAATAAATAAATCTTAAAAAAAAAAAGTGAAAAGCTAAGCCACAGAAGTAAAATATATGCTGATAAATCACATAATGAAGAATTTTTATCCAGAAAATTAAAAAAAGACCCAGTAAGAAAATGACTGAATTTTAAAAATGAGCAAAGTACTTGAGCAGACACTACTAGCAACATTTGAAAAAAAATTCTCTCTTATGGGTTAAATAAAAGTCATGAATTTGAAGTTAGGTTAGCTTTTTTAAAATATAAGGGTAGTAGTAACTCTCCTTCCATCTCCCTACATCTCAGAGCAAAAGCTGACCCAACTGATGACTTTTTTGAAAATATTTTATTGAAAAATATTAAAGACCTCTGTATTAATAATAGGGAGTTGGTAGGAGAAAGGTGGGTTCAAAAATGTTTCCCTACCTGTTCCATATATTCAACCTACTCCACACTCCTCCTCCCTGGTATTTTCAAAGGTTGGTTCAAACTTTCTCTCCAGAGGATTCCCAATGCTGCATTGAAAGTTGGCACTTTAGTCTTTTGTATGAATGGACATTATACCTGGATTGTGAGTTAGAGTTTTTATCATAAAATTTATTTTATGCCTCTTTAAATAAAGTTGTCAAACTACTCAGAATATTTATAAATATCAGTTCTTTTTAACCTATTTCCTGCTTCTCATGATGTCCCAAATTTGTATGTATTTAATACTCTGGTCCTGTACATAATTAAGCCTTTATTAATGTGAAAGAAGATCCACTATTTTGCTTGACTCCATTTTAATCCTTTGGGTGTGGACAGGGCATACTACAACCCCTCCCTTGGGTTCTGTTTATTTTCATTCTGGACAACTGCAAAATCAATGATTGACATAGATTACTAATGAAGCCTCTATGGAGCAGAGGGGGTGGGGCAGGGGGTTGGTCAGTGCCTAGTGCTTGAAACAGCATCTGCTGAATTTGTTGATTATGCTGTTCAGTAGTGTGAAAAGGAAAGTGTTAAAATAAAACCTGTTAAGGAAAAGGAGGTTCTAGCACAACGAGCTGCAGTATATTTTGCCAAAGCTATTAGAATTTTGAGGCAGCTGGTACTTTATCAATTTTTATTGCTCCAATATAGCTATTTTATGGCCATTACTAGCGAAAGCAGATGATAGGAATAGTGTTTGACAAGCAAGAAGGGCCCAATGTGAGTTTGTTTGCTCTGCATCTCCTAAAATAAAGGTTCCTAATGTCATTTCCTTGGTTTCTAGATAAAACAGTAACAAGATAGAAAGGAACATCAGTTTTTCATTTTGTGTGGGTAGTTCCAGAAAGTCTTTTTGTAGTGTTCTTGAACAACTGCAGAGGTGTCCAGTTTTTTCCTATGAAGGCCTTGTCAGGTACCAGCACAACCACAAAGGTATTTCAAGGTACTAGTACCAAGACCAACAAGCAGTAGTATATTTCTGGGATTCTGATGGGACATTAGCCATAGGCAATCTTGTAAGAAGTTTGGAGTGTCAAAACATAATTTTCAAAATTAAAAACATGACTCACAAATACAGAACATGTCAAAGACTAATTTGTTATTGAGGGAACCAGCAAGACTTAAAGCTGATTCAAAGTATATTTGAGAGTCAGTCTATATAGGTACTAGAAAAATGCTAGAATGAGATAACTAGATAGAAAAAGATTGAAGTCTTATGGGACAGTTAATTTGTAGTATCTGGAATTATTCTGACAAACAAATTTTTACATCTCTACCAGATAAAAATTAGTTAACATGTCATTTCAGCTAGCTTGTAACCTAATCATAGTGGATAATAAGCCAAATGAAGAAGCACTCCTCTAGAGAACTAAATAATCTTTGGGCAGGCCTCTCAGTCAATGCTTCAGCATGGCATTAAGAGGGCATTCAGTCATCTGTTTGTATTATTTTTAAGTTTCAAATAATTTCCATTAGCAGAAGGTTAATGCTTTATTCATACTTGAGTCTAAGTCTTTGGAAGTTTAGGCTTTAGGGGACCAGTTTTTAGAACAGTAATGACTATTTTACTTTATTTACACAAGCATTGAAAAGCAGTATTTGATTTTCATCTATTTATTGAACCAATCAAAGAATTTTAGAAGTCATTTGACATTCTAACAGACAAAAATGCCTTTTTAAAGTGTCTTAAAAAGTAATCATAAAGCATTTGTGTACAAGGACAAAGGAAACTAACATTACTAAATGCCTATCATGTACAAATCAATTTTCATATAAATTTTATAATAGTTCAATTTCTTTGAAAAAAGTCATTGGGATTTTGATAGGTATTGTATTCATCTGTAAATTGCTCTAGGTAATATGGCCATTTTAATGATATTCTTTTAATCCACAAGCACAGCATATCTGTCCAGTGTTTTGTGTCTTTTATTTCCTTTAATAGTTTTAACAGTTTTGAGTATACAGGTCCTTCACAAACCCTTTTGTTAAGTTTACTCCCAGGTTTTTTGTTACTCTTGGTGTGACTGTAAAGGGACTATTTTCCTTACTTCCCTTTCTTCGGATACTGTTTGCATAAAGAAATGCAACTGACTTTTGGGTACTGATTTTGTATCCTGCCACTTTACCATATTCATTTATCATTTCTAGTTTCAGTATTATCATTTAATTTAGTAGTTTTTTGTAGAGTTTTTGAGTTGTCTACAAATATTTAAGCCATCTACAAATAGTGAGCTTCACACCATCTTTTCCAATTTGGAGTCCTTTTGTGTCTTTTTATCACCTAATTTCTTTGGCTAGGTCTTCCAATACTGTTAAATAGCATTGGTGACATGGATATCCTGTCTTATTCCCTATATTAGTGGTAATGCTTTCAGCTTTTCACCATTGAATATGATGGTCAGAAACAGGACAGTTACATGCAAAAAATTAGACCATACTTAATTCCATACACAAAAATTCATTCAAGATGGGTTAAAGATATGGCTATACAAACTGAAACATAATACTTGAAAGACAACATAGAGAACATCCACCACAAAGATGTATTTGGGGACTTAACTCCAATGGCAAGGGAAACCAAAGCAAAAATAAATAAGTGGGACTGTATCAAACTTAAAAGCTTCTGTACCTCAAAAGAAAACATCACAAAAGCAAGAACACAACCTACAGACTGGGAAAAAATAATTGTTCATCACACATTTGACAAGGGGCTAATTTCCAAAATATGTAAAGGAGTTATACAATCTAGCAACAAAAACAGAACTCAATCAAAAAATGGGCAAAGAAGACAATCAGATGTTTGCTAGAATGAAAAACTGTTTAACATCACTTATTAGAAGGTAAATGTAATCAAAATGCAGCATCATCCCATTCCCATTAGAAAGGCCCATTTAAAAAAATGGATGGGGCCCTCCCTGGTGGCGCAGTGGGTTAAAGCACAGCACTAACAAGCTAAAGCCACTTCAGCATGAGTTGGATCCCCACCCCAGAGGTGACCCATGTGGTGCAGCAGACCTCTCCTGACCCGTCCCCTCAGCTCCCCTCAGCAGTGTACCTTGTCAGTCGGTCTGTTCTGTTCCCCTCTTTGTCTCTGGTGAAGCCTCTCACTGCCCCCGCACCTCTGGCCTGTACCCCAGTTCTGTATGCACAAATACATAAAATCTAAAAAAAAAAAAATGATGGGAAGCCCACGGGGATTATGACTGAGATGGAAAAAGGCACAAAATGATGTAAAAATAAACGATTCTATTATTTTTTAAAAAGGGAAACCACAAATGATGGCTAGGATGTGTGTGTGGGGGGGACTCATCCACTGTTGATGCAATGCAAGTTGGTGTAGCCTCTATGGAAAGCAGTATGGAGATTTTTAAAGAAAATAGGCCCTCCCTGGTGGAGCAGAGGGTTAAAGCACAGCACTGAGAAGCTAAAAGCCACTTCCGCATGAGTTCGATTCCCGCCTGCCCGGGAGGTGACCACATGGCGAGGCGGACCTCTCCTGACCCGCCCACTGCTCCCCTCAGCAGTGTGCTTCGTCGATCTGCCTGTTCTGCACCTCACTCTGTCTCTGGTGAATCCTCTCACCCTCCCCATCTCTGGCCTGTATCCCAGTTCTGTATGAATAAATAAAATTAAAAAAAAAAAAA
>NW_004567128.1:27052269-27094083 GCF_000260355.1 Condylura cristata | reverse complement strand
TCCCCTCAGCAGTGTACTTTGTCGATCTGCCTGTTCTGCTCCCCACTCTGTCTCTGGTGAAGCCTCTCACCGCCCCTGAGCCTCTGGTCTGTACCCCAGTTCTGTATGTGCAAATAAAACTAAATAAATCATAAAAAAATTATTAAAAAGAAAATAAAGAAAGCGATTCCATGTGATCCAGTAATACTTCTATTAGTATTTATCCTAAAAATACAAACACTCTAATAACAAAAAGATTTATGTATGCCTATGCTCATACCATGACTGTCCACAACTGTCAAGTTATAAAACCAGCCTAAATGCCCTTCAACAGACAAATAAAGAAAGAAACTGTGGGATATATGTGCAATGGAGAACTACACAACCTTTAAAAAGATTAAATGGCGTCTTTTGGGATAAAAATGGATGGACTGTGGTAAAATAAGTCAAAAAGATATCAGATAGTGCAATTCACCTGTGGAATATTAAAAAAAAACACACACACACAGGAAAAACACAGAAGGAAGAAATCCTGGAGTTAGTGGACATATTTAAAGGTTACCAGAAGGAACAAAGGAAGGCAAAGCAGATGGGGAAGGGAGGCAGATAGGGTATTGGCATGGGTGGTTTGATGGAGGTGGCTTGATGGGAGGATGAGTGGAATGTTGTGCATGTATGAAGGAGCAAAAATGTAACCATAAAGTTAAAATAAATACTAAACACAAACAAATTTTTTTCAAAGGGTTAAATTTCTTTTGTCACAGTATCATGTTAGATATATATTTACCCACAAATATCAAGTAAATGTCTTCAGCGTAATTGCTTTGAATTATACTTTAATTAAAAAAATTTCTACATGCTATAATTTACCCTTTTTAATGCATAGGTCAAGTTTTGACAAGTGCATACGGTTGTAGTTACCAGAATAAACAAGATACAGAATAGTTCCAAGCATAACTGCTTTTTAAATGTCAAATAATCAACAAGTATTTAATGCTGATGTGTCCAATAGTCACTGATTAGTCTTGGGGATAGTAGGAGACTGTGATGAGAAGGAAGAAATATTATGCCTGTCTCCAAACAATTTCCGTAGTCTGATTAGCAAGACAAAGTTTGACACACATGAAACAGCACAAATGAACAATCTATGAGGTAAGAATATGCGTGTAATGTGGATTCCAACATTGATACTGCCATCATGTGACCCTGAATAAGACATTTACTTTAATTATTTAACTGAAACTTCTTTTCCTCTATTCTTTTTTTTAAAGATTTATTTATTCGTACAGAACTGGGGTACAGGCCAGAGATGTGGAGGGTGAGAGGATTCACCAGAGACAGAGCAGGGTACAGAACAGGCAGATTGACGAAGTACACTTCTGAGGGGAGCAGCGGGCGGGTCAGGAGAGGTCTGCCTTGCCATGTGGATCTCCTCCAGGGCAAGCGGGGATAGAACTCATGCGGAAGTGGCTTAAGCTTCTTTGTGCTGTGCTTTAACCCCCTGCGCCACCAGGGAGGGCCTCCTCTATTCTCAACTAGAATGGGTTTTCCTACTTATTTCTAGTCTTTCTTAATTATAAACAAATGTAAATCAAGTAGTAAGGATCAGAGTGAAAACATTCCAGGGGCACATCCTCTAGGCTCTGGGAATAAAGCAGTACAAATGCTGTACTTTCAGTTACTGCTGTGTAATAAATCACTACCAAAACTTAGTGGTTGAAAATAACCATTTTATTTCCTCACAATTCTATGGGTCAGCAATTTGTGCTTGAGTCAGCTGGGTGGTTTTTCTGCTAGTCTTTCCTAGGGTCCCTTATGCGGTTATAGTAATCTAGCAAATGTGACTGAGGCGAAATGCTCTAAGATGGCCTCACAAATTTGATTCTTGGCTGTTGATTAGCCTCTTAATATGGCCTCTCTTGCTTCAGCTGAGGGGAGCAGTGAATGGGTCAAGAGCAGTCTGCTGTGCCACATGCGTCACCTCTCTGGCCAGGGATGGAATTCAGCGCAGCAGAGAGCTTAATAATGCTGCGCTTTGACTCGCGGTGCCACCAAGGAGGGCCCTGCTCCTAAACTCTTTAACCACCAAGGACAACTTTTGAAATTGCCCCCATAGATAGCATGCTTTGAAGGCTTGCCTACCAAACATAATACAACTAGGGATTACGTAACTTCTTCATTTTAATTAGTCAAAGGCAAAGGTTCTATTAAACGTAAGACAACAATAATAGATTTAGATCACCAGGTATTGTTTAGCATTTTATCCTTACTATTCCATTATATCTACAAAATAGTCTCAGTAGTTACTACTAACAGAATTTTACATATGAGGAAACTGGCACAGAAAGAGGTTAAATTCATTCAAGGCTGTAAAAGAATTATAGAAACAACTCGGCCCAATGCTACTCTAGTGCTTCTAGCACTTAAACTCTAGCTAACTAGTTTTACCATGAATGGCAGTATAATTTTAGCAATCCTACTCTCGAGTATTTACCCTAGAGAACTGCAAATTATGTGCACACAAACACTTGCATATAAATTTTTATAGCAGATATAATCACTACAAACTGGAAACAGCCCAAATATGGTATGTCCATTCAATGGAATACTACTCAGTAAACTAGAAAAGCTACCGGAGCACACAACTTGGATGAACCTCAAAAACATGGTGAGAAAACTAAATTCAGACTCAAACAATTATATACAGTCTGACTCTGTTTATATGACACCCTCAAAGTGACAAAATTATGTGATGAAGTATAGATTAGTGGCTACCAGAGAGTGAGAGTGTGACTAAAGAGGGAGCATAAAGGAGTATGTGTGTGTGGGGTGGCAACAGAATTGTTTTGTACCTGGATTTTAGTGGTGTTTACTCTGACCTACACATGTGTCAAAATCCACAGAATTATGCACACTCCACAAAGGCAATTGTATTGTATGAAAATGTAAAGAAAAGGTAATAGGTCATCTTCTTTCTATCAGTGTTAATTTCTGTAATTCTCACTTATTTATAGGACACTTACAGTTCTACCTGTGACTAACAACAGTTTCCAGATGTAAAAATTAAGTTATACTATAATGTGAAACAAAGAACTATTACCCAGCCACACATTCACTAAATGATGACAGTTATCTCTTTAAATAAACATTCCTGAGATGACCACACCCAAAGGTAAAAATCCTACTACTGTGAAACAAACAATTAAAGAACAATTAAAATAATAGTAATTAATTAAAAATAATTAAATATGGTATTATATTCTGTAGTGTTACAGTATCTGATTGTTTAATTTGGAAATATATCATGATCTTTGAAAAATGTCAATATAGTTGTTTTTAAGAAAGGAAATAAAAACAACAAGGTTTTGCCTAAAAAAATTTCAAAAATTAGGCCCTCCCTGGTGGCGCAGCGGGTTAAAGCACTGCACTGAGAAGCTAAAGCCACTTCCGCATGAGTTCGATCCCTGCCTTCCCGGGAGGAGACCACATGGCGTGGCAGACCTCTCCTGATCCGCCCACTGCTCCCCTCAGCAGTGTACTTCATTGATCTGCCTGTTCTGCTCCCCACTCTGTCTCTGGTGAAGTCTCTCACTGCCCCTGAGTCTCTGGCCTGTACCCCAGTTCTGTATGTACAAATAAATAAATCTTTAAAAAAAAATTTCAAAAATTAAATATCCCTTAAAGATTAAATGAATTTAAGAGGCCTCACTCCTACCTGCTGTTCAGTATACAGGTGCCTCTCTTTTCATTCTCCTTTTCCTAATAAATCTGTCCTTTAAAAATGTTTAAGAAAGTTAAATGAATTTAAAGGTTATTCCTCTAGAGATAAAAGTATTTCAGTCAATTATTAGTGGTATGATATTTAATATAGCAATTTACATATAAATAGTAATCAACATTAACTCTGGAAAGAATATGATGAAACAAATATTCCATAAGAATGTCATGGACAATAATAGCTCTTTCTGGAATTTAAATTTTTTTACTAGAACGCATTTACATATCATTATAATTAAAACATTACAGAATTTGTACAAGAATTTTTGAAATTTTTCTAGACTGAAATGGAGATATCTCCCAGGTTACAATCTTCTTCCATCTATGGGACTTTCCATTGGGAAACCTTTGGCTACCCTACTTACCAGGTGAGGCTTTGTATTCTACTCAACACCTAGTACCTCACTCAAAGCACTGTGGACACTTGACAAATATTTGTTGAAATAACTACAGCTGGAAATGTGGAGAATAAAAACCACAAACACATGGTCACTAACAAAACCCATCAAAACAGAAAGACTAAATCATGTTCTAATTTTGAGCGAGGCAAATTATTGCTGACTGCTAACCATGTGCTCAGTTAGTTACAAAGGTATATATACAGAATTCAGGAAGAGAGAAAGGCAAACATACAACATGCTACCAGTGGTACAGGAGTTTTTTTGTTGTTGTTGTTTTTGGTTTTTTTTTGTACAGGAGTTTTTAAAGACTGAGCAGGTAGACCACAAACCAGAATCAGTTATTCCTGGTTCTTTAGCCATAAAAACCACAAAATTAAAGGAGAAAAAGAATACTGCATTAGACATTTAGGTAGATTAAAAACTTAGTTTAGGATTCAGATTTCAGCTCCAATATGTGAAGCACTGGGAAGCCATCATTCCCACCTTTAAACAAGAAAAAGGCAGCACAAGGACATTCAATGACTTTTCTTTGATCTGTCAGAGAACTGAGGTGAAAGAGCAAGCCATCATCCTAATACTCAATCTACAGGATCTGCCTAAAGACAAGACACAGCATATGAACTGGTCTTGAAACTGGTATGAAAACACAGAAATTCTGACAAATTAATGAAAGTCAGAACATTGGATGTCTGAAAACATGAAGTTCCTGGGCTCCACATAGGTAAAAGGAATCCTATCACCTCACAACTTTTTCCTACAGGCTGTTACAAATTTTTCCTGTAGGACTATCCCAGAGAACTTCAACCAGTGGTGTTGGCTGGCTGAAATCCAACCAGACTCTTTCCCTTATCTTCAATATAGAATAAAATATTTAAAATGCAGGAAGGAAGGACACTGATGGATACTCACCACAGCTGGGGAAAAGAACGGGGGGGGGCCGCGGGGGGGGGGGAGTTCCCATCCTGAAGGAGAAGCAGGAAATCTTGCAAAGAATTCATTTAGGACCACACAGTGGTGGACTATGGGTGATTTGCTAGTAGGTGTTCAAGGGGAGCAATACCTGATGGGGGTACCCCAATATCATCTCAACTGAAAAAAAAAAGCCAAACAAAAAAACCCAGATACAGGTTCTAGTACCTGCCTAAATCTGAGGCCTAATCAACTCATCAGAGCACTCTCTCCTCCCCCACCAACCACCACCTAGAAAACTAGCTCAGAGGTTAAGTAACAGCACAATACAACTGGGAGAGCTGTAAGAGAAAGCTCTTGGGAAACAGCACAAAGGAAAAACTCAAAACCAAGCAGAAGTCAAAAAGACAAAGCTGCACAGAAGTATCAGAAATCTCCGGTGTCCACAGTAAAAATAAAAATCAAACACAAGTCAACTCCTTACTAGATTTACTCAAACCCCCCCACACTAAAGGCCTAGCAGAAAGAAACCTGTGTTCTCCAAACACGTCAACATATTAAATATTTACTTCACTATCTCCTACCTATGTTCAGCTTCCAACATGTTGATGAGGCATAATAAAAGGGTGAAAAAGCAACCATCAAACTCAGACTCACTATGACACAAGAGATCTCAAAAACAAAAACTAAGGAGAATTATGATTTATATGTTAAAAACTAATGGAAAAGGCAGACAATATGCAAAAATTATCTACAATTTGTAGATAATTTCAACAAAAAGATATAAACCATTAACAATCAAATGGAAATGCTAGAAATAAACTATAATAAACAAACAAACAAAAACCCAACACACTTCACTTGGCACAGCCAAAGAAAAGAATTAGTGAGCATGAAGATCCAAGATTACAGGTTGGATAAACAAAAATTAAAAGATAAAAAAATGGGCCCTCCCTGGTGGCGCAGCAGGTTAAGGCACAGCACTGATAAGCTAAAGCCACTTCCGCATAAGTTCGATCCCCGCCTGCCCTGGAGGTGACCACATGGCGCGGCAGACCTCTCCTGACCCACCCGCTGCTCCCCTCAGCAGTGTATTTCGTCGATCTGCCTGTTCTGCTCCCCACTCTGTCTCTGGTGAAGCCTCTCACCGCCCCTGAGCCTCTGGCCTGTACCCCAGTTCTGTATGTACAAATAAAATAAAATCTTTAAAAAATAATAATAAAAAAATGAAAAAAAAAAAAAAAAAGGCCATCCCTGGTGGCACAACAGGTTAAAGCAAAGCACTATGGGGGCTGTCTGCAGACATACAGCACAAGTTCAATGCCCGGCCAGGGAGGTGACCCACATGGAGTGCCAGTCCTCTCCTGACCTGCCCACTGCTCCCCTCAGCAGTGTATTTCAGTGGATCTGCCTGTTCTGCTCCCACTCTGTCTCTGGTGGATCCTCTTACCTCCCACACCTCTGGCCTGTACCCCAGTTCTTGTATGCATAAATAAGTAAATATTAAAAGGAAAGAATAAAAAACATAGTGTGGGACAATATCAAACAGCATTAACACAAAGCTTGTAAATGGGATACCAGGAAAAAAAATAGGACACAGATTTGAATAAATAATGGCTGAGAACTTACAAAATTAATAAAACTACAGATACAAGAAGCCTAGATATTTGCAAGCAGCATAAATATGAAAAAATATTAAAAGCAACATCTATGCAAAGACAAAGAGTTTGAAGGCATGCTCAGGAAAAAATGCTAACTATAGAAAAAAGTATAAGAATTATAGGAAGACTTATCAGAAACAAGCAAACAAAGAAAACTATAAGAAGTATGTTGAAAGAAAACTAACTGTAAATTCAGAATTCCATATGCCACAAAAATGTCCTTCAAAAGTGAAGGAAAAAATGAGGAATTTCTCAGGCAAACAGAAACACAGAATTTACTAACAACAGAACTAGCATAAAAAAATGTTAAAGGAAAATTCTTCAGGCAGAAAGATTAAGATTAAGGTGGGAATTTGCACTAGCATAAAGAAATGGAGAGCATTAGAAAAGGAATAAATAAAATATTTTCAAAATGACTGAAATGCCAATTTCTCAATCACCAACCAAAGGCCAATTTTGCAAGCAAGCCTTTTCAAGATAGCAGCCTTAGGCCTGTTGTGAGAACTCTTTTCAGCACAACAGAGCACACATATAATTTTTTAAAACCCTACAATTAACATTGTAATTAATAGTGAAAGATGGCCTGCTTTCCAAGATTGGAACAAGGATGTGCATTCTTACCACTACAATTCTAATATAGAAGAAAAAGTACGAGTTCTCATATTACCTGTTTTCAAGGCTTAATATAAATCTGTCATAATCAAGATAGTGTGGTAATGGCAAAATGATACACACAGAGATCAATGAAGAACAGAGTTCAGAAATAGACCCACACAAGCATCATCACATTTTTTAAATGGGTGCAAAAGCAATTTAGCAGAAAAAGTCTGTTGAAGAAATACTTCTTGAACTAGTGGACACCTATATTCAGGAAAATGGACTTTGACAGACACCTCATATTTACTGCTGGTGGGAATGCAAAATGGTAGAATCACTTTGAAAGACAGTTTGACAGTTTCTTACAAAAACTCAGCAGCCCCATCCCAAGGTATTCACCCAAATGAATGGAAAAGTTATGTTCACTGCAACCTAATGTTTATTTCAAGTTTGTTTATAATTGTCAAGAAACAGGAAGCAGTCAAGCTATCCTTCAAGATGTGAGTGAACAAACAGTGGTAAAGACATACAACAGAAAATTATTCAGTGATAAAAAGGAACCAGACCAATATAGGCTATACTATATGACTTCACAATATTCTATTCTGGAAAAGGCAGGGCTATAGGTAAAAATTTGTAACTACATTGTTTTGAGTCATTTCTAGGAAAAAGGTTTATAGGAAATAATTTTTAATAGCTTAGATGGGGTAAAATTGGGTTGGGTTAATGGGAAATCATATCACCATCACTATGTATCATCTCATTTTAAATGTATATAATTTTAAAAATAAGGCAAGGTATGGTAAAGGTATATAAGTTTACACAGTGAAAATACCTCTCCGACCCTCTACTCCAGGTCATATATACCCCAAAGCTATCAGTGTTTTGAATAGCCTTTCAGAAATATTTGTGTCTATGCAGGTCAAAATTTCTAAGTTATTACCCCACTGTCTACTTTACACAAATAGCACAAAATACACTGTTGTTTCTACTTTTTTTTTGTTACATCTCAGAGATCATGCAATATCAGTACAATGTTCTACTGTATAACCAGTTTTGATTGACACTTGGAATATTACCAATCTTTTGCTACTATAAGTGATATTCCAAATAATATGCAAATATTTGCTGAATAAATTCCTGGAAGTGTTTGCTGGGTCAAATGATATGTGCATTTATAATTTTGATGGCTATTTCCAAGTCACTGACTTTTAAAATGTCAGAGATTTTTCATTTTTATTCTAGGAGGAAAGAAGGAAAATAGTCTTATCACCTGGAGAAATATACATATTTTTAAAAAAGATTTATTTTATGTATGCATACAGAACTGGGGTATAGGACAGAGATGCAGGTGTGGTGAGAGGATTCACCAGAGACGGAACAGGCAGATCGATCGACAAAGTACACTGCTGAGGGGAGCAGCGAGTGGGTTAGGTGAGGTCTGCCTCCTCATGTGGATCACCTCCAGGGACTGGGGATTGAACTGGCACTGAAGTGGCTGCAGCTGGCTTGCAATGCTGCACCCTTACCCATTGCACCACTAAGGAGGGCTGAAATCTATATCTTTAAGATGCACTAAGAGAGGAGCCTCCCTGGTGGTGCAGGGGTTAAAGTCCCAGAGCTATGAAGCTATATATAGGAAGCCACTGCAGCATGAGTTTGATCCCTGACCAGGGAGCTAACCCATATGATGCAACAGACCTCTCCCATCTCACCTGCTGCTCCCCTCAACAATATATTGCAAAAATCTGCCTTTTCTGCTCCCCACCCTGTCTCTGGTGAATCCTCTCACACATACCACACTCAGCCCCCACTTCTGCACTTCTGGCCTTCACCCCAGTTCTTTTTACTTTTTAAAAAATATTTATCTTTTATTCATGCATACAAGAACTGGGGTACAGGCCAGATGTGCAGGGGGTGAGGTGGGTTGTGAGAATTCAACAAAGACAGTGGGGGGGCAGAACAGGCAGATGTACTGAACTACACTGCTGAGGGGAGTAGCATGTGGGTCAGGAAAGGTCTGTTTTGCCATGAGGGTCACCTCCCTGGCCTGGGTTTGAACTTGTGCTACAGTGGCTGAGGAGAGCTTCACAGTGATGTGCTTTAACCTGTCACACCACCAAGGTGGGCCCTACACCCCAGTTCTTGTATGCATAAATAAATAAAAGTCAATCTTATATAAAAAAAGATATACAGGGCCCTCCCTAGTGGCGCAGTGGGTAAAAGCACAGCACTAACAAGCTAAAGCCACTTCAGCATGAGTTCAATCATGCCCCGGAGGTGATCCACATGGCACAGCAGACCTCTCCTGACCTGCCTGCTGCTCCTCTCAGCAGTGTACTTTGTCAGTAGGCCTGTTCTGCTCCCCACTCTGTCTCTGGTGAATCCTCTCACCCTCCGCATCTCTGGCCTATACCCCAGTTCTGTATGAATAAATAAATAAATATTTTTAAACAAGATATACAAAGTGAGCCTTCTACTTAGTTTCCCACATGTGCTTCCTAGGATCCAATTATTGCATTTTCAAATATTTTAGGTCACAAGTCAGTTGTAACATCTATTTGTTACACGAGAGGTTGACTTATGAAATCTTCACTGTCAAATGTCAAAGACTGACGCCCCTCAATTGCCAATCATTGGACTCTCACTTCACAGCATAATGATGGATTCTTCAAATGAACCACAGGGAGATGTTAAAATCTTAAATAAAACATATCTACAGAGAATCCTTTGTCATTATAATGCCCAAGTAAAGATTACATTCCCATATAACAGTTACAAGAAAAGGCTGCAATTGTTTCCCTCATCTTTCAGGTAGTGATGAATTCCCAACTAACTATATTTTTGTTTATCTACAAAATCTAGCATAGTCTATCTAGTTAGTACACTACTATTTTGTGGTAAAGTTTGAACGGGAAGTTGAGGAAACCCAGAGCCTTTGAAAATAGGCACAGAAGATAAGTGATGTCAAACAATTCACAAGAATTCAGAGGCCCAATGTTGTCCCCCCCCCTCACATTCTCCTAGAGGAAAACATTAGGTGGACGAGAAGGTGGCACAATTATATGATAGGCTGAAGAATATATCACATTTAAAAATGAGTGCTTAACAAAATTTATTGAAGGAAAAAGGTTAAATTTCTTATCACAGTAATGGTCCCCAATTTTGGGGGTACCTCACTGCATCCACATCTTTAGATGACCCCCTCCTATAAGGACTCTGGGCTCGACCATGGAAGCATTTCCATGCTTTGGCTGATGCGACAATAGCAAATGTGACTTAAGTAGACACTTGAGAAGTGCTCAAGTACTGTCACTTGCTCTTGCTTGCTATGCTTTGTAACTTTGAGACCACATATTGAAAAGTAAAGACTAGAAAAAGCTGGAGTACAGACCCCCTGGAGCAGAGATGAGCCATCCCAGCTTAAGGCTTCTGGAGAGTACCCAGTCTCCCAACCACTGGTGTGAGCACAGCCATTCTAAATCATAGAGCAACCAGCTTACCTCTTTTTCCACCAAATAAACCTCTAAAATAGATAGGTAAGGGGAAGGACAGAGGGAGAGGAGAGAAGTAGGGAAGGGAGGGAGGGGGTGAGAGGAAAGGAGGGGAAGGAGAAGGAAAAGCTACTTCAAAGTAAATATGTTTTTTGTGGGGTACATATGGGAAGAGTACACTGGTTTGTGACATTTACTCTGCACACAGGAAATAGTGTCAAATAAAAACCTGCATTACCTGGATGAGAATATATAAAGTTTTGAAAAAATGTCTATGTCTTCCCAGATTCTCACAAATACAGTGCCATCACAGATGGCAAACACCAAAAAAAAAAAAACACAAAAAAACAGTTTCTGACTGAAATATATTTATCATGATAAACTTAAACAAAAATATATCTTATACTCAACAGTTTCACTTCTAACACTGATGAACTCAGGTTTGAGGAAATACTTTTTCTCCCAATTCTACTCTCCAATCCCCATTTGACTGGGCTTGAGAAGACTGAACGATCTCCCTTAATGCAGCCTAAAAAACATCATCTATGCTTTTTATGCAACCTTCTGTCAGATGTATTATCTAGGATTAGCTTCTTCCACCATCACCTAACAACCCTTTCTGCCATGTTAATGGTAGACAGTTAAAAACTGGTTAAGAACTACACAATTTGCTTCACAAAGTGGGACACTGAAGGAGAAACAACTTTTTTTTTTTTTTTAAGTTTCTAACATGTTTGAGACCAAGTGTCTCTGACTGCTCTACAGGCATAAAGCAGACAGGTGTAGTTAAAGAACTGACTATTTTGAACAGAGGGAACAACAACAAAGCACTTAACAGTCATATTGTGGTATAAATCCTGCTTGGAAATGACTTTCTTTAGGCCTCACTAGATGCTTTTCTGGATTAAACACACACACACACACACACACACACACACACACACACACACTCGTCCACACAGCTCTTGTGTGGTATAGGTGAAAAACACCTTCTAGCAGCCGCCCAATGCCCTAGGAATAAGTCACAAGCTCCTAACGAGGTCCCATAAGGCCCTGTCAATCTTCCTCTACCTACCTCATCTCTTTCCCCAGGTCCTAGTCAAACCTCTATGGATCCTTTCCACACCTCTCTCCCACCTCAGTGCCCTTGGAACACCTGCTGTTCCCGCTGGTTAGCAACCCCCTCTCTTTTACCTTGCTTGTTTCTGTTCATCTTCAGGCTCCAGGGCACCTTGCTGGTTTCCTACAGAGAAGCATTATACTTCTTAATTTGCTGTCTGATCCAGAGAAAGTTACCTTTGCTTCACAATTCTCTGAGCCTCACACCTCAGAGAGAGATCCCAAGTGCTCAGCACACAGAAAATGGTTAACAGACCATTGTTGCTCTTATTATTTCATATAGTAATCTCCATTAGAGCTCACAGTATAATTAATAGATATTTTTAGAAAAAAAAATAGAAATATCCCTTTGGATCCCATCTTAATACCAATACCTTCCATGCTATTTCCCCCATATACTGCCTATGAAATGAATGTTTACAGAGCAATTATTACTTTAATTAATTATTACCTCAGCGATGAGGCTTGGCAGATGAGGAAACTGAGGCCCAGAGAAGTAACTGGCCAAGATCAAACACTAGATTAGAATCTAAGCTGGACCATAGCCTGTGCCAGGTGCATGACACCAAAGGCTTCTCTAACTCCTGAACCTTGTCAACTAAGAACAGCAAGCCCCAAGGAAAAATGAATCTTCACATTTCACACCCACAGGACTCCCAGGTATCTACTCTTCACATTCTTAATCAGACTGATGTTCCCATCACCACCTGTAAACCCACTTCCCCCTGATTGTGATGGCAAATTTCCTTGTTTCTTTCCAGTGGAAAGGTCTGATTTACCACCTATACCCCTAATGAATAGCAGACACTCAATACATGTTTCCTGAATGAATGAAATGTTGAAGGATACAGAAAAGTTGGGGTGGATTTTCATAATATTAAAATTTGGCACAGTGTGCAACAAATCATCAGAGATTCCATATGATTTACAAATCTGTGTTTCACAGCTAGAATTATTAGATTTCACTTTGCCTATGGGGCCCTGAGTCACCACCAATGTTTTTCTATGACCCATGGCTGTACCTGAGTCACCCTTCCTGCCAGGGTGCCCTTGACAAGTATTAATCTCTCAATAGTTACTTTCAAATGGCTCAGAAAAAGAAACAGAATGAGCAAATGATAAAGCAAATGGGATCAAACTGTTAACAACTGGTGACCTTGGGTAAAGGGAATATTTGAGCTCTTTATACTATTCTTGCAACTTTTTTGTAATTATAATATTATATCAAAATAAGCTTTTGAAATCTAACAAAGATTAATAATTTTCCCAGGAGATTGCAACACACAAGGCCTAGTGTACCGGACATGCTGTTACCATATTTTCTTGTCAGCTATCCCAAAAAACACCCCAGGCTCAAGTTTCCTTGCCTATCAGCAAAAGCCAAAGGACAAGGAGCTCCTTGGGCAGCAAGGCTCAGTCATGGCTTCTGGGATAAGGCAGTGATTAAATTATTAACTGCTTGGAGAATATTAATAAACACATAGAGGCCCAGTACTATTTCCTCACACCAGATCCCTTACTTTTCACAGTAGGCTGCCCTCTGGGTTCTTACCTTCCTTTTCTATAGGGTCAGGCAAATTCTCCTCAGGATCCTTCTATTGCACTGTCCTGCAGGAGAAGCACCAAGGCAGGTCTGATGGTAAGAGTTCTGCTGCTACTGTCTATGAAGACACCTACAGGGAAAAGGTAAAAATAATTATGGGGGCTCAAAGATTAAAAAAAAAAAAAAAACAGAAAACCCAAAGTAGCAGTTATTTGGTCTGGTCTGTAACAGGCTTGGTCTGGTCTATAATAGCCGCTAGCTGGCACCCTTTATTTGTTCATCATGTCGACTCATCCTAAATCCTCCCCACTCTGCAAACAAATGCTTCAGATTTCCCAGTCACTGTAATGGAAACAACAGGTAGAAATCAAACTATTCAAGAGTCCTCATGTTAGCCACTTTAGAATACCAAATGGGTGTGTCACAACTGTCACCCATCACCTATAAGGAAAGCTCATTATAAGTAATCCTGCTGAGAGATTTTCTTCATGTAAGACAGAATATGATCTATACCTTCCTCAGTTCTTTTGTGTGTGTAAAAGCTCCATGAGATAGGTGTTATGTCCTATGATAATGTTAAACCTCATTTTGGGCCCTGATCTCTGTATCCTTGTATCACTGATGAAGGCTTCGAAGAACTCTGTGATGTCATGTCTTCACAAACACCCCATGACTCCAGCTTCCCCTGCTTGTCCTAAAATACTAGCCTGTTTCCAGCCAGACTTCAAAGTAAAGGGCAAAAAGAAGAAATGGCCTTGCAGCTTAGGGGAGAAATGGGTTGTTAAGGTTGAAGGAACACAAACAAGAGAGGTTAGAGACAAGCTTTATCAAAGGACAGGCTCATACCCAACCTATAAACATTCAGCATCCTTTGTTTTCTGTCTTAACTTTCACTAACCCATATATCTCAACTCAGATTAGAGCCCTGACATCATCACCTGTCCTGCTCCTGGGAATTTCCTCTACAGGCCAGGAGGTGAATCACGGATACCCCATCCCTAAAGCTGCTTCCAAGTGTCTCCTGGTTCCTAATATTCCAAATACTTCAGGAAGGAGTGGGAGGCCCTTCTCCACTTTCTTGTGCCTATCACCAAGATTCACGGGATCCTACCTGTGAGACCACATTTGCTATGTTGTCAAGGGCAGCAGCAGGACTCAGTAAAGAGGGAGGCTGTAAGTGTGGGTTCTAGAACAATTGCACTCCTAGGTATTCCAGAACTGACAATAAAGAATGCAAGGAACTGCTTCAAGACAACAATATTAGGTTGAGCTCTTCCCTAGCTAACAAAACTGTAGAGAAGTTGAAGAAAAGGTGGCAAAAGTGGTAGAAATATTTGCCAAAGATCACTTGAATTTCTTTCACCCTTTGAAGAGGGGTGTTATCCTTTTACAATTCAAGTATTTAAACTCAAACTTCACTTTAAATTAAAGAGAAAATGATATGTTACAGAGTTGACTACTCCTAGGCTAAACAAAAAGGAATGAGAAATCTATTTTCATTTATCCAGAGAGTAATCTCAAGATGCTATAAAAGCATGAGAACTACATTATTCTAAGGGTACAGGGACCAGGTTCCACATTCCCATTATTTACAGACACTATGAAAATATTAAGTGAAATAAAAACACAAATGTTTTGTTTAGGCCAAATCCTCTCCCCATAAACGACCCCCTTTTTCCAGGCTGACAAGAAGGGGCTGAAGGGAAGTTACTTAAGAGAAGAACTGTTAAATATTTAGGACAAAAGTGGGGTCTGAGTTGCTTAAAAGATGTTGTGCAACCACTTTTCACCTAAATTATTTCCAATTACTTTCCAAGTTTAGAAAGAAGCAGACAGTTATCTTTATCAGACCAAATAGAAAGAATAAGCTCACCTTTCCCTCCAAGCCACTGGAATCACTAACAACACGGTTTTGATTTCTTACAAATCAGACAGCAGAGAAGACGGCGTGGGGAATCTCATCCCTCGCTTCACAGATAAATGGACCTCACATCACAAAAACACTCGCGCACGTCTGAGGCCATGGATTTCCTTGCAACTCAGAAAAGTCAGCCAAGTGGTCAAACAAGTTTCTAGTCAAATGTCTAGGAATTACCTATGTACCACGGCCACAGAATGACACCCAGCTTTAAACATGCCTTCACATCGTACTTTTAAGGTCTCTAACTCAAGATCACACCCTCCTTCCCGCTCACAAACACGCACAGGTCGGTCCGTGCAATGTAAAGCCACCCTGCTCCCAAGCAGAGGCTCAAAAAGCCGGAGAAAAAGAATGGAGGGAGTCAGTAGGCAGACAGACACAGACAGGTCTATCTACCTGTGTAATAAAATAATATATATGTACTTTTTTTTTTCAAGCGATTACCTTACAGCAAAGAGAAGAAAATCAACTCCATCGACGGAGAAAAGTTAACTTTCTGTGCCCGGCGGTGGCAAATTGTTCCCGTTAGACCTGCGGAGCCTTCCGCTTTCCCACCCCCCAGACCGCCCGGCGTCGGCGCTCGCCTGGCGCTTGGCGCTTGGCGCTGGGCGCTGGGCTCCGCGCTCGGCGCTCACGGCGCTCGGCGGCGACCCGCAGCGCCCGAACAATAACGGGAGGGGGAGGGAAAGTTAGTCTGCCGGCGGGGCGCCCGCGCTCTGGCTCCGGGGGCACCCGACTCGCTCCGGGCCTCGCCGCTCGTCGCAGCGCCCGGCCCCCCGCTCCAGGCGCTGGCTCTTCCCGCCCCTACCAGCCAAGCAGCCTGGGCGCGCCCTCGCTGCCTGGACTCCGGCTCGGCGTCGCCCAGAGCAGGTCCTCCGCGGAGGGGCTGAGTCCGGGCGTCCCGACCCCAGGCCGGCGACGGGCTGGGAGGGGGCGTCGGGAGGGGGCGCCGGGAGGGGGCACCGGAGGGAACAGCCGCAACAGTTATGGCGCTCAATTCTAGCCCGAGAGGCGCCCTGAGCGGCAGCCGAGAGCCGGCGTCCGCGCCCGCGCCCGCCCCCGCCCCCCAGCCGGCCAAGCACTTCACCTCAGCCCAGTGGCGCTCTCGGTCCGGAGGCGCTGGAGACGCCGAGGCAACCGCGACACGGAGTCGGGGCGACCCCGCGCACGGCGAGGCTGGGCCGGGACCCACGGCGCTCCGTGGCGCTCGCTCCGACACCCAGAGGCCGCCGCTCCCGCTGCCCACCCGGCGCGCCATCCCTCAGCCCGCTCACGCCGCGTCCCATCTCGGTGGCGCCTACCTTGGCGCCGCGGCTCCTTCCCGGCTGCTCTCTCGGGCCCGGCAATGTGCCGGCGAGTCGGGTAGGAGTGGTCAACGCC
Organism: Condylura cristata; assembly: GCF_000260355.1. Taxonomy (NCBI): domain Eukaryota; kingdom Metazoa; phylum Chordata; class Mammalia; order Eulipotyphla; family Talpidae; genus Condylura; species Condylura cristata. The sequence continues at coordinate 27,077,302 of NW_004567128.1, read as the reverse complement.
CCCCTCGCCGCTCGCTTTCTTCTCTCCGCTCCCTCACACCTGCCCCCTAATCTCCTCCCCACCCCCGCTCCCCGCCCCGGCCGCCGGCTCCGCCGGGGCCGCCCCCTGCGCGGCAGCTCCCGCCCTCGGCCCTCGCCCGCCCGGCCCCGTCAGGCCTCGGCTCTGGGCAGGCTTGGGCGGCGGCGGCGGCGGCTGAAGCGGCGCGGAGCACTATTGTATTCCTGACACTGTGCGCTCCCACGCTCCGCCTCTTCCCCTTCCTTCCTCCCCCACCTCCTAACGCTCGCCGCCCCCCCGCAACCGCCGGCCGCGCTCGCCCTACCCGACTGGCTCCCCGCCGTCCGCTCGCCGCGCGCTCTTCTGGCGGGCTGGGCGCCGTCGCGACCGCCGCGCGCCTTGACGCTCCGCCCCCTCGAGGCTCCCGCACCCGCTGCGCCGGGCTCCAGGTGGGTTCCGCGCGACTCCTGCTGGGTGCGCTGCTCGCGAGAGGAGACTCGGCCCCGCTAAGTGCCAGAGAGCACGACGGGGAGGTGCCTGGCAGTGGAAACCCCTCGGAAGCGACTCCTTGCCCCTTCCAACTCGAAAGTTCTTGAAGCGGGACCCTCCTGGAGAAAACTTGTCGGCCACGGCCGATTTCAGTTGTTTGTGCTTGGGGTATCCGTAAAAATAAAGCCCACGAGTGCTATTAGCAGACGAGCCATTTATTCATCTGCCAGCACACATGGTTTCTGATGTTCTGTGACTTTTTGATGTGTCCACTTGGTTAAGCTACAACCCTCAGTGATTGAATCGAACACTCATCTAGGTGTTGCTGTGTAGATTATTTCGAGGATGCAATTAAAACTCCTGATCATTTGGCCCAAAGGAGAGATTATCCTGGGTCTTTCTTCTATAAATGCATGCCCTACGTATTTTGCACTTACTTAGCCAGCCCCACAATTATGTAAGCCAATCGCTTCTACTGAATGAACGAATGAATGAATTTGTATGTGTATGTGTATTTCTGTTAGTCTGCTTCTCTGGTGGGATCCTGAGTCATACAGATGTTAAAGCCACAAACTCTTTTTGATTTACCTGTCTGAATGTGGAAATGTACCACGTGCAATTACTATGAATTCACATTGTCGTTTTCATTTACATTGCTAAGTTAACCAAAAATGTAGACTCTTGTAGTTTGCTTTTCATATTAAAGATGCAGTTCTACTTTAATAATATATAAACGTGGGAGTTCTAAAATACAGTCCTTCAGACTAACTTCACATTATGCTTATTTTGAAATAATTATACATTCACAGCATGTGTAAAAAATATGACAGAACAATCCCTGTACTCTTCACCCAGGTTCCCCTAGCTGTAATAACTTACACAACCAAGATACAGACTTGGTACAGTTCACAGACATTCAGATTGCCCTAGTTTTACATGCACCCATTTCTGTCTGTGCATGTAATATTATGCGATTTTATCACTTGTAGATTTGAGTAAGCTCCACAATCTTCCACCACAAAGATTCCTTCTGCTATCCAATATAGTCACAATCACATCCTTTTCCTACTCGAATACCTGGCAACCACTAACATGTTCATCTCTAGAATTTTGTTTTTTCAAGAATATTCTGTTAATGGAATCAGATCTTTTAAGTGAGGCTTTTCCTCACTCAGCATCATTTCCTTGAGGCCCACCCAAGTTGTAACGTATAGCAAAATTTCATTAATTTTTATTGCTGAATAGTAGTTGTATTGCTTTGGTATGGTTATGGTATGCAAAGTCTGTTTAAGCTATTTATCCATCGAAGGATATTTGGGCTGTTTCCAATTTTTTGCCTATTACAAATAAAACTGCGATGAACATTTTATGTAGAGTTTTTAATATAAACATAAGTTTTCATTTCTCTGTGACAAAAGCCCAAGAGTACAGTTGCTGTGTTGGATAGTGTGTGTTTTGTGTTATAAGAAACTGCCAAATTTTCCCAGACTGTCTCTACCACTTTACATTCCACTGGCGATATATGACAGATCCAATTTCACTTTATCTTTGCCAGCATTTGGGATGTCACTGTATTTTTATTTTAGCCATTCTAATGGGAGTGTAGTGATATTTCCTTGTTTTTAATTGCATTTCTCTAATAGGTAATGATGTTGGACATCTTTGAATATGCTTATTTGCCATCTGTCTATCTTCTTCGGTTTAGTGTCTCTTCATATCTTTTACCCATTTCTTAATTATATCATTTGCTTTTTGCTATTAAAATTTGAGAATTCCTTGTATATTCTAGATACAAGTTTTCTGTCAGATACATGGCCTGCAGATATTTCCCCAGCCTGTAACTGGTCTTTTCATCCTCCTAAGAGATTTTGCAGACCAAAATTTCTAATTTTGGTTAAACCAGGCTTGTCTGTATTTGCATTTAAGTTTCATGTTTTTGGTGTCATGTCAAAGACATTTTTACCTACTCCCAGGCCCCATAATTTTTCTGTTTCCTTCTAAAAGTGATAGTTTTGTATTTTATCTTTATACTCATGATTTATTTAAAATTAATTTTTGTATAACATTTTTGTGTGAAAAAATTGAGGTTCATATTGTTGCGTGAGAATGGGTATCTGGTGGGTCGGACACTACTTGTTAAAATGATTGTCTTTCTCAGTTACATTGCTTTTATACCTTTGTCAAAATTGGTTGGGCATATTTGTATTGGGGTTATTTCTAGGTTCTTTGTTCTGTTCTACTCGTCTATGTGACCAGCCTTGTGAATACCAAACAATTTTGATTACTATGGATTTATAATAAGTGTTAAAATTGGCCAGAGTGATTGCTCCCACTTTATTTTCTTTCAAAATTATATTACAAAAGTGTATTAGCAGGCCTCCCTGGTGGCACAGGGATTAAAGAGTCTCAGTGCTGTCAAGCTATTTCTAGCCACTGTGGACTGAGTTCCATCCCCAGGCAGGGAGCTGACCCACGTGGCGCAGCAGACCCCTCTTGTCTTGTCTCATGCTCCCCTCAGCAGTGTATATCAGCAGATCCACCTGTTTTGCTCCCCACTGTCTCTGGTAAATCCTCTCACCCTGCCCCCATGTCCCTCTGGCCTAGCCTGTTCCCGTATGCATAAATAAAATAAAAATAAATCTTTAAAAATGTATTAGCCTTTCAAGGACATTTGCCCTTCTGTATACATTTTTGGAATGAGCTTGTCTCTACAGAAACCTTCCTGGAAAAAAAAATAAAAGAATTGTTTTAAACCTATAGATCAGTTAGGGGAGAATTGACATCTTTACTATATTGATTCTTCTGATGCATGAACATGGTGTGTGTGTGTCTGTGTATCTTTCCATTCAGATCTTTGACTTTTCTCATCAGCATTTTGGAATCTTCAGCATGCAGATCCTGTGCATTTTTTTTTTTTGAGAATAAACTAAATTTTATTTTCTTTGGTTGTACGTACTATTGTGCTTTTAATTTCAATTTCCTCATTGTTCATTATCAGTATATAGAAATGCAATTAATTTTTGTGTGATCCTGTATCCCTTGATTTTGCCAAAACCACTTATTCTCACCATTTTTAGCAGATTCTTTGGTATTTTCTACATAGACAATCACATTATCTGTGAATTCAGACAGTTTCGTTTCTTGCTTTTTAATATATATGCCTTTTATTTCCTTTGCTTTTCCTACTGTGCAGACTAAAACTCCTAGTGATATGCTGAATAAGAGAGGTGCAAGCAAACTTTCTTTCTTCCCTCCCTAAGGGGGAAACATCATTCATCTTTTACCCTTAAGAAAATTCTTAGCTGCAGTTTTTGTGTGTTTGCTTTTGGGTAGATGTTGTTTATCAACTTGAAAAAGTATCCTATTCTTGTTTCCTGGGAATTTTTATTAGTAAAAGCAGAATTTTGTCAAATGCTTGTTCTGTATCAGTTGAAATGATCATTTAATTTTTCTCCATTAGTCTGTGGTTATGGTAAATTAGACTAATTGGATATTGATTTTTCAACTAATCTTGCATAGCTGGAATTAGTACACTTGGCCATAATATAATTCTTTGTGTGCTTGTTTGGATTCTAACATTTTGTTGTGGATTTTTTTGGTCAAAATTCATGAGTGATAAAAGCCTGGCTTTGAAGGTTTTGTTGTTGTTGTTGTTGTTTAATATCATATATGAATGATTTTGGTATTAGGAGAATACTGGCCTCATAAAATGAATTGGGAAGTTGCACAGACAAGAGTTAACATGTCAAGCCCTTAATGGGCAGCTGGGAACTTGGATTTCAAGAGAGTTTCTACCATTCCCAGAACAGATAAAACCGCTCACAGTGGTGAGCGCCTAAACTGATTGTACAAGTATGATTTTATGCTGGGACTAGAATTCAAGTTTCCTGATTTCCAAGCCAAGCAAAAAAGAGTTAATGTAGCAGGCTTGACTGCTGTCCTTTAAAAGGCCTACTGGCAAGGTTGCTTCTGGCAACTGGATTTGGGGGTAGGTCCCACCATTCCCAGAACTAATAAGAGTGGCTTACTGTGCCTGAACTGTTTGTACAAACAATATGGTGTATATTGAATACTGACTTTCCTTCTGGGAGTCTGGAATTTTGGTACTAGGCAGAGGTGCTTCCTTGACCAACCTCCAATAAATGCCCAGAGGACTGAATTATAGAATTATAGTAAATCATGATTGGGATGTGGCTATAGACTGAGTTATGTGAATCCTCCTGGTGAATTATTGAGTCTGGGAATGGTCTTGGGGAACCCAGTACATATGCTCTCTCCTCTTTGGTTTTCTAGAAAAGAGTGTGTAAAATGTGTGTTAATTCTTTAAATGTTTGATAAACTCTCCCAGCAGAAAAACCAAACAAACATGTGAACCTAGAGCTTTCAGAGCTTTCTTTCTTTTTTTTTTTGTTAAGATTTATTTATTTATGCATACAGAACTGGGGTACAGGCCAGAGGTGCAGGGGCGGCGAGAGGCTTCACCAGAGACAGAGTGGGGAGCAGAACAGGCAGATCGACGAAGTACACTGCTGAGGGGAGCACCGGGCGCGTCAGGAGAGGTCTGCCGCGCCATGTGGTCACCTCCGGGGCAGGCGGGAATCGAACTCATGCGGAAGGGGCTTTAGCTTCTCAGTTATAGAAGAAAAGTTATGCACATAAATTTGATAGCTTAGATAAAATGGGCTAATCCCTTGAAAACCACAAACTACCTAAACTCAGTCTGTATAAAATCTATAATCTGAATAATCCAAAAGCTATTAAAGACATTGTAATTTAAAAGATCTCAAAAAAAAAAAAAAAGGCCCTCCCTGGTGCCGCAGCGGGTTAAAGCACAGCACTGAGAAGCTAAAGCCCCTTCGCATGAGTTTGATTCCCACCTGCCCCGAAGGAGACCACATGGTGTGGCAGACCTCTCCTGACGCGCCCGGTGCTCCCCTCAGCAGTGTACTTCGTCGATCTGCCTGTTCTGAATCCCTGCTCTGTCTCTGGTGAATCCTCTCACCCTCCACATCTCTGGCCTGTACCCCGGTTCCATATGAATAAATAAATAAATCTTTTTAAAAAATAAAAAAAATATATTTCCCTTTTTTTCCGTTTCAGTGGACACAGGATCACAATAAGGTCCCGTCTCATTTATTACATTAATTATTTATGTCTTCTTTAATCTTAGTCAATCTTGCTGCAAGTTTATCTATTTTATTGATCTGTTTGGAGAAACAGCTTCTTGTTAATTGATTTTATCTATTGTTTCCTATTTAAATTTTATTGATTTCTGCTCTTTATTATGTCCTTCTTTCTGCTTGCTTTGAGTTCATTTTCATTTGTCTTTTTTCTAGTCTCTTGAGGTGGGAGCTTACATGATTAATTTGAGACCTTTTCTTTTTTCTAACCTAAGCATTTAGTACTCTAAGCTCCCACATCAGTGCTGTTTTAGATACGTTCCACAAACTTTGATGTTATATTTTCACTTTCATTCAGTTGATTATATTTTATATTTTTTTCCTTGAGATTTCTTTTTAGACCTATGGATTGATGAGAAATGTGTTGTTTGGTTTCCAAGTATTTGGAGGTTTTCCTGTTGACTTTGTTATTGAGTTCTAGAATGATTTCATTATGGTCAAAGAACATGTTCTGTATGATTCAGTTGTTTTACACTGTTGAAGTTTGTTTTTATGGCTCATGATATGAGATATCTATAGTCCATGAGTATTTAAAAAATATGAGTTAGGTGCTTGTTGCATGTAGTATCCTATAAATTAGATTCTGTTTTTTATGGTGTTGTTGAGTTGTATATTATTCTTGTTGATTTTCTGTCTGGTGTTCTGTTGCTAAGAGGAGGTATTAGAGTTTCCAACTAGAATTGTGGATTTGTCTGTTTTTCTGTTTCAGTTCTCAAATTTTACTTCATGCATTTTGAAGGTCTGATGTTAGTGCACACGCATTAGGATTGCTATGTAATTATCATTATGTAATGTCCCTCTTTGTCCCTGTAACTTTGTTTGCTGTGAAGTCCACTTATTTAATATTAATATAGCCATTCCTGCTTTATAAATTAGTTCTGGGTACGAGGAGTGCTTTTTATTGTCTTCTGGACATTTTGGATATTACATTAGAGTCTGGATCTTACATAGGTCTTCTGTTTTAACAGGAAGTTACCCTATTTAGATCCAGTGCATAGGTCCTGGCCTACTTTTGTGAGTTGCAATTCAAATAACAATTCAGTTTTTAGAACCTTTGTAGTGCTATTCTGGTATGCTTTGTTTGTATGCTGCTTGAGGTACCTTGAAAACATAGGTGATATTCTACAATGCAATTCAGTTCTCAGACATTAGGTATGTTTAGTTAGTTTTTTTTTTTAAAGATTAATTTATTTGTGCATACAGAACTGGGGTGCTGGCCAGATGTACAGGGGCGGTGAGAGGCTTCACCAGAGACAGAGTGGGGAGTAGAACAGGCCGACTGACAAAGTACACTGCTAAGGGGAGCAGTGGGCGGGTCAGGAGAGGTCTGCCATGCCAGGTGGATCGAACTCATGCGGAAGTGGCTCTAGCCTTCTTAGTGCTGTGCTTTAACCCACTGCGCCACCAAGGAGGGCCCTGATTTAGTTTTATGTTTGGGTCAGTCACGTACCTTTCTACGACTTTCTCTAAAAATTTAAAGGAGCCCTTCCTCCACCCCTCTGAGATCCTTCCTATACTCTTTAATTGAGAGGGTGAGGGGTACCAGCTGCCACTGGCAGATGAGGGTGAAAGTCCAGACTCCTCACTGTGTCACCACTGGCAGTGGGTAGGGGGTGAAATTTTCTCGATAGACTGCTGATGCCAGGTGGGAGAGGAGCAGCATATGTCCAGACTCCCCCCAAGCTCTCAGCTAATACCATTGGTGTAGAGGAAAATGCCTCCCTAACTTGGTGGGGGTCAGGAGATCTAGAGCCTTCCTGAGCAGTCTAGTGCCACCAGGTGGGTGTTTGAGAGATGCCAGGCCTGCAGGAGCTGTAAGTACTAACCCAGGTTACCTACTGCTGCTGGGTAGGGCAGGGGCAGTATGGATTCTTTGCCTGGTTTCCACTGATGCCAAGAGCAGGGGCAGAGCATAGTTGGTAATGGTACTCCAGCTCAATTCTTGGAGAGCAGACAGGTGCCACTGGAGGGGGAGGAAAGTGCTTCTTCAGGCTTTTTGATGACACTGGAACTCCTACTCAATGATGATTTGTGCTCATGGAGGGAGCTGAATGAGGAGGACAGAGCTGAGGGCACAGCTCTCGAAACTACTCAGACTCTGCTGACCCTACAGTATTTCATTGGGGTACAGTGGGTGTGTCAAATACGTTATTCTTTTACTGGATTGAATGTCTCTCCTTTTTTTCCTTGGACAGAAAAAACAAGTATTTCACTGGTTTTGTTAGGGCCCTTTCGTTTGTTTGTTTTGCCCCCTCTGGAGGTTGCAGGCTTCTTCAGGACCCAGTCAAGGATATTGAAAAAGCAGGAAGCTGACTATTGTGTCCTAACATCCTCAGGCCTCTAGTGAGCCTACATTCTTCTTTCCACCACTAGTCTCTCTCTCTCTCTCTCTCTCTCTCTCTCTCTCTCTCTCTCTCTCTCTCTCTCTTTCTCTCTCTCTCTTTCTCTATTTTTCTCTCCTCTTTTATTATAATAATTTATTTTTACATAATTTTGTGCTTTTTTCCATCTCAGTTGTAATCCCCGTGGACTTCCCATCACCAGTTCACTGGTATGCCATCACCATAGTCCCGTGCACTACCCACCTCCCATTTTCGATCCCATTCCCCACTCCACACCCTGAAAATGTCTCTGGTATATAGTTGTTCATTATTATTATTTTTCCTCCCACTGGTCCTTTATTTTCCTGCTATCAGTGAAACCATCCAGTATTTTTCTTTTTTCTTTTTTGAAGATTTTATTTATCTATGTATACAGAAATGGGGTACAGGCCAGAGGTGCAGGGGTGGTGAGAGGATTCACCAGAGACAGAGTGGGGAGCAGAACAGGCAGCTCGACAAAGTACACTGCTGACCAGAGCAGCTGGCCAGACAGGAGAGGTCTCCCGCGCCATGTGGGTCAGCTCCAGGCTGGGATGGAATTCTCACTGAAGTGGCCACGGCTTGGCTTGGCTTAGCTTCGCAGTGGGGTACCAACCCACTGCGCCACCAGGGAGGGCCCCAGAATTTTTCTTTTCTTTCTGGCTTATTTCACTAAGCATGATCCCTTCCAGCTCCATCCATGTTGCTGCAAAAGGCATGAGTTTATCTTCCACCACCACCATCTTTATGATGGACTTTGCGTTATTTCTAGGATCTTAGTTGTACTTAGCAGTGAAGAGCAAGGAGAAATGGATCTATGACATTGTCTTTGGAACTTGAAGTCGTCTCATATTGTTATTTTTTAAAGCTTTATTTATTCATGCATACAGAACTGGGGTACAGAAATGCAGGGGTGGTGATAGAATTCACCAGGGACAGAGTGGGGAGCAGAACAGGCAGATCGACTGAAATACATTACTGAGGGGAGCAGCAGGGTAAGACAAGAGAGGCCTGCTGCGCCACGTGGGTTAGCTCCCTGGCTGGGGATCGCAGCTGAAGCAGCTTCAGAGAGCTTCACAGTGCTGTGCTTTAACCCATTAGGCCGCCAGGGAGGACCCTGCCTCATGTTTGTATTTTTTTTTTTTTAAGATTTTATTTATTTGGCCCTCCCTGGTGGCGGAGCTGGTTAAAACACAGCACTGAGAAGCTAAAGCCACTTCCGCATGAGTTCGATTCCCGCCTGCCCCGGAGGTGACCACATGGCGCGGCAGACCTCTCTTGACGCGCCCGCTGCTCCCCTCAGCAGTGTACTTCGTCGATCTGCCTGTTCTGCTCCCCACTCTGTCTCTGGTGAAGCCTCTCGCCGCCCCTGAGCCTCTGGCCTGTACCCCAGTTCTGTATGAACAAATAAATAAATTAAAAAAATAGATTTTATTTATTTATTCATCCATAACTCGGGAACAGGCCAGAACTTCAGGGACGGCGAGAGGCTTCACCAGAGACAGAGTGGGGAGCAGAACAGGCAGATCGACTGAAATACACTACTGAGGAGAGCATGGGGGGCGAGACAGGAGAGGTGTGCCCCACCACGCCACCCACGTGGTCAGCTCCCTGGCAGGGAATCGCAGCTGCAGCTGAAGCTGCTGGCTGCCGAGAGCTTCACAGTGCTGCACTTTAACCCATTAGGCCACCAGGGAGGGCCCTGCCTCATATTTTTTAAAGAAATTAATGAAATAATTAATGTAAAAATTATTGTTTCAGATGAACACAGAAAGAATTTGGTGACGACTTCAGTTTGCACTTTAAGACCCAAATTCTTTTTCACTTTAATTAATTTATAAAATGGAACTGAAAGCCTTCAGACTGGATTTGAGAGATACTTTCAAAAGGCACAGGGAACTGTTTATCTGTCTTTGTTGAGCCAGTGGTTGATGAAATTGGATGCAAGATCTTTAAACTGCCATGTGTGACTTGCCAGAAATGAACTCAGGGGACTAAACATGAAAGTCAAAGAAATACAGAGAATATAGAAAACTAAATTATTGCTCTTGGCAAGACTGCCCTTCTTTCTTCACTTTTCTCTCCAACCTTTTTCTTACACATCATGACATATTTTATATGATAAAAATCAATAATAGATCCCATTTTCCTTAGTCAAGTCAAATAACTGGGAATTATTTGACTACTAAAGTTCTTCAGACTGTTAATTTTAATATATATATGTACATCCATGGGCAAATGGTCTGGAAGAAGACAGACCAAATTGATAATGGTAGTAGACAGCTAAGACTATAGTAGATTTATCTCCATTTCTTTTTCAGGGAAAGTAAGATGGTCTTATTTGTGCAATTAACAATAAAACAAAAACAATCTGTGCATCTGCCAAACCACACAACTCTGATAGTAAGATACACTCCTTTTTTTCTCAATCAAAATTTATTACAAACACTTGAAATCTGGTGACACCTAACATCGTTCAGAAGTCCGTCACTGTGACTCACAGAAACATTTTCAGATACAATTTGGAAAGTTGCTGATTTTTCAAATTAAAAAAAGCAGTAGTAGACAGCTGTACTCATGGTTAATTAAAATAATAACATATAGAATGGCCTCCACGTTTTTACTTAGGGTTCAAAATAATTTTATCAAATGGGACAGTCCGAAAAATATTGGAGACACTTTACTTGTGAATGCTATATTCATGAAAAGAAGCAGAAAATCAATACTTATGGAACAGATACTGTATTACAAGTGCCAATATTTTCTCATCTATCCCTTCCCCCAGACCTGAAGATAGTACCATTTCACTAGTAAACAGAGTCTCAGAAAGAAAATTTGTTCCATATCATTAGTAGATAGCAGCTATGTTTCAAAACAAAATGCTTTCAATTCTTATGTAGGTTTCAGTGTTTGAAGTATCTACCATTTTCATACCAGGAGAGTCAAAACAGCCAAATAACTTAGCCCAGTACTCATCAAGTATTTGTGGCATGATGAAATGGTTTATGAATAAGAAAATAATGCTCAGTTGCTCCTGGAAATGCTTCCTCCTTTGTAGGTGTTAACTTCAATTGGTTTGGAGAACTGATTTTCTTACCAACAATAGTTTTATGGAATTAGGCTAGAGCATATGCCCAATAAATGAGTTATAATCCAAGTGACTTCCTTTTACCAGTTAGTGGCCTTCATAGACCAGCTATGTGTTAATGCTGATGCCACACATTCATAATATTGACTCTCTTCCTAGAAGCGTGAGTGGGCTTTTGATTTATTTTCAGCAAGAACAACAGGTTCATGGATGGAACTTAAAAACAAAATGAAACATAAACATCACAGTAATGATTAGTTTTGTGTGTCAACATGACTAGGCTGTAGTCCTCAGTTATTCAAACACTAATCTAGGTGGGGGTGCGGCTTGTAGATGTGCTTCTGAGTCTGTAATCAGTTGAATTTAAGTCAGGTTTATCCTACATAATCTGGATGGGCCTGATTCAATGAGTCAAAGGCCTTCAGAAGAGAACTGAGGATTCCTTGAAAAAGAAATTCCACTTGCAGAGAGCAGCATTAGCTTGTACCTGAGAGTTACGGTCTGCTTTTCCTCTACAGATTTTATATTTTCGACTTGCTTTGCACTCCACAATCACCTAAATAAATTCATTGCAATAAAATGATATGTGGTTCTTTGGTGGAATTATGGATTTTCTGGTGGAATCCTGATTGATAACCATCACCATCAGTACTTACGGATATAAATCCAGAATCCATTTGCACTTATTTTCCTTAAACGTTGTATTTTCTTTTTCTTATTTTTTGAAAGATTTATTTATGTATGTATACAGAAGTGGGGCACAGGCCAGAGGTGCAGGGGCGGTGAGAGGATTCACTAGAGACAGTGGGGAGCAGAACAGGGCCACTGATGAGGTACACTGCTGAGGGGACCGCTGATCGAACTTGCACTGAAGCTGTTGCGGCTCGCTTGCTTGTCGTGCTGCGTCCTAACCAGCTGCCCTGCCAGGGAGGGCCCTGTATTCTCTTTAGATTGAATTTTTCTTAGATCCGAAATTTCAAGAGGAATTAAGAATGTCTCTTCAAGGGACTGTGATGATGGTTCACAGGTGCTGTGGTGGTAGAAGTATGGGGATTACATCTGAGGGAGAAATGAAATATTGAACAAAAATGAACAATGATGTAAGAAAGAAAAAAAAGTCAGCAATTAGCAATTGTGTTGTGTTTAAAAAAATGTGTCTGATTCCAGCGAATGTACAGTTTTAGAGACAAACCATCATTTTCTGTATTAGAAGTTAATTGCACCATTTGTGGCTTAGGAGAGAGTGGTTCCTTTTGGGAACCATCATCTAAGTGAGTTCTCAGGAGTGTCTTTATTCAACTTTCTTAAGATAGAAGTACCAGAATCTTATGGGATAGAAGCCCATGAAAACTATTCCAGACCTTCTATGCTTAATCCCAATCCATCCATAAATTCTGCCTGTGATTTGGGATACAAGAAGCAGTTAGGTTTTGTTTTGTTTTGTTTTAATGACAATGGGAATAATTTTGTTTCTGAAGTTCTTTAAAAATTTCTTGGGAATTTTTTACTTCTTTTTTTTTTTAAGATTTATTTATTTATTCATACAGAACTGGGGTACAGGCCAGAGATGCGGAAGGTGAGAGGATTCACCAGAGACAGAGTGGGGAGCAGAACAGGCAGATCGACCAAGTACACTGCTAAAGGGAGCAGCGGGCGGGTCAGGAGAGGTCTGCCACGCCATGTGGTCTCCTCCGGGGCAGGCGGGAATCGAACTCATGCGGAAGTGGTTTCAGCTTAGTGCAGTGCTTTAACCCGCTGCTCCACCAGGGAGGGCTGGAATTTTTTACTTCTTTGGGAGACTTTAACCAAATAATCTCTCATCATTTATTATCCATTATCCTTTAAAATTTTTTTTTTTTGCATAAAAGAACTGGGGTATGAGCCAGAGGTGTGGTGGGAAGGTGGTGAGAAAACTCACCAGAGACAGAGTGTGGAGCAGAACAGGTGGATCCACCGAAACACACTACGGAGGGGAGGAGTGGGGAGACAAAAGAGGTCCGCTGCACCGCTGCACCCTGTATAGGTCAGCTCCCTTGCCTGGCATGGAACTCAGGCATGGTGGTAATAGCACTGAGACTTAACCTGCAGGCCACCAGGGACGACCCCACTATCCTTCTGAAGAAATTTTTGGATTACTTTTGGAAATGTTCTTAAACATTTCCCCTCCCATCTATTTATGGTGGACTCTATACTAAGCAGATTAAAAGCTTCATGTGGCAAATCCTGATAGTTGCTTACCCAATATCCAGTCTTTTCAGAACCCAAACTTTTAAAAATTATAATACACATTTAACATTATATTAGTTTTAGGTGTATGACATAATGATTTGATATTTATATATATTGCTAAATGATCACCATAAAAGTCCCGTTAATATTCATGACCATATATAGTTACTGATATTTTTACCTGTGATGAAAAACTTTGAAGATGTACTCTCTAAACAACTTTCAAATATACAATACAGTATTTTAAAGTATAGTCCCCATGGTGTGCATTACATCTCCATGATATATTTATTTTAAAGTCTTGGGCGGTTGTACTTTCTAACTCCCTTCTCTCATTTTACTGCCTCCAAGTTCTCTCCCTTGCCTCTGGTAATCACCAGTCAGTGCTCTGTGTTCATATGTTTGCTTTCTGTTTGTTTTTGTTTTAGATTCCAAAGATAAGTGAGCACAAACAATAGTCACCTTTCTCTGTCTGACTTATTTTACTTAGTATGTCTGTAAGATCCATACATATTGTGCACATGGCAAAATTTCTTTCTTTTTTTAAAAAAGATTTATTTATTTATGCATGCAGAACTGGGTTACAGGCCAGAGGTGCAGGGGCAGTGAGAGGCTTCACCAGAGACAGAGTGGGGAGCAGAACAGGCAGATAGATGAAGTACACTCCGGGGCGGGGGATGGAACTCCCACGGAAGCAGCTGCTGCTAGCTGCAGCTAGCTTGCAGTATTGTGTCCTAACCCATGGGGCCACCTGAGGTGGCCAAAATTTCTTTCTTTATATAGCTGAATAATATTCCATTGTGTTTATACAGTCCATGAAGGTGTGCATATATGTGTGTGTAGGTATCTATACATTACATTGTCTTTACCTATTCATCATTCAGTGGAACTGCTTAATCATGTTGTAGTTAAATTTTTGAGGAATTGCTATACTATTCTCCATAGTGGCTATACCGATTTACATTCCCACTAACAATGCATGAGAATTACCTTTTCTCCACTTCTTTGGCAACACTTCTTTTTTTATTTACTTTTTTGAACTGTCATTTCTCTTTATTTAAATTTTTCCTACACCATTCTTTTTTTTTTTTTTAAAGATTTATTTATTTACACATACAAACCTGGGGTACAGGACAGAGGTGCAGGGGCTGTGAGAGGCTTCACTAGAGACAGTGTGGGGAGCAGAATAGGCCGACTGACGAAGTACACTGCTGAGGGGAGCAGCGGGCGGGTCAGGAGAGGTCTGCCATGCCACGTGGTCACCTCCGGGGCAGGCGGGGCAGGCGGGATGGAACTCTGCGGAAGTGGCTTTAGCTTCCAAGTGCTGTGCTTTAACCCGCTGCGACACCAGGGAGGGCCACTATTCTTTTTTTAAAAATAATATGATAGTTTATTTTTAGATCACTTTGTGCCTCTTCCCCACCATTCTTAATTATTGTATAATGTATGCTTTTTTACCTTGGCTGTAATCTCGTGGACTTCCCACCACCACTTCACCCATGTGCCATCACCATCCTGTCGTGTGCTCTTCCCAGCCCTGTTTGATCCTATTCTCCACCCCCCTCAATGTCTCTGGTTTATAGTTGTGTGTTGATTTTAGTCTTTACTTTATTACAGTTACCCTCCCCCACTCATCCCTTACACTCCTGTTATGAGCGAAACCGTTGATATTTTTGTTTTTTTTTTTTTCTGGCTTATTTCACTAAGTACAATCCCTTCCAGCTCCATCCATGTTGCTGCAAATGGCATGAGTTCATTTATTTTTTTGAATAGCCATTTTGATAACAGGTATGCGATGATGTCTCATTTTGGTTATTATTCGCATCTCCCTGATGATTAATGATATTGAGCACCTTTTTCTGTACCTGTTGGCCATTTGTATGTCTTGTTTGGAAAAATGGCTATTCAGATCCTCTGTTCATTTTTAAATTGGATTTTTGTTTTTGTTATTGAGTTGCATGAGTTCTTACATATTTTGAGTATTAACTCCTTATCAGATATATGGTTTGTAAATATTTTCTCCCATTTGGTCGGTTGCCATTTCATTTTGCTGATTATTTTCTTTTGCTTTACAAAAGCTTTTTTAATTTGATGTAGTTCTACCTTATTTTTGCTTTTGCTGCCTTTGCTTTTATTCAAATCCCAAAACTGAAAAATTTAATCATGGCCAAGACCAGTATCAAGGAGCTTACTTCCTATATTTTCCTGTAGGGTTTTTATGGTTCAGGTTTGACATTCAAACCTTTAATCCATGTTGACCTGTTTCTGTGAGTGGTGAATTTTGTGGTACAGTTTTATTCTTTTTTTAAGTGGCATCCTAGTTTTCTCAGCACCATTCATTGAAGATACTGTCTTTTCCCCATTGTGAATTCTTGGCTGCTTTATCATAAATTCATTGGTCATATATTCATAGGTTAATTTCTGAGCTCCACTCTGTTCCATTGACCTGTGTCTGTTTTTTGTTCCCATGAAAAGCCATTATGATTACTATAGCCTTGTAATCTAGTTCAAAATGAAGGAGCAAGATGCCTTTGTTCTTTTCCTTCAAGATTGCCTTGGTTTTTTTTTCTCGTTCCATACAGATTTTAGGACTGTTTGTTCTATATCTGTGAAAAATGTCATTGGAGTTTTTGGGTAAGGATTGAATTAATCTGTAGGTTATTCATAATTTTTAAGTATTTTCCACTCCATGAACACAGAATATCTTTCCATTTATTTATTTCTTTCATCAATGTATTATAGTTTTTAGTGTCTACCAACTTGGCTAGATTTCACCTCTTTGTTTATATATTTACTCCTTTTTTATGCAATTGGAAATGGAATTGTTTTCTTAATTTCTCATTCTGCTAGTCTTTTACTATTGTAGAAATGCAACAGATTTTTGTATATTGACTTTTTTTCCTGAAATTTTTGCTGAGTTTTTAATTTCTAACAATTTTTGGTGGCGTTTTAGACTTTTCTTTATATAATGTCATGTACCAAAATAATGATAGTACTATTTCTTCCTTTTCAATATGGATGCCTTTTATTTCTTTTTCTTGCCTAACTGCTGTTTAAGTCTTCCAATACTATGTTGAATAAAAGTGGCAAGAGTAGACATCCTCGTCTTGTTTCTTGTAGAGGAAAAACTTTCAGCTTTTCACTGTTCAGTATCACATTACTATGGGTTTGTCTCAAAGCCTTTTTATACATTAAAAAAAAAAAGATTTATCTATTTATGCACACAGAACTGGGGTACAGGCCAGAGGTGCAGGGGCAGTGAGAGGGATTCACCAGAGAGAGTGGGGAGCAGAAGAGGCAGACTGACAAAGTACACTGCTTACGGGGGCAGTGGGCAAGACTGGAGAAGTCTGCTGTGCTATGTGGGTCACCTCCCTGACCAGGGAGCAAACTCTTGCTGAAGCAGCTGCGGCTGGCTTTGCAGTGCTGCACTCTAACCCGTTGCGCCACCATGGAAGTCCCCTTTTATACATTTTGAAGTACATTCCTTCTACCTGCTTTGCTGAGAGTTTTATCATAAATGTATATTGAAAGAATCCAATTTTAGGGGGACAGTGTACTCAGAAAGAATACTTCCCTTCCAGACTTCCTTGAAGCTAGAGTGGCCATATGATCCAGCTCTCGCAAATTGGATGTAGTAGATGTCTAATGAATGAGGTTTTTGGAAAAGTTGATTTTCAGATAAAAAGGGACAAACATTTAGATAGCAGAAGGGGAATGTAGAAAGAACTAGGACCTTAAAAATATTACAGAGTTCCTGGGCTGCCTGTGTCAAGTCTTTGTATTACATGATACTAGCATGTCTTTTTGTTTTTCTTCCTAACAGTTCCTTCTAGCCAGTGCTATCCTACAGTGTTCAGTTCATGCCAGTATTCACTGAGTTTCTGATTGAGTAGCATTCGAATAGGAAGAAACCCTCAAACATGTTTTATCTGTTGTTATCCAATCGGTATTTTTGAGCCTTAGGCAGTACTTGGCACAGTACAGAAGAGGTCTTGGTGTCTGTCCACAGAGAGCTCTATGTCATTTTGGAAAAATAAAACACAAGGAAATGAATATTTCAAGGTTTTTTATTATTAAGGAGAAGAATTAACAGTACTTAATTTTCATTGAAAACTCAGAATAACTACAAAGCAGACATAATTCTAGTTTCCCAGATGAAGAAACTAAACATATAATTTGTGGAGATCTACATAAGTAGTATGTAACAGACTATAAATCAAACCACATGATTCTAAAATCCACACTTCTTGTTCTTTGCAACTCTGACACATGTGGTCCAAATGATCAGGAATTAGGCGCTTTCTGGAGGATACGGAACTTAGGTCCTTCCTGGCACAATTTGAAGCTTTGATTCTGGGAATGGAGAGGAATGTAAGCAAATCCAGTTTTTATTGATCTTCTATTATTCACTGGCCAAGACAGCAAATTATTAAAGTGGAGGATTGAGTTCTTCAACTAAGGAAGTATCTGTTCACTTACCTCAATATCCAGTGATAGCCTCTGCAGGATATACAGAGGCTAGTTTTCTGAAAAAATTTGGCATGTAGTTGCTGCTCAGTTTTGGTGTTGATTTTGTTCTTTAAGAAAGTGGCCCCAGATCTCAAAACAAAGGTGGTTCTTTTTTGAATTACTCAAAAAGCTAACAGTCTTACTTGGGTGAGAACAAAATATTCCAAAATAGCAAATGTCACAAGGTAGGAAACTAATGATAACAAACCACCCCCAAAGGCTGTGCTCTTAATGACTGTGATCGTTTGCCCTGCAGTGTATGGGCTGCATGGGAAGAACCAACCAGAGATCTTAGGTAGGGGGCTGCAACGAGAAGGCTGATATAGTAACTGTGGGCCCGTGACACTATCAGGTTGGTGAGAATGGGCATGAAAAGGGAAGGAAGGAGAAGGAAGACAGTTCCATAGTGAGGCTAGTTAAGAGTTTCCTGGTAGGGGAGGAAAAAAGCGAACCAAGATGACCTTAACATGTCAGTGGTACAATCGAGATAATTGTATAGCTTCAAGGTAAATAAGGATGGCAGGAGAGGGAGACCATATGGGAAGGAGGGATGTGATGAGTTCCATTTAGTACATGGAGAGACCAGGAGAACAATCATTTGACTATGTGAGTGAACATATTTGGTAGGGTTGAGGATTGAGGAGTGTCAGTTAGCTGAACATCTGTGCTTAGTGGTACTGGTTGAAGCTGTGAGAAAGCCCCATGTACCTAAAGGAAAGAATAGAGGGGTAAAAGCAGATGACTCATGTCTGAATTCCACCATGATGACAGCTGAGGTAGAAGAGGGGAAAGGAAGGGCAGAAAAGAAGAGAAACAAGCAGCTAACCAAAAAGACAAGTCTCAAAGAAGTAGGCCCACTACCTAGTGCCTGGGGAATCCTTAGTTGGCAAATGAGTACATTCACATTCACTATCACAGGAGTCAAGGTGGGAGAATTTTTTTAAATTTTATAATAGTTTATTTTTACATATTTTTGTGCATTTTTCCATCTCAATTGCAATCCCCTTGGGTTTCCTATCACCAAATCACCCATGTGCTATCACCATAGTCCAGGGCATTTCCCTCCTCCCACTGTTTTTGATCCCATTCCCCACTCTGCAAGGTGGGAGAAATTTTAAAGAACAGGTGAACGATTACTACTGGGGGAAATATGCTGCAGGGAATAAAGTGTGATTAAAAAGTAAAAACCCCAGGCCTCCCTGGTGGTAGGAAGGGTTATGTCTCAGCACTGTGATGCTATTGGCAGTCACTGCAGCATGAGTTCGATCCCTGGCCAGGGAGCAAATGGCCCCAACTGTCCTAAATGGAACTCATCACGTTCCTCTTTCCCCAATGGTCTCCCTGTCCTGCCATCCTCATTTCCCTTGATGACATACAATTATCCACATGGCACAGCAGACTCTCCTGTCTCTGCCACTGCTCTCCTCAGCGGTGTATTTCAGTGGATCCTCCTTTTCTGCTCCCCACTCTCTGGTGAATCCTCTTTCTCCCCTCCCCCAACAACTCTGGCCAGTACCCCAGGTCTTGTATGCATAAATAAATAAAATAAATCTTAAAAAGTAATCAAATAACTAAAATATAAAAAACCCTACAGATCCTGATGAGATTTAGATGTGTTCTTTGGAAGCATAAGTAACACTGACACTAATAGTATTTTTAATTAGGTAGAATGGGAAGTAATATGCATGAACAGCAATAAAAGATGTGCCACTGACGTGATAGTTGAGGCTCTTATCCTCAATCAAGTTGGAGTTCTTCCTCAACATTCTCAGTCACTCAGGAAACTTCTTTTTCTTCACCCCCAGCCAGACTATGGTATCAAGCCAAAGGTCACCTCTTTCCAGCCACCTCTGGAAACTTTTTGTTGTTGTTGTTTTTCCTGAATTCCATCCTGAGTAAGTAAATAAATCAGTAACTAGTCTTTAAAAAAGCACTCCCATGATTTTCTTCCTGTTCATTCTTGTTCTTTTTCTCCTTTGCTCTCTGCCATTTTCTTTCTGCTTGTTACCCCCAATTTTTATTTTAAAAAATCATATATATTTTCAAAGTTCAAAACTCAAAACTGGCAAAAGCTTTCCATTTAGAATTCTCATTCCCACTTTCTACCCAACCCTACTTTCCTCTGGTGGCCTATAGGTAACATTTATTCTTTCTTAGTTGCCCTTTCAGCAGTTCTTTCTGCAAATGTAAGAATATATAATACTCATGTACACACACTGGTCTCCCCTTTGTTATACGTAATAAGATAGCGTTGTGGGTACATTGTTCTAGACCTTTGTTTGTAACTTAAAGTAACATTTCTCCTTACCAGTACATAGAAAATAGACCTTTCTGGGTTTTTTTGTTTGTTTTTAACTTCATGCTATGTGACTGTTGTTTCTTTGCCCATCTTTGAACTCTTTTTTCCACCTTTAATGTACAGTCAACATGTTTAGGTTTTTTTATTTTTTTTAAGATTTAAAATTTTTTATTTACACATACAGAACTGGGGTATAGGCTAGAGGTGCAGGAGGGTGAGAGGATTCACCAGAGACAGAGAGGGGAGCAGAACAGGCAGATTGACAAAGTACACTGCTGAGGGGAGCAGCAGACAAGACAGGAGAGGTGTGTCTTTGCTCTGTGGATCACCTCACCTCCCTGGCTTGGGCTGGAACTTGTGCTGCAGTAGCTGCAGATAGCTTCATAGTGCTGTACTTTAACCCTTTGCAACACTAGGGAAGCCCGTGTTTAGATTTCTAACTGACTGAAGGTTAATGTGTATTTTGAAAAACTAAAAACAACTAAATTTGATATTCCCCTCCCTCTGGAATAGTGGTTAAGGGAGACATTGGTTTAAACCTTAGCTCTACCAGTTACTTGCTAAAGTAATGCTGGTCTTTAGGGGAAAGGAATTTCAGGGCTATTCCTCCCCCTCCCCCCACCTTCACTCCCCCTCCCCCAAAGGGGTATTCAGTTGGAATGGGAAGATCCAGTGCACCAGGTTAAACCAGTCACGTTCTGAGGGGTAAAGGGTATGTGGCTCCTGGAGGTTGTTTCCTTCTTCTGTTCTGCCTTTTTGCTCCCTCTCCCTTTGCAGCAACTTTGTCTAGGGGTAGAGGCTCCCAGGCATTAAGACAAACAGTCTTTCATTCCCTCTAGCACTCATAGGAAGGGCCTTGTCACCTTAATGGAGGAAGAGACAAACTGGCAGTGTGGGCTCTGGGGGCCTCAGGCCTGTCCATGAGCTAGCCTCATTCTTTGCATTTCTGCACTGGAGTTTGGACCGAAGCCCTGACTAATAGAAAAGAGTCACTTTGCTTTGTTTGATACTCTGGGCAGAAATTTCCCTTGGAGATCTCCCGTCACCAGATAATTGGAGCAGGATTCTGGTTCTGCTCTATCCTGAACTAATACATCTCCAACCTTATTGATCTCATCGTTTAATATATCCCCACATACCAATCCCAAACGTGGATCTAAACAAATGAATATATCTAACTTTAAATTTCTTTAGCTCACAAGATAGGACCAGTGATAGTCTTCAGCCATTTATTTCAAGGTTAAATGACTTGATGTAGGTCAGCTTCTTAACACAGTGCGTGTTATTACAGCAGGCCCTTAATAAATGGTTGCCATTATTTTTACTATGGTATTATTGCTGAGAAGTATTGTGTATTGGGTGAGAGCATGGCCTTTTGGATTTAAACGGATCTTTCTGTTCAGACACTGCATTCAGCATCTGTTTGACCATCGGCTAGTTCTCCAACCCGGCTAAGCATCAATTTCCTCAATCATAAAAATAGGGACAGTAGTAGTAGTTTGCTCAGAACCTTGGTGGGGCACAAATGAGAATTTACATGTAAGGTGCTTACCAGAGACCTAAGATATAACAAGTAACTGCTTAAATGAGATTTGATATGTAAAGAGCATAACACAGGGCCTAATATACAATAAGTAAGTAGCTGCTGTATTCAAAAGCATTTCAATACCCAAACCTCACTACACTTAACTGATTTCTGTCCTTTCAGGTGTGGTGAGAGGCACCTCTTCATATATAATTAAGGGAAGTTGAAATGCAAAATTTATCTATAAAAGTGCATTCATTTAAAATTTAAGAGGGTAGATACCATTTTTTTCACCACAATTAAAAAACAATCCCTCACAGAAACAAGTTTTATAGTGTGAATGATGGATCCCGGGACGTTGTGAACATCTACTGTACGTCCCGAGGGTTATGCTTTTCCTTTACTTAATGCTAATACAAAAATCATTAGGACAGCACCTCGAGGCAGTGCTGTCAGATTCAGTATGAAGAATACCAGATCAGCCTCAAATGCTGCCTCATCTACTGCCATAGTCTTAGATCATTTAGTTTGCTTTAGAAATATATGTTAACGACAAAGGATTTGTAATACTACACAGCTGAGCAAAGATGAGTAAGGGAGGTTAGCTCTTCTTTCCATTTCAAGAAGCTAAGCCCCTCTTCAACACAGAAAGGCCCTTCAAATACATATATGCACATGTTTTTCTTTATTCTATGTTACTTTTTAAAAGGAAGGAAAATGATGTAAAAATAAACTATTATAAAAAAAACTGAATGGAAGCACCATATTCCACATGAATTCTGGCCCACTGCTACCATTGACTACTTGCAGAAATACTTTCTAAATGAAAAATTACAGTTAAGTCTCACATTGAAGGTTTTAATGGATTAATATTGAGGAAATAGAAAGGGAAACATTTAAAATAAATAAACAATGGATTGCACATTTAGGATTTTACTCCTTTCAGATTTTATTTACAATTAACCTTCTGTTCCAGGAAAGAAAGAAAAGCTGTTCTACCCACCATATTCCCTCCCAAAGTTGGAGCAACACTGATGCTTCCTTAGAGAATCTTAGACATGCCTTAGTGATGCTGGCCAAGCTCACCCCGAACTAGAACCAGGAAGATGTTAGGAGATAAAAGAGGGAGGATGATGGGTCTCAGAGGGACAAGGTGACTTTCCTCTCAAGCCCAAGGCAAGTAGCTAATTTGGCATTTTAATTCAGCCTCAGCATCAACAAATTACTCTGGCTTTATGCAACATTTTTCCTAATTGAATAAAACAAGCTTGACTATGAAAACACATCAGAAGAACATTTAAGTCAGATATTGCCATATTTTTTTATCTGTTTCCAATGGGTACCATTGATGTACTTAAAGATCCCCAGGAAGCTCAGTGGGTTCAGACTATATTTACAATTTTAAATACAAAATTGGGGGCAGTAAATATTTTAGAAAGGTTTTTTACTTCAAAGGCAATTAAGAGTAGTCTGTCGGGCCCTCCCTGGTGGCAGCGGGTTAAAGCACTGCACTAAGAAGCTTAAGCCACTTCCGCATGAGTTCTATCCCAGCCTGCCCCGGAAGAGACCACATGGCATGGCAGACCTCTCCTGACCCGCCCGCTGCTCCCCTCAGCAGTGTATTTCGTAGATCTGCCTGTTCTGCTCTCCACTTTGTCCCTGGTGAATCCTCTCACCCTCCGCATCTCTGGCCTGTACCCCAGTTCTGTATAAGTAAATAAATAAATCTTTAAAAAAAAAAAAGAATAGTCTGTCTTCAGTATCCAAAGGCTATGGAGTACTGTGTAGATAGGCCTGTGCTAAACATGTACAGACTTTGTTCTTGTTCTTATTCCTTAAACAATATGGTACAATAACTATTTACACAACATTTACATTGTATTAGGTATTCTAAATAATCTAAACATTATTTTAAGTATAAGGGGAGATATATGTAGGTTTTATGCAAATATCACATCATTTTATCTGAGGGACTTGAGCATCCATGGAGTTTAGTATCCTTGAGGCGTCCTGATACTGATCCCCCTGAGATACTGAATGATGATTATACACAGAGAGGATCTATAGTAAAGCCTGAAGTTTGATAGAATAGAATGAGGTACTGGACTATGAGTCATTCGATCAAAAACACTTATTAGATATAGGTTGTGTTAGTGGTCCTGAAGCTACTCTGTAGTAATACAGAGATTTTTGAGCCTTAATTCTGGTGCTTGAGGAACTAATGGATGAAGACAGAGCTTCTCAAACTTTAAGGTGCATATGAATTCCCTGAATATCTTATTAAAATGTAGAGGCTTATTCAACAGATCTGCAGTCGGGCCTGATATTCTAACAAGCTCTAGGTGATGGTGATGGCTATAGGCCATCACATTTGGAGTAGCAAGGGAAACATTGAAAAGGAAGTGGAAGAGTGCTACAGGCACTAGGAAATCTCTAGAGTACTATATGAGCACAAGGAAGGAGTGAGCCTTATATCTGAGAGTGTGAGAAAAGGCTTTATATAGGAGATCGGTGAGTGGGGTCTTGTTCTCGTCATCACAGGGGAAAAGTCAAGAGGACTCCATTGTGGTTCAGTGACTCAGTGTGGGTGTGGCAGGCCAGCCCAACCTTCTGACCCTCAGTTTTCTCATTTATAAGATAAGGGATTGAAAATGTCCAGCTCCTTCTTAGTCCTAAAACTAGATGACTTCTTATTTTAAAATCACTTACCATATGACCTATTTAGAATTGAGGGTGAAATAACATGAAGGGCTTCAGTAATGAATCTAACAAAGCGATCTATATTTGACAAATGAAAGGCCGTCCATCTATAAGAAAAGAGATTTAAGTTTTAGCAGCCTTTACATTTATTTTCTATTTATTCAATAATTGCTTATTTATAGGTGAGCACACAGCTCCATAGCTGAACTATTTAAAAAAATTATACTTTTTATGACATCATAATATCAACATTCATAAAGAAACTTTCATTTTCAAGGCACTTTACAGACATTAGTTAATCCTGTCATATCACTTGAAAGTTACTTTTCCTTAATCCAATTACAAGTGGAACAGATTAAACTGAAATGGTGAAGACAGGACCCAAAGGGGTGTTCAGAGTCACAGTGAGAATGCTGGGCTCTTTGCTACCTGTGTTCCTGCCCCCTCGCCATCTATTTATTTTTTTTAAGATTTATTTATTTATGCATACAGAACTGAGGTACAGGCCAGAGGTGCAGTGGCAGTGAGAGGATTCACCAGGGACAGAGTGGGAAGCAGAACAGGCCAACTGATGAAGTACATTGCTGAGGGGAGCAGCAGGCGGGCCAGAAGAGGTCTGCTGCGTCATGTGGGTCAGCTCCAGCTGGGGGGGGG
>NW_004567128.1:27041402-27052169 GCF_000260355.1 Condylura cristata | reverse complement strand
AACCCTTTGCCCCACCAGGGCTTTTTTTTTTTTTAAAGATTTATTTATTTATTCGTACAGAACTGGGGTACAGGCTAGAGATGTGGAGGGTGAGATTCACCAGAGACAGAGTGGGGAGCAGAGCAGGCAGATTGACAAAGCACACTGCTGAGGGGAGCATCGGGTGGGTCAGGAGAGGTCTGCCTCTCCATGTGGATCTCCTCCAGGGCAGGAGGGGGGGATGGAACTCATGTGGAAGTGGCTTTAGCTTCTTGGTGTTGTGCTTTATCCTGCTGCGCCACCAGGGAGGGCCCTCACCATCTATTTTATAATTAAAAACCCACCCTCAACAGGAAAGTACCAAAACACTAGAAAAGAAAAAAATTGCTGTTTCTGGGCATCTTGCTACAATTTGCATTAAAAGCCAAAATGTCAAAGGAGAGACCTGAAGTGTGTTATAAAGCTTATTGCCCTCCACCTGAGTAGGCCTGATTGCAGCCCCCCACCCCCACTAAACACTCTACCAGGAAAGAAAACTAAGTCAACAGTGAATGACTCCATTTAAAAAAAAAAAAAAGGCTTTCTTTACCAAAATTCAAAAGAAGCTTCACTTTCTGGGTGTTAACACTTTTTTTCTTTTTCTTTTTCTTTTTTTTTTAAGATTTTCTTTAGGCATAGATCTGGGGTACAGACCAGAGGTGCAGGGGTGTTGAGAGGACACACCAGAGACACAGTGGGAAGCTGAACAGTCAGATTGACGAAGTACACTGCTGAGGAGAGCAGCGGGCAAGACTGGAGAGGTCTGCCACGCCATGTGGGTCAGCTCCCTGGCGGGAGATGGAAGCTCTAGCCAAAGTGGCTGCGACTAGCTTCGCAGTGCTGCACTTTTAACCAGTTGCCACCAGGGATGGCCCTGGTGTTATACATTTTGGGGGAAGATTTATTAATTTATGCATACAGAAATGGGATACAAGCCAGAGGGGCAGGGACGGTGAGAGGATTCACCAGAGACAGTGGCGGGGGGAGGGGGGTGGTGGGGCAGAACAGGCAGATCAATGAAGTACACTGCTGAGGTGGGTCAGGAGCAGGCCATGTCATGTGGATCACCTCTGGGGCTGGGGATTGAACTCTCACTGAAGCTGCTACAGCTGGCTTGCAGTGCTGTGTCTTTACCCATTGTGCCACCAGGGAGGGCCCAGTGTTACACTTTTAAAATACTTTTGATAATGGATTTCTATTTATAATATCATCTCTTCCTATAGAGAGCTGAGTTAAGATAGGCTTCATTTAAATGAGAAAAATGAATTTTAAGCTCAGCACAGCAATAATTGCGCACTAAATAGGAAGTAATGTTTGCTGTTGTCTTATTAATTTCTGGCTTTCTCCCTCAAATGCTCTAAATGTACATGTAGAAGTAATGATTAAAAAAATGTTATTTAAAAAACTGCTCAATTTGCATTCCAGTACTTTTCTGGTTTATGAGCTAGGAAAGAGAGAAGTTTGGTAGAAAAGGCTGATCAACTTGGCCATAATTTTAAAATAAGGTTAATTTGTATATACCTTAAAGAAAATATATCACAAATAATATACCTTTTTCTGTATATGGAAGGGAAAGATGCCTAATCTTAAAAAGTATTCATTCATAAAATGTATCACTACAAAAATGAGGCATTTTACTAGAAATTCTTGAAATCAGAATGGGTTTTTCACCTCTTTCCCATCTTGCAAAATGGCAGGTTAAAAAGCTGACAGGCTGGCTATGAAAAAGAAGGAACCTGAAGCCAAGAAGTTGATGCTGGTGGCAAGACTAAGAACGGTGACCTTACGGCCAAATGCCAAAGAACTAGACGCCCCACTGCAGTCAAAACCCTGTTCCAGTCAGTTAAATGTCTACTCAGGCATATATTCACCATCTGCTGTGTATTCCAGAAAAACCATATACAAAAGAAAGTAACTAGCAGCTAAACCAGGATTGAAAAGAAAGATTCTTGTTACTGTCACAAAACCAGTTGATGGTGACAAGAATGGCAGTACTGGTGTGGTTAAGCTTTGTAAAATACCTAGCTACTACCCCGCTGAAGATGTGCCTCAAAAACTGTTGATCCACAGGCCCACCGCACAACCAAGATGGCCGCAGTCACTTCAGCAACAGTTCCATCCCTGGCCAGGGAGCTGGCCCACATGGCGCAGCAGACCATTCCTGACCCACCTCCCCTCAGCAGAGTACTTATCAATCTGCCTGTTTTGCACTCCACTCTGTCTGGTGAATCCTCTCACTGCCCCTGCACCTCTGGCCTGTACTCCATGCTTAAATAAATAAATCTTTTAAAAAAAAAAAAAGCTGTTAATCTACAGCAGAAAACCCTTCTGTCAGAATGTGAGACAACTGCAAGCTAGCATCCTCCTGGGCCCGTTCTCACCATCCTCACTGGATGCTGCCACGGAGGCAAAAGGGTGATTTTTATGAAGCAGCTGGGCAGTGGCTTCTACTTGTGACTGGATCTCTGTCTCTCAGTCCAGTTCCTCTTTGTAGAACACACCAGAAATTTATCATCACCACCTCTACCAAAAATTCATACCAGTGGTGTGAAAATTCCCAACCATCTCACCGATGCTTACTTTAAGAAAAAGCTGAGTAAGTCCTGACACCAATCTTATGATGATATGCTAGATTACAGAGCAGTGCAAGGCTGATCAGGAAGTTGTGGCATCACTATTTTGCTAAAAATCAAATCTATTCCTCAGTTCCAGGGCTACCTCTGCTCAGGGTTTCTTTTGCTCTCACAAAAGGAATTTATCCTCACAAACTGGTTTTCTAAATATTTTAAAGAGACTGTAAGTAACTGATCTATTAAAATATAAAATAGGTTTTCTATTTCCTTTGCATTTCTCCAGAGTGCTTTGTGTAGATACATGTGCACGTACATGCAAACACATATACAACATACAGTTCATTTATCATAAGACAGAGATTAGACCATTTTAACATTCAAAATTGTCATAATCAAATTGTATTAAATGTATGAGTAAATGTATTTTATAGAAATGCTCTATTTTTTTTTTTTTACTTACTGGTCGTTTTATTTTTTTCTTATTTAAAAAAATTATATATAGATATTTTAACATCATTCTTCATTTTATACATGTTTTCATCTCAGTTGTAAACCTCATGGACTTCCACCACCACTTCACCCATGTGCCATCACCATAATCCTGTGTGCTCTTCCCACCCCAGTCCTGTTCCCCTTGCTTCCCCTGTAGAATGTCTCTGGTTTATTGTTGTTAGTTGATGTTCATTTTTACTTTATTACAATTACTATATATATATGTGTGTATATATATATATATATATATATATATATATATATTCCTGACCTCTTACACTCCTGCTATGAGTGAACCGTCCGATATTTTCCTTTTTCTCAGAATTGCTCTTTAAAAACTAGCATTAAGCTAACACTGAACGCACAAGCAGCAGAATTTTTTAAAAAGTGGTACTATATTGGCCCTCCCTGGTGGCACATCAGGTTAAAGCATAGCACTAAGAAGCTAAAACCACTTCAGCATGAGTGCAATACCTGCCCTGGAGGTGACCACATGGCGCAGCAGACCTCTCCTGACCCACCAGCTGCTCTCCTCTGCAGTGTGTTTCAGTACATCTGCCTGTTCTGCTTCCCACTCTGTCTCTGGTGCATCCTCTCACTGCCCCTGCACCTTTGGCCTGTACCCCAGCTCTATGTGTATAAATAAAGAAATCTTTAAAAAAAAGTGGTACTATATCAGACGAGTGGTACTATATCAAACTAATAAATTTTGCACAGCAAGAGAAAAAACAGCATAATAAAAAGACAACCTACAGTATGGGAAAAAAATTTGCAAATCATATACTGATAAAGCGTTAATATCCAGAGTACATAAAGAACTCATACTACTCAACAGAAGATAATAATACCAATACAATTTAATGACGGCAAGGGGCCTGAATAGACATTTTTCCAATGAAAATATACAAATGGCCAACAGACACACAAAAAATTGCTCAATACGACTAATTGTTAGGAAGCCACAATGAGCTGTCACCTTATACCTACTAGAATGGCTATTATTAAAGAAAAAAAGAGGTAACAAATGCTGGTGTGGATGTAAAAAAAGGGAACCCGTGTGCACTATTAGTGGGAACTGTAAATTGGTACATCTACTATGAAAAACATTATGATGTTTCCTGAAAAAAAAAAAAAAGAAGAAGTACCATCACTTCTCATCAGGGAAATGAAAATCAAAACCTCCATGAGAGACTACTTCACTCCCATGAGAATGGCCATATTAAAAATCCTGAAATAACTAATATTGGTGAGAATGTGGGAGTAAGGAACCCTTGTACACAGTTGGTCTGTACACCAGTTCTTGTAAGCATAAATAAATAAATCTTTAAAAAGTGGTATATATACAAAATGGGATACTATAAAGTTTTATATGGAAGCTGTAAACAAAAAAAGTTGCAGAATTGAGGTTACTAGAGGGGGAAAGAGAATAGGGACGGGACAAGGCAGGGGGAGTGTCCAGTAGTCTAGGGTAATGACTATGGGTGGTCTGCTGGGGGGTGTGGTGTGGGCACATAAATCTGAGGAAGTGGGGAGCTATTTCCTTAAATTTATACAGTGCCGTAAGCCAATGATACCTCAGTTAAAAAACAAAAGAACTATCATATGACCCAGCAATACCACTTTGGGAATACATCTGAAGGAAATGAAAGTGCTATGTCAAATGGTATTTGCACCTCCACATTCATAGCAATATTATTTACAATGGCCAAGGCATGGAAACAATCTAAGTATCCATTGATAAACTAATAGATAAATACGTGGTTTATATAATGCCATTCTGTATATGTAGGTATACATAATATACATGCATAATGAAATATTATCAGCCACACAAAGGGAGAAAATCATTATTTGCAACCACTGGGATGGACCTTAAGAGCATTATGCTATGTGAATGAGTCAGACAAAGAAAGACACTATATGATCTCATTTATATGTGAGTTTCACAAACTTGTAGATAAAGAGATCACATTTGTGGCTTAATAGAGGTGGGGTTGGAGGATGGGACAATGGATGAAGGTAGTTAAAAGGTGCAAACTTCCAGTTATAAGAGATAAGTATTAGGGGTGTAAGGATGTTTGTAGTTAACACTGCTGTGTGATATAGGTGAGAGCTGTTAAAGAGAATAAATCATAAGAGCTTATGAAAAGGAAAAACATTTCTTTCCCTTTTTTTGTATATATATATGAGATGAGTATTAACTAAATTTTTATTATAATCATGATATATATTAGTCAAATTCTTATGCTGTATACTTGAAACTTATACAGTACTGTATGTCAATTGTAACACAATAAAATTGGAAAAACTAGTGTTACGCCATTTTCATTTTAACAGCATTTATTACAAATATTTTATAAACTAGATAAATTACATATAAAAGCTAGACATAAATATATAGAAGCAAAAACAGCTGTACTATTAACATAAGAGAAATAAGCTACTTTTATGCTTAAACATGCATAACTTAATAAAATTGCTAATTTTTCATTGCTAATAATTTTCATGAATTCAAAAGTATTCAGAAATGAAATGCATTATGCTATAATTACTATCAAAGCTCAGAATTATAGAAACAATCATAGAACTACTTATCTTTAAAAATCTCTTTTAAACATTCGGAAGTCAAGTGGACTGTCTTGAAAAAAACAATTTATAAACTTGGGTAAAAGCTCTTACCTAACTGAAGCATATAAAATTTCAGCCTTTGGTTAACAGACACTAAATTTAATGAAAAAATTTCAATTAATGTCTCCCTTATATTCCTGAGTTTTTGCTAAAATAACATAGATAAAATAAAGAATTCGATTTACAGCTTTGTGTAACATTGTGCTTTATTTTTGAAAAACAAAAGGTCATAATTATTTTAAATGTGAATAATGGAGTTTAATAATGTAATCATAATTAGAAGGAATATGTTTAATTTAGCTTAACTGAGGGAAAAATTAATGCCCTCTGACCACTATTTGTAAAACTCATTTATAAATCATGATTAGATTAATCATGTCACCAATTTTTATTTGCATCTTATATCATTTTGATTTAAATGAGGTTAATTATGTAGCATAGAATGCTGTTATCAAAGAATTGAATACACTGCTAATTAACGGTTAGCATAAGGCCAGGCATAGGGTAGGTAGTCAATATCACTTACTAATTTAAAGTAAAAAATTTGTTAATCATTTCTAAGCATAAACACATAATTCAATGTAGTAGTTACAAATTAATCCAAAACACCGCTTAAACATGAAAATACATTGTTTAGTAAACAGTCATAAGAGGAATTTCTACAAGTGGCTATTTTCAGTCTTAGTTTTACCAAAATAGAATTAAATTTAAGGTTCCTTTAAAAAATAAACCTATGAAATGCTGATTTCCTATTTACTGCTACACATGATGTAGATGGTAGGTTCCATCCTCTCTCAATATCAAGC
Organism: Condylura cristata; assembly: GCF_000260355.1. Lineage (NCBI taxonomy): Eukaryota > Metazoa > Chordata > Mammalia > Eulipotyphla > Talpidae > Condylura > Condylura cristata. The sequence continues at coordinate 27,045,652 of NW_004567128.1, read as the reverse complement.
TAACAACATCTTCTGTACGGATTGCTTTGAATTACAACAAACTCCTTAAAACAGAGTTTCCCCTGGAGACTAAATCTCAGTAAATCGGGGGGATTGAGTCCAAGAAGGTGGATTGTTAAACTAGTAGCTCTTCGCCCCTTGCCTCCTGGTAAATTATTATGGTCAGGGTGATTTGGGAACCGAACTAAAGCAACCAAAAGGATTTTATCCTACTTGAACATTACTTGATAGGAGTAACATATCTAATGAAAATAATATTTATCTAGCTTTTTAGTAGTCTACACAGCTTATCATCATGCCTAAGTAATTCTTATCTACGTCACAGGGTTTTCTTCTCATTCTCCTAATGGTCTGCAAGAGCTGTAAACAGTCAACACCACTTTGGAAACTGCCAAATGATTGGGTTGCTATAGTTTCAGTGTTGCATATACCTTTTCTCACCAGGAAGCAGATGAGTCATCTAGCAGTCTTTAAAAACTAAACTGTGGAATATATTCTAATAATCATACTACTTACAAAGTAGTATTTAAACAGCTATACCAACATCAGTTAGTAGAGTTACTTGCAAAACTGGTTATCAAGTATCTATCAATTTAAAAAATTCATTTATATAAAGTATAATGTCAACTCCAGTACAAAATTTTATTTGCCATATTAGACAACTAGGAAGCCATTACTTAATTGGATATGTATCCTGAAAATAATGTGTATAGGTTCATTCTACTTGATTAACTAGTAACAAACCCCTCTAAATTAAAAAAAAAGCAATGGAATGTATTCTCAAACAAATATCATGATGCACCAAGGAAAGTTTAAATTATTAGAGATTTGAATGTTTGATTAGGCTTAAAATCATGAACTGTTCACCACTTCTACTTTTATCTATGCAGAAAAAGAAAACTGCAAGCTTATTGAAGTGGATTAATTTTTAAGCTGATTAAAAACTACTAAATTTAAAATGAACTGATTTTGAATCTCAAGTACACAAATAGAGTATTCAACAATTTATTAAGTCAAATCATCAGTTTTAGCATTAGTAAAAGCCACTGCAAATAGACAAGTTGAAAGGGCTTAACACCAAGTTCTTGGTTCCACATTGTACTTCATACTCCCATCTGTATATCAGCAAAGTTGTAGAAACTGTCTACATCTCCACATGCTGTCTCCTTGTTTTCGGATATAAACATCTATTTTAAATAAAAAAGAAAAGTAAGTAAATACCAGTAATCCCCAAATTCCAAAGCTCATGTTGTCCACAGAACAAAGCCACAGGCTTACTATTTAAAGGAAATTTAAGATCAGCTTTTATAATATTTAATCTGTAGCTTTTTTCATGCAATGTAGTTTCAATTCATAATGTAAACTGAGCTCTTTTAAAAGAAGCACTGATGATATAATTAAGGACTGTGATTTCACAATACTGAAGCTGTATTTTATCACACTTGGAATTTTGCTGTTTTACAACAAATACAACAGTCAATATTATGAATGAAAATGTTTTTAAATGACTCTTAGTTTCTTCATTTTTCTAATAGTAGGCGAGAAGCCAAAATTGAAATTAACTAAAAAAAGAAACTGTCTTTTGAAGAGCCAATGAAGATATGTTACTAATTTTAAATGAATTAGTTTTTAAAAACAGTACTCAATAGGATCAACAAAATAGTACTCAATAGAATCCTTCAAATACAGCTTTTGCAAATGTTAGCCAGGAACTAGAAGAGACCTGGATCTGTTCGAGCTTCATCATAAATTAGCTGTATGATACTGACAATTTAATAAACTTTGATAATAAACTTCAATTTCCACATCTGTTAAATATGAAAGTTGGATTAGATAACCTTTAAGTCATTCATATAATGAAAACCCCAATCCCATAATCATTTTTTGTTTCCTTTTCTATTCAATCTGATTATATGCAAATTTAAGAAATAGCCAAATGAGAGTATAAAATCAAAATTTTTATCTGATATTTATCAAAAATCATTAAATATTTACTCATTCAATCCTTAATTGCTCAATGCAACTTCATGAACATATCTAGAAAATAGACATAATGATTTCTAGGTTTAGCTGAAGTTCAATTTTTTGAAGCATTTATTACTGAAGCAAATATAAATGGACCCTGGACAGACAATGGGTCATCTCTCTAAAGTATATAATATTAAAATATATTTTTTCAACATATGATTATGTTTTTAAAGAGGATTTGAAGAGACCTGCTATTTTTACTTTAGAAACTTACATGCTATTGAAAGTTTTAAACAAGAATATTCTCATTATGTAACCTTTTAAGTAGTTAAAAGTTTAGTTTGGCAAGGAAAAACCAAAGCTTAGTGCCCAATGATTTACCATAGGTTCTAAAAATCAGGATCTGCTGGGGTTTTTGAAATTCCAGATAACACCAAGGATAAAAATACTATTTGGTTATAAGGAAAAAGAAATGAAATGAATAGGCTTTATTGAAATATAGTTAACAAAAGGATATTGTACCTTAGTTCCATTGAATATCTCATTGACAATAAGCTGACAGCCCTCCACAGCACCATCTCCATTGAACTCCAAGGCAATAACAGTACCTGTAAGCAAACCCAAGAAGTGTTGTCTGAATATGAATAGAAATTTATTCTAAGTTTAATATTTTTATTATTCCTTGAAGAAACTCTAGCATATTCTTTGTGGGTTAAGAGAAAAGGAATTAGGAAGTAGACAGGACATAGCATTTCAGCTGTTTCCTTACTCTACTCATAAAACTATAGTGATTCTCATCACATGATGAGTAGCTTCAGCACTATTATAGGAATAGTGTCACATTTTTAAGTGGTGTAAATAGTTTGACTTTTCTGATTTCCATCTTCTATAAAAATAAGATGACAAGTAAGATAAAAAGTAATTCAAGATTTTGCTAGGCACCCAAGCTTGCTTTCAATTCTCATTTGCCAGCCAAATTCTGGACCACCAATAATGAAGCTAAAACAAGTAGGAATTGAGTTCAGACACTAAAAGTATTTTATTGAGTGTGCATTCAACTACAATCAAGAACCCAAGACTGAGTTTTAATTGTTATTTTAAAAAAGATTTATTTATTTATGCATACAGAACTGGGGTACAGGCCAGAGGTACAGGGGTGGTGAGAAGATTCACCAGAGAGAGAGTGGGGGAGCAGAACAGGCAGATCAATGAAGTACACTGCTGAGGGGTGCAGCAGGCGGGTCAGGAGAGGTCTGCCATGATATGTGGGTCACCTCCGGGGCTGGATGGAGATAGAACTCACACTGAAGCGGATGCTGCTAACTTGCAGTGCTGTGTCCTAACCCGTTGCACCACCAGGGAGGGCCTGAGTTTTTATTTTTTAATTCTCTGAACAGCATATTTGTGCTTCTTTTCCAGTACATTAATTTGAAAACTTTAAAACCACCTGTACTTTAAATTCTGGTGTAAAGATTCATGACTCAGCTTGGTTTGTACAGATATTTAAATGTAGCACTGGCACTATGGGTGTCAAAATAGAGGCAAACATGGCCACAAAGCAGCCAAACAAAATACGTCCTTCAATTCAATTATTATCTATTCAGCTGTCACTGTATTCTCCATACATTTGCTTTTTATCTCCTAAAGTAATGGAAAAGCCCTGAACTTCAGGAGATTACAAACTTCTTGGGGAAAAAAAAAGACAAACCATTAAACAAATTCAGAACAACAGGGCTAAGTACTAAGTAATGAAATACCAAGATGAATGAATATGAAACAATGAGTTGAAAGTAGTCATGTAACACAGGGCAAGGTGCAAGAATAAGAGAAAAATAAAAGTGGGGGGAAATTAGAGAACTGATCCTACTCCATAGGACACCAAAATAACTATGGGTTTGTGATTTAATACTGACAACAAATACAGAAAAGGCAAGATATCTAAAGTCAACTGGATAATTAGCTACAGAGAACAAAGTATGAGTTTTTCACTATCACAGTCTATAGGTCAAGATAGGTGTTGAGAAAAGAAGGTAATTTGGGAACATTTTCTCAGAAAAACAGATGATTCTGTATTTGGGACAAGAAATGGGTAAGATCAACTTGTAATATTTTGTTGAAACTAATTAAGGTTCTCAAAGGCCAATGGAGTTGTATCAAAAAGACCTAGGAATCAGCCTGAAGAGATGCCAAATGGCCAAGATGGGACATTATGAGATCAGAGGAATAATGACCGCAATTTATTAAAACATGTAAAAAGTCATGAGCTAGTAACATTTTTTTTT
>NW_004567128.1:27039467-27039977 GCF_000260355.1 Condylura cristata | reverse complement strand
AAAAAAAAAAATAGCTAAACCTGAGCATAAACAAGGCTCTGATCTAACGTCCAGTCTACAAGAAGTACTGACAAACGGATTAAACAAACTACCCATACTACAGGACAATTTCCAAGACAAAGACACAAAACAAAAAGGGAAAGAGATCACCTGTTTCTGGTTAAGAGACATACAAAACACCCACATATAGGGAGGAGGTCAATTTTAGATCTGTATCAAATTGACTATAGAAGTGTATAAAGAATGTTTACAGAAAACAGGGAAATTTGGATATGGATTGGTGTATTAGATGGTATTAAGGAATTATTGCTACTTATGATACATGTGATAACACATTATCATTACTTAGGAAAACATCAATTTTTAATTTTGTTTTACAACATACTGAAATATTTAGGGATGAAATGACAAGACACCAAAATTTGAAATATTTTAGCAGTAAAAGAGATCACAGATTATTTTTAAAAGAATGGCAAAAAGTAAAACTGAGGCCCTCCCTGGTGGCGCAGC
>NW_004567128.1:26951635-27037662 GCF_000260355.1 Condylura cristata | reverse complement strand
ACAAACCAAAAACCAAGCCAAAACAAAAAAACCCCGACTAGGCCCTAACTTAACTCCACACACAAAGTTAATTACAAATAGCTTAAAGATCTGGATTTAAGACCTGAAATCATGACATATTTAAAAGAAACACAGTGGTATACTTATGGCTATCAATCAGAGAGACACATTTGGTATGCGTCACTAATAGCAAGAATAACAAAAGTGAAAATAAATAAATGGGGCTATATCAAAGTAAAAAGGTACAAAAATACAAAGGCAACCTACAGGAGAAGATACTTTCCCATCATACACCTAAGTTCATTTCCAAGTTATATAAAGTACTCACGCAACTTATTAACAGCAACAAAAAATAAAAACCCACCAAAAAATGGGCAAAAGAGCTAAACAGATAATTCTTCAAAGCAGTCATTCATATGGCCTACAGACACATGAAAAAAAAAATGTTCAGCATCATTTATTCTAAGGGAAATGCAAATCCAAATCACAATGAAATATTCCCTCATGTCTGAGAGAATGGCCTACATCAAAAAGAATGCAAACAACAAATGTTGGCGAGGATATGGAGGAAAAGGAAGACACATCCACCATTTGTGGGAATGTAATTTGATGAAACCTCTGTGGAAAATAGTATGGAGATTCTTTCAAAAAATTAAAATGGAAATTCCATATGATTTAGCAATACCACTGCTAGATATTTACCCAAAGAGTTTGAAAAAAAATAGATTTATGCACTCCTGTGTCCATAGCAACATTATCATCCACAATAGTCACGTTATGGAATCAACCTATGTGCCCACTGACAGCTGAATAAGGAGACTGTGGTATAGAATTCATATAAAAAAAAGACAAAATAGTGCCTCTTGGGACAAAATGAATTGATGTGGTGATTATGCTAAGTGAAATTAAGACAAAGTGAGAGACAGATACTGGAAGGTTCCATGTATTTGTGGTGATGCTAAGTAAAGTATGTCTACATGTGAGGTATGGCAACATACCCACAAAGCTATATAGACATGAAAACAATTGTTAAGTATTAAAATTATCCTAATATTAAAAAATTGTATTTAACAAATGGAAGCTTCTCATCTCATTCAGAATAGAAGCCCAAGTCTACATAGTGGCCTACAACAATAATAATAAGTTACCTGGGGAACTATTTAAAATGCAAACTCCAGGTTTTAGCTCAGATATTTGATTCTAAGGAGTAGTCAAGTTTGAAAGATTCTCAATATGGAAAACACAATGAGTTGTCTCACTAAGCAGTCAGGTAGCCCAGTCAACTGAAAATAAATACTGTGGCTACTTTACCTGAAAAGAAAAATGTAGAGACTCTGAGATACTATCTATTTAAAATAAAAGTGAATTTTCCAAAGAACAAGTCTACTCTGAGCTCAGAATAGTGGTTTGCAACTAGGAGCAATTCTGTCCCCCATGGGAGACTTGGCAACATCTGACAACATTTCTGGCTGACACAACTGAGGGGACTGCTGTTGGCACCAAGGGATGAAAGCCAGGGATGCTGCTAAACATCCTCAAAAACATACAGGACAGCTCCCACAACAGAGAGTTAATTATCTGTTCTAAAATGTCAATAGTGCTGAGGTTGAGAAACCCTCCTTAAAATTATTGGTGGGGCCCTCCCTCCTGGTGCGCAGCGGGTTAAAGTGCAGCACTCAGAAGTTAAAGCCACTTACTTCAGCATGAGTTCTATCCCGCCCTGAGGTGATCCACATTGTGAGGCAGACCTCCCCTGACCCACCGGCTGCTCCCCTCAGCAGTGTACTTCATCGATCTGCCTGTTCTGCTCCCCACTCTGTCTCTGGTGAAGCCTCTCGCTGCCCCTGTGCCCCTGGCCTGCACCCCAGTTCTGTATGCATAAATAAATAAATCTTTAAAAAATTACTGGTGGTCACTTTTAGGTGAGGATATATAATTCATCCAGCTGCTGTTGGAATGTTTCCATTGATAGCCTACTCACTATTCTACAGCAGTCAATGCAATATAGATCAGTTTAGAATATTCCCAACTTTTTATTTTGAAAGTTTTCAAACATATAAAAGATGAAAAAACTTAAATATCTGCTTGCCTACATCCATTAAATGTTAGTATTTGTCCACATTTGCTTCATCACACTCTACATTCCATCAATGTGCATACACCTATGTTTAGTTTTATTGAGCCATCTGAAAGCAGCAGATTTCATGATACTTGAGCATGCCTCTCCTACATGATCATAATAGCACTGTGATACCTACACATACTAACGATAATTAAATAATGCCATCTTCAAATATCCCCAGTTCTCCTCAAAACATCTTTCACTGTTTTATAGCTCACTTTACCCCAATCCAAGATCCAATTAAGGTTCATGTGCTACATTTAGTTTCATTTTTTTAAAAAAATATATTTATTTATTTATTCAGACAAGAACTGGGGTGTAGGCCAGAGGTGTGGGGCAGGGAGTGGGGTGGGGGGCTTCACCAGAGGTAGACTGAGAAGCAGAACAGACAGATCAGCTGAAATAGAGTGCTTAGGGGAGCAGCAGGCAAGACAGGAGAGGTCTGCTGCGCCACTGGATTAGCTCTCTGGCTGGAGATCAAACTCAGGTTGTAGTAGCTGCTTGATAGTGCTTGATAGTGCTGAGACTTTAACCCCTGTGCCACCAGAGAGGTCCTGTTATGTTGCTTTTAATCCAGGACAATTCCCCATCATTTTCGTTGGCTTTCCAGGACACTGTCCAGAGAATCCTGGCTAATTTTCTTGTGAATATCTTCTATTTCAGATTTGACTCGCTGTGTGTTTTTTTTTTTTTTTACAATGTCATTTAATGTGTCCCTAGAGCCCCTGTTCTTTCTTTTCTATAAATTAGAAATTAAGTCTTGGCTCCATTAGATTCAGGTAAAATAGTGTTGGCAAGAATACTTCATAGGTGATGTTGTGTATTTCTTACTGCATTGTATCAGGAGAAATAACAATCTCAGGTTGTCCAGCCATCAGAAATGCTAAATGTGATAACTCAGTTAATGTGGATTACCGAGTATCTGCTGTAAAGGTATACTTCCCCTGTGAATTAAAATGTATTAATAACCTATTTGTTAGTAATTTTTACTCTAATTGCTTCAAATGTCTACAAATAATCATATGACTTAATTACACTGGGAATGGGAAAATGGTGATTTCCAAAGTTTACCACTCCTTCTACATTTATTAGCTTACAGTATTCTGTAAAGAGCAAAAGATTTCTCCTTTATTCCCTTCTTTCCCCTTTTAATTATTTATATGGATACATGGATTTCTGTCATTGTTAAATCAGTTCCCTTCATTATTTTTTCTGATGTTCTTATTTCCCAAAATTTGGCCAGTGGAAATGCCATCAAGCTGGCTCCTGTGATCTTTTGACATGACTTCATTAGTCTTTGAGTACTTCCTATGGTCATCTTTGGCTTGCAAAGCTGTTTATATGATGCTTATTTGCTGAAATTCCTGTAACATCTGCCCATTGGTTTTAGTTCAACTTTTTTTTTTTCTGGAACAGAACATTTTAACTCTTCCACATAAAATGTTGTTTTGCTTAAATAGTTACAATATTAAAGTTGGAACAGTTCTATGAAACCACTTCACCAACATTAATGCGTGCATAAATTGTCTAGACCTACTCATAAGCTTACTTCATCTCTAATCCTCACACTTTAAGGTGTTTATTGGACTTATTATGAGATCCAATTTCTGAAAGTTGTTGAGAGTTCAAGGTTTGTTTTCAAGGTCCTATCAGAATCTTACAATGTCAAAATGTTGTTTCAAAGGTGCCAGGTCAAATTTCCTGTTAGGTAATCTGGGTTGGAGCAAGTCCTTGATACTACTATAGTGACTACAAAGGTACATAAAATACTATATGAATTATGGCTGAATTACAACCAGCATTAACTATTAAAATTATTCTAACTCCAATATTTTTATACATGGCTGTATAGTTTCTTACAGCTTATTTATAAAGAGCATTTAAATACAGATGTGACCTTTGTCTAGGCTATACCCATTCAGCATTGCATATTACTGTACATATTTGCTCAGGCCAGTCAAGAAAAGCCTGATGAGTCTTGAGCAAATGATGCCTAACTCTGAAAGATAAACAGAATTCTGTCATTTAGAATCAGTACACCTATATACTATATAGGTTTGCTGTCTGGAAGGCATATGAACACCAGTTCTTCTGTTTTTAGACATATTTATATCTGAAATTTACTGGTGATTGGGGAAAACAATTTTAATTATGCTTAGGGAGTTTTCAATCAGTCATATTAAATACATAAAATAGTATGCCATTTCATTTATATTTCTTTTTTTTCCAGTAGGGTCAAAGCATACTGCAGGCTAAAAGAAACCTTATTAAGTGCTTTGCAACTCAGGGCAGGGAGAATAAATGTTCCCTCATTATAATATGATAAAACACGTAATAATAAAATGTGACTTTGAAGTGCTAAGAAAATAGGAAAAAACCTTTAATGAATAATTACTAGTAATACAGGGTTTTTTGAATGTTGTGAAAATTTTGATGTTTCTGAATAGTAATAGGAGCGAACATAAAACAAATGAGAAAGAGGAGAAATGTAAGAGAGATGATAAAGGTAAGAATAAATCAAATCAAGAGAATAACCACAAAAGTATACCAGTTATCCCAAAGGTACCTTTGTTCAGAAGAGGAAGGAAATCAGGTGCTTTTTCTCGAAAAACCCGTTGTGCATCCTCAGCTTTCATTGACACTTCCTTTGTTTGAACTAGGAAAAAGCCTTTACCAACCATCTGTGGGAAAGAAATGTTTATTTTAGATGTAAAGATTAACTTCTCAGATTAAAAAAAAATTCTCCTATTTAAGTACTTCTCTGTACAAAATGCAAACTACACAATGGCTTTTGTTTTAGCTGTGACTGTAATTCAGGAGGCATTTGCAGTACAAGATCTTCTCACATGTGAGAGATTCTTTCTTTGAGATAGGTGATCTGGTTAAGAAATAGTACTGTAAAGGCCCTTCTTGGTGGCAAAGTGGGTAAATGCAGCACCAAAAAGCTACAGCCACTTTAGCATGAGTTCGATCCCCGCCCCGGAGGTGACCACATGGCGCAGCAGACCTCTCCTGACCCACCCACTGCTCCCCTCAGCAGTGTATTTCAGTAGATCTGCCTGTTCTGCTCCCCACTCTGTCTCTGGCAAAGCCTCTCACTACCCCTGTACCTCTGGCTTGTACCCCAGTTATTTATTTATGCATAAATAAACAAATCTTTAAAAAAAAGAATTAGTACTGTAATACTTACTGTTGAGACTAAGGGTCAAATAAGTGTGAATTATCCCTCAAAATGTAATACAATTACATTTTTTTGACCAAAACTAACAGATGCAAGCTTTAGTTTGCTGCTATCCAATGAGAGGAAAATAGTGAAGTAAATAATTGTATATTCACATGATGAAATACCACAGTTCACTAAACAGAACAAAGATGTTGTAATAAAATGGGAAAATATTTATATAATAATGTTAATTTTAAAAGCATGATACAAATTTTCATAGCTTAACACAATAATCTATGACAGTTATGGGGTGCTCATTATGTGCCAAGCAGTTAAATGTACTTTACATGTATAAACCACTTAACCCCTTCACGAGGTAGTTACTAATATTATTCTTTTTACAGATGAGAAGACTAAGACAAAGTACTTAAGACACTTGCCCAAGGTCACATAACAGTTAAATAATAGAGCCGGAATTCAAACCCAACTAACCTGATTACAGACCAAATAAATTAAAAAAAAATTCTGAAAAAGAGTATTCAAGGTAAAGTACATTACTGATGATATGAAAACTTATTTCTACAGTAATCTACAATGAATGCATACTAAATTTTTAAATAATCATGGAAGTAATTTTAAAAAATGCAAAGGCATTAAGCCACTTCCATACTATCCCATCAAATTGGATTCAAACTCAAATCCTATTTCAGAACTCTCAATGCTGCCTCAGAAAAGAAAAAAGACATAAACTAGCAGGAAATTATGTGGACATCACTGCCAGATGATGAGTGCAAAGTTACTCAAAGCATCAGAAACAATTCTACATTTGCTTCTAATTTTCTAAGCTGTTCATCACCTCATTTTATAGTCAGACACATAACTCGACAAAAGATGATTAATTCAAAATACTCTTATCAAAAACCAATGAACTATGAACCTATGTCTAATTTGGTATTTCACTACAGACATTTGCAGACTTTTCTCATGAAAATTCTAGTTTTAAAGACTTGAACATATGCAGTATTTTACTTTTACATAATTCAAATTACTTTGACTTGAATTGATCCTGCCATAACCATGATGCAGGTAAGAGGAAGAGATTTGAATTTTAGGTGAGAAAACTCAGGTCCAGTATAACTTCTTCCGACTCCCTACATAGTGTATTTTCTGCTTCTTTTCAGCTTTTCAGGACTTCCTATGTTCCCGTCTTACACTTCCTACCTCAAAAAACATATGTTTAATTTATAAAGCAATGACAAATGAGCTCTTGCACTCCCATTTCCTAGTGTTTAACAGAAGCTCCTCTCTAAGCTGTTCATGTATGACATCAACTCAAGGTTTACATTTTTTTCAGCTCAGAATTAATGAGCTTCTAACATGCATTTTCTTAGGAATTCAAGATTCATTTAAAAAAATATGTAATCTCTTAATAGGTAAGTAATTGGCCTTTCAGACATTTTGATATACCGTCTTCATATGTACTTGGCATTTTGTATTTTTTTTCTCTTTTCAGTCCTTAACTCTGTACTTTCAGAATTAAATAGAATACCTCTAGCCAAAAAGTCTCAGGGTTTCCTTCTAGGCTGGAGGGTAACATTTGTCTCAGCTGCACGAGCTTTTTGGTCACATACCTGCTGTACCAGGCGTTCATCGAGTTTCCTTTACCACTGAGATAGTACAGTAACATCTAAGCCTACACTGGCTTCCAAATTCAGGTTACCTGGATTTAGATCATGGCTCTGCTGATTACCAGCTCAGTGAACTTTTTGCAAGTTCCTTCTCCTTTCTGTGGCTCATTTTCCTTATCTGTAAAAAGGAAAGTACTGGACCTCTTTTGTAGGTTATTCTGAATTTAGTTAATTCATATAAATCCCTTAAAACAGTGCCTGATAGATGGAAAAGACTATATAAGTGCTAGCTAAGATTATTGTTGCTGCTGTTGTGGGATTTTGTTTTAAATTTTAGAGTCCAGAAGGGCTTCGAAAGACTATCACTGTTCCTGGTCATAGTCTTTCAAGGGCACACTATACTCCCATTTCACATATCAGAAACCAGAGGTTAAAATAGCTAATGCCTTGTGGTAAAAGATAGTATTTGTTTTGATGGTTTTCTTCTTTAAATGTCATGTATTCGTTATGTCCACTCCTTAATACCTACCCAAAAGGAGTTTAATCTGAATACAACATTTGAAAAATGATATGTAGATTTTTTTTTAAATATCACTGTACAGTATAGTGAAAATATCTATCTAGATGTTGGATTGATTTGTTATGAGATAGCTCCAAGACCAGCAGCACTTGCTCTGTATCATACCAGATTCATAGCATTTTTTTCCAGTCGAACTGGCATAATTAAAAAGGAAAGCATGAAAGCCTTAAAAATTATGTTTTGGCTTCTGTTTTGAGAACTAGACTGCAGCTATATACTTGGTAGGTTTCAGAGACTGGTTTTCTGTATTGTAAAATGTCCACAGTTGCAGAGGTAGTCAGTTACAGTTTTCATCCTAAAATTATTCCTCTTGACAAAACTGTGCCAACTTGAAAAAATCCATTTGAAAAGAGACTTGATGAGTTTTTCATTCACTTTTCCATTTCTGGCAACTGATTTTTAACTTCAAACAGACTCCTTCTGAAGAATATCTGACTTATGGATAATCAGTACATACTACTGCTTGCTGCCTCCTCACTGGCAAGCCCACAATACAGGAACTGCTGCTTCTAGAGCCCTAATGTGTACATCCTCAGTCATTTCTCAAGTGGAGGGTGGTAGGCAAAGAACTCTTCGTTATTCAGAAGTTCAGTAACAAGTCCCGCTCCTGAGCCCAACACTGCTGCTATGCCAGCTCCCACCTCACCCTTCCATACCCACCTCCTCTTTGGGCAATAGAGCAATGGAAAAAAATGGAATGTGGAGGTTGACTCATAGTCACGACAGGGTCTAAAGTTGCATTTCTAAATGTCTTCCCCACCCCTGACCCAATTAATATGCCTAATAAATTTCTCCACTAAATAATTATGCTTTATTATGCAGTATGACTTTCTAAAGTTTCCATGGAAATCAATTATTGTAAAGAATGGAAGTCCTTTGAGAGAGAATTCTGTCTTTAAATCTCTACTCTAGCACTTATTTCATCAGCTCTAAGTTGCCATCAATTTTAAGATGGCTTACAAATAAACAAAAATGTGGAAAACATGTTCTTCCTATAATTAATGAAATGCAGTAACAGTAATTTACACATAAGTGCTTGCTAAATTGAATCATTTTTTAAAGTTTTTTTTTTTTTAAAAAGGAAAGTATTCTGAGGTCTAAGCAACAAGATTACAGATAAATCTGCATGGGCAGAGGACTACCACGTCATAATTGCCAGTATTTTTCAGAGCCAATTTGAGAAGAACAGACGTTCTCCGGGAAGTGGTGTGTCTAGCTAGATGTCTGTCTCTCTTCCCTCATTCCTTACCTCATCAATTAGTTTCCTGGCATTTGCAATAGTATAATCACCAGCAAATAATACCACTAAGCATGATTCATCACTGCTTTTCTGTCTCTGACCCCGGGACACTGGAACGATGCTTCTGTTGGCTTCTGTGGAAATGCGGACAGCTTTGAGCTCTTCGGTAGTAGGCAGAGGAATATGGTCCTGAACCACAGCATCTTCTGGAAGAAGAGTCCAGTTGAGTTCTCCTGATACAGGTGTAAAGTCGTGAATGTTACTCCAGGTATTATTGAAGATACTAAGCCCTGCATCTTTGAACTGGAACGCTAATTCAGGGTAGTACCATTGGAAACAGCCAAACTTGATATTTGTGGAAGACTCAATAATGGGTTGAGTGGCACAGCACAAAAAGACTTCCAGCTTTCTACAGTCTCGCACACGAAACTGCTGGCAGGCCAGTGCACACTTGCAATCTCTGCAATTCCGGAAAAACACGCTGCCTTTCACAGGTCCCAGGAAAATCACACAGTTGGTACAGTCATCGATAGTAACTGTAGCAGAGTGATCAAAAATATAGATGTTACAGTTCTCACAGTCTTGAATGAGAAACTGTTGTCCTGCCACTTTTCCAGGTAAGCGGCCTACTGTTTCATCCTTCAGTCCATTGAAGATGTAGTCTTTTGGATCAACCTGCAGGACAAAACACAGCCCTTGAATATTATGAACATTATTCAATAAATATTAACTAAGAGCCTACTGGGTGTTAGTGTGCAATTTACATTCCTATTTTCACTAACTTTGTAACACACACAAAAAGTAATTTTCCCCCTATAAATAAAAGGCATGAGGGGACAGAAAAGGAGAGAAAACTTAAACATTAAAAAAGACTCAAGGCAGGCCCTCCCTGGTGGCGCAGCGGGTTAAAGCACAGCACTGAGAATCTAAAGCTGCTTCCGCATGAGTTCAATTCCCGCCTGCCCCGGAGGTGACCACATGGTGTGGCAGACCTCTCCTGACCCGCCCGCTGCTCCCCTCAGCAGTGTACTTCGTCGCTCTGCCTGTTCTGTTCCCCACTCTGTCTCTGGTGAAGCCTCTCACCGCCCCTGAGCCTCTGGCCTGTACCCCAGTTCTGTATGCACAAATAAATAAATCTTTAAAAAAAAAAAAAGACTCAAGGCAAATCAACCCAATACAACATGTGCATACTGTTTATGTACTACACAACATATCAACTATAAAAACAGTTTTTGGGAAACCATCCTCTCTTCTTCTACTCTTCTCCCTCTCCTCTCTCTCATATTCCCCTCACCTCTGCTCTGCTTTCTTCTCTCTCACAGACACATACAGAGCATACTAGATTGATTAAGGAATATTTTAGCACTAACCCTTTTTTTCCTTTTTCAGATGTTTCATTTTTAAAACTACTTCTCTTTCTTTAAAAATTTCTGAAATTTGAAATACACTCAGATTTCCCTGTCTTTCCATGAATGGAAGCTTGGATCTTTGTTTCTAAACCCTGATTGATTTCTGCAATATATATAAGAATCATAGTATGTTAGACCCTGCATCTACAAGTTTGATTCAGAGATTTACTGAGCTAATCCTACAATGTAATTTTTCAAGTTTCACCACTTCCATCTTTAGGTATTCTATTTTTCATTAACTACAACTTTTTTCTTATATCATCGTAGTCCCCATAGTTCTCCCACCACATTATCACCCCTAAATCATCATAGTTCCTTGTGTTCATCTTTCCCCTGTTTTGATTCTCCCCCTACTTTGCTGTATGCCTCAGGTGTATGGTCAGATGCTAGCTTTTACTTTTCTTGACCATTTTTGTTTGGTTTCTCTAAATTTCACATATAAGTGAGACCACCTGATAATTATCTTTTTGCTTCTGATTAATTTCAGTTAGCATAATCCCTTCTAGCTCCATCCATATAGCCACAAATGGCATGAGTATGTCTTTTTGATCACTGAGTAGTATTCCACTATGTAAAAACCACAACTTTTTGACCTATTCGTCTATTTTGGGGTATCTGGTTTGTTTCCATATCTTGGTTATTTTAAATAGTGCAGGAGTGCAGGCTTCCTTTCAAATTTGTGTCCTCTGGGTAGACTCCTGGGAGTAGCACCACTGGATCATGTGGTAGATTCATTTTTAGTGTTCTGAGGAACCGCCACACAGTTTTCCATAGTGGCTGGACCAGTCTGCATTCTACCAGCAGTGTAAGGGCTCCTTTATCTCCACATCCTCTCCAGCATTTGTTATCAAAAATGAGAAGAATTAAAAAGATATTTCTCCAAAGAAGAAATGGCCAACAGGCATGTGAAAAAAATTTCAACATCATTAGTTATCAAGAGAAATGCACATCCTTAGGTATTCTAAACTAAGCTCAAAAAATCTTTTTAAATCTATATGTTTTGAATCTGACATTTTTTAAATGTTTAACTGACCTATCAAAATACAGTCAGTAGGAGGCCACTATGGTGTATGCAAATTACTTTTGAATCTACTTGCACTGTTTTAACTGTTTGTGAATAGTGTCATGCACTAGAAACAGTATTTTTTACAGTATGTAAAAAACATAATTTTTACAGTATGTAAAAATTCAAAGGGTAACTTACTCATCTTAATCATTAGCAGGTAGGCTTAAAGTGGTATGTGCAGTATTGTACAATAAATATACTTATTCTGCTTGAAAGACTAGAGGAATATGGGCAGTCACATGAGGCAATAAAAGGGACACTCGTTTTATAATCACATTTTTGTCATCTTTGAGCAGCTACATCTTGAAAAAGGTAATATAACTCTCTGGATCTTCAGTCATTCAACATTTGAACACCCAATATGAGCCAGACATTGTTTTAGGCACTGAAGTGAATATAACCAACTGACTCTTGCCATAAAAGAAGTAAACACTGAGCTGAGCCGACAATTTAAAAGCAGCCTGTCTGTGTAATGAGAAATTCCAGGAATATTCTGCAAGCACAGTGGAGGGACAGCTGGTGCAGGGGAGGAGGAGGAGTAAGAATTTCTGTACAAAGTAAGAATGAATAAGTTGGAGTTCACCAGGTAAAAGAGATAGGAGTAAAAAAAAAAAATCCACATTCCCACACAGGCAAAAGAAAAAGAATAAACAAAGCATAAAATCTTTAGGGAGTATGAGAAAAATCTAAAAGTGGTTTGGTGTTACCAATGAGACTGGAAAAGGAGCAGACAAAGCTAGAGAGGTAGGCAAGCACCATGTTATTAAGCTCAGAAGTTACCCATGGGCAATAAGATGTCACAGAAGAATTTAAATAATTAATGTTTACATTTCAGGAAGATTACTCTGATAAAGATAAGGAAATATGGAGCATGGGTCTGAGATGCTAGTACAGTCATCCAGAAAGGCCAGGAGCTACAGCAGTGATTAACAGAGAAGTGGAGGATGGGATGAATTTGAGAAATATTGAAGAAACAGACTCAGCAAATTTGATCACTGAATGGGTGTAGGGGGTAAGGGTTAAAAATGATTCCTAATCCTCTAGTTCAGTGTTTCTCAACTTCTTCTTCTTCTTCTTTTTTTTTTTAAAGATTTATTTATTTATGCTTACAGAGCTAGGGTACGGGCCAGAGGTGTGGTAGGTTAGAGGAGTCACCAGAGACAAAGTGGGGAGCAGAACAGGCAGGTCTACTGAAATACACTGCTGAGGGCAGCAGCAGGTGGGTCAGGAGAGGTCTGCCACACCATGCGGTCAGCTACCTGGCTAGGGACTGAACTCATGCTGCAATGGCTTCAGAGAGCTTCATAATGCGGTGCTTTAACCCGTTGCGCCACCATGGAGTGCCCAATTTCTCAACTTTTTTTCTTAACCACAATCCACCTTCTTCAGAACACTCAGCACACCTACTTATGAATACTTACACATGTACACACACTGATGAAATAAAAGCAGCAAAAAAGAAAACCCTTACTTTGTGTTAAGGTCCCTATAATTTTCTATTACCTGCACCCATAAGTTTGTTTATGCGATTAGGTTTTGACAGCGCTAGACACAAAAAGGGAAAATACAGGAGGCAACATAGGTTTCATGTGGGAAGAAATGTTGAAGCAATTTCAAAATTTCATTTCTAGGATTTTACAGGTGGTTCACATATATAAAGGGATAGTATTCTGGTTTGGTCTCTACCAAGTTGTCAGCTCCCCATTGCCCAAGATCAACCTCAAAGGGACCAAGCAAGGAAAACAAGCAAAGGGGAAACGAAAATCCCTTGTGGTAGGGTGAAGGAGGACAAAACCAAAAAGAAACCACTGGGATTTCTGCTCTTGTTTCTTCTTCCTCCAAAATCTTGAGACAACTGTGCTTACCATACATCTCCTGGGACTCACACATCTGGGCAAAAGTCTATGGGAGTAAATCCTACACTAGTGAAGGAAGTGCTGAAGAAAATGGTGGGTGGAAGGGGTAAGGGGGAGTAACGATGACAGTTGCTCATAACCTCTGCAAACCCTCAGAACTGGTGAACTAAAATCTAAGGGGTGTTTTCTAATGCTGCTTCTTTCAACTCTTGATAGGTCAAGTAGACCAAAACTAAAGCAAGATTAAAGTCAACAAGAATGTATAAGATTTAAACTTCAGTTCCATATCCAAGTGGAGTATACCCACATTTTTCTTAAGCCCACATGTACTTTTAATCATGTACTAGGCCATAAAAAAGCTTCAACAGGTGCTAAATAATATAACTTACAGACCCCATGCATTTAAGTTAGACGTTAACAAAATATACTTAAATATACTTAAAAGTGCCCCACCCCTAGGAGGGATAGTTTAGATGATTTAGTAAGTAATATTGGGGGGGGGGAGGAAAGTAACCCAATAAATGAAACTAGATTTTTTTTCTGAACCAGATACTTCCTTCCCAATATCATTTCAGTTTTAAAAATAATTTCTCTGAACAATTAACACATATGGAAAGTATTTATTGATATATTATAGATGCAAATTTAAGACCTATATTTCCATCCTCAGATCAAAGGATACAGAATGGTACTACCATTCTAGAAGTCTCCCTTTATAACTCCTAACCCTGCCTTTATCATTCCCCTGCCCTTCAATATCGTTTTATTACCCAAATATCTGTTTTGCTTTTTTATAACAACTTTATTTCAATGAATTCATCATCCTTAGCATGTGAGGGTTGCCTGTACTGCTGATGATAACCTGCGCTTTGCTCATTTTCATTGCTGTGTAGTCTTCCACTGTGTGATACCCAACAATTTATCTATTTACTACTGTTCCCACATTTGAAAAATTTTTTTAATATATTTAAATATTTATTTATTTATTCATACAGAACTGGGTACAGGCCTAGAGGTGCAGGGGCCGTGAGAGGATTCACCAGAGACAGAGTGGGGAGCAGAATAGGCAGATCGAGGAAGTACACTGCTGAGGGGAGCAGCGGGTGGTCAGGAGAGCTCTGTTGCGCCATGTGGCTCTCCTCCGGGGCAGGTGGGGATCGAACTCATATTGTGTCTTTAGCTTCTTAGTGTTGTGCTTTAACTCGTTGTGCCACCTGGGAGGGCTCCATTTGAATTTTTGTAAAGATTTATTTATTTACTCATACAGAACTGGGGTACAGGCCAGATATGCGGAGGGTGAGAGACTTCACCAGAGACAGAGTGGGGAGCAGAACAGGCAGATCAAGGAAGACACTGCTGAGGGGAGCAGCAGGGGGTCAGGAGAGGTCTGCTGCACCACGTGGCTCTCCTCCTGGGCAGGCGGGATCAGCGGGATTGAACTCTTGCGGAAGTGGCTTAAACCTCTCAGTGCTGTGCTTTAACCCATTGCGCCACCAGGGAAGGCCACATTTGAAAATTTTTTTAAAAAAAGGCTGCCGAGGGCCCTCCCTGGTGGCGCAATGTGTTAGGACACAGCACTGCAAGCTAGCTGCAGCTGTTTCAGCGTGAGTCAGATCCCTGCCCCGGAGGTGATCCACATGGCACAGCAGACCTCTCCTGCCTTGCCTGCTGCTCCCCTCAGCTATTACTTCCTTGATCTGCTGTTACTTTCTTGATCTGCCCTTCTGCTCCCCACTCTGTCTCTGGTGAATCTTCTCATCAGCCCTGCACCTCTGCACTGTACCCAGTTCTGTATGCACAAATAAATAAATCTAAAAAAATTCTGGCTTAAAAAAAATGCTGCTGAATAACTAACATGCTAAAGAAGAAAGCACAATCAAAATCTAAGCAGACTTATAACTGAATGTTGGTATCAAATGTGGGATACAGTAAAAATAGTGTTTTAAGGGAAATCTATAACCTTAAATAGTTATAATAAAACCCCTCAAAATCCGTAAGTTAAATGTTTATCTTAAGAGATTACAATTAGAAATAGGAACAAGAAAATAGAATGAACCTACAGAAAGTAGAAGAAAAAGGGATAAAAATAACAGCAAAGGTTAATGATTTTGAAATCAAATACAAAACAACAAATGTCAGCAAAGCCAAAAAATAGCAAAATTTTGGTAAGAATAATCAAGAAAAGAAGAAAATACAAACAGCATAAATGAATGGGGGAATATAATTATAAAGAAGTTAAAAAGAATAATACCAACAAGCATATACCGAAAATTTTTAAAATATGTTGTCCACGAAATGAATGAACCACTTAAAAAATAGCTGACCACACTGACTCAGGAAGTTAAAATCTTAAAGAGAAAGCTATTACTGTTATGGAAATGAAGCAGTGAAGTGTTCCCACAAAGAAACTATCAAGCCCTGATGATTTTATAAGCAGACTCCAACTTTTATTTGATATGCAAAGCCTTGAAAACAACAGAAAAAGAAGGAACAGTCCTAGCTCATGCTTCTAGCCTCCCCAGCATGACCCTAAAAACAAAGAAGTAACAAAAGAAAATATTCGGTCCATTTCACTCATGCCTATAGGCCCAAAGAAAGAAAGTATATTCAGCCAGTCTTATAAAGAGAAAACACAACCAAATTGGAGGTGTCTCAGGTTGCGTGCAGTGGTTCAGTATTAGAAAATCTTCAATGTAAGTCACGACTATGTGACAGCAGCTTACATTTTAGTCCTGACTCTTATTGCCCTCTGATGGGAACTTTATTCTTTAGGAGATCTGAAGCACTAACTGTGACTTGTCTATGTGTACTCTGCTTCTCCTTTGTCCAGAAGGCCTCCTCCTAGTTCTACCTGTCCATCTGTCAATTTTTTTTCTGTGAAACTTTGCAGATTCCCTCAACCAGAAGTCTGTTTTCCCTTTTCTGAATATCTGTATTAATTAAATATCAGTTTATCCCCCTGACTGTAATATAAGCTTTGGGCTGGAATCCTCTAATAATAAATCTATTTAAAAGTGAACCGCCTCCCCCAACACTGCCTCTTGACCTTCTTTATCTTTCTCCAAAGCATTTAGGTTCACTTTAGCACATTATATATGTATTATATGTACTGCAGGTCTTTACCCTGCTCTCCTTTATTACAGAAGCTCCATAAAGGGAGGGATAACCTGCTTGTTCACCTCTGTGGTCCCCAGTACCTAGAAGAGTGCCTGGAAGCACAGAGGCATTCCACACATCCTTGTTGAATCCATTTTACTTATTTGTATTTATTTTCTTACATTGTTAATTTTTGGATGAATTCATTTTTTAATGATTTAATCTTGGTTACTTTAGAATGTAACTGAGAGATAGGCATCTCTTGAATAAACAAAGGTGAAAGGTAACTGAGTCTGACAATCATACACTTCTCTAATTCTCTACTCCATCCCCAGAGAAGGGAGATACTGATGGAGAACAAAATGGTGGTCTTAGTGACTTCGAGTGGGGTGGTTGTTCAAATTGGCCAGCTTGTGGGCAGGAAGATAACTATACACAAAGTTGGGCAGAGGCGCTTTTTTTAATGCCAGTCCTGGCTCCTTTCTACATTCTCTTCTCTGCTAGGCCTGCTGAAAAAAAAAAAAGATGAGGTTGCCTTTCACTTGAAAAGGCCAGTGGAAGGAGATGGTCATGTAGTCTTGTAGCAGGCTAATGGGACTTTGATCTAGTCTAGGTCTTAAAGTGGAAAAAAGGAACACACAAGCGTGGTTTATGTCGATTCTGCTTAAGAACTTAAGGAGGGTAAAAATATTCTGTGTCTTGTTTTCTTGACACCAGTCCACCTCCCACAGTGGGGAGTGGGAAATGCCACAAATAGGTGTAAGGAAAAGGAGGCCAGGCCTCTACCAGGCCTCAAATTCAAGGGGCAAGAAGAATCTTCAAGTCTCAGCTGATGGTTTCTCTCACTACCAGAAACTCCTTAAATTTTTTAGATAAAATTTTGTATTTTCCTGACTTAGGTTCAAGATTCTGGCCAAGATTATCTTTGCCTAAGACGAGTTCAAACACTTGCGAATATCCATGTCTACGTATTAAGTGGGAAAATTTAGATGAATTAAAAAAAATAAAACAGCTAATACTTATTACAGTATTATTGGTTAATATTTAAGTTTTATTATAGGAATTTGGCTAATCTTTTTGCATGGAAAATAATAACTACATTATAAGATACATAGCACCTGAGAAATTTCAACTATTAATTTAACATAATTTGTGCTATGTAAGTATTTGTAGTTAAGACTTGTTGCAAATACAGAAATAAAATTCATTCTTAATCTTAAAATTACTGAGCTGCTGTAGTCTGTTTGGCCAATGCTATGAACCAAATGTAGGTACCCTCTCCAAATTCTTCCATTGAAGAAGCCATGCCTGCAATGTGGTGCTATTGCTGTCTGGAGGCTGGGACCTTTGGTGGTAATAAGTTTAGATGAAGTCATAAGTGTGGAGCCTTCAGGATGCGATTAGTGTACCTAAGAAAAAGGAGAATTTATAATCTCTCAATCTCTCTCTCCGACTCCCCCTTCTCTATCTCTGTCCTGCTTCTCTGCACACACACATACCAAGAAAAGGCCATAGATCACATCAGACAGGGTGGCTGACTACAAGCCAGAAAGCAGGCCTTCAGCTGTAAGAACTGCAGAACTCTCAAGTATTGTAACTCCGTCCAAATCCCTGCACTACCAGACTTAACCAAGCTCCTTCCCCAGCCCCTAGTAGCGCAAGGACATATCCACATCCCTAGGATAACCCAGCATGCCTGAGAAAGCTCAACCCTGCCAGCAAAGCTAACTATTTGTTCTAGCTAATGCTGGATGATAGGCCCCTAACCCTCTTTGTTAGGGCATTTATTCAAAAAGGACTTACAATGGTGAATATGTATGTCTTACAACTCAGGAGTGTCTTTTGTTAAGGACCCAATACACATTCCTTTGAAATGTAATTATCTGGTAGGATAGTGTCTTGGCCTCCAGTCTGAGTGGAGAGAGAGAATCCTACCTTCTGTAACTGCTAGCTAGCAAACACATGGCTGGTCTCTTGGCATTTACATTGATCTGCTTTGTAATTTTTCACTTTTCTGATACTTCTGAGCTCCCATTCTTCCCTCACCCCATTTCCCCTTTAAATGGCCCAAATCACCTCTGCACGAACTAGCATAGAGCTCAGCTCTTTTCCTACTGTCAGTAGTTACTAAATAAAGTCTATTTTCACCAATGTCCAACTACCTCTGACACCAGAAGCTTGATCTGACACCTCGATCTTGGACTTCCTAGACTCTAGAACTGTGAAAACCAAATTTCTGTTGTTATTGTAGCAGCAGACAGACTGGTTGCACTAACAAAACAACACAGACTGGATGGCTGAAACAACAGAAATTTACTTCTCGGTTCCGGAGGCCACAAGCGTGGCAGATGATCAATGTGCCTCTGGGGTTGGTTTCTGGTGAGACCTCTCTTCTGAGGTGGAGGGCAGAAGTTACTGAAAGCGTCATGGGAAAAAAAATGCTTCATGATGGAACTATTCTACGTCTTGCTGGAGTGACAGCTATGCATTCATATATTCATTTGTCAAAATTCACAGTTCTGTATACGTTTAAAAAGATTAACTTTTTTCTGCATGTAAGTTACATTTAAGCTAAACTAAACAAATTATTTAAAATTTAAGTACTGGTAAATTTTAGGGCCTTATAACTATACAGCTGGAAGGCTATTTCATGAATGAAAATGCCACTGGATGTGAGGGCAATCTGTCTGGGACATCTGTCACCCCACTGATTGCCAGGGTTGAAAATGGCAATACCACGTTATTATAAAATAAGAAAACCCAATACCTTGATCATACAGACATCACAATGAGAGGTGAAGAACTCTATATTTGCTCAGCATGTTACTAAATAAATAACCACAAAACAGAATTATGAAATTTTAGGATTAGAAAGGATTTTCCATATCAAGTAATCTCAATCTGATTTTACATCCTATCACATTCCCTTCATTTACTCATTTGCCTGACTGATTCTAGTGATGCTTACCTCCCCTTATGGGATGTTCAAAGAATTAAGGGATTGGAAAAGACCTTAGGAAACTGGAGGCTGGAAAAGGTAAATGACTTTACCAGTGAGGTGGAATAATTGCGGACACAAATTAAAACGCCAGTTTCATATACTCTCTATCCTCTCTGTTTCCCCCTTTATCAAAATTTGTATGAGTGAGGAAACTGGAACCCTCATACATTGCTAGTGAAAATGCAAAATGAAACTGAAATGTAAAACATACTGAAAAACAGTATGGCAGATCCTTGTGAAGTTCAACAGAGTTACTACTATGACCCAGGAATTCTACTGTTATGTATATACCCAAGAGAAATAAAAACGTGTCTACACAAAGACTTGTAAATAAATGTTTATAACAGCCTTATTCATAATAGCCAAAAAGTGGAAACCACACAAATGCCCATCAACTGATGAATGGATAAATAAAATTCATCTATAAATAAATGAACAAAATACCTATTCTATGGAATGTTATTCAGTAATGAAAGGAATAAAGTATTAATATATGCCACAATATGAATGAATTTCAATAACATGTTAAGTGAAAGAAGCCACTAACAAAAGACCACATACTGAATGGTTCCATTGATGTGAAATGCCCAAAGCGGGCAAATCTAGAGAGATAAAAAGTTAAATTGTAGGCCCTCCCTGGTGGCGCAGTGGGTTAAAGCACAGCACTAAGAAGCTAAGGCCACTTCAGCATGAGTTGGATTCCCGCCTGCCCAGGAGGTGACCACATGGCGTGGCAGACCTCTCCTGACCCGCCCGCTGCTCCCCTCAGCAGTGTACTTTGTCCATCTGCCTGTTCTGCTCCCCACTCTGCCTCTCACCGCCCCTGAGCCTCTGGTCTGTACCCCAGTTCTGTATGCACAAATAAATAAATCTTTAAAAAAAAAGTTAAATTGTAGTTATCAGGAACTGGAGGGGGTAGTGGGGAGAAAATACTAATGGGTTCACCTTATGAACGGATTAAAACTATTGCACACTTTTAAAAAGGTGAATTGTATGACATACAAATTATCATACATATTTTATAAAGTAAGGCTATTTTTAAAATAATCAAAGATCTAGTTACTGTCTTTAAACAACAACTTTGTGTAAAAAGATTTAAATCATGTTAATCAGTTGACACTTCCTCCATCAAGAGATTCCCTCCCCTTGGACCTGGGTGAGCTTTTGTGACTGCTTGAACCAGCAGAATGTGGCAGAATTAATGCTACATCACTTAAGAGGTTAGACAGAAAAAGTCATGCAGCTTTGGGTAGTTTCAGAACACTGGCTCTGGGAATCTAATCATCACACCATTGGAAAAGCTGGACCACGTGGCGAGGTCTCTGCCGAGCTCTCAGATGAAAGCCAGCACCAATTTGCCAGCCAGCTCTATGATTGGGTCATACTGAAAGCAGATCTTCCAGCTTCTGGTCAAGCTGCCTCAGCTGATACCACACAAAACAGTGAGCTAACTTGGCTAAGCCCTACACAAATTGCAGAGTTGTGAACAAAGGAAGTCCTTGCCATCATTCTAAGCCATTAAGTTTTGAGGTGATTTAGTATACAGAACAATAGATAACTAGCATGTCTTGTGTGCCTAAAAGGTTAAAAACAGCACCTACCCCCTACTTAATGTAGACATTTCTTTCTGTAGGCTGCCATCCCAGTGCTGTCTGAATCAGCTTTGACTAACATGGAGACTAGTTCCTCACAAAGCCACTCCTTCCACTGATGAACATCTGGTGAGTATGGTCTGCCTTACATTAAGTCTGGTTTTGGCCTGCCCAATCTCTTGACCAAGTTTCAGCCTCAGAGGTAACCATTACTGCCTAACCCCTCTTCCTCAAGCCAGGCCTTTACCTTGTTAAGTAGTATGGAAATCTTTAGCACTGTCACATTTTATAGCTGAGGAATCTAAAATGTACAAATTGGCTGCTTAATCCAAAGTTGTATGACAGACACTGAAAAAAATGTACTTAGTTGAATTTTGGATATAAGTTTTTCATTTAGTACATTTCTATTTAATATGAGACAAATGTAATGGATACAAGATGTGTTGTCCATACTCAAAATAACAATTTTCATACTTATGCCATTATTATTTAGAAAGTTAGTCCACATTTCTATCATCTAAGAGGAGGGTTGGTATGAATAACTGAAAGATAAAAACCACTTTTCTGTACCACCCCTCTTTCCCTTGTTTGTACTTAAAATATTTCCTCTTTTAACTCAATAAAGCCAGCAGAGATAACCTTTTTAAGGTCTTTCTTGTTGTTTGAGTACATATATATGGAATGATTTGCCTAGCTCTAGGAGGCAGCATATAGATAACAAAGATAATATAATTTCTTTCTAAATGACTTAAAGAAAGATCTTACGCCAAAAAGACGTCTCATCAAAGATGATCTTTTGCCAAAAAGACGTCTCATGGTGTCAATATAGCAGTCATAGCAGTCGTACAGTAAGCTTTCTTCTGAAGTAGCAGCACAGAAAGTGAGGTTCTTTACTGTTTATTACAGTACACCAGTTGTCATGACAACACTTAGTCCCCAAACATTCTTTTTAATTGAGACAATTTCTCCTCTCTGCAGTCCCCTAAGACTGACCCAATTACACAACCCAAAACACAGAGGGTGCCTCTCAGTAATGATACACTGATTACACAAGCCAAGGAAAATTTTAAACATCACTTTTCCAAGTTGCAAGGAAAGTTCAGGAGATTCACATTTTGTTTTTCACATCTAAATTCTTACAAGTTGCATAGTAATTGTCTGTGTAATGACCACATTAGAGAAGCCTAAACTTTTAACACAAATCATCTGTTAATATGCATGCAACATATTTCATTTATGTTCTCTGCATTGTATGTCTAGTCTGTTCATTTCAAAGTACAATTAAATTCTAGCAGCAAGCAAGACCATGCCAAACTCAGCGAGAGTATCATTGGACCCACACAGAACATTTGTACACTAACCCAAATCAGTCACATGTGATGTTAGGACAGAAAAAAAAATCAAGTCATATAAAATTTAATAGGCCATCATAAATGAGGGCCCTGGAGTGAAATCCTAGTAACTCTAAAAAAGAAAAAGCAATTCTGGGAAATGTGGTGTTTCCACTGTCTCAAATTGTAAGCTGGTAATTTCCCCCCTGAGGGGGGGAAATCAAATACTGTCCAAAAAATAAAAACAATATAAGAAAATAAATTGTTTAAAAATAAACAAGTAGTACAACATATGGATTATTTTCAGAATATATCACTTATTTAGTTAGAAAAATTTTGGTTAGTTGAGTTGATCAAGATACTAACTTTTATTGTATATCTACCCAGAAACAAGAGCTTATTTTGCATGTCTAGTACCATCTCTTACACCAACTGCCACTACTATTGAATAGTAGTATTCCCAAAAAAATATTCCCGGTAAGCTCAAACAAAAGCTACAATTCAAAACTCACTTGGGGTGAAAAGCTTAGATGCTGATGCCCACCATTCAATTTTCAGTGCATTTAATTAGCCAAAGAACAAAAGAAAAATATCACTGAATACATCCACTTATCTAAAAGAGAAAGATTAATGTATGAGATTTCAACTAACCCCAACATTATGATAATAAAGTTTGACTGTAAGACAATTTACTATGAAGTTATAAGTCGGAAGGCAACCAAGTCTACAGTAAATAAAAGCACTTTAGTTTTAATTTTAGTCTATGATTTCAAAGACAAGCCAAAATAAAACACGCAACTTTATGGCACACAGCTCAAGCATACGGTGACTGTTAGAAATACTAAGGCTGAGCAAACTGTCCACCAAATAACTTTAAATGACAGGTATATGCAACTCAAAAAGGATGTGGGAAACAGGCAGAAAGGTGAAGCTGAGAAAGCCTACAAAAAGAGTCCAATTTCTTAAATCTGACACTTGGAGAACTGAATTTATATGAATCGATTCTGCTGAAGATAGGATACTATGGAGGAAGGTCTAAGAAACCAAAAGAATACAAGAAATTTACTATAAAAAATTCATGGGCAAAGACGCTGCGTTAAGTAGGAAGTCAACTATGAGTAACATTTTTAAAAGTCTCATTTTGTTTGGAAGACAAAAATAATTGCTAAGTCTATGAAAGTATTTTACTAAACACAAATGAAGAACTCTCTAGAAAGAGGAAGCATTGTGAAATTTATGACTGTGTTTTGTGCAAGACTAGTGGACACTGAAAGTTTTTCCATTTCTATCTATATAGAAAAGTAAAAATAAGGGGGCTTTCATTCACTTAAAGCAAAAGTAAAATAATGGCTGATATATGGTGGCTATTTTCACTTTACAGTCTTAATACACATTGTAAGACTGATTTGATTTTCATTATTCCTTCAGGGGACCTAGAAGAGGAGGGAAAGCAAAGCTGTAGATTAAACTGTCCACTTCATAACTGAGGAAACTCAGGAACGGAATATTTCCGGAGACACCAAAGAGATTTACCAGCTAGGGCAGACAGAAAAGAAAACAGCCACAGAAAGAAGCTAAGCTGGGAACGAGATGAGAATCAGTCCCAAGTGTAACTCAAGGACTGGACAAAACCTCGCTGCACGCTGCTGGTGAAATGAGTAGATCTGAGATTCAGGTCATTCTCCGATCTTTCCCTCAGGTCCATCCTAGGACGGGGGGCGGGGCGGAGGGCAGCGCAAGTCCTAGAGCGGACTTAGAGATGCCCCCAGGGGTCCATCCACTGGAACAAAAAGCTCTAAGGCCCCTTCCAGCGCTTTACAGCCCTGCGTGCAGCTCTCTCTAGCGCTGTGTTCCACGGGTCCCCCCAAAGTCACTCGGCTCGACTTCACATGGGAAGGGGGAGGAGGGAGAGAAGGGAAGGAGGAAGAGAGAGCGCGCGCTGTCCGTTGGGGTCGTTCTCCTTCAGGCCTCGGCTGCCAGGGATCCTTGCGGACCCTCGCGGGTGGGCTAAGCCCAGTGGCTACCGGACTCTGGTTACCTTCTCACGCTGATCCCAGCTGTACTGCTTCGGCTGCTCCTCCTCGCCTTCTGCCTGCGAGTCCTTCCCAGCCTTCCGCCTCTTGGAGAAGAAGCAGCCCATGGTCCCGGCCCGCGGATTTTGTTGGCCACGCTCTCGGGCCCGCCACTCAAGCACCTTCCGGAGTGTGGCGTGAACCCCGAGCGCTCGGCTCCGCTGCGCTCCGGACACCGCCCCGCGGAACCGCCCAACAGTCGGCAGGCCAGGTTCGCCCGCCAGGCCCAACACCCTTCTCTTTTTCCTCCTAGTCGCCCAGACGACCCGCTGCAGCCAATGACCACTCAGCGACCGGGGAGCCAACCAGAGCCTCGCGATCAGTCCTACGCGGCCTATGAAAAGAGCTCGACGTTTGCACACAACCAATCGCCGCCTGATAACTGCTCTGGTCCCCAGGGGCGGGCACGGGCCCACCCCTCCCGGGGACTTAGTGTAGCTCTCGCGCTGGAGCGAGTCCAGACTCGACATCCTCTCTTTTTGTCCTAGGTCCTTAACTTCCAAGTTCTTGACCACCTGTACGGGAACTTTAGGCTGCAATTCTGTGATGGAAATGGCGAAGAAACAGTAATTCCTGCTGACACAGGGAACTGAAGTTCGGATTCTTCTCTCTTCTTCTCCATCCCCGCCCCCGCGTTGTCAGACTGGCATCGTCCCCACAGGAACCTTCCCCAACCTCCTCTCGCCCCCTTCCTCGATCAGTCTTCTGTGCTTTCTTAGTACTTCTGCGCATTACTATAAAGTTGTCCAAGTAATCGGTGAAACAATTATTTGTGTATTGTCTCTCCATTGGAACTGTAAATTTATTGCAACCAAAAGGCCCATCTTATGGAGCATGCATTTTTGAACCGTAGCCTGGCTCAGATTTTTACTAGGTGTTCAATAAAACATTGTTGAATGAATGCATGAATGAAACCTTGCAAGCTGGTGAAGAAAGAAGCTTTTATAGACTTTTCCATATTCCTTCCTAAAGAAAGTGATCAAAGCGGGGATAAGGAGGGACGGAGTTAGGTAAAAGGTTGTAGGTCAGTTGAAGACATAAGCATTGCCATATAAACAATTAGATCTGTTTGAAGCAAATGGTACAGTTTGTTTGACGTTAAAACATTTATACACTAAATACTAACATTTGTTATATTTGAGTGGAATTTTACTACAATACATGATTTCTTATGTAATAGAAAAGATACGTTGCTGGCTTTATTCTCTGAGCACAGTTTTTGAAATCTTCATAGGACATTGAGTCAGTTCAGGTTCAAATTATCTTTTGCCTTTTTACACTTACATCTAATGTATATCCTAACTGAGCCTCTGACTGAATTTGAGCATTAACAATGTTCCTCTTTTCACTTCCTGCCCTTTACTGCATAATCAGGAAGAAAAGTACATGTGTTTAAGTATTAGAAATTACTGCAAATTTAAGTTCCAGATCTTAGGCAATAGAGCCTTTACCCGTTGCACACTTCTCAGAATAAGATGAAAGGTTTGTGTGAAGATGAATAAGACCCTTAGATCTTTTATGATCAAAGAATGTTCAAACTGTGACTACTACATACCGTGGAGGAAATAGAGGTCCACAGAGGTGAAGGGACTAACCTGTGGTCATAATGAGAGTGGCTGAGCAGGGACTAGAAAAATCCTCCTCCATAATTTTGTTCTTTTCTGATTTGTTTGAAATAAAGAGGTGAAGAATCACCTGCCTACGCCTTCTGATGCCTATGGGAGCTCTGCCCCACAATGATGCTGTGCCTCTAAGCAAATGACAACTAATTTTAGAGAAACAATTCCTAAGACTCGTAGTTCTGAAGTATTCATTAATAAGAAACCCAAAGATTAAAAAAATCGATAACCAAAAGTGATTTTTTTCAGTGACTATTAAACAAAAGTGAAGATAAAGTCCACTTTGCGTTCATGCTTATCCCATCATCATCCCTAACCAAAAAAAAAAAAAAAAAAAGAAAAAAAAAAAAAAGAAAAAAGAAAAAGAAAAGAAGAAGAAAAAGAAAAAAGAATTAAGCCAAAAATTAAAAACCCGAACCCTCCCTGGTGGCACAGTGGGTTAAAGTTCAGCACTGCAAGGGAGCCATAGCCGCTTCAGTGCAAGTTCAATCCCCAGCACTGGAGGTGACCCACATGGCATGGCAGACCTCTCCTGACCCCGCCTGCTGCTCCCTTCAGCAGTGTACTTTGTCAATCTGCCTGTTCTGCTCCCCACTCTGTCTCTGGTGAATCATCTCACCGCCCCTGCACCTCTGTCCTGTACCCAAGTTCTGTATGCATAAATAAATAAATATTTTTAAAAAATTTAAAACCTGGGATAAGAAAGCTAATGAAGTTAGTGCTAGAGTTCTCTCACGCTTAGTGTCTTTTATTCTTTTTTCTTTTCTCCTCTTGCTCCTTCTCCTTCCACACCATCCCACCCCCATGAATGGATTCTCATCAGTACAATTTTTCTGCAAACCAGCCCTCTTTACTTACTAATCAGCATAGACATAACTGAGAATAGTCATCCCACTCTGATTCCTTATGGCCTTTCTGTTCAAGTGCATGTTACAGTTTATTTGTACCTTAGTTCAGATTATTTAGGGAGGTAATCAGATAAATTGCTAGAAATTAATAACAGAATGGCTACTTATCAATCAAATGTACACCCCTTGTCTAATTGTTGCAGCTGCAGGGATGAATCCCATGTTTTAAACATGGTTAGGAAGCAGGTCCTGAGAAGAGAACACATGCGCAGCTCTAAAGCCTCAAAATATAGGCAAAAATTGTTTTCTTCTTCTGCCTGTTCCCCTCCTGTCATATCCTTGTGACCTCTTTTCTATGGAAAGCTGCCCTTCAAGTTCAGCTTAATAAATATATTCTTCTTTATTGGGTTGTGGTTTTGCACCTGACCACAGGCTCCAGAGATCTTCTGTGTTGCCTGTATGTCTTGACCACAGAAGTGATAAAGTTACTTTTTATAATATGGTCCCAAAGAGTTGTATCTCCACAGCATGAATTAGTCATATAGCAATATATCGCAAGAGCTAGAAAAGTTAATGTTGAGTTGACCTGAGTCATTCGTGTTTACTTTGTACTCACCCAAGGAAACACTTTACAGCAAGTGAAGAAGGACTGGGGGTTTTCTTTTCTTCTTTTTAAAAATATAGTTATTTACATCATTCTTCATTTTGTGCATTTTTTCATCTTGGCTATAATCCCTGTGGACTTCCCACCACCAGTTCACCCATACGCCATCACCACAGTCCAGTGCACTCTTCCCACCCCAGTTTTGATCCTATTCCCCTCTCCACCCCTGTAAAATATTTATAGTTGTTCGTTGTTTTTGTTTGTTTGTTTGTTTTTACTTTATTACATTTGCTTTCCCCTAACCCCCAATCCCTTACACTCCTGCTATGAGTGAAACCATCCAGTATTTTCCTTTTTCTTTCTGGCTTATTTCACTGAGCATGATCCCTTTCAGTTCCACCCATGTTGCTGTGAAAGGCATGAGTTTTATCTTTTTTGATTGCTGAGTAATATTCCATTGTGTATATGTACCACATCTTCTTAATCCAGTCATCTATTTTTGAGCATTTGGGTTGATTCCACATCTTCCCTATTGTAAATAGAGCAGCAATAAACATAGAGGTTAAGGTAGGACTGAGTTTTTTTTTTTTCTATTATCCACTTCTGTGTAACAAAACCATGTGGAACGTAATGGCGTAAAACAACAATTATTCATTGTTTCAATTTATTATATATTTATTCTACATTTTTAAAAGACAAGTACATTAAGGAAATGAGAAGGAAAAAACAGAGGAGGCAAAAACAAATGAAATAAAGTAAAAAAAAAAAACAACAGACACTTGCATCGTCACAGGTGGGCAGGAGAGCCACCCAATTTATTATTTTATATTGACTCTTTAGATAGGGCTCAGTGGGGACAATTCTACTCTGTTCTATGCTACATCCAGAGCCTCAGCTGGGACAACGCCAGTTGATGGGGGGACTGGCCCGGAATTGTCCTATATGAAATCTCAGGGCCTCTCCATGTGGTCATTCCAGAAAGGTGGCCTTAGGGTAGACAGACTTCATATATTTTACTGAGGGCTCTAAGGCAGAGAATTTCAAAGGATTAAGATAGAAGCAGCCAGACCTCTTCTGATGTAGACTCAGATGTTACACAATATCATGTTTACTGCATTCTATTGGTCAGGCCATGAATCTCAAGGGAACAAATACTATAGGTTCAGATCTTTGGGGGTGTCATCTTGGAGAGTGGTTATCAAAACTGTCGATGGTGTTATCCATATGCTAAAGAAGATTGGATGGTTAAAAATTTGTTTAGGAAGGCAACTTTTTGTTTCCCTTTTAATAGATTTTTGAGCCAACATGTCTTCTCACACTTTAACTTTTTTCCTTTTTTTTAAGATTTATTTATTTGTGCATACAGAACTGGGGTACAGGCCAGAGGCTCAGGGGCAGCGAGAGGCTTCACCAGAGACAGAGCGGGGAGCAGAACAGGCAGATCAAGGAAATACACTGCTGAGGGTTGCAGCGGGCAGGTCAGGAGAGGTCTGCCGCGCCATGTGGTCACCTCCGGGGCAGGCGGGAATTAAACTCATGTGGAAGTGGCTATAGCTTCTTAGTGCTGTGCTTTAACCCGCTGCACCACCAGGGAGGGCCTCATACTTTAACTTTTAGGTAGTTCTTACTCATTTTCTTTCACCACCTTATTGACAAGTTCCAATTTTTTTTCACAAATTTTGTTGAGGTAACTTTGGTTTATAACTCTATAAGTTTCAGTTGTGCATCTTGACAGCTTGACATATTTATATACTCAGTTTTAGAGAATCAAAAATTGTGTGTAAGGGGCCTCCCTGGTTGTTCAGGGATTAAAGTCTTTGTACTATCAAGCTATTGCCAGCACTGTGGCCTGAGTTTGATCCAGGACAGGGAGCTGACCCACATAGCACACAGGCCTCTCCTGTCTTGCCTGCTACTCCCTTCAGCTGTGTATTTCAGTAGATCTGCCTGTTCTGCTCCTTACCCCATCTCTGGTGAATCCTTTCACCCCTGCACCTGTGGCCTACACGCCAGTTCTTCTAGCAAAAATAAATAAATCTTTATTATTTAAAAAATATTTATGTATGTATACAAGAACTGGGGTACAGGCCAGAGGTGCAGGGGTGGGTGTTAGGATTCGCCAGAGGCAGCGTGGGGGAAGAACAGGCAGATCTACTGAAATACACTGCGGAGTGGAGCAGTGGGTGAGACAGGAGAGGTCTGTGTGCCACGGGGTTCAGCTCCCTGGCTGGGGATCGAACTTGTGCCACAGTGGTTGCCAATAGCTTCACAGTGCTGAGATTTAACCCATGGTGACACCAGGGAGGGTCCTAAATAAATATTTTTAAGAATTGTGTGTAATCAGATTATATAGAGTAAATTAATTTTTTTATTAATGACATATCATTATTTTTACATACTTGTTTGTTTTTTCACAGTATGAGTTTTCTCCCCTCAGGTGTGGTCACCATAATTTCCCCACTAGTAAACCACCCATAGTCTTCCATCATAGTTCATTGTGCTCTCCTCCTCCCTTGTTTTCTCCCCTCCCACTCTCCTTTCCCCACCCTTTCCCCTCCTGGATGTCTCAGGTCTACAGTGAACTTTCCAGGGCTGTTTTTAGTTTGTGTTTCTCTGATGTTTTGTTTGTTGTTGCTGTATTTCTCACCTAATTGACATCATCCAGTCTTTATCTTTCTCCTGACTCTCTTCACTTACAATAATCCCTTCCAGCTCTATGTTGCTGCAAATGACATGAGTTTATCTTTTTTGATCTCTAATTACTATTCCGTTGTGTATATATAATCACATATTCTGGATCCACTCATCTGGTTTGGGGCATTTGGGTTGTTTCCATATCTTGCTGCTATAAGCATAGTGCACGTTTTCTTTTGGATTAGTGTTTTTGTGTTCTTTGACGAGATACCTAGAAATAATATTGCTGGATTATATGGCAGATCCATTTTTAGTCTTTAGAGGAATCTCCACGTTTCTTTCCATAGAGGCTGGAGTAGTCTCTACTGCCACCAGTGTACTGCAACAGTGTAAGCGGGTTCCTTTTTCTCTTTTTCTCCACACCCTCGCCAGCACTGGTGTGTGTGTGTGTGTGTGTGTGTGTGTGTGTGTTATGGGTCATTCTCACAGGTGTGAGGTGGTATCTTGTAGTTTTGATTTGCATTTTTCCTGATGATGATAAGTGATGATGAGCATATTTTAATCTCTGTTGGCAACCTGCATGTAAAGGCTATATTTTCCAACTACTCTTAGCATAGGGAATCTTATTCATTGCTGTTGGTAAATTTCTTAATGTAAGTCAAACAAAAAATACTTGGAAGTTAACACAGAAGAGGAATAGCAGGGGAAATAGAATTCAAACTAGATGAGGGTGGGGACAAAAAAGAAAGTTTCTCAAGTGAATGGTTTCAGCAGCATAAAAAAAAAGATAATTCCAGTATATATTTTTTCATAACAAAGCAGTTTCAGTGGAAGCTACTTTCTGAAAATAATTTTTGAATTAAAAAAACCCAACTTTTTTCTCATAGAATTTCTGTTTTCCAAGCATTCATTTCAAAACTTTTCAGGAAAAGGATAACTCTGATAAGACTAAAACCACAGAGAGTGTTAATAAAATTTGCTTTAATTTTAGAATTGTTATTAATAAAAGAAAACTACTTTCCATTTCACTTAAGCTAAGGGAGAGACTATATTTTCTAGTTTGTACCCATATACACCAAAAATAAGCTCTCAATATCACATCTAGAAGATCCCAGGCCACAAAATTGCTACTGGTCAACATCTGTAGAGTATAAAAAAAACAATTCCAAATAGTGAAAAAGAAATATCTGGGCAAGATAGCTGATACAGCAAAACAAATGAATATCTAATCTTACACAAGAACGTGATTATTACCACACACACAGCCAACACATAAGCAGATCTAACAGTATTTGGGACTTTTAAGTGTAGGGGCTCGTTCCTACTCAGCCTTCTTCCCACCCCTTTAGTTCCTGACAAAGGTGAACAAAAGTCAAAGCTCATTCTAGTCAAAAACGTCACCTAGGAACCACTCTACTAGGTCTTGTACAATTCCTACCTCTGCATCTCCCCACCACAAACAGTCAGCTGCACAGTACATTCTAAGACCAGGATAAGAAAGTGAATTGGGGAGGGAAAAAAATCTTTCCAGCTCTTCTTTCATGCATTCAAAATTCCATGGCGCTGAGAATGGTATCTAATAAATAATCCACTCTAAGAATGGAATCCAGGATGAATGTGGCTTGAAGTTTATACCATTTGGGCTAAGTCTTTTTAAAGAAAAAAATATGAGATTATGAATCCTCAATTTCTAGGGTCTCTCAAGGGATATGTAAGGCCCAGGCAAATAACGGGTATTCAATTTAGGTTTCATTTGCTATCGTGTAAGTCACTTACCCAAAGGTATGAGTGATCATTTTTCTTGTGGAGTCAGGATCTGAAGTCACACATACCACATACTTTTCACATGCAGATTGGCTTCAGAATGTATATATGACAACATATTCTAAAGGCAAAAGACTGTATTTTCCCAGCAGTGCTGTGGATGTGCCTCAACTTATGGAAAAATTCAGTGGGAACACAGAAACCAACAGGTACAGGTCGATGAAAGCCAATCGAAATTAAGCCAGTGGAATCAGCTATCCCAATAGCAAAATCCCTAATACTAGTTGTGCTGACCTGTTAGCAGTTCACAGAGACAACTGCATAACCAGGCATTCATGCGCTTGGAGGTACAGATTCAGTCAAATGCTTCAAAACTTATTGAAACATCAGTTAGGATCTTGACATTTGTATGCAGGTCTAGTATTGCAATTCTAAATTTTTTAATCAAATGTTTTATAAAGTTGATGCTTATACTTTTTATTGAGATGTTTATCAAACCTGTCAAGTTGTTCTTTCTTGCTAGCAAAAATAAAATTAGTTCTTATCTCATGTCTAGTTTTTTAACAACTACAGAGTTCAATTTTATAGTTAGTCGCCAGATTACCTCTTAGCTGATAAGAAAACATTGCTTGAAAAGGGTACTACCAAAGTATAATTCTCAAAATATTAAAGATATAATACTTATATATAAATTGATAGTGAGCCAGTATCAATATTGATTTAGTTCATTAACGAGGAAGCCCAAAGGTCAACAGCTGGTTCAAAAAGGATATGAGAAGTGGGGTTTTATATAGTGAGTGAAGAAAAAGGCATGTTGAAAGAAGATTGTTGCCATGGATACAAAACTAGATAATGTTCTAAAAGGCAATAAAACCCTAAGCTTTGGGAGCCTTTTCTGCTGGGCAGAACAGAAAATAGCATTGGGCCCTTCCTGGTGGTGCAAACTAACCACAGCCACTTCAGTGCAAGTTTGATTCCTGGCCCTGGAGGTGACCCACTTGGTGCAGCAGACCTCTCCTGTCTCACCCGCTGCTCCCCTCAGCAGTGTACTTCATCAATCTGCCTGTTTTGCTCCCCACTCTCTCTGGTGAACCTTCTCACCCCACCGCACTCCTCTCGCTTGTACCCCAGTTCTGTATGCATAAGTAAATAAATCTTTAAAAACAAAAGAAAATAGCATTTTACCAATTTTCTACAAGTTAACCCCTAACTTTACAGACTTACAAAATATCTGAATCCTAATCAATAGTAAATTGCATGTCAGACAAGTTATAGTTCCTTAGAGTCAGCTGAATCGCAGGCAGGGTTACCAGACAGTGCTCCAGAACAACTTTAAGAGGTCATGCAATCATTTTTGCTTATTTCCACGTTTGTCTAATTTCCTTCACCATCTCTTCAGAGCAATGTGATTGCTGCTATTTTCCAGTAATCTATCGCGAAGTTGCAAGACCAAGAATTTTGGTCTGATGATTGAGGCCTTATTGATTCCCTTCTGACAGTGCTAAGCCTGTGTTCCTTCATGATTCATTCTTGTTACTTCTTGGTCTAAGAATGTACAGCTAAATTAGTCAAATGAAGCAACTAGTGACAGAACAAGAAGGAAAATCTTAGGCTGTGTTATGGGGTGAGTTATGTGCCCTTAAAACTCCCCAGGGTCCCAGAATTTGACTTTATTTGGAGATAAGGTCTTTACAGAGCTAATCAAGTTAAAAGAGAAGTCATTAGGATGGGTCTTATCCAACATCCACATAAAAAGGGGAAATTTGGACACAGACATTCACAGAGGGAAGACCATGTGGAGAAGACAGCTGTCAACAAGCCAAGGAGAAAGGCCTGGAACAGATCTTCCCCCACAGCCTTGTTCCTGGATCTTCAGATCAAAAGGAACCCTGATACGAAAACCTCCAGCCTTCAGAACTGTGAGGCAGTACAGTCCTAGTGGCTAAGCTTCCCTAGTCTGCAGAATCTTGTTATGGTAGTGTTATGGCAGTTATGGCAGAAATGCCAGGTCCTGCTGCTTTTCACTACAGATACCATGAGCAGAGACAGGAGCTGAATATGTAAGAAACATGTTTATTTAAAAGCTGGCCCGCCATCTGATGCTACATCAGACCTGTGGGCATATCACCCTGAAGAAACCATTCTGCCATTTCATCTTGAGCTGGCTGTTTCATAGTGAGTTAAACAAAAACACTTAGTCATAAGTGAATCAGTTTTTCAGAAGAAACATCACAGTTGATGTTCTTGGTATTCTTCACATTTAGCCCCCAGAACTTGTTATCAGCTTCCTGGTTATCTTGACCTGGGTACATTCTGGCCTGCTGCTGGTTAATTTCTGATGGCGTCAATGTCTAGCATTCATCTGGGAGTCATCGGGCAGGAATCTCAGTTCAAAGCAAGAGTTTTAAAGAAAACAGGTCATTGGGCATGGAGTGTGTAGCACAGCCTGTGGTTCGTGTGTGTGCAGATTCCTGTACTGGGTGTGGTGCCCCCCACCAGCCCACTATCAGTAGCATTAGCAAATAATACAGGCTGTATATGGTGGTTTCCTTTCTGCAAACGTGGAATGGTGACTTTTGTCCAGGTTTATGGTCAGGATCCAGCACCTTCCTGTGTGAGAGGTTTGGTACACAATTGTCAACAGAGGAGCCATGGGATTTCTTAGACTCACCTGCAGAGCTTGAGGAGTTTCCCCAAGGACAAGAAACACTTTCACATCAACTTTCATCTCTGAAGAGACTGCAGAAAAACACTTCTAATAAGAACTATGCTTCAGCTTCTGGAGTCAGCTTCTGTACTTGATTTCCCAAGTCCTCTGTTTCACAACATTTCCAGCCAAGAATCTTTCAGCTATCCCATTAGCCTTGCTAGCCTCTAAGTTCCAGCCCCTTCAAGATATCCTCTAATATCCTCAGTGTACGCAGGACCCAGGATCATTCCTAAGAATACCAGAGGTCTTTGTGGGGCTAATGAACACACTGTGGTAATCTGGGTGTGGCCTCACACTTTGCTCCCTGTACCATATTATAATTTAAAGCCACATAGGATCAGAGGGGAGTAGAGTGTTAGCCAGGTTGAGGTGCTACGGATCCACACCACTTACCTGCTCTCCAGACACAGGATAATTTCTGTAAGGGCAATTTTCATTGATCTTTTTGTATGTAGTAAAGATAGTGGCTTGTTTGAAAACTTTGTAAGTTAGGAAAAGGTCCATGCAGAATTCCAAGGCTCGGAGCTGCACTGTAGAGGAGCACCACTGTTCTGCCCCTGTAGCCAAGCATGTGTTCGTGCAGGTTACACAGACCAGGCTTATGAGGCAGCTGGGTCTGTGTCTTGGTAGAATGCCTCCAGTGATGGAACACGAGTGTACAGGAAGCGTGTGAGGAGCAACTTTTTTATTTTCTAAAGGTTTATTTATTTATGCATACAGAAATGGGGTACAGGCCAGAGGTAAAGGGATGGTGAGAGGCTTCACCAGAGACAGAGTGGGGAGCAGAACAGGCAGGTTGATAAGTACACTGCTGAGGGGAGCAGTGGGCAAGACAGGAGAGGTCTGCCGCGCCATGTGGGTCACCTCCCTGGCCAGGGATCGAATTCGTGCTGAAGCAGCTTCAGCTAGCTTCGTAGTGCTGCACTTTAACCCATTGGGCCACCATGGAGGGCCCAGAGGAGCGACTTTGAAACCATTTCTTCACTCACTCCCGTGACTCCCTTGGGTGAAATGGGCCTGGGAGCCTGTCATACATTTTTTTCCTTTTTAAAATGGAAATGTATTTCATGTATAACATTGCATAAATTTAAGTTGCACAGCATGCTAATTTGATATATTTGTATATTGTGATATGATGGCTATTATGATGATAATGAGCACTTCCATCCTATCGACTAGTTATTAATTCTTTTTAGTGGTGGGAGTAATTAAGTGCTAGTCTCTTAGCAAGTTTGATGACTATAATACAGCACTGTTGTCTATATTTATTATACTGTGCTTTAGGTCTTCAAGACTTATTTACTGCCACTCACAAGTTTAAACCCTTAAACACTGTCTTTCCTATTCTCTCTCCCACCTCCTGACACTCCCTGGCACTACCATTTTACTCTGTTTTAGGCCAACTTTCAAAAGATTCTGCATACAAGTGCTTTCACTCAGTGTTTGTCTTTCATGTCTGAATTATCTTACTTAGCATAATGTGCCCAAAGTCCATCATTGTTGTAGAAACAAACTAAGTCCCCATCAATAAATAAATGGATAGGCCCTCCCTGGTGGCACAGCAGGTTGGAGCACAGCACTGTGAAGCTGGCCACGGCCACCTCGGTGCAAGTTCGATCCCCGTTCCTGGAGGTGACCCACATTGTGTGGCAGACCTCTCCAGACCCGCCCGCTGCTCCCCTCAGCAATGCACTTCATCAATCTGCCTGTTCTGCTCCCTACTCTGTGTCTGGTGAATCCTCTCACTGCCCCTACACCTGTGGCCTGCACCCCAGCTCTGTATGCATAAGTAAATAAAATCTTTTTAAAAATGAATAAATGGATAAGGAAAATGTGAGAACAACCTTTATTGATATATCTGTCTGTCTGTCTGCCTACCTACCTGTTCATCAAATTGAAAGGTATTCAGTCATAAAAAGTAGGATATTCTACCTTTTGCAACACATATGATCGTTTTTTCTTTTTTATCATCTCCTAGATTCTGATGGGTAAGATTCCGCTTCTTTTTAGGACACATCTCTAGGTTACAAAAACACTGAGCTGCAGTGGGATTGGGTACTTCAGCAACAGGGGTTCTATCGTTTGGTCCCTTCAATTTCAGTGGTGCCTGCCCTGCTCAAGGGCCATGGGGAGTCAGAACATTTGGCTGCCCTTCCTCCTTTTTACTGTCAGTGTATTATTATACACTGGCTGAGTCAAAAAATGGCTTTTTGTTTTTTAATCACTGGTAGAATGGGTCAGTTCTGGCTTTGCCTTGTGCTTGTCACATTTCACCTGCTGTCCAATCAGGTCCAAAGGACCAGGTTTTCAGGAGAAGACAGAATGTGGAAAATGTTTACCTGGGGGCAAATCAGAGCATGGAGGCAACTCTGAGAATCATATCTCCCTCATTTTCTTCCCCAGCTCCCACTCACATTCCTGTAATATTTCCATGTAGATGGCCTTTGCTTAAAAGGAGCAGCAAGTGTATGGCCAAAGGACAGGAATAAACAATTCATGGTCATGGAAATGCAAATAACTATTAAATATTTAAAATACTCTTCTCTTACTGGTAGTGAAAATATGAAGAGTAAAACAACATTAAATTGGCAAAAGTGCTGGCAAATGTATGGGGTGAGGCAAGTAAGGTGCCACCTTTCTGGAAAGTATATTGGCAACATGTAAAAGGAACTTTAAAAATGTTTATCCTCTTTGATTCAGTGAACTCATTTCTAGGACTCTGATGTGAGTTAATTACCAAAACAAAGGACAAAGATTTATAAATAAAAAATATTTAATTATGATATTTTTAATAATGATGAAAACGGATACACTACATATTTGCTAACTTGAGATCAGTTAGAAATTAGGACACAACCACTTTATAGACCATGATGTAGGCATTTAAAATTATGTTGAAGGGGCCCTCCCTGGTGGCGCAGCGGTTAAAGTGCAGTACTGAGAAGCTAAAGCCACTTCCGCAAGAGTTCGATCCCTGCCTGCCCTGGAGGTCATTCCACATGGCTTCCTGGCCCGCCCGCTGCTCCCCTCAGCAGTGTACTTCATCGATCTGCCTGTTCTGTTCCCCACTCTGTGTCTGGTGAATCCTCTCACCGCCCCTGCACTTCTGGCCTGTACCCCAGCTCTGTATGCATAAATAAAAATAAATCTTAAAAAAAATTATGTTGGGGGTCCTCCCTAGCGGCACAATGGGTTAAAGTGCAGCACTATGAAGCTATCCACAGTCACTGAAGCACAAGTTTGATTCCCAGTCAGGGAGGTGACCTACATGGCACAGCAGGCCTCTCTTGACCTGCCCGCTACTCTCCTCAGTAATGTATTTCAGTGGATCTGCCTGTTCTGCTCCTTCTCCCTGTCTCTGGTGAATTCTCTCACCCCCTGCACCTATGGCCTGTACCCCAGTTCTTGTATGAAAAAAAAATCTTAAAAAAATAAAATTAAATTATGATGATAAAATTTTTATAAAGTGTGTGAAAATATTCATTACATATGATATGGTGAAAGACAACACAAATTGCATGTTAATATAAAAAATGTAAAATTTATATAAGTATTGAAAAATGTATAAAGAACTGTTAAAATATTAATTGGTTGTTTATGAATGCTGGGAATGTGATTATTATTTTATTACTTGTATTTTCCACATTGAAATGGGCATGCATTATAACATGGTTCACCCAATTAAACAAAAATCAGATTATTTAAAATTTTCAGTTAGGGGAAGGGATTCAGTGGACTATAATGGAGGATCACTGATGTTCTGGTGTTAGGCCTGGTGTGGTAACATACATCTGAAGAGGTGTGAAGCTATTCCCCTAAATCATACAGAGTGTTGTAAACCAATCTTACCCCAACAAGAATAATAAATTTTTAAAGATTTCTAGTTATTCTTTTGAACTTTCTTGTGTCCTTATAAGCAATATGTTCCTCCTCCAGGTCCTATCCTCTCATAAAATCTGAGGCTTACTCAGGTCAGCATCCTGTGTGTAAAAACCTAGGTAGAAGTAAAACACACACACACACACACAACAAAAAATTTGAAAACAGGTGTAGAAACAAGAATTGTTATTTAATGAATTCTTAAAGAATGTGCCAAGCTCAACTCCAAGTTGAATCTTCCTACAGGATTCCTCTCTATGGATGACTTTTATTATCCCTGTTCCAAAGTGAGTCACTTTAGAGTAGGGCTAATTCCCCTCCCTGAGTGACCTTTGAGGTTTGGTCCTGCCCATCCACATGGACATTCATCCTGCTTGAAGGATACTCATGTTTGAATGGGACCCATTACAGGAGGATGATGC
Organism: Condylura cristata; assembly: GCF_000260355.1. NCBI lineage: Eukaryota > Metazoa > Chordata > Mammalia > Eulipotyphla > Talpidae > Condylura > Condylura cristata. The sequence continues at coordinate 26,999,026 of NW_004567128.1, read as the reverse complement.
CCTTTCCACAGGTTCAAAGGTTAAGAATGTGGTTCACATCTTAACAGAGCAACCCTCCCCAGCCAAACACCACATTGAATGGTATCTCCTAGGATGCCTCCAGCCTCAACCTCAGCAACCCTTATCCATAACACTGGGCCCAGGTTTTATCCCAATTTTTCCTTTCTCCCCAGGGAGTTCTTTTTTTGGGATCATCAATGTCATTTCTCACAGGCAATGCTTAATTGGAGTCCAGAGCAACACGTTTCTCCGACTATCCACCTCAGAGAACCAAGGTTATATGTGATCTGCACACCAAGGGGTATTAGGAGGGGTCTAACTTTGACAAATCACAGCCTTGCATTGGGGCAACAGGGAGCTGCTAAAACTTTTGCAAGGTTGACATAATGTTGGGAGGCCACTGACCTTGAGTCAAGAAAGGGATAACAGAAACCTTGTGACATTTTCTCATATAAAACTAATATTCTTTGAAAGTATAAACACAGGTGGTATACTCCTGGAGATCAACCAAGGTGATAAATTTGGTGAAACAACACTAATGACAGCAAAAATAAAGCAATGGGACTACATCGACTAAACAACTTCTTTTAAGAAACCACAAAAAAGCAATCTATAGAGGAAGATATCATACATCTCATGAGAAGTTAATTTCTATTCATACTACTGCAGAATTCATAGAACTCAAACCAAAAAACAGTCCAATCCAAAAATGGGCCAAAGTCTTAGATACTTCTCCAAAGATGCTATTCAGATGGTCTAAGCCACATGAAAAAATATTCAACATTATTTATCCTAAGAGAAATGAAGATCAAAACCTCAATGAGGCATGACCTCACTTCTTTTTTTTTTTAGATTATTTGTGCATACAGAACTGGGGTACAAGCCAGAGTTGCAGGAGTGGTGAGAGGCTTCACCAGAGACAGAGCCATGAGCAGAACAGGCTGATAAATGAAGTACACTGCTGAGGGGAGCAGTGGGTGAGATATGACCTCACTTCTGTGAGAATGTCCTTATTGAAGAAAAAGTAAATAACAAATATTGGCAACAACATGGAGAAAAAGGAACTCTCACCATTGTCAGTAGGAATACAGCTTGGCATAACTTTTATGGATATCAGACGGAGATTATTTTAAAAGATAAAATTGGAAATAACCACATGATCCAGTAACACCACTGTTAGATATCTACCCAAGAAATATGAAAACTCTAATAGAAGATGATACACGCACCCCTATGTTATTATTGACAATAGCTAAGACATGGAGCCAACCTAAATTCCCATCGACTGACAGCTAGATAAACTGTAGAATAAATGCTCAATGGAATACCACTCAGTTATTTTAAAGGATGGAATAGTGCCTCTGGGACAAATGGATGGACTTTGAGGTGATTATGCTAAGCAAGAAGTCAGAAAGTGAAAAACAGGTATTCGATGGCTTCATGAATTTGTGGAAAACAAATAACCAAAGAAAACAGACTGACAAAGCACAGCAAAAAGAATACTTAGACTCTGTGAAAAATATACTGGTTACTAGAGGGAATTCAAGGGAGGGAAGAGGCAAGAGGGGAAGGAAGTGAATGGGGTCTGGGCACTGCAGCTCTGGTAGAGGGTGAGTGAAGCATGCATAATGGAGCTGTGAAGCTGTACTCCCTGAAGTAAATAGTTATGTAAATGATAAGCTAATTAATAACACATGAGAAAAAATAAAATCACAAAAATATTATTATAGTGTGTTATGGGCTGAATTCTGCTCCTCCTTCTCTTTTACACCCCCCTCCGGCCTCCGGTAACTTCATGTTTAAGTCTTAACTTCTAGAACCTCAGAATGTGACTGTATTTGCAAGAAGTAGTTAAGGAAGTATGAGGTCATCATTGGGGCCCTAATGATGGAACTGGTGTGCTAATAAGAAGCTAGGATGCAGGCATCCTTGAGAAGACAGGAAAGACCCTGTGGGAACAGAGAGAGAAGGCAGACATTTGTAAGCCAAGGAAAAAGGCCTCAGAAGAGATCCAAAAGCTTGATCTCAGAATTCCAGACCCAGAACTCTGAGAAAATAAATTTCTGTTGTTTTCTCAGAAAACACCCAGTCTGTGGTACTCTGTTGTGGTAACCCAAGGAAACTAAGGTCAAGGGAATCTAGAATGAATGATGATACCACAAGTAAAGCACAAATTCTCCTGAAAGCACATGGGTAGAAGTAGGGAGAGGGCATTGGAGTAGGTGACCTGTGCTGTGTTGCCTCAGAAGTTTCTTTTACTCCAGCTTCCCACCTTTCTTTCCTGGATCTCAGAAGTGGAGAAAGACAATAGGAGGCCTATGAGAAACACCTCAACTTGAGTTACCCCACAGATATCTTTGTCTTGCAGTGTTTTTACAGGATGTGTCTGTGTGTCTACTCACCATGCTATCTCACATGGATCTCTGACTTTTCAAGTTTAGAGAACCCTATCTTTCTTTTTTTTAAGAAATAGTTTATTTTTTTTACATCCTTGTTAATTTTTTATAGTATTTAATTTCTCCCTTCCAGCGAAATCCCTGTAGTAGAAAGCCCTACTTCTGTATATTGGACAACTGGCAATTTATGTCTCATACTATGCCAGTGTTTTCTAGTAGATACACAGTGGAAAATTAGTTCTGCTTAGTTTTCTAAGTGAGGCCTCAATGTGATTTTGAACTTTGGAATCATAATAGATTTATTTTGAACATCAACAAAAAGACCCTAAACATGCAGGTGGACCAGCCCCAGGATTCATTGCTAATTAGCAGCCACACCAACCACAACCTCTGATGTGCTTGCAAAAGGGGGAAGGTTTGAGGGAAGAGGAGCCACATCAGCATATCCCAGTCCAGAGCCAGCTCTTCTACAAATCATCATTCCGCCCACGTAAGTGTATCTGCTTGGTTTCCAGTAAGTTGGCATTATAGTTGTGCTGGTAGCCAGAGTTCATTAGTGGGGTCTCCAGGAAAGGCTTCCTTATGAAATGTAGGGAGGATATATTTTTCTCCCTTTGTAGCTCAGTGGGAGTTATTGTTACCTTAAGATTCATAAAAAAGAACTGAGTAAATATAATTGTTTACAGTAAAAATAAGTGTTACACTCCACATTTCTTGTTTTATTTTATTGGATTGAAGTTTAGGGGGTCCAATCTGACTCACACTGCCATTTATTGTTCCTGGGAAGTATACCAAGAAGATAAAATTTTCCTCTACTCTTAGCAGAGTTGAAAACAAGCAGAAGAGATTGCTGGATTAAATATTACATTTCTAATAATGACAAATTTCCTTCATGCATTGTTTATAAACATTGTAAAAGCTCCTTCCAAAAACCATATTAAAGCATTTGCCTTGGGGGTTTCAGGGGAGGAATCTAAGATAGCAGGAGAGACGGGGAGTTTTTGGTCTTCCATCCCAGCAACCTATTCTCTCTCTTTTTTTTTTTAAATTAAAAATTTTGATTTTCTTACATTGTTGCTTATTTTTGTACAGTATTTGATTTCTCTCCTCAGGTGTAGTCCCCTTAAATCTCCCACCATCACAGCACCCATGACCCATCATATAGTCCTTTGTGATCCTCCCTCCCCTGCTTTGACCCTTCTTTCTCTCCATTTCCCCTGCTGAAAGCCTCATGTGTATATTTTGTCTTCAAGTTTTGCCTCTATTTTTTTTGCCGCTTTCTTCAGTTTCCCTACATTCCTTCTATTAATGAGACCATCTGATATTTTCTGTTTTCATTCTGACTTATTTCACTGAGCATACTTCCTTTTAGTACCATCTACCTTGTTGTGAATGGCATGGGTTTATCTTTTTGATTGCTGAGTAGTATTCCATTGTGTATATAGACCACATCTTCTTGATACATTCATCTGTTTGGAGGCATTTATCTATATCTTAGCTATTGTGAACACTGCTGCACTAAACATAGGCTTGTAGATTTCCTTTCAAACTAATGTTTTTGTGTCCCTTAGGTAGATTCATAGGAGAGAGGAGTGCCTGTCAGTCTAAACATACATGTCTAGCAGGACATCACAGGCAGATTGGTGCCTACCCAAGGGTTGCCCCCTGAGTGGGTCTGTGGTTGATCCGCAGCATGCTTGGCACATGGATACAAAGTCCCATGGCTGATACGGTTACTATTTACCTACTGGCATACAAAGATCATACATATCTTATTCCTTGGCTTTACTTAAGTGTCTTAGCAATTTGGGGACCTCCTATAAGGTTAAGAATAAGATTCACTTATTTATGTATATAGAACTGGGGTGCAGGCCAGAGGTGCAGGGGTGGTGAGAGGATTCACCAGAGACATAGTGGGGAGCAAAACAGGGAGATCGATGAAGTACACTGCTGAGGGGAGCAGCATGTGGGACAGGAGAGGTCTGCTACATCATGTGGGTCAGCTCCCTAGCTGGTGCTGAAGCAGCTGCAGCTAGCTTTGCAGTGCTGCGCTCTAACCCATTGTGCGACCAGGGAGGGCACCTAATTTTACTTCTTTAACACTTTATTAATGTCATAATTACTGATTATGTGCCCCATACCCTAGGGCTATAGGAGTGAACTAAGCAGACAATCTTTTGCTCTCATGGAGTTTACATTCTAATGGTATAGACAAATATGAGTAATGTCAGATGGTGATAAGTACTATTTACTATGGTAAATATTCTTCATAGGTAGCCATGATCATCATCAATTCCTTCCCACCCTGTACACACACACACACATGCACACACACACACTGTTTTTCCCACCAAGTGGAGGAGTCTGTTTTCTCCCTTCTTTCTGGACTGGCATTGTTTATTTCCTCAACTAAAACAACGTTTCAGAACTCCTAATTAATTGCAGTACTACAACAGCCAAATTATGGAAACAAACTAAGTGCTCAACAACAGATGAGTGGGTTACTCCTCAGCTGTAAAAATAGATGAAATGCTGTCATTCACATCAACATAGATGGAATTGGGGGGAAGAAACTAAATGAAGTAAGTCAGGAGAAATATAAAGACAGCATTATATCACTGGTGGCATATAATAAAGGAACTGACAAAATGAAGCCAAAACAAGCCCTAGAAATATGATAGCAGAACTGAGGTTACTAGGAGAGGGAGGAGTGGGAAACAAAGCGGGGCAATGATCTATGGAGGAGAACTACAGGTGCTTTGGTGGTGTAACTTACATCTAAAGAGGTGTGAGCCTATATCCCTAAATCATACAGTTTAGTGAATCAAAAGAAAGCTGCATAAATGTGACCATATTAGTTCTAGATCTAGTGTTTTTAAAAGCCTGGCAATTTCCACTTGATCTAAAGGAAAATCCAGTCTCCAGGAAGAAATCCAACTACCCTGAGAACACCTCACTGTGAGGAATTCCAAGCAGCTACATGGTGAGTCCATGATGAAGGAAAACTGATGGTCCCAGATAATAGCAAGAAGAGCATATACTTCCCAACCATTAAATTAAACAGAGACTCTAAAAAACCCATATTTCCAGCCCACAAAACTGTAGGTAAACAAAGTTGGTGTTTTAAGCCACTACTTTTGGGGTGGTTTGTTATGCAACACTAGATAGATGGGGTAATTGTTTAGGAGGAAAAGAATCAAAGCAAAGCCACAGAGAGGCAGAGGTTCTATGGTTCTATTTTAGAAAGGGGAGTCAGGAAGGGCCTCTTTGATAAGGAGGCATTTGAGCAGGTAGCTGAAGGAAATGGGGGACCAGACCATTTGATTATCTGGAACAAGTGCATTCCAGGCAAAGGAAGCAGGGAGTGCTGGCACTGAAAGGCAGGGATTGTTCAGCATATTCTAAGAACATCACCAAGGCCAGTGTGTGCAGAACACAGCTACTATGAAACTTAGTTGGTAATCTAGAGAAGAAGGAGGTGACGCCAGACCAAGTAAAGACATGATAAGGACCATGAGTTTGACATAATCTGACTTAAATGTAAAATTTACCTTGGAGTAGAGAACAGAATACAGGGAAAGCAAGAATAGAAGAAGGCCACCAGTTAGAAAGTTATTCCAATAACCCAGTTAAGAAATGCTATTGAGTTGGAGTAGGAAAGCAGCTGTGGAAATGATTACTTGGATTTTGTTTTCATTTTGAAGGTAAAGTTAACAAGATGCACCATTATATTAGGTGACTATAGAGAAGAAGAAAGCAATCAGCATGATTGAAATACCTGTTAGGATAAGCCTGCTATTTGCTGTGTCAAGAAAGAATGAGGAAATAGCAAGTTTGGACAGAAAAATCATGAACTTGGTTCTGGAAGTGTCTAGCTTGAGTTGTCTATTAGATATCGAAGATGGTTGAGTATGGGAGTCTGGGGTTCAGGAGAGCACTTATAACTGATGATATTTATTTGAGATTTTTATGTTAATTAAAGTCATAATATTTGTTGAGATCTGAAGAGGAGTCCTTGGGGAATATGAAAGAGAACCAGCGACAAAAATGGATAATGGACTTTCATTCCAGACAAGATGGAGTAAGCATCTTCTACACCATTCAATCCATTAATTAAAAAAAAAACAACACCTGTACAAAATTGGTATCAACAGTTGGAAGACCCTGAAAGGTAGAAAAAGAAGGTAAACTTATTGAGGATCTTAAAGCTTCAAGAATAATCTAGTGGTGACTTCCCCATTTATTTTTTTGCTTTTTGTTTGCTTGTTGATCTCCCCTATGTCATAGCCCAGGCACTAGAGCGTCTACAAAAGTCAGTCTAGAAATGTCAATGAGTACAGATAAAAGTGCCCCAAAGAAAGCCCACTCTTTCTTGTTAAAGGACCAGGAAAAGTGTGGCTCACCAGGATAGAAACATTTTGATATCTGTTCAACTCCAAGTAAACACTGTGAATAAGCTCATACCCTTTCCTTCCCAAATAAAAAGTGGAAAGTTTAGTGAGAGAAGGGAGCTAGTAAATTCTTTTTAAATTTATGAAATCCTGGGCAGACTGCTGAACAGCCCACCCATGAAACTAAACAGAAGCAACACAGCAAAAAGTTTTAGAACTAAATACTGGTCTAAACCACCACCCAGGTTTCCAATTGACCTCTGGGTAGAACGCACATGAGCAATCCAAAACAGAACTACAAAGGTCTGGAAACTAACTGGATATCTGGGTTGCAGCCCACAATGGCAAGGCAAGATGTGTTTCTAACCTAAACAAGTTTATTGTTTGCTACAATAGAAGATTTGAAAAGGAGCCAGACTCCTGTAAAATAATATTCAAAATGTTCAGGGTACAATAAAAATTACTCATCTTACCCAGAACCATGAAATTCTCAACTTGAATGAGAAGACACAATCAACAGTTACCAATATTGAGGTAATAAAATGTTGGGATTATATGACAAATTTTAAAGCAGCTGTCATAAAAGTGCTCTAATTAACAATCACTAACATTCTTGATAAATGAAAAAATCATCTCAGCGAAGAAATAGATATAAAAATGAGCTCAACAGAAAGTTTAGAACAGTTAATATAATAATTGAAATGAAATATAATAATTGAAATGAAACATATCTCACTTAATGGGACTTCAATTTAAGAAAAACTCACTCGATGGACTCAATAGCAGGAAGATGAGAGAGGAGTGAGCCTGTAAACTTGAGGCAGATAAAATAAACTACCCAATATGTACAAGAGAATAAAAAATAATGAACAGAATTGAGGGGCCTTGAGAACAATTACAAAATCCATAAAAGCATAAATTTAGAAATGTAAAAAGCAGAGAAAATCTTAACAGGATAACCTTCCCCCACCCTGTCCACAATTGGACGCATCATTATCAAATTTATGAAAACTATGGACAAAGGGGAAAAAATCTGGAAAGCATCCAGAGAGTAACAATGTGTTGCCTATAGGCAATTGCCTACATAGCAACCTTATGTGGAATTTGCTAAAAACTTTAAATGAGCCAAATATCTTTAATAGGTAAAGAAATAAACTGTAGTACATCCACTCAATGGAATACTATAAAGTCGGGAGAAATGTATTCTTGATACACAGAACAACTTGAATTGCCTTCACCCTCCCCTCATGTTACAAAGGTATTATGCTGAGTGAAAAAGGAGCCAATCTCAAAAGATTCTGTTCATATAACACTCTTGAAATGACACAGTTTTTGTGATGAGAACATACATATGGTTAACAGGGGTTAGGGATAGCCTGTTACTATAAAGTGGGGAGTTTCTCTGTGGTGAAACAATTCTTTGTCCTATTGTAGTGGCAGTTACATGACTCAGTATTATATACCCCTCCCAGTACAGTGCATGTAAAGCTGGTACAGTCAAAATAATGGCTCTAGTTTCATTGTACCAATATTATTTTCTTGGTTTTGGTGATATATTGTGGTTCTACTAGATAATATATTTGGAGAAAGCAGTATGAAGTATAGGACACCTCTGTGGTGTTTTTTGTAACCTCTTGTGAATCTTAAATTATTTAAAAGAAAGAATTAAGAAAAACTAATAAGAAATAACCGGCAATGTAGGAGAAGAATCCAGAAACTAAAAGAAGAAAGCCTTTCATGTAGAACAAAGTGACCATGGGATTTGGTTACATGGAGGTTGCTAGGGCCTTACACAAGAGAAGTGTTGGTATAGAACAGCTGGACAAAAGCCCGGCTGGGGATATTCAAGAGATATTTGAAAGAGAAGTGGGCAGAATGAGCAAAGTGGAAAAAATGAAAATTATTTTGTAAAAAAAAAGCCGCAATAAGTTCCATCTCATTGGGTCTTTTTCATTTTACATAAAAAATCGTAAGTCATCATTCAATTGTTATAATGCACCTGATTATTTATGAGTAGGCTCTGATGCAGCTTGTAGCAGATATTTTCCTGCCTTGTTTTGCAGTTCTGTTTTTGAAAATGCAATTATGTCACTTTGAGGGCCTCGGAGGGATAAATTATACTACTTGTTAATAACCAGAGTAGCAAGGGACTGTGTATGAAGAGAAGATGGAAAAAGAATGCAGCAGATTAATTAATAATATGACACGCCTGAATGCTTTCAGTGCTCAGACTGCAGTGATCACCCTATCTCCTTGGCTACCAGCAGTTGTTCACACTTGTTATCAAAAACAAAATGAAGAAACTTTCAAAAGTTTAAAGTGGAAATGTTAAATAGAAAATTGCTTCCCTCTCAAAAAAACAAAAACAGGAAAAATCCACTAAAATAGGTTCTCCATCAATCCCAACAGTACAGTTTGTAATAAACACACAAAAGCCACACATTATAGACAGAGGCCTTAAAAATAACAAATTAAGGGATTTGTGTGGCCCTTTCAGAGGAATAATTCAATGATTTCCCATTTTTCTTAGGAAAAAAAAAAGACAACAAAAATCATAATCAAAGAATTGGCTTAACCTCTCTATGATCTTATCTAACCAGGATTCTGGGACAACTTCACCAATTAACAGCTTCACCAGTGACCAAATACCTGAAGCTCTACACTGTCTCCCTCCCCTCCAGTTTTATTGAGACATAATTAACACAAAACAATGTGTAAGTTTAAGGTGTATAAAATGTAATTGGCTAAACTTACATATTGCAAAGTGATTATCACCATAGTGTTACCTACCACCTGCAGCTGTTTTAAGGAGTAAGATCAACTCTAATCCATGTGTAATTAAGAATTCTGTTTATTGTATCATAAGTAAATTTATTTACTCTCTTGCTCATTCACTATCAGTCATGTGCTCAAGAATTAAATATTTATTGACCCTTGGGATACAAGGATGGACAAAGTATGGTCATAGAGCTTATAGTCTGGAAGGGAAATCAGGTAATTACAAGATATTGTAGGAGTAGAAGTTGATATTATTACAACTAATCTTTATGATGTGATCTCTATATGCTTGGGTTTAGCCTAAATACTTGTCATGAATTGTCTTCATGAATTCATACAACAGCCTTATGAGATGAGAGAAATAAAACAAAAGAGTTTCAGTAACTTAACCATGGTCACACAATGTGGACAATCCCAGGGCCATTTAATTCCAAAGTCAGGAGCACAGTGCAACAGTGTCTGAAACCCCGGGGCTTAGATAAGATTTGTGGACTGGGGAAGACTTATCAGAAATGGCCAGGGGTCAAGTCATCCCAGGCCTTTCAGCCCCTATTGTATTGAAGACTTTATCCTGAAAACAAGGCAGCAACATTGCAGTTAGGCATAACTGTAACAACTCACTCCAAAATTTAGGGGTTTAAAACAAGAGCCATTTAATTAGATAGAGACAAGCAAAAGTTAAGTGAGTTTACTAAAGAATCAAAACTGAGGATTTTACCCTGGGAACAGCTTCCAGAGAGCTTCTGGGACAGCTGCCCAGAATTGGGGCTTTTCATTGAGGATTTTATACAGTTTGAAGGGAAACATTTCAAGGATCTGGGCAGGTGTCCAGTTAATGTATCTATTTGCTATTGTGTATGCATTGAGGAAAACAAGGAGGGTTTTTGAAATTTACCCTAGTTATTTGGAGCCTTATCTTCTGGGAACTGGAAGTTTTGCTTGCAAGGAAGAAAACTTCTTTTGTTGCTGAAGCAGCTTGTTCACAAGGTCAGTCCAGATGTGCCTTGGCTTTAGGCGTGTGTCCCTTCGTAGAGACCAGGGAGAGGGGTACACTTTTCATTGCTGTTTTTAGTGTACAAAATGCTCACAGTTCTGTTGGTTGGAAATTTGGCCACGTCTTTGCAGGGGCAGCTGGACTCCACTCTGTCTGCTGTCAGCTTGAGTGGTTCCATCAGAGTTGAAGGATCCTAAATAGCCTCACCCACATATCAAAACCTTAGTGCCTGAATTCTCCTTCACATAACTTCTAATTCCCTTTACATTCTATTGGTCAAACCAAGTTCTAACACCAGACAAGATTTCAGGGGGCAGAAATAGTCTCCACCTCTTGATAGTGACACCAATGTGAGCTGCTAATTTAGTCCTTGAACCACCAGAGGTTCTTGTTCCACAGAGCCATAAAAAGGAATTCACAGACATGTTAGAAAGTATGCAGAGAGAAACAAACTTTGTTTAAGAAAGCAAGTACGGATTCCCAAGTAGCTGTACTTGGGAGGGGCAAGGAAGCTTTTGTGGGACTGCATCTAGGGCTATTTAAGCCTTTTTCCCCTCTGTTCTAAAATCTCATTATCCTCTTTTGTGACTGGCTTTTTCTCCTAATGGCTACACTCCTCCAGGCAGATGTGCCCATTTCCCCAGCTTTTATCTTAGAGTTTCTCTTTTTACCTCCCTCTCCAAGCTCTCCTAAAATTTATGGTTCCAATTAACCTCAAATTTTAGCCCTAAAATTTACTGCTCTCATTAGCCCTCCTAAATTTCTCTGCCCTTATCTCAGAAGCCTCTTTTAACTCTCCCAAAGTCCCTGTGCTGTCCCTGAAACTGCCTAATTAACCCTAACTTGCCCTGGAACTCATTCCAAGAGCAGCAAAGTCACTTTGAAAGAGATTTTCAGGATGGAATTTGTTCTGGAAATCTTTTTTTTAATTAATTAATATATATATATTTACATCATTGCTTATTTTGTATAATGTTTGCTTTCTCCTCTAAGGTATAATCACCACAGAATTCCCACCATCAATTCACAGTGCACCATCACCATAATCCCTTATGCTGTTCCTTCCCTTGTTTTGATTCCTTTCCCCACCTCCCCTGCAGAATATCTCTGATTTATAGTTACCCGTTACTTTTTCCCGCTTCATCCCTTATTTGGTTCCCCTATATTCCTCCTATAATTGAAACCATCCAATATTTTTCTTTTTCCTTCTGGCTTATTTCACTGACCATAATCCCTTCCGTCTCTGTCCATGTTGCTGCAAATTGCACGAGTTTATCTTTTTGATTGCTGAATAGTATTCCACTGTGTAGATATGTGTGCAGATTATTCAAACTACTAAAAATGGAGCTACCCCATGACCCAGCAATTCCACTTCTAGGAATCTACCCAAAGAACACAACAACATTAACCAAAATGACACCTGCACCCCTATGTTTATTGCAGCACTATTTACAATATGTAATATATAGAAACAACCCAAATGCCCCCAAAAGATGACTGGATCAAGTAGATGGGGTACAGATACACAATGTTCTGGAAATCCTTGTAAGCACCAATCATAAGACTGCTTTTTTAAAAAGGGACACAGCATGCAGGAAGGAAAGAAGGCTCCTGTAGTCACCTGGATAAGAATTTTGGTGGGCTTAATCGAAGCACTATTCTTAACCTATTTGGCAGCCAGAAAGAATTACCTGGGGGAGTTTATGAAAAGTACAGTTTCCTAAAACCTATCACAGACATACTGAATTCTAATTCCCTAGGTGCCTGAAAATATACATTTTAACTCTTTTTCAACAGACACAGTTACTGAAAACCTATCCTATACTAGGCAGAATTTTGTGCACTGGGGATGAGGTGGTGAATGAGATAGACAAGGGTCTTATTCCATTCTGGGCAGACAGTGAGATGAGGAGAAAAACCAACCAAATGAACTAAACAAGCATATATCTTTTTGAATTTTAGACTTGAAATTTTTAATAAAATAGTTCTTTTCAATAGGAAACAAAATTAAGTAGAGCACATTGTCACCCACCCAGTCCGGGGGATCTGTGAGCAGGAAGAAACCCTGTGGAGTTTTGAGGTGAGCTCCCCAGAGGCCCATGCACCTGGCCTCACACACACCCAGCTCTAGATGGCCTGACAAGTGGAAAATCATCCTGAGGAGCCACCAGAGAGATCCTATCACCACCCCAGACTCCACAAGGCCCCAGCTGCCATGCCCACTACTCAGTAAACGCCCACAGTAGAAGAAAAGGAACCACACACAACAAAAGGCCCAACTGTGGCAGAGCAAACCCAAAGCAAACAATGAAGAGAAAGAAAACTACAAATGGCCAAGCAAATCCTCAGGGGAACAATACATCACAGAAAAGAAACAAAACTTCCAAACCAGACCACAAAGTTGTAAAAGAACTTTTAAACCTATCAGACATAGAATTTAAAATTTCCATGATTATTAATAGGTGCTGAGAATGCATTTGATAAATTTCAACTTGCATTTATGATAAAGGCTTTTGGAATTCTTGGGATAGAAGGAACATACCTTAACATAATAAAAGCCATATATGGGCCCTCCCTGGTGGCGCAGCAGGTTAAAGCACAGCACTAAGAAGCTTAAGCCACTTCCGCATGAGTTCAATCCCCACCTGCCCCGGAGGTGACCACATGGCGTGGCAGACCTCTCCTGACCCTCCGGCTGCTCCCCTCAGCAGTGTACTTTGTCAGTCAGCCTGCTCTGCTCCCCGCTCTGTCTCTGGTGGCTCCTCCCACCCTCGGCATCTCTGGCCTGTATCCCAGTTCTGTATGCATAAATAAATAAATCTTAAAAAAATATATATATATATGACAAATCCACAGCAAATACGATTCTTTTTTTTTTTTTTAAAAAGGATATACTTATTTATGCATACAGAACTGGGGTACAGGCCAGAAGTGCAGGGGCGGTGAGAGGATTCACCAGAGACAGAGTGGGGGGCAGAGCAGGCTGACTTATGAAGTGCACTGCTGAGGGGAGCAGCGGTCTGCCGTGCCATGTGGATCACCTTTGGGGCTGGGGATCGAACTCAGGCTGAAGTAGTTTAGCTTCTTAGTGCTGTGCTTTCACCCACTGCGCCACCAGGGAGGGCCTGCAAATACTATTCGTAATGATGAAAAACTGAAAGCTACCCCATTAGGATCTGAAACAAGAAAAGGAGATCCGCTCTCACCACTGCTTTTTAATATAATACTGGAAGGCCTAGCTAGAGCAATTAGGCAAGAGAAAGACATAAAAGGAATCCAAAGAGGGAAGGAAGAAATAAAACTATCTCTGTTTGCATATGATATAGCAATATATAGAGAGAACCCTAAAAATTCCACAGGAAAAAAAATTAAAACAATAAACCAGTAAAGTATCAGGTTGCAAAATCAACACACAAAATCAGTAACCCTTTTTTAATTAAAAAAAAAATCAGTCTGATGAAGACGAAATCAAGAAAACCATGCTCTTTACAATTGTACCAAAACGAATACCTGACAATAAAAAACCTAAAAAAGGATATGAAAGACCTATACAAAGAAAATGACAAAACACTGTTAAAAAAAACATAAGACACAATGAAATGGAAAGACATTCCCTGCTTATGTTTTCGCAGAACTAACATTATCAAAATTGTCATCCTACCAAAACAATTTACAGATTCAATTTCAATAAAAATCTCAATGGTTTTATTCAAATAAATAGAATAAAAATTGTTGAAATTGATATAGAATCACAAAAAACCTCAAGTAACCAAACTCTCTTGACTAAAATGGGGAAGAATGTAGGTATTACATGCCCAAACTTCAAACTATACTACAAAGCCATGATAATTAAAACAGCATGATACTGAAACAAAAATAGACACACAGACAAGAAGAATTGAATTGAAAACCCAGAAATAAAGCCACATATATGTGGTTGACTAATCTATGACAAAGGAGCAGAGAGTGTGCCCTGGAACAAAGAAATTCTCTTCAATAAATTGTGCTGGGAAAACTGAACTGCTACATGCAAAAGAATGAAACTAGATGACTACCTCACATCATACACAACAGTCAACTCAAAATGGATAAAAGACTTGATTGTAAGACCTGAAACCATAACAGACATAGAAGAAAATAAGCACAATGCTCTATGACATACATCTCAGAAATACCTTTGAGAACTCATCCCCAGAAGCAAAGATAATGAAAGGAAAGGTAAAGAGCTAAGATTGCATCAAACTAAAAAGCTTTTGTACAGCAAGAGATGATAATCAAAACAAAGAGACAACCACAGATTGGGAGAAAATACTTGCATTCCATACAATTGATAAGAGACTTCTACCAAAGGTCTACAAAGAACTTGCACAACTCAACAAAAACAAGGCAAATAACCCACTCTAAAAAATGGACAGAAGAACTAAAAAGACACTTCTCCAAAGGGGAAATCCAAATGGCTAATAGGTATATGCAAAAACATTCAGCATCACTTATAATCAGAGAAATGCATATCAAACCACAATGAGATACTATGTCACACCAGTTAGAATGGCCCATGTTAAGAAAATGGCAACGACAAATGCTGGTAAGGATGTAGAGGAAAAGGAAAACACTTTTCAACTGCTGGTGGGAATGCAAACTGGTCCAACCATTATGGAAAGCTGTGTGGAGGACTCTTAAACTACTAAAAATGGAGCTACCATATGACCCAGCAATTCTACCCCTAGTAATCTACCCAAAGGACACAAAAAGTTTAATTCAAAAGGAAATATGTACTCCTATGTTTATTGCAGCACTGTTTTCAATAGCTAAGATATGAAAGCAAACTTAAAGCCTAAAAACTGATGAATGGATGAATACAATGTGAAGTGGTGTACATACACTATTCAACAATAAAAAAGATAAACTGATGACATTCACAACATGGATGGATCTGGAAGGAATTATGCCCAGTAAAATAAGTCAGAAGGAAAAAAGAAAAAGTATCAGATGGTTTCATTTATAGGAGGAATATAGGAAGACTGAACAAAAGGTCAACAACAACAAAAAAGAGGACAAAACTTGCAAGCAAACTATAAATATGAGGCATCCAGCAGGGGAGGGGGAGCAAGAGGGTTCAAAATAGTGGAGGGAGGAGCGCAAAGGACTATGGTGATGTGATGGTGGAAGATTTACGGGGACTACACCTGAGGGGAGAAATCAAACTTTGTGCAAAAATGAACAATGGAAGAAAATAAAAAGAAATCTAATCATTAAAAAGAAGAAATGGAAGAAGAATTTTATGCTTAAAAATTGCCATGATTGGCATAGCAGACCTCTTCTGACCCGCCCGCTGCTCCCCTCAGCAGTGTACTTCATGGTTCTGCCTGTTCTGCTTCCCGCTCTGTCTCTGGTGAAGCCTCTCACCCACCACACCTTGGCCTGTACCCCAGTTCTGTACATATAAATAAATAAATCTTTTAAAAATTGCCACAATAAAGGAAATTAAAGAATTGGAACAATACAAATTAAGAAAACAAATCTATTTATAATTATTTCAAAAGTAATTAACCCAGCTAAGGAGGTAAAGGGTTTATTCAATGAGAACTACAAGATGTTACTAAAGGACTTACAGCAGTAATAGAAGATGGAAAGATATTGCATGCTCATACATATAATCAAAATAAGTATTCCACCTAAAATGATATATACATATATAAGTGTAACACAATTCCTATCAAAAATACAAGAAATATTTTTCAAATAAGTTGAATAAAATATGTTGAAGTTTCTATGGAATACAAACCCTCAAATTACAAAAAGAAATTCTGAGAAAAAGAAAGAGAAGTGGAGGTATCATTTTACCTGATTTCAAACTTCATCATAGAGCAACAGTACTAAAAACAATATGGTATATAGCTAAAAAATAGACACATGGGTTAGTGGAATAGAATCAAAAGCCCAGTAACAAATCTATTACATAATAGTACTTAATATGTGATAAAGTAGCTATGACCATAAAATGGGGAAAGGACAGTCTTTTTTAATAAATGATGCTGGGGAAATTTGAAAGCCACACATAAAAGAATCTATGACTAACTCCATACACAACATAAGATGGAAAAAAATTAGATACAAGACCTGCAAAAATAAAATACATAGGAGAAAACATTGGTATTATATTCCATCACATCAATAATAAAGATATTTTTGGTGCCTTGATCCCTCTGGCTAGGGGGAAAAATCCAACAATTGGAATTGCTTCAACTTAAAAAGCATCTATACAGCAAAAGAGTGTACAAACTGATTGAATAGACACTCTATTGAGAGGGCTAAAATAGTTACACAATATACAACTGTTAAGGGATTAATACTCAATATATAAAAAACAAATCTCACACAATTCTACAATAAAAAACCAACAATCCAATTACTAAATGGGAAGCAGATCTGAATAGACAGTTCACCAAACAGGATAACCAGGCCAATAGACATATGAAAAAGTGTTCATCATTGCTTACAGTAAGAGAGATGCAGGTTAAAACTACCATGAGATATGCTCTCACATATTTGCAGTTGACACATATTAAAAAGAATAGAGGCCCTCCCTGGTGGCGCAGCAGGTAAGCGCAGCACTGAGAAGCTAAAGCCACTTCCGCATGAGTTCCATTCCCGCCTGCCCCAGAGGTGACCACATGGCGCGGCAGACCTCTCCTGACCTGCCCGCTGCTCCCCTCAGCAGTGTACTTCATCAGTTGGCCTGTACTGCTCTGGTGAAGCCTCTCGCCGCCCCTGAGCCTCTGGCCTGTACCCCAGTTCTGTATGCACAAATAAATAAAATCTTTAAAAAAAAAAAAAGAATAGAAACAAAAAGTGCTGGAGAGGATGCAGAGATAGAGGAGCCCTATTATTACTGTTGGTGGGAATGTAAACTTATACACTGATTATAGAAAGCAATTTCGATTTATCTTATAAAAGTAAGAATGGAAATGCCATATGTGATCTCATAATCCTACTCTTGGGCATCTAGCCAAAGAATATGAAACCATCAGCAGAAAACCCCTATGTCCCTCAGTGCTTATAGCAGCATTATTTATGATAGTGAGGGCACGTTAGGAGCTTGAAGGTTAAACAGACTTTTGGATCAAGGAGATGTGGTATGTCCACATATGTCAACATACTAGATATGTTGAAACACTAGTCAGACACAAGGAAAGATGAAATACAACCACTTTCAATAAAATGGAGGGTATTTGAAGAATTATGTGCAGTGAAGCAAGTCAGAGAGAGAAAAACAAGTGTGGACATTTGAATAGCAGATGGTTTGATAAAGTGAAATACTTACAAAAACCAGTGGACATCAATCAATATCCTGAGGACTCTGAAGGTAAGAGAGAGGGGGAGGAAAAGGGACAAAGGTGAAATAATTTAGAAGGAAAAGGAAAAATATCAGATAGTTTCACTTATGGTGGAATATAGGGAAACCGATCAAATGGTAAGAAAAAAGAACACTGCAGGCAGATCATAGATCTGAGGCGCACAGCAGGGGAGGGAGAGGGGGCAAAACTGGGGAGGGAAGAGCAGTAGGGACTGTGGTCATGGTTCATGACTGATGTGGTGGTGGGAGAACTATGGGGACTACACCTGAGGGGAGAAGTCATGTACTGTCCAAAAAAGAACAATGATATATACAAGATTAATTAAAAACAAAAGGGACTGGCCCTTCCTGGTGGCGCAGCGGGTTAAAGCACTGCACTGGGAAGCTAAAGCCACTTCCGCATGAGTTCGATTCCCGCCTGCCCCGGAGGTGACCACATGGCGCGGCAGACCTCTCCTGGCCCGCCCGCTGCTCCCCTCAGCAGTGTACTTCGTCCATCTGCCTGTTCTGCTCCCCACTCTGTCTCTGGTGAAGCCTCTCACTGCCCCTGAGCCTCTGGCCTGTACCCCAGTTCTGGATGCATAAATAAATAAATCTTTAATGAGAATTGGTAATTTTTTTTGCTTTCTTTTGTCCCTTAACAAACTGAAGCACACAAATCCAGAGAGGAACTTTTTCTCTATATTTGGGCACGGCTCATGAGACAAATGTGTGATTCACACAAGGAGTTGATAAATGCTATTCTTTTTTTAAAGATTTTTTTATTTATTCATACAGAACTGGGGTACAGGCCAGAGGTGCCGGGGCGGTGAGAGGATTCACCAGGAACAGAGTGGGGAGCAGAACAGGCAGATGGACGAAGTACACTGCTGAGGGGAGCAGCGGGCGGGTCAGCAGAGGTCTGCCGCGCCATGTGGATCTCCTCCGGGGCAGGCGGGGATCAAACTCATGCGGAAGTGGCTTTAGATTCTCAGTGCAGTGCTTTAACCAGGGAGGGCCTGCTATTTCTTTAAATAAAACAAAAAACAAACAAACAAACAAAACAAAACAAAACAAAAACACCAAAAAACGGGACAGGGCCCTCCCTGGTGGCAGTAGATTAAAGTGCATCACTATGAAGTTATCCACAGCCACTGCAGCACAAGTTCGATCCTGTCCAGAGAGGTGATCCACGTGGTGCAGCAGACCTCTTCTGTACCTCCTGCTGCTCCTCTCAGCAATGTATTTCATACATATGCTGGTCTTGTTCCCCACTCTGTTCCTGGTGAATCTTCTCACTCCCCTCACCTCTGGCCTGTTTCCCAGTTCTTGTATGCATAAATAAATATATATTTAGAAAAATAAATCTTAAAAAAAAGACAGGGTGAAAATATTGAGAAGAAAAAAATCTAGGTTAAAGTCACTCATGATGTGATGGAATTGGGAAGGACTAACCACTTGAATAGGAAACAGAAGCATTGATGGCTTCAGCCAGCAGGTGGCAGCAGAAGGTCACACCAGGAGGAGTCACTGACTTGGGAAGGCCCTAGCTGCACTTGCCCCTTGAGACTTTGGCCTAGGAATCAGCATCTTCAGGAAGCTGGTAGAGGTTATGGCAGTGTTTCCCAGCAGCAAAAGAAACAGTGACAGGATTTTTCAGAAATCCAGTGCTAGAATCTGGTGTCTAAAATGAAGGGTCTCACAGCACAGTGATTATAGCCCACAATACTGTATTATAAATCTTAATTGTTCCCACTTTGAAAAAAACCCAGATAATTATGTGATGTGTTAGAGGTGCTAACTAATGTTATGATGATAATCATAGACTGTAATATATAAATGTATCCAGTTAACACATTGAACACCTTAATTGACAATATTGCCTGTCAATTATAGCTCAATAAAAACAAAAATATAAACAGATAAGTAAAATGAAGGGCCCAGAGCTGTGACTGGTTGACAGGGATCAGGAAAGTATCCAGACTAAGAGAGGAGAGAAGCATAGGAATGAAACTATTCCCAAGGCATGGATGAGAAAAAAAGAAAGAATGAAAGAAAAAGCAGGACGGTCAGCCGTTCATACCCAGATGACAGTGCCATGCAGATGCAGGTCAGAAAAGGTAGGGGTCATTTCTTTTTGTGTGAGCTAGTGGTGGCACTGATTTTACAAATCTCTAAAGAATAAGGGGAAAGAACCCAAATGTCCATTGATGGAAGAATGAATGAACAAACAGGATGGGGTTTATACATCTGCTGGAATCGATGTATTATTCAGCCTTAAGAAGGAAAGACAATATCACACATATTACAACATGGGTGAACCTTAACAAATAATGCTAAATTAAATAAGCCAGTCACAGAAAACACATGATCCACTTATATGAGATATGCTTAGTAGTGAAACCCATAGACACAGGAAGTAGAAGGGTTGTCAGGGACAAGGGTGGGAGGTAGTGGGGGTATATGTTTAATGGGTATAGGGTTTCTACTTAGCAAGATGAAAAAATTCTAGAGATTGGTTGCACAACAGTGTGAATAGAGTTAACACTATTGGACTGTCCACGTAAAATTGGTTAAGTGCAATGGTGTTAAGTGAAGTTAAATTTCTTCTAATTCTTAAGGAGTTGTAGGCCCTTCCAGGCAGCATAGTAGGATAGGATATGATATCAAGTTAGCACAAAAAAAAAAAACCTCATATTTAAGTTGCACTTTGTAACTTCAACATTTCTATTGTGAAAATGACTTATGTTGTCAAGTCCTCCTAGGAACTAGTATAGTATGGAATGGTGAGGTCTCTCTGTTAAAAGTAAGTGGGTAGGCCACATGGACTAGAGAAGCAGGAAGTGAATGGGTTAACACGGAGTAGAGGGACAAATGCTAGAATTGCTGGGTGGAAATGGAAGAAATGAGAGAAAGAAGTAAAACAATCAGCTATCGTAAGATTCCTCAGATGTGTTAGGTGGTAACCAGAGTCTTTTGTATGCAAATGTTCTATTGTTTCTAGGCCCCGTTTGTCA
Source organism: Condylura cristata (assembly GCF_000260355.1). NCBI lineage: Eukaryota > Metazoa > Chordata > Mammalia > Eulipotyphla > Talpidae > Condylura > Condylura cristata. The sequence goes on along the minus strand of NW_004567128.1, from coordinate 26,978,114 downwards.
TAAGCTCTGTTCCAGGAAGCAGTGCCACTTCGCAAATAAATCTTAAAAAAAAAAAAAACAAAAAGATGCTTCAAAGTTTGACGCTGGCCCTTCCTGATCATGTGATCATGCAGGTTACTTATCTCTCTTGACTTTAGTTTTCTCTCTGATAATAAAGTATTTGTCTCTCTAAACCTTCAGTACAGATTTTGTCTTTTCATTTTCTTTTTAGCCCTGTGACCTCAGGATCAAATCCTGCCCTTTGACTGAAGTGACTGGGAATATTTATTTGAGGTTTTTCTTTTTTCAGCCTGTCTTGCTACAGCATTCTTGAGAAGACCTCCAGTGTCAAGCAGAGAGAAATTAATTGCAATAGACGGCTTTCATGCTTAGAAAAACCTGATAGCTTCAAGGGTTTAGAAGTAAGTAGTCGCCCTGAGTGTGGAGTTTGGTGTTCCATAAAGTTTTTCAGAGGTTAAATGGGAACCTGGAAGAGTGTTTCAGGCAAGTGATTTCCAACAATTTTCTTGAACTATCACATTACAGAAGTTAGGATGACCTTCTGGGTAATAAGGTCCACAGAATTTTAGCCATATTGAACACCAGGAAAATTGGCTTTGAAATGTCAAGAGGCATTGCTTATTACATTGGGTACAATCCAATTTGTTAGGTTAGGTCGTTTTCAGTTCCATCCACTCAATGAGTCCTTACATTCCAATTAAAGCTTAAAATGTATTCCTTATGTTTTCATTTGTTAATAATTTTAAATTATCTAAACTGTTCTGAAAACAAGAGAATTTCCTTCATTTGGAATTCTCAAACATCTGTATTTACTGTTCATTGGAGGGTACTGGAAATATTAGCTATAGGAGATTATCTGATACAGAGAGAAAATTCTTGGCTTTAAAAGGTATTTAAGATCAATGGATACATTTTTTTGGGCTAACAAAACTGGACCAGCCTATGTTTTATGTTTAAAGCTGAGGGGAGCAGCTGGCAAGGCAGGAGAGGTCTGCTGCGCCATGTGGGTCACCTTCCTGGTTGGGGATTGAACTTGCACCACAATGGTTGGGGAGAGGTTCATAGTGCTGAGACTTAACCCCTTGCTCCAACAGGGAGGACCCTACCTATTTTTTTAATTGGGTTTTTTTTTGTTTGCTTGTTTGTTTTTGCTATTGAGTTATATGAATTATTTATGTTTCATATATTAATGTTCTATCAGATATTTGAGCTCAAATATTTTCTTTCATTTCACAGATCACCCTTTCTATTTGTTAACTGTTTCTTTTGCTGTGATATAGTCCCACTTGCTAGTTTTTGCGTTTGTTATCCAGAAAATACATGCTGAGATGAATGTTAAGGACCTTTTCTCCTATGTTTTCTGTGAATTCTAAAGATGCAAGTCTTAAATTTAAGTCTTTAATCCATTTTGCATTCATTTTTATGAGTAGTATAAGATAGGGCTCCAATTTTATACTTCTGCATATGGTTATATAATTATCCCAGCACCATTTCTCGAAGAGACTCTCCTGCCTCTATTGAGTATTCTTGACTCCTTTGTCAAATATTAGTTCACTGTACACAGAAGGGTTTATTTCTGGGCTCCCTATTCTACTACATTGGGTTATGTGTTAATTTTCATGCCAGTAACATACAGCTTTGTTTACCATAGATTGTTTCTGGTCTTTTTGATATGGGGCGTTCTCACAGGTATGAGATGGTATCTCATTGTTGTGTTGAGTTGCATTTCCCTGCTGATAAGTGATGATGAACATATTTTCATGTGCCTGTTGGCCATCTGTCTGTCTCCTCTGGAGAAGTGTCTAATTATTTCTGTCCATTTTTTATTGGATTATTTACATTCTTTTTATGGAGTTATAAGCATTCTTTCTGGATCTGGAATATTAGCCCCTTGTCAGATTATGATTATACAATTATTCTCTTCTATTCGGTATCATATCTTTTTGTTTTAATAGTTTCTTTTGCAGTGCAGAAGTTTTTTAGTTTGGTGTAGTCCGAATTGCTTATATATTCTCTCTTGTTTCTCTTGCCATCAGAGATGATTCCACAAAGACATCATTGAAGCCAATGTCTTGGAGTGTTTTGCCTATGTTTTCTTCCATGTATTTTATGGTTTCAAGTCTTACATCCAAGTCTAATCCATTTTGAGTTAATTTTTGCATACGGTGTTAGTGGTCTAGTTTCATTTTGCTGCATATGGCTGTCCAGTTTTCCCAGTACCATTTGTTGAGAAGATTTTCCTTTCTCCATTGCATTCTCTTGGCCCTTTGCTGTAGATTAACTGTCAATATAACTGGGCTTATATCTGTGTTCTAAATTCTATTTTATTGGCTTGTGTGTCTGTTTTTATTCCAGCATAATACTTTTTTGATCACTATAGACTTTTAGTATAGCTTGAAGTCTGGAATATGGTACCACTGTTCTGTTTTTTAATTGGGATTGCTTTGGCTACTGAAATCAAAGCAACCCATGTGTGCTAACATAGTGGTCCCATTCCTAAGTATATTTCCAACAAAATGGCATGTATACATGTACTGCAATCTACATACCAAAATGGTCATGGTAACACTAATGTTGAACAGTAAAATGTATAAATACTATGGCAGTCATACAATAGAATACTATATAACAATAAAACTATTTCCACATATAACAACGTGGATGAACCTCAAATACTGTTGAGCATTAAATAAGCAACTCAGGCGACTTGTCTCCCAGGTCAGCTAAGCAGGAGTCAGGAAAGCCCAGAAAGGGGAAACCCTTTTCAGCTCTTATGAATTTTAGATAATGAAAATATCCCTTGTGCATGGGAGTCAGTATGATATAGTTCGTTTGGATTTGTGATTGACTTGGACACTTATTGTTAACTAGCAGGATTAAAAGATCATGTTATGTTAGAGTAGGAGGGCTTATCTTTGTGGCTTTAGGATGTTGGTTCCGTTGTTGGTGTAATTATGCAAAGTTAAGAATCCAGGGAAGAATTTCCAGAGAAGGATTTAAAAATACAACTTGATAGGAAGTTTTTTAGCTTGATCCTGAAAGAAAACAAACCACTGGCAACAGTGGCAGCTGAGTACTCTTGGGCATAGAAAACCCAAATACAGTTCACTGAAGTCGGGGGATAAAGCTGAGAGCAAATATATAAAACGTTTTATGTATCATAAAATCTTCAATCAAATAAACAAATTATGTATGTTGCATTTTCATTTTACTTTTATGGCTTGATTACAATATATCCTGGCCTTATGTATCTACTGCCATTATATGGATTTGTCATACTTAAAATAAATCTAATATTTAACATGCTTAGAAAAGTGTTTCCTTGTACTAAGTAGTGAGTATAAATGACAACATCTCTAGAACTATAATCTCTTCTAATTGGATTTTTAAAATGAGCAAACACTTCCTGGCTTCTAAAGTCAATGTTATTATACCACTTAGAACTAATGGACTAACACTTTGAAAATTGTTATTTTAAAAATTATTTGCCTTGTCAGATTATGATTACAAAGGAAAAAAATGGCAGAATTATATCATTACATTAATGTAAATAAAACATTTGTAATTCAGAAGGTGCCATTAAAAACACACACACAGGAATAAAGCACCAAATAGCCAAAAAAAAAAAAAAAAAGGCAAGTCACAGAATAATACATACAATTTTATTTATACAAAGATTGAAAAAAAAAACAAAAATTTTAGGGATGAGTTCTTAGGTGATAAAGCTATGAAGAAAAACAAGAAATGACTAGCTTAAGAGTCAGGTTAGTGCTTACCTCTAAGGGATGGATGAGAAAAGAATGGGACTACTTGGCACTACTGGCTTTTAAAAGATGACTTGTGATGTCCTGTTTCCTGACCTGAGTAGTGATTACACAGATATTTAACATGAGTTTCTTTTTTAGAGCAGTTTTAGGTTCACAGCAAAATCAAGTGAGTTCCCATATGCAATGCCCGCCCTGTCGGCATGTACAGCCTTCTCCACTGTCAACATGCCCCGGCAAAGTGGTGCATTAGTTACAACTGATGAAACTACAGAGACAGCACCATCACTCAAAGTCCATTCTGCATATTTGGATGAATGTATGATGACATGTATTACAGTATCTGATGAAGTTTCACTAACCTAAAAATTCTCTGTGCTCCACTTATTTCTCCTTCCCTCCCTCCTCCCCGTTGGCAACCACTGATTTGTTTTCCCACTGTCTCCATAGTTTTGTTTCTTCCAGAATTCTGTGTAGTTAGAATCATATAATATGTAACTTTTTGAAACTGATTTATTTCACTTAGCTATAGACATTTAAGTTTCCTCCATAACTTTTCGTGGCTTGATAGCTCATTTCTTTTTAATTAATTTACTTAAATTTAAGGTATTTTTCCCTCACCACCATTCCTTGGTATTCCCTAGTTCCTTTCCCTCCTATCTTCCTCTTAACCTCAGAGCCCTCAGGATGTTTATTGATGTCTATTTTTTTATGAAAATATTTAATGATATAGAAGTACCTTTTATGTAAATATCCAATGTTCATTTTGATTGTTATGACTTACTTTGCTACATATAATTCTCTCAAATCCTCTCCATTTTTGGCAAAGATTTTTTTAGTAACTAGAAGAAAATGACCTAAATGTTCCTGAGTCTAGAAGTGTTTTTTTTCCTATTTTTAAAATTTTCTATAATAAATGGGTAATACTTTCATAGAAGTGGAAAGCAAATGTAACTTTAAAACCCCAGTTGGTTGAACTATAAAAGTGTGCGCCATAGGGCAAACAGTCCCACATATCTTGGTGGCCATGGACTATGGGACACCAAGGAAAGGGTAAATTATATTTAATATACAGTTTGAAAGAGGTTTTTCATTTTAAAAAGTTAGGTGGGATATAGGGAAACCACTCAAAGGATCCGGAAAGAAAACAAAACTGCAGGCAGAACACAAATCTGAGCATACCGCCTGAAAGGGGGAGAGAGGTCAAAACAAGAGAGGGAAGAGCATAGAGATTAGGGTGATGGTTCATGTGATGGTGTGGCGATGGTTCACCACAGGGTGCTGTGGTGGTGGGAAAAGTAGGGGAACTACAGCTGAGGAGAGAAGTCCAATACTGCACAAAAATGAACAATGTTGTAAGAAAAAAAAGTAATTTAAAAAATCCTATTATCCCCCACACACTTTTTTTTTATAAAGATTTTATTTATTTATTCATACAGAACTGGGGTACAGGCCAGAGATGCGAAGGGTGAGAGGATTCACCAGAGACAGAGTGGGGAGCAGAAACAGGCAGATCGACGAAGTACACTGCAGAGAGGAGCAGTGGGCGGGTCAGGAGAGGTCTGCCTGGCCACGTGGATCTCCTCCGGGGTAGGCGGGGATCGAACTCATGCGGAAGTGGCCTTAAGCTTCTTAGTCCTATGCTTTAACCCGCTGCGCCACCAGCGAGAGCCAGCCCACACACACTTTTAAGGGGGAAAAATGCTATTGAAAGGGGTCAATGAGTTATCTGGAAAAATCCCTTATGAAGTCCATCACCTTCCCAAGGACACCTATTGAAGTAATAGTGGAGCAAGCAGGAAGACAGTGGTGAAGGAGCAATCTTTATCTTTATCTTCCATCTTGGCCTTGAAAATTGGCATCAGCCTTGAGGGAGGACTAAGAGAAGTCACAGGACACAAGGACTCTAGGAAGGACTGGAGGGACAGGGCTGGCCAAACCCAGGAAAGCAGGCCTTTGAGTTCTGAGCTGTCACCCTGTGCTTCCAACACATGTACACCCTCAAGTTCTCAACCCAAAATAAGTTCACATACACACCAGCACCTAATCTATGATAAAGCAGTCATGACCATTTGATGGGTAAGGACAGTCTCTTTACTAAATGGTGCTGGGAAAATTGGAAAGATACACATAAAAGAATGAAGTTGGATCACTTGTGAACTCCATCCACAAAATAAACTCCAAATGGATTTAATATTTAGTCATAAGAATTGCAACAATAAAATACATGAGAAAACATTGGCAATACATTCCATGATATCGACAGTAAAGATAATGTAGTTGACTCAACTGCTATGGCAAAGGGATTGAAAACAAAAATAAACAATTGGAAGTGCTTCAAGTAAAAAAAAAAAAAAAAAAACAAAAAAACTATGGGCCCTCCCTGGTGGCTCAACCAGTTAAAACACAGCACTCTGAAGTTACCCAAAGTTTGATCTCCAGCCAGGGAGTTACCCCACATGGCGTGGCAGACCTCTCCTGACCTGCCTGCTGCTCTCCTCAGCAGTGTATTTCATCAATCTGCCTGTTCTGCTCCCCACTGTCTCTGGTGGATCCTCTCAAGCCCTGTACCTCTGACCTGTGCCTCAGTTCTTGTATGCATAAATAAATCAATCTTTAAAAAAAAAAAAAGTCCATGTTAGACCACAGAGTGAAAGGCTATCTCAGAATTTCCAGTCCCAGATGCCTAGAAGTTAAAGATCCTGGCTGAACATCTGAGATCCTAAGAGAACAATAAAAAACATACCCAGGGCCCTCCCTGGTGGCGCAGCGGGTTAAAGCACAGCACTAGAAGCTAAAGGCATTTCAGCATGAGTTTGATCCCTGCCCCGAAGGTGACACACATGGCGCGACAGACCTCTCCTGACCCACCCACTCTGTCTCTGGTGAAGCCTCTCACCGCCCCTGAGCCTCTGGCTTGTACCCCAGTTCTGTATGCACAAATAAATAAATCTTTAAAAAAAAAAAAAGACACACCCAGTTGGATTCCAGCCATCTGAAGGAATTGTGAGAAATCATCATCACCATCATCCTTTAGTTTTCTATTGTGGTAGAAAAATACAAACATATAACTTACCATCTTAAAGTGTACATAGCTAACTACAGATATAAAATTATATATCTTGTTCATAGTTAACTGTATTTACATTGTTGCACAATAAATCTCCAGAACTTTTCTAGAACTGTACCATAAAACACCTCCTTTTTTCTCCCTTCCTCCCAATCCTTGGTAACCTCCTTTCTATTTTTGGTTTCTATGAATTTGGCTACTTTATAGAGTCCTTGTATTAGTGGAATCATACAATATTTGTCTTTTTGGTGACTTAGTTATTTTACTTAGCATGATGTGTGCATGGTTTATTTATCCACATTGAATAATTGCTTTCAGTCACTCATTTTGGAGGACAATTTGTTATACCACAATAGATAATTACAAGCCCAACCAGCAAGGCTTGTTTCTTAAAAGAAATAAATGTCTTCATTTATTCATTCTCCTACAGGAGATTAACAAAATCAGCTTAATTTGCTGATCATTTGTAGATATTTCTTTGATTATATCTGAATTACATGATAACACCTTGATTAAGAGTCATTCTCCTCCACCCTCCCAGCTTTGTTGAGCTATAACTGACATTTAATGTTGTGTAAATTTAAGATGTAAAATATGATGATTTCATACAATATAAACTGATTGCCACAATAGGTTAGTTAACCTCTCTATCCCCTCTCGCATAATTAGCTTGTTTTGTGTTGGAAGTATTTAAGATCTACTTTCTAAGCAATTTTTAAATATATAATACAATATTGATGACCATAGTGACCATGCTGTACCTTGGCTCTCAGAACTTGTGAATCCTATTGCTGGAAACTTGTACCTTTTGGCCAAAATCTCCCACTTTCCCCATCTCTGCCCTGACAACCACCATTCTATTTTCTGTTCCTATGAGCTCGGCTTTTTAGATTCCACATATAAGTGAGATCATACACTTTTGTCTTTCTCTGTCTGATTTATTTCATTTAGCATAATGCCCTCAAGGACTGTCTATGTATTTTTTAAAAAGATTTATTTATCTATGCATACAAGAAGTGGGGTACAGGCCAAAGATGTGTGGGGGTGGGGGAATAAGAGGATTCACCAGAGACAGAATGGAGAACAGAACAGGCAGATTGACTGAAACACACTGCTGAGGAGAGCAGCAGGTGAGACAGGAGAGGTCTGCCACACCATGTGGGTCAGCTCCTTGGCCGGGGATCAAACTCATGCTGCAGTGGCTGCAGAGAGCTTCATAGTGATATGCTTTAATCTGTTGTGCTACCATGGACCATCAATGTTGTCATAGGAGAATTTCCTTCTTTCTCATGGCTGAATAATATTCTACTGTATTGTGTTCATGTTTACGTATATGTGTGTGTGTCTGTATGTTTGTGTATGGCTTAAATCCATTGACAGACTTTATCCATTGAAGGACATACAGGTTGATTCCACATCTTGGCTATTGTGAATAATACTGCAAGGCATATGGGAATACAGATATGTCTTCAAGATGTTGACTTCCATTCTTTAAGATTTATAACCAGAAACGAAAGAGCCAGATCACATGGTAGCTAAAATTTTATTTGATGAATCTGCACACTGTTTCCACAGTGACCATATCAATTCACACTCCACCAACAGTACATGAAGACCCCCTTTTCTCCATATCCTCACCAACATATGTTATGTCTTGACTGACTATTTGATGACAGCATTCTAATGGGTGTGAAGCGATAACTCATCGTGGTTCTGATTTGCATTTCCCAGATGGTGAGTCATGTTGAACACTTTTTCATGCACTGGTTGCCATTTGTTATATCTTCTCTGGGAAAGTGTCAGTTCAGGTCCTCTGTCCATTTCTAAATCAGGTTATTTGTTTTGCTATTGAGTTGTATATGTTTCTTACATATCTTGGATATTAGCACCTTATCAGATAGATGATTTACAAATATTTTGTCCCATTCTATAGGTTGCTTTTCATTTTGTTCATGGTTGTACAGATATTGTTTTGTTGTACAGACGTTGTTTGTTTGAGGCAGTCTGCCTATTAGACGCTGAACATCAAAGGGCAAAGAGTGTGCTTCTCACATCTTAGTGCCTAGTGCTTAACAGAGTGCTTGACACCAGCAGGTGGTTAATAAATGCTTATCAAAATAAGATCCTGTTATTTTCTGACTCCACATCTTCCCAACTCTGTATTTATTCGCTCATGCTGTCCCTTCATTTGAAATGCTCTTCTCTAAGAGAAATGCTCTTTTCTTCACATATCCAAATCATATCACCCTATAAAATTCACTTTAAAAGTCATCTTTTGGAAAACTTTCTCTGATGAAATAGCTTGAACTAATCTTTCCTTCCATTGTACTTCACCTGCACCTCACTTAATGAACTTTTCATGGTCTCATTGCTCAATATCTAACTTTCCTTCCTCTTTTAGCCATCATATGCATCTTGACATATCCCAGTTTCTACTGCAAAATCTGAAAAACCAGATGTGCCCTTTGCCTAACTTCCTTGCAGCTAGATCTCTGGTGCATGACCTAGACTGAGCTGAAACTTTGTGTTGGAAACTGGAGAGGTACAAAATTAATGACAGTGAGAAAAAACCCAGTGGCACTGGTGATGGTGGCAGCAACACCCAATGTCCTGGGGAGCAGTACCAATGAGATGCCAGGACCCCACGGCTACAGTCTTAATTGCAACCTCTAGAAGTCACAAGAAGCAGCGGGGGTGCTCTTGCCAGAATGGCTTTTGGGCACAGTTTGGCCTGTTCTTCTGGCTGTTTTGCTTCCTATGACCTGCCCATTTTCTGAGTGTGATAATTAAATCTTCTCAATTCTCTCTCTCTAAAAAAAAAAACAACTTGTGTATGTCACTTATATGTGGAATATAGAAAACCTTAACAAAGGGTCAGCGACAAACTTTAAAACCAACTCTTGGCAGCTCTTCCTGCCTGCTAGTGCCTATGAAAATGTCTGTCCCTTTTATTTTTCTGTCCCTTTTCTAATAAACCTGCTCTCTCTCTTTCTCTCTCTCTTAAATTCTTCAAAGCTGACCATAGATCTGAGTCATCGAGCAGGGGAAGGAGAAGGGTTAAGAATACAATTGACTTGGCCCTCCCTGGTGGCGCAACAGGTTAAAGCACAGCTCTGAGAAGCTAAAGCCGCTTCCGCATGAGTTCGATTCCCGCCTGCCCCGGAGGTGACCACATGGCGTGGCAGACCTCTCCTGACCCGCCCGCTGCTCCCCTCAGCAGTGTACTTTGTAGATCTGCCTGTTCTGCTCCCCACTCTCTCTGGTGAAGCCTCTCGCCGCCCCTGAGCTTCTAGCCTGTACCCCAGTTCTGTATGCACAAATAAATAAATCTTAAAAAAAAAAAGAATACAATGGACTATGGTGGAGGACTAAGGGTGTTTGGTGGTGGGAGTGCTATGGTGACTAAACCTGAGAAACACAAGCAGGGATATAAAACAATGGTACTTACATTAAAAAAAAAATTACACAGAAGAGCCTGAACTTGCAAAGAATGGTAAGGAATTTGAGGGCAGGACTCTGACTTCATGACTTCACTAATTCAATCACAGAGCTCTGTATACAGGAGATATTTATTAAATATTTCATGAGTCAATGGAAAATGATTTAAAGTTATTCTTTTCCATTTGTTAGCTTTTGGTCTTTTTCCTTGATGTGAAAATAATCAAAACACTTAGTTGTTAAGGATTTTGATTACTGAAGTTGATTCCATTAAACTACAACATCCACAATATATTACAGTGGGAAAAAATGTATATATGAGCTTGACCCCAGATATTCCACTAATTTATGCAATGGAGAGTTGAGGAAAGTACTTTGATGACAGTTTTCCCATGATCTTCTATGACCTGTGTGGCTGAAAATGGGGAAGGAGGATACAGCAGAAGACAAACTGCTATTTCCAGGGGTGATCTTGCGTTCATCCAGGCTTTAGCAAATGGAACCCTAACCATGAAGTGATATTGTACACCAACCGACATGTATACATTTGACAACCATGACTTCATCTCATCCAGAGAAGACACACTGATTTTAAAGCACATATTGATAGAAGAGGAAGTTTGTCTTATTCAATTTAAACAAAATTAGACCAGCTCTCACCTCCTTCACGGTCACTTTCCCTCCCAGTCAGCTCCAATCGATCTTTCTGCCTTCTCCGCTGCCTCAGCTTCAACAACTCAGCACAAGGCAGAGCACAAGTAGCCGCGCTCTGGGCTTCAGAAGGAAATGGGGCAGCTCCTTTTATGCCTACTGAACAGTCCTTTGGCTAACACCTGACCCTCCACGATATTGTTTACACTCCCAAGCGATCACAGATGTGATCAGAGCGAGTGTGAAAGGCTACCTCGGATTTGAGCGGCTAGCAGTCTGCCTGAGAGGCTGTGATGTGACTTTTCCAGCAGAAGTCCTGAGAAACCCAGGCATGACATGGGATGGCCAGTCCGCAATGTGGCCACTCTGGCTGCTGTCTGTGCCTGGCAATGCCCAGATGCCATGATTTGTGTCACTGCAAATCTGGTCAATGCCACCATCCCAATCACAGTGGAAGTTTTCAAGAAACACAGAGTATACAGCCCCAATACAATCTTTGGGGTAACAACCTGGGACATTGTCAGAGCCAACACTTTTGCAGAACTGCAGGGTGTGGACCCTGCTGGAGCCAATGTGCCTGTCATGGCAGCGGTGCTGGGGACCCCATTAGCTCCTTCCCTCCCCCCAGTTCTCAGTGCATTCCCAGGACCAGCTGATAGCCTGTTCGGGGTAGATCGAAGAGGCTGACTCAGAGGTGGTCAAGGCTAAAGCAGGAGCAGTCTTTGCCATCCTGTCCATGGTGAATGCCAGAGTCCGGTTGGTAGCTTCTCCCTTGTTGATGCAATGAGTGGAAAGGAAGGAGTTGTCAGACATTTCTTTGTGAAGTCCAAAGCAATAGTATACCTATTTGTCCACACTGCTGCTGCTGGGAGAAAGGGCCTGGAGAAAAACCTTTGGTGAGGGGCCTCCCTGGTGGCGCAACGGGTTGGGTTGCAGCACTGTAGGCCAGCTGCAGCCACTGCAGTATGAGTTTGATCCCTGGCCCTGGGGGTGACCCACATGGCACAGCAGACCTCTCCTGGCCCACTGGCTGCTCCTCTCAGCAGTATCCTTCGTCAATCTGCCTGTTCTGCTCCCCACTCTGTCTCTGGTGAATCCTCTCACCACCCCTGTACCTCTGGCTGTACCACAGCTTTGTATGCATAAATAAATAAATTAAAAAAAATCTTTGGTGAAAATCTTCCCCTTTGAAAAGATGATGATGGCAGTGGCCATTCTCAGCTGAAGACTGACATCAAGAAAGGACAATTTATGAAAAACATGAAATGACAAAGAAGTTCATGAGCATTTTGTTTCCCTACCATATTTAGTCATCATATCACTATAAAGCCATTTCAGATATATTTATTTGCTTTGGTCATGAGTATTATATTAACATTATCATGCCTTCCAAATCGTGGTTCAGTGTATTGAAGCAGTCTTTTGAAAAAAATTAAACAAAATTGGAAAAAAGGAAGGTTTCAAATAAATAATAACTTGGATAGGAGATATTCTCTTCTGTTCTTGTTTTTATTTATTTATTTTTATAATATTGTAGTAGAAAACATTCAGATGACAAATATCCATCAAATGCCAAGCAGGTAATTTTGTTAGTCTGTGCTTAATCTGCAGAAACCTCTCTGAGCCTCTAAATTGTACAAATCCTCCTTTTATCTGGTTTCACCTGGAATCCGATGGCTCCAAAAGCCAATTAAATGTCATTCAAGAATAGTTATTAGAAACTAGAGTAGACATCATCTCTGTTTTGTTCTGACTCATCCCTTTCTGTCCTCCACATGTGTCTCAATAGCACTTCCTTCTGTTTCCAGGTCTGGCTGTTGCTTCAAATAATTGCAGAAACACTTTTCTTCCTGACTGTGAGAGATAATGGAACATGATTGGTTTGGGAGGATTCAGCAGGATTTTATTCTCATTGCTTATTTTTGGGGAGAAGAGGAAGAGAACTAGGCTTCAATTTCGTCAGAAATGGACTTAACTTGTAGGGAAATGCACATGATTTTGCTTTTGGAATATGGTTTTAAAATTCTCTCTCTTTTTTTTTTAAAGATTTATTTATTTATGCATACAGAGCTGGGGTACAAGCCAGAGGTGTAGGGGTAGTGAGAGGCTTCACCAGAGACACAGCGGGGAGCAGAACAGGCAGATCAATGAAATAAACTGCTGAGGGGAGCAGCGGGCGGGTCAGGAGAGGTCTGCCACGCCATGTGGTCACCTCCGGGACGGACGGGGATCGAGCTCATGCTGAAGTGGCTTTAGCTTCTTAGTGCTGTGCTTTAATCTGCTGCGCCACCAGGGAGGGCCCTGTGATTCACTTTTAATAATTTAAAATTAAAATTGAAATAGTCACATGTAGCTACTACATCATATATGTAGTAGCCATCCCAGGACTAACAAAGTCATCTGGTAATATTACCAAGATACAATTCTTCCCATGTTTCTGTCCTTGTATTTTTGAGCATGCAGTCCTCCGTTCTCATTTTCCTTGCCTTCTGACCACAAATGACTACTGCATCTCCAACAATCATATTTGCACTCCAGCAGGTAAAAGAAGAGAGAAAAAATGAAACTGGAAATCAATTGTGTATGTGTGTCACATGGCTGTGTTTAGCTGTCGTAGAGATGCAGAAATAGAATTTTTAGATTGTATAGCCTCTATAGTAGAGGTTGGCAAAGAGAAAACAAGACTTTGGGTCATCTGATATATATGTCTATCTCAACATTAAAACTTAGTAGATCCTCATGGTTTATTGAGAAATAAAACACGTGCTTAAAGAAAAAGAGCTGATCAAGTAGCTGTCTGGTAAAGGAGCAGGGAGATGCTGGAAGCTATCAGGGTATTCCCATGTAAAAGTGATCATGCCCATTTTCATTTTATGAAATCCATGAATCTTAAATGCAGACAGGCTAAATGATTTAGTATCATATAGATAATACCTTAAGGAGTAGAGGTTCTCAACCTTGGGTGAGGAATAGAATTACCTGGGGAAGCTTTTAAAATCCCAGTATCCAGGTTGTCCCGCTCACGAGTTAATTCAAGGTGGTGAAGCACAGGTAAGGTTGAGGATGTGTTGTGCTTACCTACGGCTGCATAACAAAGTACTCTGAGACATAAGGCCTTGAAACAACAATCATTTTCTTATGGATTGTTGTGGTGATTCTTCTCTTCTACTGGGTGCTAGTAGTAATCACTTCCGATGTTAGCAAGCAGATGAGCTGTTCTGGAAGGTCTATGATGGATCCACACCTACACCTGATACCTAGACTGAAATGGCTCTTCAGAAGCTGGGACTGTTGACCAGAGTATCTCCATGAAGCTTCTCCAGCATTGGAGCCTCATGATGGCTGCTTCCATGGCAGCTGGAGGCTCAAAGAAAGAAGATCCTGGTGGAGAAGTTAAGATAGGCTATGACTTAACCTTGTCATAGAAAGGTTAAGACACAAAAACCGGTGTCACTTGTGCCACAGTCTGTCAGGCAAGGCAGTTGTCAGCTCTCCTACCGTCAAAGGGAGGGATGTAGACACCTCCTTAGTCTGTTTAGGCTGATACAACAGAATATCACAGATAGGTTAGCTTATAACACCAGAACTCATATCTCGCATTTCTGACAGCTAGGAAGTTTACATCAAGCATCTTCCTGGGCAAGTCTCTTTCTTGTCACTGTGCCACACGGTGGAAGAGGTGAGAGGTATCTCTGGGGTATCTAAAAGGAACAAATCCCATTCATGAGGACTCTGCCCTCATGACTTAAATACCTCCCAAACAACCCATATCCTAATACTATCATCTTGGGGATTAGGTTTTCAACATGAATTGGTGGGAGGGGACACACAAATTCATAGTAACTCCAGCTCTCAATGGGAGGAAAGTCAAATATTTGTGGCCATGTTTACATTTCATTTTTATTGAAACATAATTGAGGTACAGCAATATACCATTTAAGATATATATGTATATACATATACATAGTGAAACACACACATATAGTGAAATATATGTATAGTGAAATACACACTACACACATATGTGTATATATATGTATATATACATATTTATACATATATATATATACATATATATGGTGAAATGATTGCCACAGTGGTGGCCATGTTTTAAAATCACCAGAGACTATTACAGAACAGTGGTTCTCAAATTTTAATGTGCATTTCAATCCACTGGGCATTCCTGTTGAAATGCACATTTTGATATTCATCAGATCTGGGGCAGAGTCCAGGAATCTGTGGGAGGATACCAAAGCTACTGGTCCTCAGACTATACTTTGAGTAGTAAGGGTAGAAGAGGATTCACTCCTCGAGCTGGTCAGCTGTGCCTCTCCGACTGCCCCACACCAAACATAGCCACTCAGAATCTAGCTCTTGCTGCCTCTGTATATGTAGTAAATAATAAGTTTTGTTTAAAAGGAAGCTCTTGTCCCCTCCAAAAAAAAATCAAAACATCAAATCAGGCTCAGATAGTGAGCAAAGAAATAGTAACTGGATTATCAACAAGAAATACAGTTTTCTGGGCCCTCCCTAATGGCACAGCGGGTTAAAGCACAGCACTATGAAGCTATCTGAAGCCACTGCAGCATGACTTCAATCTCCAGCTAGGGAGGCGATCCACATGGCATGGCAGATTTCTCCTGACCCACCTGCTGCTCCCCTCAGTAGCGCATCTGCCTGTTCTGCTTCCCACTGTGTCCCTGGTGAATCCTCTCACCACCTCTGCACCTCTGGCCTGCACCGCAGTTCTGTATGCATAAATAAATCTTAAAAAAAAAAACAAGAAATGGACACTATAGAATGGGAGCAAATATTGGCACATTATACATCTGACAAAGGCCTATTACTCAAGATCTACAAAGAACTCATACAACTGAGCAACAACAGCAAGGAAACAATAAAAAAATGAGTAGAAGAGGTAAAAGCCACTCCTTCAAACAAGACACACAGATGGTCAATAGGCATATGAAAGAACACACATAATATCAGGGTAATGCAAATCAAAAACCACAAAGAACTACCCCTTATCCCTGTGAGTATGGCCCATATTAAAAATAGACTAACAATAACTAGGAACAACAAACATTAGCAAGGATTTGGAGAAAAAAGGACCTTCACGCACTGTTGGTGAGAATGTGATCTGGCCCAGCCCCTGTGGAAAATAGTATGGAGATTCCTCAAAACATTAAAAATAGATCTACATATGATCCAACCATTCCACAGTATCTGCCTGAAGGGAACTAATCCAAAGGGATAAATGCACTCCTATGTTTATGCACTCCTGCAGCACCGTCTGCAACAGCCAGGTTAGGGAAACAACCTAATGCCCATTGACAGAGCAGTGGATTAAGGAGATGTGAACGACTCAGATCTATAAAAAAAGAAACTCTTACTATTTGCAACAACATGGATGGATCTGAAATAAATTATGCTAAGAGAAGTAAGTCAGAAGGAGAATGACAAATACTGGATGATTTCACTCATATGTGGAATATGCAGAAAAAAATTCAATCAACAAGAGCAAAAAACTGGCAAAATAAAACAAAATAAACCATACAACTATGACTGCAGAAGTGAGGCGAGAGGGGGAGGGAAAAGTAGGGATGGGAACGAAGGAGGGAGGAGGCACAGCGGTCTGTGGGGAAGGACTCTGGGAGCTCGGATGGTGGGACTGGACGGTAGCACACACCTGAAGAAGTGTGTCGAGTGTACGGTGTGTAGTTATTCATAACAACCCCTTATGGTCTTTTATGTATGTATCTCTTTTATATTGTATCTCTTTTTATTGGTCTTTTATATTGTATCTCTGCTTTTTATGGTGATCTTTTCTCCTCATCTGTAATTCTGTAATTCTGTTTATCAAGGTTTCCTGTCTTTTTTTTCTTGATTGTTTGAAAGAATTTTTATTAAAAATTTTTTTTTTACATTATTCTTCATTCTGTGCATTTTTTCCATCTCTGCTGTAATCCCTGTGGGCTTCCCACCACCAGTTCACCCATGTGCCATCACCATAGTGCAGTGCATTTCCCACCCCACTTTTCCTGTCTTCTTTTACAGTCCAGCTAGGTTTGTCTATTTTGTTTATATTTCCCAAAGAACCAACTCTTAGTTTCATTATCTCTTTGATATCTATTTCATTTAATTCCTATCTTATTTTTACTACTTCCTTCCTCTCACTACTTTTGGGTCTTGTTCCTCTTTTTCAAGTTGCTTTGCATATAATGTTAGTTTTTTTTTTTTTTGAGCTTTCATGCTTCTTAATTGGGACTTGCATTGCATCCCATAGATACTTTTTCATTCATCTCAGTGTATTTCTTGATTTCTGCTTTGATTTCTTCTTGTATCTAAGAACTATTAAGCAGCATATTGTTTAGTCTTCATGTGTTCATAGTTTTCCCTTCTAGTTGATTTCTAACTTAATGCCATAACGGACAGAACACAGAACATAATGGACAGGTACAATATAAGTTCAGTCTTTGTCGTTTTATTGACAACTGATGGGTATGCCATAGTATGGGCGAGTCTTGAAAGTGTTCCATATGCACTTGTACCTGACATGAAGTGACAGGCCAGGAGTTGTTCTCTTCTCCAATCAGAGCCTTGTCCTGGGGTCTTTGCTCTTGTTATTAACAGTTGCTTAAATTCTGGTTAATTCAAATATTTATCTGTTGTCTTGGTTTAGCCTTGAGGCATGGGGTAGCAGGTGTTTTGAATTTCCCAGCCTCTGCTTCAAGTAATAGCCATGTCGCTAAGGAGACACAGTAATCTGATCTGTTTCTCTCAGGCAGTTCAGGCACCCTTGTTCTAGACTGAGAATCTCCTGTGCAAACCAATCATCCTAAAGCTACTTACCTGCTCCTATAGCTCTCCACCTGTGCATCCCCTGTCCTGGGCACCAACTCTGCATGCCCCATGTCCAATGCCGTGCCAGGCTCAACATCCTGCTGTTGGAATGTGCTCCAAGTCAGCAGCTGTAAGATTCTCTGCCCAGCAGGCCCTCCTCTCTCTTGTGGATTGCACGGCTGGTAACACAAAGGACACAGTTCTCTTCAGGTTTTCCTTTCCCTTTCCACGGGACCATTGCGCCTAGTGTGTGCTGCGAGTGTCCATTTATCCTTCAGCGTTGTAGGGTAAATGGAAGTGATCAGGTTTGTTCCGCCCTCCCGCCATTAACACCAATGATCGACACCTGTGGTCTTGACATGCGTGCCGAATGCGGCATCTGGAGTGCGGTGTGGGCATGCATAGGTGGGCACAGCTGAGCCCAGAGACTGAGCATAGAAGGGTGGCATCGCAGAGGACAGAGGCGGCAGAGGGTCATGCAGCGAAGTGCAGTGGGGACCTGGGAAGAGAGCACAAGACAGGCCGGAGAATCCAGAATGTAGATTCGCCAGGGGCTAGGAGGTCTGCCAGCCTCCTGGGCCCCAGGGCCCCCAGCGGGTCCTGCACCTGGTTGCCTCACTACAAGCGGTGTAGAAGGATCATTGAAAGCTTGGAGAAGCCACGAAGGGCTTCAGGACTCTCCTTCACCCATCTGCCTGGATTCAGAGAGAACCTGCTCTGTGACTTGCTGGCACTTCCAGGGTCTTTGACTTTGTTCTGCTGTAGTCTAATGGTGAGTATATGAAGGAGGTGAGCCCAGCATTTTCACTGCCACCATTTTGCTGGACTCAGGAAACAACATTTTTTTAAGGACAGTGTCACACTTGAGACAATAGGTGGGTGTTAAAATTGATGGTGAAGTCCACTAATGTTCCGGAAATTTAGCCGTGGGAAACTGTGACTTTGTTGTGTTAGGAAGAGTTTCTTCTTACCGTCTAATCCAAGGAGTATAGAAGGAAGGAGCCAGGCTTCAGTCACTGATGGCTTCATGATTTGATTTGATAGGAAGGGTCTGCAGTGCAACCTGTAGTGAAGGAAGGTTTGCTAGGGATCCATGTCACAGCTGCATTTGTTTCAAAATTTATACAAAACTGAAAATGTTGCTCATCATTCAAAAAATGTACCGTGGGGAGCTGATGAGGTTTATGGGGAACTTTCAATTACTCTATTGGTCACTGCAATCTGCTGCACTCTGTTCTGTTTGGTGTTAGAAGTGAGAAATCGGACTTAGTTCTGCCACCATAGATTTGTTTCTTTCAGAAAGAGGAGCCAGGTGGACCAGGCCATGCAGTGTCAGGTGGACTTCTTGGCCAGAGGAGTCTGATGATGGAAATGTTTACTTATTTGCATTGACACGTGTTGATGCTACTGGGGAAAATAGATGTATGTATGTTGATTCTGTGTAAAACATCTCAAAGCAATACCGTCAAATTCTAATATAGTCAGAACAATTACTAATCTAATTCGATATCACAAAAAATTCCAATTCCTGGTGAATGGCTTCATAGTGATTTTGAGAACTTCCTATGCACCCTGCTTCATTCCACATGTTACAACTACCCTATGACATGTGTGTCACACACCATATTGAGATCCTCATCATTGTCATTTTACATGAGGAGAAAGTGAAGCTCAGGAACATTGCACAAAGTTCTTGGGATGCAAATTCTGGCAGCCTGAGTAATCAAAACAAAGATGTCCTATGGAATGGGAGAAAATATTTGCACACCATATAACCAATACGGGAGCTACTGTACCCCTCTTAGAGGCTTCTAGCTCCCGACGGAGACTCCAGATCCTTCAGATCAGCCAGAAGCACCATGTCTGCCCTGTGAAATTCCGACCTCAGCCCTGGAACTGGAGACTGCTTGGTCTCCCCTCAGTGCCTTAGCCATACCCCATGGTTCTATGGAAACCCTCAGTTCCCGAGGTGCTCGCTGAGAGGGAGAGGGAGATTTACGGAGCATTAAGGACACTAGGCCAGACCAGGCCAGGGTCAAAATGCCTGGCAGCCAGCAGGAACCTGGCAATTGGCCTTTAAGTGGGAGGCATGTGGCAGCTTCAATGGGCAAATGGACCCACCACTGGCAGCGTAATGGCCAAAGGCAGTGAGTGCCTAGGACCCAGCCCCTGCCAGGTGCCATGCTGAGGGCCTCAGATAGTAGTTACCTGGGTGTAGTTGGAAGGTCTCATGATGGCCAGAGAGGAAAATACAACCTTACTGGGAGCAGCAATAGCTCTCCCCAGAAGGTAACTTGCACCCAAGTCTCACAGCCAGAATGCATGTCCTCCACCTTCCTGGGACTCCTTGCTGACCTGCAGAAAACAAGAGGAGGGAACTGGCCCTGTGGCAGGCATAGCTGGAGCTGGAGCTGGAGCTGGACCTGACCCTGATCGGGAGAGCTGATGGTGAGCCGTAGGAGCCCCTGTAAGGCACCAGTGCCTGTGCACAGCGTGTGGGGGCCAGTACGCCCACTCAGTGCACAAATGCACCCCTTTCCCCTACAGTCCCATCCTGAGCCATGGTGGGGGAAGGGAAAATCCTCCCACCCACCCTCCTCAAAGCCATGTCACCCAAAATCTGGGGGCTTGGCATGTGGTTCTCTCCCTACCCGGCTAAGGAGAACATCACATTCCTCTTTGGTTTAAGTTATTTTTGCATAACTTTTGTATTTAATTTATTTTATAGTTTATTCATTGCCTCCCTTCTTGAAGCCAGCAGGATTAGTTTACAGAACTGTGAGCCACTTTCCTTCCCAGGAAAGGTACAAAGTAAGACCCTTCCTGCACCCTCCTCTAGCCCTCCGATACCCCCTGCCTCGGGCTCAGGTACTGGGGCACAGATCTCCTCTTCAGCCAGTCCCCAGCTTTGAAACACGTAACCTGATTTCAGGTGTGGCCAGCTTCCCTCTACTTTCCTCTGGGATAGAAAAGGACGTCAAGGGGCAAAGGAAGCTCTCTGAGCCTCCCCTAGTATACACACTTCCCTACCCCTTCACGCCCACCCCCAACAAAACGTGATGATGGTGATGATGACTAAGGATTATGCAACATGGTCCATCCAGAGCGGCGACCAGCTGTCTAGAGGCTGCCTCCTGCCTTGTTTTGCATAAAGACAAGGCCGTTTCATAATGACAAGGTTTTTAATTCTGTATTGCACTTGCCCTAGGGGGCCACCATTGCTTTTCTATGGGAGACACTCTGAATTTAACAGATGAGAATATTTTGAAACAAACCAAAAAAGAGAATCCCCTTTTTACTGAGTGAATTCACATGACATAAAATGAACCATTTTGAAGTGTACAATGCAGCGGCATTTAGCAGTCACAGTGCTGTGTGACTGCCACCACTATCTAGTACCAAAACATTTGTTACCTCAAAAGGAAAGCCCAAGTCTGTTAGCAGTCCCTCCCCATCCTCCTTACTCCCAGTTCCTTGCAACCACCAAATCTTCATTTTGTCTATGAATCAACCTATCCTGCCTATTCTAGGTATTTCCTATGAATGGACGTGTACACTATGTGACCTTTTGTTTGGCTTCTTCACTTAGCACAATGTTGTGGCATGTGTAAACCCACCATTTCCTTCTTTGATGACTAAACAGAGGAGGAAATTTCTCTTAGCTGCAGTACCTACCCTCCCTGCCACATTCCATAAAATGGCATCAGAAAAAATTCAGCTGCCCTGTAACTGGGTATAATACTCTTGAACATTGCCTCTTGCAGAGGCAGATGTTGGTTTAAGTACCAAGATGTGGGCAGTATTCTGCCTTCTAAAATGGATCCTCGGTTTTCTTTGAAGCTGCAGTGTGCCGTGTCCAGGCTCACAACTCCACTAAGCCAGCCATGACCAACCTGTTCCTCAGTTTTGTATCCAGAGGTGACCACTTAAGCTCTGGTCATAAGACCCAAGCAGAAGCCCCTGGGCTCTGGGGACAAAGACCTGGGAAAGATTTTGCTGTCCATAAAAGGAGAGCACTACAGGGATCCTTGCTCCTTTTTCCTACCCGATCCTCCAGCCGACAGTTGGAGCTGTACTAGCTATCGCTCAGCCACAAAGGCTCAGCAATACAGAGATGTGATCCTCACAGCCTCAAGCCCTGAACCTTCACTAGCGGCTTCCATAGAAAAAGCTGCTGTTATGTGCACAAGGTGAGCTCCTAACTGCTTCAGTCATCAGGAGACAAGGTTTCTGCTAACAGCAAGGGTACTTCTAATAAGTGATCACTGTCCCCGTACATGGCAGAGGAAAAAGTTTACAGCTACCATGGAGAGGAGGAGGAGGTCTGTAGATGGGGACTCCTGAGGTCCCCTCCACAGAGGCTAACTTGTGACTAAGTCTACATGGCTACTGAACCATAAATACTGTCTGCATGGGACTGGGCAGGCAGGAAGGCAAACACGCCTGGGTCTTCTCCATGTCTTTCTGCCCCTTGGGCATTAAGAAAAGGATGGTCTACATATAGTCTATGGCAGGCAGCACAACCAGGAAGACTCCCCAGGGTGTTTGACCATGGCTGTCATTAACCGGCAGGGTGGGGTGGTGCACTGCAGTAGGAGCCCTGGATCAAAGCCCAAATTCGAGGATGCTAACAGGAGTTACTAAATTTAACACCTACATTCTGCTTAATGTAGTGAGACAGGAGCAGGCAGAGAGAAGGGCCAAGGCTGAACTGTTCATAAAAGCCTTAAGGAGTATCTTGAGATCATAACAGGCTTTTTTGGCTTTTAAAACATCTTGCTAATAAGGGCATTTGCTCCAGCATTTGCTTAAATATTTTCAGATTACTTTAAGATAATTAAAAAAGAAGCTGGAGGTTTCCCAAGGCTTTTCTTAAATGACTCACATTTAGAGAAATCTCAATGTGCCTAATGAGAAATATAAAGCAAAACTATGAATACCTAGAATGACTCTGCTTTTGTTCTAGAAAAACTGAACTAAGGCTTGATTTTGAAACTGAATCGGGAGGGTTTTTTTTTTTATAACAGTTTATTTTTACATCATTTTGTACTTTTTTTTTTTTTTTGCCATCTCAATTGTAATCTCCGCGGGTTTCCCATCACCAAGTCACCCATGTGCCATCACCATAATCCTGTGCACTTCCCTTCCCACCCCCCCGTTTTTGATCCCATTCCCCACTCCACTCCCGCAAAATGTCTCTGGTATATAGTTCTTCATTATTTTTGTTATTTTCTCGCCTGGTCCATTATACTCCTGCTATGAGTGAAACCATCCGGTATTTTTCTTTCTCTTTCTGGCTTATCTCACTAAGCATGATCTTTTCCAGCTCCATCCATGTTGCTGCAAAAACATGTGTTTCTCTTTTTTGGTTGCTGAGTAATATTCCATTGTATATATGTACCACATCTTTTTTATCCAGTCGTCTACTTTTGGGCATTTGGGCTGCTTCCATGTTTTTCCAATTGTAAATAAAGCAGCAATAAACATGGGGGTACAGGTATCTTTTTCAATCAGTGTTTTTGTGTCTTTTGGGTAGATACCTAGGAGTGGGATTGCTGGGTCGTAGGGAAGCTCCATGTTTAGCAGTTTGAGGAACCTCCAAACAGTTTTCCATAGTGGTTGTACTAGTTTGCATTCCCACCAGCAGTGCAGGAGAGTTCCTTTTTCTCCACATCCTCGCCAACATTTGTTGTTGCTAGTTGTTTGAAGATGTGCCATTCTCACTGGGGTGAAGTGGTAGGGGAGGGTTTTTTGGTCTTTATTGGAAATAAAGAATTAAATGATCTGATTTGGTGATAATAAACTAGCTGAAAAGAAATCCCCAAACCACTTCTTTTATATTTAAGAGTGCCTTTTACTTCATTTGGAACCTGTCACAGGGGTTTCATAACATGAAATATAGAAAAGATATTTAAACACTTTCAGTTTCCCAGTACTGCATTGCATTTTAACTACACATATTTACCAGTACAATTCTAGTAAGTTCATTCTGACAGCTAATATTCCATAGAAAGAACAACAAAAGGAGTAGAAAAATATTTTAGAGAAAAAACAAATAACAACTAAGATATTAATTCATCTAATTAAAGTTAGATGACCAAGAATCTATGTAAGGCACTTTGGAAAAATATAGAATGACTTCAATTAAATTGCATTATATGTACATAGCTAAATATTTTTAAAAATGCTCCATTAACTATATGTTTTATCATTTATTCAACAAATGTTTTTTGGCCATCTGGGTAGTAAGCACAGTGTTCAATGCCTTGCTTAGCTAGAGCTAAACAAACAAACAAAAAACAACTATAAAATACAACAAAAATTCAATTACTGCCTCCAAAGTTCTTGATGTAAAGCAATAGCAAAGAATAATCAGATAATGTGACATAGTGTAGCAAGGAACATTTTACAAGTAAAAAAAACCACAGGGCTTTAGGAGGAATATGGGGAAAATTCTTTACCCAGAAAAGGTGGTTTCCTAGACTACTACCTCACATCATGCACGAAAACCAACTTGAAATGGATTAAAGAACTAGACATAAGACCCCAAACCATAAAATATCTAGAAGAAAATGTGGGTGAAGCACTACACGACATATACCTCAATAACATTTTTAAAGATACATCACCCAAAGCAAGGATAGTGAAGGAAAGGATAAATAGATGGGACTACATCAAGTTAAAGAGCTTCTGTACAGCAAGAGAGACACTACGCAAAACAGAGACACCCCACTGATTGGGAGAAAATTTTTGCCCACAATACTAATGAAAAAGGACTGATCACAAAGGTAGAAAAAGAGCTGATTAAACTCAACAAAAATAAAGTGAACAACCCCCTCAAATAATGGGTAGAAGAGCTACAAAGACACTTCTCCAAAGAAGAAATGCAGATGGCCAGCAGGCATATGGAAAAATGTTCAACATCACTTGTAATAAAGGAAAGGTAACTCAAAACCGTAATGAGATACCATCTCACACCAGTGAGAATGGCACATCTTCAAACAACTAGCAACAACAAATATTGGGGAGGATGTGGAGAAAAAGGAACTCTCCTGCACTACTGGTGGGAATGCAAGATGATACAATGGGTATGGAATGCTGGAGGTTTCTCAAAAGGCAAAAAGGGAGCTTCCATATGACCCAGCAATCCCACTCCTAAGTAAATACCCAAAGGACACAAAAACATTGATTCAAAGAGACACCTGTACCCCCATGTTTATTGCTGCTATATTTACAGTAGGGAAGATGTGGAATCAACACAAATGTCTCCAAATAGATGGCTGGATCAAGAAGATGTAGTATATATACACACAATGGAATATTACTCAGCAGTCAAAAAGATGAACTCATACCTTTTGTAGCAACATGGATGGCACTGGAAGGGATCATGCTTAGTGAAATAAGTCAGAAAGAAAAAGAAAACTACCAGCTGGTTTCACTCATAGCAGGAGTGTAAGGGGTCAGGGGAGGAAAAAAAACAGCAACAAATGTAATAGAGTAAAAATGAAAACAATGAACAACTATAAACCAGAGACACTTTATGGGGGTGGAAAGAGGAATGGGATCAAAACTGGGGTGGGAAAAGTGCACTGGACTATAGTGATGGCACACGGGGATTACAACTGAGATGAAAAAATGCACCAAATGAAGAATGATGTAAAAAATATATATATAAAAATAAAGATGTAAATGGAATAAACTCATCAACAAAAGACAAAAAAAGTTGGATCAAGCTAAAAATTAAAAAAATAAGTTCCTGTCCAATTCAAAAAAAAAAAAAGGGAGTTTTTCTGGAGTAGTAGCATCTTAGCTTGGTTTTTAAAGCAGTTGCAAGGTCAAAATGACTAGTCAGACAGAAAGAGGAGCATATATAAGAACACAAAGGTATAATATTTCTTGAGGCTCTTAGGGAAGAGAGAAGTAGGTGCCGTAGCTAGAGATGAATCTAGAGGGGTAGGCGAAGGGCAAATCACAAATGACTTAGGATGGGCTACATTTCACTATGGTAACAACTCCAAGGTAAAAAAAAATCTGCCCCAGGTGATATGCCATGTACACCACCTGACAATGTGCCCAACTCAACCTGAGGCTTCAGGATTCACCAGTGCAGGGCAGAGAACCTGAATCATGCACCTGCCCTAAAATACTACCCAAAAGTGATACTCGTCACTTCTACTCTCAGTGGCCAAAAGGAGTCATAAAGTCACTGTAAACTTCAAAGAGGTGAAACAAGTAATTCTGTGTTCAGAAGGAGAAGGGGTCAGGCATATTAGGGATCACCAGCAAATTCTCCATGAACCTCACGTATGCTTTGGAATTTTGATATATCCTTAGATGCAGGTATAATTCCAAGCAAAGGCAAAGCAAACACAAGGAACTCAGGGCCAGCCTTACCATGGGTTATCCATCTCCAGAGTCTGGAGTCAGGGTGCAGACAGGAAACAGAACCAGTAGCTTTTCAACAGAGAATGTGTAATATAAGGACTAGTGATTGGGGTTACTGAGAGAGCAAAGAAGCAACTGTGAGATCACCCAGAAGATCTGAATAAGTCCATCAACCAAGTGGGTCCAATGGACATTTGTAGAAAACTCCCCCAACAGCAGAAAGCACATCATCTTTTTTTTTTTTTTTAAAGATTTATTTATTTGTACATATACAGAACTGGGGTACAGGCCAGAGGCTGAGGGGCGGCGAGAGGCTTCACCAGAGACA
>NW_004567128.1:26946870-26951535 GCF_000260355.1 Condylura cristata | reverse complement strand
GAGTGGGGAGCAGAACAGGCAGATGGAGGAAGTACACTGCTGAGGGGAGCAGCGGGCGGGTCAGGAGAGGTCTGCCGCGCCATGTGGTCACCTCCGCGGCAGGCGGGAATCGAACTCATGCGGAAGAGGCTTTAGATTCTTAGTGCTGTGCTTCAACCCGCTGCGCCACCAGGGAGGGCTCAGAAAGCACATCATCTTTAAATGCCCATGGAACAAGTCCAAGATCAGTTTCACTGCCCTAACGTCAATGTGTCAGCAGGGCACATTGATAGTTGCAAGCAGCAGCTACTATACCTAGTACTGGGAGCACAACACAGAGAAGTTGGGGTTACTAGAACTTGGGGGTTCCCAGGAAAGACCCTGTGGAATGGATATTTGGGCCTCTGAAGAGGTGTGGTTGCTGCTGCTGGACTGGTTCTGGAAAGTGACCCTAGAGCTGGGCCCGACCGCTGTTACTGGGGCAAAGCAATCAGGAATAGCAGGAGTCAGGATGGAAGCTCTCTATCCCTCTTCACCTTCCACTGTCCCAAGAAGGCCCCTAACAGGACCTAACGAGACTGCCCACCATGTCTCAGGTTCCTCTCACAGCCTCCTGACTTCTAGTCAGCTATGAAATGTCATTCAGTGTGATCATGATCTCTAGGGAGAAGACCTGGATGTCTGAGTGGACCCCAAGTGTAATCACAAGTGTCCTTGAAAGGAGGGAGGCAAGAAGGTCAAAGGAGGAAGTAGAAAACCAGACAATAGAAGCCAGAGGCAACACTGTAGACTTTGAAGGTGGGGGAGGGGCCCTTGGGTGAGTGACACAGCTCCATAGTTGAAAGAGCCTAACAGAACCAGCCCTGCTGACTTGACTGTAGAGCAGCCGAAATTGATCTCCGACTTATTCCAATGGCATTTAAAGACGATGTGTATTCTGCTGATGTTGGGGGGGGTGTTCCACAAATGTTAATTGGACCCATTTAGTTGGTAGTGTTATTCAGATCTCCTATATCCTCATTGATTTTCTGTATACTCGTTCTATCTATTTTTGAAAAGTATTGAAATCTCCAACTCTAATTGTGGACTATTTCTCCTTTCTAATTTTGCTTCAGAAATATTTTAAAAGTCTGGAATTAGATGTATACTTCTCTTGGACTGTGTGGTGGGTAGTTTCTAGGAAGGTGAGTCCCAATGAATTCCCAACCAGATGTTTATTTCTTCGGGTTTCACCTCCCATCAAGTGAGGACAGGACCTGCAGCTTGCTTCTAACCAATATAAATGGTAAAAGTGATGGGCTGTCATTCTCTTAATTTATGTTGTATAGCAAAAATGAGGATATGTCACTACCATAATTATGTTGCATAAGACTCCATCTAAGGGGACTGGAATGAGAGATTATCTTGTTGGATTGGTGAAGTAAGAAGCCTTGCTGAGGGCTGTGGAAGCTACAGGTAGCTTCTAGAAACTGCAGGTGACCTCTTCTACCTGAGGGTGACCAACAATGGACAGCCAGCATGACTCCAGAGCCCTTAGTCATACTGCTGCAAGGAAATTAATTTTGCTTAAAACCCAAATGAGTTTGGAAATGACTTTCTCCAGTTGAGTTTATGATGATACAGGCTTAGCTGGCACCTGGATTACAGATGTCCTGAAGTAGGGAACCCAGTTAAACTGTGCTCTGACCTGTAACCTATAGAATCTCTCAGATAGCAAGTATGTGTTGCTTTAAGTGACTTAGTTTGTGATATTTTGTCATGCAGCAATAGATAACAATGCAAATTGTAATGTCTTCTTAGTGGATAGATCAGTTATTATTATATAATGACCCTTGTCATTCATTCATTCTCTACTGGAAAGTTTAATTTGGAAGTCACTCTCTTTTATTAATGTTTTCATACATGCCTCCATCCTGTTACTTTAACATACTGCCTATGTTAGGATATTTGAAGTGAATTTCTTGTAGCAGTTATTTTGGGGTCTTGTCATTTATCCATTATGACAATCTCTTTTAACTGATTGTTTGTACCATTAACATTTAATGTAAGTTATTGATATGTTTGGATTTAGACACACTGTTTTAGTTTTATTATTTGTTTTCTGTTTGCTCCCTCTTTTTTTTTTTTTTTGTTCCTGTTTCCCCTTTCCTGCCTTTTATGGTTTCGATAAACATTTTTAGTATCCCCTTTACCTATTGTGTTTTTACTTTATCTCTTTGTATATTCTATGGAATAAATATAGGCATTGATTCTTTTGAGTTTATCCTGTTTGAAAGTTGCATGGGTTCTTATATTTGCAGGTTTATATCTTTTGATAAAATTGGAATGCTCTCAGTTATAGCTTCACATATATGTTTCTACATCACACTCTTTCTCCTGTTCTTAGACTTCAAACTTATGAATGTTAATCCTTTTGATATCCTAAAGGTCCTTGTGGCTACATTTATTTATTTCTCATTTTCCTTCTCTGTTGTTCAGATTGGATAATTTCTATTGATCTATTTTCAAATTCCCTGACTCATCTTTACTCAACTGTTGAGCTCATATAGTCCCTTTTTAAATTGCAGTATTTGTAAAGTTTTCACCATTATTCTTTCTTTCTCTCTTTTGCTGAGACTTTCTATCATGTCTGGATTGTTTGCTGTTATAGAACATTTTAACAATAGTTTCTTTAAAAACTTTTAAAAAGTAATTCCAGGCCCTCCTTGGTGTGCAGTGGGTTAAAGCACAGCACTAAGAAGTTAAAGCCACTTCAGCATGAGTTTGATCCCCGCCCCAGAGGTGATCCACACAGCACAGCAGACCTCTCCTGACCCTGCCCGCTGATCCCTCAGCAGTGTGCTTCGTCTATCTGCCTATTCTGCTCCCTACTCTGCCTCTGGTGAATCCTCTCACCGCCTCTGCACCTCTGGTCTGTACCCCAGTTCTGTATGCATATATAATAAATAAATCTGTGAAAAATAAAAGTAATTCCAGAATGTGTCGTGTGTTTTCTCAGCACTGGGGTCTGTCAATTGCCTTTTCCCACTCAAGTTGAGATTTTCATGGTTCTTCATTTTCTGAAAAATGTAGGGTTGTAGCCTGAATGTTTTTAGTATTCTGATATGGACTTTGTATTTTGTTTCAATCGTGTGAAAGGATAGTTATATTTTTGTTTTAGCTTGAAAATCAGACATGGTTAGGATGAGATCACAACTCTGACCTGTTTATTGTAGACTATGGATGAAAAGTCAATTCAGTTTTCAAAACTTTCACAGTGCTATTTAGATCTGTCCCACGTGTGTTTTGCCCTGTAGCTAGTCTAGGATGGATGATGACACGTTTCTTAGTTTAGTTATCACAGTCTTCCTTGTGCTGCTTAAGATCAAATCCATAAGCAGGTCATGGTGAACCTACGAGTTCATAAACAACTTTATGGGGCTGTTTGCGGGAGCTCCTCCCTCTGCACAATCTCCCTGGTGCTTTGCAGTTCCTTGGAGTTCCCCCTTTCAGTCCTCTGGCAAGACATCTGACTCTTTATTTACTCCTCTCTGCTGTGTACTTCCTGTAATCTTACACATGTCTGGGGCCAAGCAGCAAGAGGACAAAGCATGAAAAAAAATTTATCAAAGAATGAAAAAAAAATCATCAATTTGCCCTGATTGTCTTGGGACCCTAGTTACTCTAACCAGAGAGGGGTTACTCTAACCCCTCAATATTTAGCTACTTTAGAGCACAGCTCCTTCCACATCATTGTCAGCTCAGCCTGGGAGGACTGCCTGCTGGCTAGGGGGTGAGAACCGAGTAAAGAACAATGGTGTATTTCCTCTATGTTCTCTGAATATTAGATGTGCTCTTCCCAGTGCTCTCTCTGCCCATACTGATACTCCCTTTGGCTTCTGAGCTATCTTCAGTCTAGTTCAGTGGGAACTGGAGGAGAAAATGGTGACCTCACTGCCTGCTCAGTTTTACTGCAAATTTTGGTGTTCTTCCTCAGTTTACCTAGCATAACTTTTTCTTCAGAGTCCTCAAATAGCTGCTTCATGCATTAAGTTCAGGCTTTATATTCTCTACTGTCTGGGACAATGAACCGAGTGTGGTTATTCTGTGTTGACTGGAATAATAATCTCTGTGTTGTGTAGGCTATTTTCATGCATAAATAAATATACATGGATAATCGAGTATTTCCTTTGCTGTATATTCATGAGTAGTTGAAACTAGTCTTTTCAAACTCTACTTCAGGAAATTACTTTATACTATAACTACTCTTTCAGTTATCTATTGCCCTGGAAGAAATCACCTTTATACTTACCAGGTTAAAATAACATCAGTCATTTTATTATCTTATAATCCTAGGCATTGATGAGGCTCAACGAGGTGGTTCTTTCAGTGGGGACTGTCCTCTCATATGTTAGGATGATGGTGGATCATAATAAAACTGTTTGAAGGCTCACTCCTTCATATATGTGACATTTGGGCTGGGAACACTAAAAATTCTGGGGTTCCAGGCCCTCCCTGGTGGCGCAGCAGGTTAAAGCACAGCACTAAGAAGCTAAAGCCACTTCAGCATGAGTTTGATTTCCACCCGGAAGGTGACCCACATGGTGTGGCAGACCTCTCCTGACCCACCCGCTGCCCCCCACAGCAGTATACTTCGTCAGTCGGCCTGTTCTGCTCCTCACTCTGTCTCTGGTGAATCCTCTCACC
>NW_004567128.1:26943836-26945924 GCF_000260355.1 Condylura cristata | reverse complement strand
GAGAGAGAGAGAGAGAGAGAGAGAGAGAGAGAAAGAGAGAGAGAGAGAGATTGAGGATTCACCAGAGACAGGGTAAAGAGTGGAACAGATGGATTTATAGAAATACACTGCTAAGGGGAGCAGCAGGTGAACAAGGAGAGGTCTGCTGTGCTATATGTGGATCAGCTTCATGGCCAGGGATCAAACTCAGCCTGCAGTGGTGATAGTGCTGAGACTTAACTTCTATGCCTCCAGGGAGGCTCGTATTTAAAAATTTTTGTTTGAGGAACTACTATACTGTGTTCCATAGTGACAGCACCAATTTACATCTTTCCAATACAAAGGTTCCCTTTTCTTTTTAAAAAGATTTATTTATAAAAAAGATTTATTTATTTTTAATTGAGGTAATATTTGTATATTACCATCAAGTATTGCCACCCTAGCAATACAAGTGTTCCCTTCTCTCCACATCTGCGCTAGTATTTGTTATCTCTTGTCATTTGGATGATAGCCATTCTTACAGGTGTGAGGTGGTATCTCCTGTGGCCTACATTTCTTATATAGAAGCTCAGGACTCCAATGTGAGTATTTAACAAGAAAATGAGAATGAGCCAGGCAAGGACTAGATTGCCCTTTATTCCCCAGCTTCATAAGTCACACAGTCAACATTGCTATGTTCTATTCTCTGAGGCTGGCATGAGGGTCTGGTGAAGTTCAAGGGGGAAGAAATATAGATGTCACTCCTCCATGTGGGAGTGACAAGGTTCTGGAAAAGCATGAGGTAGTGGAAATCAGGTTGCAAGCATTTTTGTAAAATACAATCTACCACAAGTACTAAGTCTGCATTATTAAGATAGCTCCAGAATTGTCCTTAGTGTGAACCATAGGAGTATTTCTGTCCTTGAATTTAGGAACACAAGAGGATGTAATATTTAATATTATGATTGACATAGCCCATTTCCATTATATTCCAGTACATGCATGGATTTTAATGAGGCTCCTGTAATTAGATCAAGATTTATCATTGTTGTACAACTTCCTCTGTCACAAGGCAGGGTTTTTGTGTTTGCAGTTTCAATGGGAGCCTTCATAGAACTTCAAGATATATGAATTTATGCAGGGGCTGAAGGGATTTGGAAAGACACATTAGCCAAAATCTAGATGTAGAGATTCCCCTGCTGTAACCAAGGTAACTAGCAGCTTAGCACAGTGTTCACTGAGGGGGGATTCAGGGAGACTGCAGTATTCCAAATATCTTTCTTTCCAAACACCGCCCCTACTCTATTATTACTCTTTTAAGTTGAGCATTGCTTTTTTTCAAAGAGTCCTCTTAAAAATGCAAACTCATCTAGAGTAAACACAGGGACAGTTGGAATGGATTTCAGAGTGGTTCGATGACCATTTATGAGTGCAGTGCTAGTCTCTGGGAATTCAATGATTAACAATTTGACTTTTTTTCTTCCTTGACTAAAAGCATAAAATGGATTGAAAATCCTAATTCCTGGAGATTTTTTTCAAGAGGCTTTATCCTCCAGAATAGGCTTCCTAATTTTTTTCAGAGTTTGGCCCTGTCTTAAGAATCCTGAAGACTCCCTGGGATACCAGAAGGTAAATATAAAAGGGTAAGGGACCTGTGTCCAAGGACCACCCACCCATCTGCCTGGAATGGCCAGTGTTCAGTTCCTTCCCGTTCACCCCTCTTTCCCAAGAGGATTAGTTACGAGGTCCAGTCTTCCCAATTGGTGAAGGAAGTATCTTAACACTCTTTCTATTCCAAGCCCGTATCAGTCCTCAGAGAAAGCCTAGAGCAGAGGTTTGAATGTCACCTGGCAGAGTCAGGGAAGCCCGGGCGCTGGAAGGCACTTTGAGTTGCGGGAATACAAGTGGAGGGGGGAAACGTGGCTTCGGGCCGAATCACTTTCCCAATTCCCTCTTCATCGGGTTCAGAGCGTCCTACACACAGGCGTGAGCTCAAACCCTTAGCCTAGGTGGCCCTCAAAACAAGGCTGGAGACCGCACTGCGCGAATCCCAGCCGGTGCTCTTGCCAGGCTGGGCGACCTCTGGCGTCCCGTTGAGGAAGAGCGACGGCGACAGCCCAGGAACTAGCT
>NW_004567128.1:26923709-26943281 GCF_000260355.1 Condylura cristata | reverse complement strand
GCGGCTGCTGCTGCTGCCGCTGCTGCCGCTGCTGCTGGGTCGGGGGCTGCGTGCGGTGGCCGCGGCCTCCTCTGGGGCGGCGGCCGAGGACAGCAGCGCCATGGAGGAGCTGGCCACCGAGAAGGAGGCGGAGGAGAGCCACCGGCAAGACAGCGTGAGCTTGCTCACCTTCATCCTGCTGCTCACGCTCACCATCCTCACCATCTGGCTCTTCAAGCACCGCCGGGTGCGCTTCCTGCACGAGACCGGACTGGCCATGATCTACGGTGAGCACCCCCTACCCGCACCCACCACCCGGCACCCCTCCGGCGGCCGCGCGGCTGCGCTTCCCCCTCGCGCTGCGCGGTGCTCCCCCTTGACTTGCCAACGTGTTTCATTTCTTTTCCGTTTCCCGCTGCGACGGTGTTGGTTCCCAAGGTCAACTGTCTGCATTTCCTGGCTTTCTATTACCGTTAAAATGAATCCCACCCATCTCCACGCTTCTTCAGTGGCTCGTCTGGAAAACGAAAGGCACAGCGATGACCCGGTTCGGGCCACCCTATTCTGTCTCGGTTTCGACTTCCCTTACGGCCCCAGTACCACCGCCCCAGTTCCATGGGTGCGTGTGTGTGGCCTGAAGGGAAGGTGGGTGAGAGGGGGGTGACTTCCCGGGAGACCGCACCACCCCAAGAAGCAGCCACAGTGAGCGTGAGGGTGAAGGCTCAGGGCTTCTAGGCTTGGGTATGGGCTTGCCTGGCCTAGTGGATGCCACATCCATGGTCAGCCTGGGTGGGCACCCACTTATGAGATCTGTGTCCCCAGTCTCTTGCATGAAGCTCTGCGAAAGGTGAGCGTGTTCCAGAGCCCACAGTGGTGCAGCACCTTGCCAGGCCTAGTCCAGGAGATGGGCATGTCCCACACACTTAAGTCCTGGTGGGAAGTTTACCCAGTTACTTGCTTTTTCCAAACAAAGAGGAGCTTTTGTATTTCTCTGATTCTAACCTGGACTCCACTTTGAAGATATATTCCTGAGCATATGAAGGGGAAAAGTAGTTGCTTTTAATTCTAGAGTCAGCCTTCTTTTGTTGTGAGGGTATGTGGATGGCACCACCCTTACAGAATTTAATGGCACATTTGTTAGATGTTGGTCAGTACAAATATTATGCTATTACTTGGATGTTAGTGAGCTGTAATCTGAATCCTCCCTCTTCCTTTCCCTGTGTCCCCAGCCCCCTACCCTAGGGCTACAAACCGCAGCCAAGTAGTCTCTTTCTGAATTTAATTTCTGTGAAGTGAAGGCCCTGATTGGCATCCTCATGTGAAATAGATGAACCCACTTTGTGACTGTTCCCAGTAGGGAACATTTTACTTCATCACTTATAGTGGAGGGATCTCTCCACTCAGTTTCCATTCAGGAGTCCCAGATAGAGAATGGAAAGCATGCACCTTAATCTTTAATGTGAAAATTACCCTTGGCCCTAGGCCTTGCTTCTCATGGTTCTTGGTTGGTCATTGGCAGCGCAGGTTCCTGGCAACCAAGGTTACGCAGTGTTATCAGGAGGCCTGAGATCTTGAATTGAAACAATAGCAGGTTTAAAACTGAACTTGGTTATTGGCAATTCCACCTGCGAACACTAACACCTGGGCGTCCTTAAGTTCTGTGATGGTTGTTAGTGGCGAATGACTGAAGCCAAGACTGCAGATACGCTCGGAAGTTGCCTGAGCAGATGGAGTGGGAAGTTGAAGCACATTGTCATTTCAGAGGACAGTGCAAGTGAGCCACAATGTAAGTGAAGGATTTCCTTTATTTGTATATAGATAACCTCGAAAAGGTTTATATTTTTTAGCTCCCAAGTCCAATTCATTAAAGTACAATGTGGAATACTTTTAACAAGGTAAATTTGACAGGCACCTGAATACATGTTCAAGTGCAGGGAAAATAAATGGATATTTAAAAAGGTATTTCTTGAGTTGTACTCCATGTTCTTAGGAGCCCAGTCACCTTTATCTTAAGGCTTAAAAATGACAGTGGAGTTTTCCTTTGCTGATACATACTTTTTAAACACAGCTCAATCTTTTAGTCACTGGGGCCTGTTTCATTTTGTATTACTGAAATCTGGTTTAACTGATGGTTGTTCAGAAAAGGCAGCATCATCTTATAGCATTCATGTAATTTTGGTCTGTCTTTGGCTTTCAGTGTGTCTCTGAAATGTATTCAGAAATTTAGTCAGTCAAGATGTGATATCCTCCATTGTGTCACATATTAACATTTTGATGTATTTTGAGCAATATTTAATGTATTAATATTTTGATTAATGTATTGGCCTGTGAGAAAAGATCGCTGTCTTTCTCCCACAGGACATTTAGTCTTTTCCAACCCACCCCATCTGAATTATAAGGTTGTTTGTTTAGCTAATAATATTTATATGCTAAGACTGTTGGGATTAGGGACTCTGATAAAATTCAGTATGAAAATCATGATACTTAAGTGAAGACAGGACAGGTTTTCAGGACTTCTCTTTTTTAGTAGTAAGGATCAGATTTCATTTCTCATTATCAATGGAGGAAGTGAGTAATTGCCCCATTGCATCTGAGTAATAAAAGATGAAAAAAATCTCAGGAAACATTTGTTAAGTATCTGGTATGTGCTGGGTATCCAATTTCATTTCTGGAGGTAAGCAATTCAACTGTTAATGTTGATAAATTTTTAAAGTTCAACTCTCAAGAATTTCAAAAATATACTTTGAAATTTAAAAATATGTATAAATAAATATGTATACTTTTTGTCAATTTAAAAATATTTAAAGACACTTTGAGAGAAGACTAATTCTTTAAAATAAATCAACATATAACTATAGAGAGTTATACATAGCAACCAACATATGTAGTATTGGGAGAGTTACACGTGTTTTCATATATGAAAACATATTGTGATAGTATGCTCATTTGCTGGTATAGCCACAGAGAAGCTCTGGAGGATGTCCTTTACTTGTGGGGGAGGAGCTAGGTGGCTGTGACATAGGGTGGGACAAGGAAGGAGACATCACTATATACCCTTTTGTGCTTGATGATATTTGAACTATGGAAGTGGAATCACTGAATACTGTGTCCATGTCTTGTTTGCTGGTGCTTGTGATGGCATTTTAATATGCCCTTCAAATCAGCTAATTTGATGTATACGTCTTCCTATTTAAAACACATGATGTCAGCTTTCTGTGACTTTTCAGTTATTGACTGCACCTATGAAACTTTACAAGTCTTTGTCAGGAATGGGGGCAAAATAGGGAAAGAGGAAGAGTTTTTTTTCCTCTCTATCATCTTATCTCTAAAGAATTGGACATGTTACCTTAGGATGGTATATGCAAATCAAATCTATAAGAGCTTGTTTGGGTGCAAAGGATTAAGAACAGTAAGACAGACACATGGTTAACATTATAATTGAAAGGAACATCCCCACCCACCTAGGGACAGTTACTAGCTCTCCTCCCTGACAACAGGCCAAACAGCTAAATGGGAAGGTGATCACATTCTCCAGGGAAGTTGAAAGCAGCCTTCGAAGGGCCTTCAAGGGAAGCTGCATGGCCAGAGCAGTGGGCAAGGCATTTGCCTGGTGCTAGTTTAACCTGTTTTGTCAGGGCACAGAGCTGCCAGCTGTCTTTTCTGTAGTGATTAAATGTCATCCTAAAGTTTCTGGGCTCAGCATGTCTTTGCAGCAGAAATAGCAGGTTTTTGAAACAGGGAAAGGTGGTGTAAATAAAGTGTCGGTTCGTTGTGGTTCTCGCTCATGTGTACAGTAGTTCCACTTCCCTCATAATGGTTTGGTGACAGCTGATATGGAGTCCAAAATATCTTACTTTGCCATACTAGCTTACCACCTGATACTCATTCCCCACCCCGACCTGTCAATTTTCCAAGTGCATATTGGTCAGTCCCTCTAGCTTACGTGGGCTGTGAGCTCACTGTTTCTTTCTTGGTACTGGATTCCTGTGCACAGCTTGAGAGTGGGTTCATAGGCAAAGTCTAAAAGGGAAAATATGACTCTTGGCAGTAGCATGAAATTAACATTTGCAACTGTGAGCAAATATTTCCCAATCATCCTCTGCCTGGTTGATCATGAACCCTTGTTTGTTTTTAAGACCCCCTTCACTTTGGTGTCAGATCCGGACTGTTTCGTATGGTCTCACTTTGTACCAGTTCCCCTGAACTCAAGAGTTGGCCTTGTTACCTATATAGCTGTAACATCGGGAAGTTCTTTAAACCTTCTTTTCCTCTTTCAAAAAATGGAGATGGTGTCCTTCACTGTACAGAACTGAGATATTGTAAAGTTTAAGTGCAGTGTTTGGTACTTAAGTGCTTGGTAAATATTAGTTCTCATTCTCACTTTAGACTGATTTTTTTTTGGCAAGCTTTGCTTTGGTACTTGACATTCAGTAGAAGTCTACTTTAATTTTAAAATGTGTTAGGATACTGTTACGGTGGTAGGAAGAATTGTAAATTTTTTTGTGGGCTATTTGTTAATAACTATAAAAAATTTTTACAGTGTACATACCCTACTCTTTTAACCAGCACTCTCAATCTTGGACTTCAACCTTCAGAAGTATTCATACTAGTGTTACATTATATAGGCAGCAATACTTACAGTAGCAGCAGCAAGTTGCAGTACTCAAGATAGATCAGATTACAGCACATTCTTGCTAATGAATACTATGATGCTGGTAAAAGGAGGTGTTTTGAGATACCTATGCATAATGTGGGAAAAACAAGACACTGAAAACTGAATCTCATTTATTTTTTTTTAAATATGTAATATGTGGCCCTCCCTGGTAGCGCAGCGGGTTAAAGCACTGCACTAAGAAGCTTAAGCCACTTCCTCATGAGTTCGATCCCCGCCTGCCCGGGAGGTGACCACATGGCGTGGCAGACCTCTCCTGACCCGCCCGCTGCTCCCCTCAGCAGTGTACTGTGTCTATCTGCCTGTTCTGCTCCCTGCTCTGTCTCTGGTGAATCCTCTCACCCTCCGCGTCTCTGGCCTCTACCCCAGTTCTATATGAATAAATAAATAAATCTTAAAAAAATATATGTAATATGTGTACATAAACACGATGTATATGTATTTATATATGACATGTGTACTTCTCTGGAAGAATACATAATCTTAGTAGTAGTTATCCTTTGGGAGTGGGGCCAGTTACTGGGAAAAAGGGAGGGGAGATGTCACTTTTCCTTTTTTACTCTTCTGAATGGCCTTATATTTCGATAGCACCAGTACTTGTTTTGCAATTGAAATGTTGAATAAAAATAAAGCGAAATTTGTAGAGAAAATAATTTATTAGAAATAGGAGATTACAGTTTTGTGATTGGGTAAAATTTTCATAGGTGAAGATGCTCTTTTTTTAAAAAAGATTTTTAAATTTATTTATGCACACAAGAACTGTGTGTTGGCTGAAGAGGGGTGGTGTGGGGATTCACCAGAGACAGATTGGGGAACAGAACAAACCAGATCAGCTGAAATACACTGCTGAGGGGAGCAGCAGGTGAGACAGGAGAGGTCTGGGGAGCCCTGTGCATTAGCTCCCTGGCCAGGGATCAAATTCATGCTGTAGTGGCTGGTGATTGCTTGATAACCCTTAGACTTAACCCCTGGTGCCACCAGGGAGGCCCAGTGTGAAGATGTGCTTTTTAAGGGGATGTCAGTATATACAACTTTATTATTTAAAAATGGATGGAAAATGTGTCCTAAAAAATTAAAAAATGACATTTCTTTTTTATTTATTTATGCTTACAGAACTGGGGTGCAAACCAGAGGTGCAGGGGTGGTGAGAGGATTCACCAGAGACAGAGTGGGGAGCAGAACAGGCAGATTGACAAAGTACACTGCTGAGTGGAGCAGCGGGTGGGTCAGGAGAGGTCTTCTGGGTCATGTGGGTCACCTCCGGGAGGGGATCGATTTTGCTCAGAAGCAGCTGCACCAGCTTGCAGTGCTGCATCCTAACCCGTTGCGCCACCAAGGAGAGCCCGAAAAATGATGTTTTTTGAAAGCATTTCTTAGAAGTTTCTGAAGTTACCATTTTGGAATGATATAATTAGAAAAATGACCATTTTACAAACTCCAATGACACTTGATTGGTTAAGGATTTTTTAGTGAACTGCAGAGCCATAGGTGAAAGGTTGTTGGGAAATGGGCAATTGGAATGTTGCTCAGTATCACTCCACAGATTACTTGCCTATTGTAAAGGAACTAAGGTAACTTTACAGTGGCGAGGTCTGTCAGTCACCATCTTAGAACCAAGACATCAATTTACCTTTGCCCATTGTGGATTTATCTGGCATTATGTAACTCCTGATGTGATGCAATAGGAAGCATGCGGCTTACCAATGTAATATTTATCTTCCAAATGTTTCATCTGACTCTGATGAGGATTT
Source organism: Condylura cristata (assembly GCF_000260355.1). Taxonomy (NCBI): domain Eukaryota; kingdom Metazoa; phylum Chordata; class Mammalia; order Eulipotyphla; family Talpidae; genus Condylura; species Condylura cristata. The sequence continues at coordinate 26,936,879 of NW_004567128.1, read as the reverse complement.
AGGCACATCTTTCAATTTATCAGAAATGTAGGGAATAGAGAAACATGTTATAAAATGCCATGCTAAGCAACAGATATATCCAAAATATATGACACTCCAGGAATTTGTCCTGGATTTTTAAAAATGTGCCTGTCAAGGGAAACAAAAACACAGGCTACGTGTTTTTTTTTTTTTTAAAGATTTATTTATTTATTCGTACAGAACTGGGGTACAGGCCAGAGATGTGGAGGGTGAGAGGATTCACCAGAGATAGAGTGGGGTACAGAACAGGCAGATCGAGGAAGTACACTGCTGAGGGGAGCAGCTGGTGGGTCAGGAGAGGTCTGCCTCGCCATGTGGTCTCCTCCAGGGCAAGCAGGGATCGAACTCATGCGGAGGTGGCTTAAGCTTCTTTGTGCTGTGCTTTAACCTGCTGCGCCACCAGGGAGGGCCGGCTAAGTGTTTTTTAATGGACCAAATTGTGCCCCCAGCCAAAATTCGTACTTTGAAATCATAATGCCCAGGGTGGTGATAACTAGGGGAGGGGCCTTCAAGAAATAACATGGTTTAATAAAGTCACCAGGATGAAGGCCCCATGATGCAATTTGTGCCCTTAAAAAGAGCTCTGAGAACCGTCTTCACCATGTGGGGACACGACAAGGAGATGGCCATCCACAGGTGAGGAAATGTCTGCACACACATTGGATCTGCTGGAGCCTTCACCTGGCCTTGCCAGCCTCTGGAACTGTGAGGAAGGGGTAAGTGCTTGCTGTTTAAGCCACCCAGTCTGGAATTTTGTTCTAGTAGCCTGAGCAAATTAAGACAGCTAAAGAAGACCAAAGATACATAAACAGATGGAGTGCGGGAGATTTGATTGGTCTCTGACTCATATAAATGAGCTACAAAAAAATGTTTTGGGGATAGTCAGGGATATTTAAACATGAACTTGGTAATAGATATTAGGGAATTGTTATTTTTCCTAGGTGTAGTAATTGAGGTTATATAGGCTAATGTAGGTGGAAATGTATGAATAAATTCTATGTGTCCTAATGTATGCAATTTACTTTTAAGAAGTTAAGTTAAAAAACAAACATACAACCATATATAGAGAGAAAACAAATATGACACAATACTAGTAATTGTTAAATCTAGGGTAGTGGATGGATGAAAGGGTATGCTTTACATCCTTTCAACTGTTCTATATGTTTTGAAATTAAAAGAAAGGTGGCAATGACCTTAACCTCTCTGTTAATGTATTAGCTGGTAATCTATTAACCTTACTATGTGAAAGGTTGTACAAGTGAAGCTGTATATATACTGTATAGTCCTGTTTGTTACACTCATGAAACGCTGGTACCAGGTAACTATTTGGCATTAGTTTACATGAGATCACATGAGGCTTACATGATGAGAACCAGTAACTTCTTTTTCATTTTTTTTTCTTTTGTCTGTCTTTTGAAAGACTGCCTCTGTTCCACTTACAAGAGAATATTAGGAGGCTTTTCTTTGGTCCCCCTTCATATGTTGAAACCCTAACCTCCAATATGATGGTATCAGGAGAAATGATTCTAGGAAGTAATTAGGTCATAAAGATGGAGCTTTCATGACTGGGATTAATGCCTTTATAGAAGAGACTCCAGAGAACTCTCTATCACCTGTGAGGATAGAGCAAGAAGTCAGCAGTCTGTAATCCTGAAGAGAATTAACCAGAGCTTGACCATGCTGGCACCCTTATCTCAGATTTCCCAGCTTCTAGAACTCTGACAGAGTAAAGTTTCTGCAGTTCATAAGCTACCAGGCTGTGTATGTTGTTACCGCAGCCTGAACTGAGTAGGATGCTACCTGGGGAAGCATTGAGGGATGTTCAGAGTGACTGTGCCAGGATTCGCACATGGAAGCAGTTGCTGAAAAGCTTTCTTACCTTTGGACATCACTATCACAGAACTGGGTGGCCAGTGGAGCTGAGTCTCTGGAGTACTCAGGTACCCCCCACTTTCTGCGCTGGTTGTCGAGGGTACGTCAGTGTCCTGGAGAGCTTTTCCTAAACACATTAGGACATAAGCCTAACACAGGCAGAAGCACTGTCTTTTTTTTTTTTTTTTTTTTTTTTTGCTGATGTCTCCCCCGACCCTGGAATAGTAGCGGACACATACTGGGTGCTACAGAAATACATGGTTAATGAATTCTGTGTTCTCTGTCAAGAAATGGGATGCTGTCACATTGCTGAATATTAAAGGTCCTTTCAAGTTCTTGTGTCTTGAATTGACACTGATAATGAAATTTCTGGGAAGGGAACCTTTGTGGAATCTTACTGTACATAATCTTTGGAGATTAGCATTTCATTCACCATAATGCTTTGGAGATTTTCCGATAACTTGAATCTATCAATAGTTAGCTAGTTTTTAATTTGCTGAGTCGAATTCTATGGTGTGGATGTTTAGTAGCTTGTTAACTCACTTACCAGTTAAAGGACATTTGAGTTGTTTTTGGTGAGTATGAACAGAGCTACTGTAAACATTAGTGTATTGTAAACATTAGGTCTTCGTGAAAATGTAAATCCATTTTTTTCTATGGTAAATACTCGAATGGGATTGCTAGGTTAGATGGTAAACGTACATTTAACTTCATAAAGAAACTTCCACACTGACTTCTAGGTACAGTCCAATGAAGTATGCAAGAGTTCCAGTTGCTCCATGTTCTCTTCAGCACTTGGAATTGTTGGCATTTTTTATTTTAGTCATTTTAACAGATGAGTGTTTGTATCTCATTCTGATTTTAATTTGCATTTACCTAGTACTCAACGCATTTTTCCAATGGCATGCTCTCTTTGCTGAAGTGACTGCTAATTGTATTGTTTTGTATCTTTTTTTTTTGTTTGCTAATTGTATTGCTCCTTACTTTGTGTTGAGAATTCTTTACACATTCTACATGCAACTCCTTTGTTAGATATGTAATTTGCAAATATTCTCTCCCAGTTTGGAGCTTATTTTTTTCATTACCTTAAGTATCTTTTGCAGAGCAAAAGTTAGATTTTCATACAACCCAGCTTATCAACTTCTGTTATTGATCATGCTTACGGTGTCATGTCCAAAAACTTTGCTTAACCCCAGGTTGGTTTTTCTCCTAAGTGTCATATGGTTTTGCTTTTTAATTTGTTTTGAGTTAGTTTCTATGTAAAGTATGAGCTTTTTCATTCTACATATGGGTGTCCCATTGTTCTAACATTAACATTTTTTTCTGAAATAACAGTATTTCTTACATACCTTTTAGATTTTATTTTTCATTATTATTGAAGTACCAGTTTTTACACCCTTGTTGTTGTTTTAGCAGTGCAGAATTCCCCCTCGCTCCAGCCACTGAAGCACCCATAGCCTCCGCTGTGACCCGTTGTGTTCCCCCGCCGCCCTATTGGCTTCTTACTCCTCCCCAGCCTCTTCTCTGTGAGCCACAGTCTGTAGTCAGATTTCAAGATTTGCTTTTAAAATTTGTCTTTGACTCTTTGGTTTTTCCGTATCCCATATATAAGTGATATTGTGTAGTATTTACTTTTGTCCTTTTGGCTTTTTTTGCTTAGCATAGTCCCTTCTGGCTCCATCCATGCTGCCACAAATGACCCGAGTATCTTTTTTTTTTTTTTTTTTTAAAGATTTATTTATTCGTACAGAACTGGGGTACAGGCCAGAGATGCGGAGGGTGAGAGGATTCACCAGAGACAGAGTGGGGAGCAGAACAGGCAGATCGACGAAGTACACTGCTGAGGGGAGCAGCGGGCGGGCCAGGAGAGATCTGCCTCACCATGTGGTCTCCTCCGGGGCAGGCGGGTATCGAACTCATGCGGAAGTGGCTTTAGCTTCTCAGTGCAGTGCTTTAACCCGCTGCGCCACCAGGGAGGGCCCCGAGTATCTTTTTTTTAAAAAAACAATATTGAGTATCTTTTTTAATTTCTCAGTAGTATTGCATTGTGTGTGTGTGTATCATGTCTTCTTGATCCATGTATCTGGTTTGGGGCACTTAGGTTGTTTCCATATCTTGACAATCGAAAGAGTGCTGCTATTAACATGAGTATAGGATTCCTTTCACATTAGTGTTTCTGTATTTTTTGGGTAGATACCTAGGAGTGGAATATCTCATGTTGAAAGACTCATGTTAGCTACTTATAAGATCCATTATAAAGTTGTAGTAAACAAGAGGGTATGGTAGTTCAAAAAAAAAAAAAAAGCTAGCGACAGAGATCAGTGGAACATAACATGAAGTCTAGAAATAGATCCATACAAATATGGGCAATCTGGATTGTATAGCAGATCTGTTTTTAGACTTGCGAAACCCACACACTGCTTTCTGTAGGGGTGCTACCTGTCTACATTCCCCCCATCAGTATTTAGAGGCTGCCTTTTCTCCACATCCTCACCAACACTTGCTGTTTCTGTCTTTTTGATATGTGCCATTCTGACTGCTGTGAGGTGGTAACTCATTGTGATTTTGATTTGCAGTTTCCTTATGATAAATGATGATGGACATTTTTTTCATGTGTCTGTTGGCCATCTGTATGTCTTTGGAAAAGTGCCTGTTCAGTGCCTCCATCCATTTTTTGATTGGATTATTTGTTTTTGGTTGAGTTTTATGAGGTCTTTGTAGATCTTTGATATCAGACCCTTGTCAGATGCATGGTATTGCTATTATTTCCCCCCATTCAGTAGGGTGTCTTTCCATTTTAGTTAACAGTCTCTTTCACTATGCAGAAGCATTTTAATTTGGTATTGTCCCAATTGTTTATATTCTCTTTTGTTTTCCTTGCTGCTGGTGTTCCAACATTTTTGTTTAAAAGGTGACCTTTTCTTTGAATTACTCTTGCAGCCTTGTATAAAATCAATTGCACATATTTGTATGGATCTATTTCTAGACTTCATGTTATGTTTCACTGATCTCTGTCGCTAGCTTTTTTTTTTTTTTTGAACTACCACACCCTCTTGTTTACTACTTTATAATGGATCTTGTAAGTAGCTAACATGAGTCTTCCAACATTATCCTTTCTTTTCAAAATGTATTTAGTTATAGTTCCTCTGCCTTTCTGTATAAATTTTAGAGTAAGTTTATCTTTCTGCAAAATGTCTTGCTGGTATTTTGGTTGGAATCATGTTGCCTCTTTAGGGTAATTTGGAGAGGATGTGTATCATATTATTACATTGATCTTTGGATCCATGACCATGATGTATTACTTCCCTTAGTTAGGGCTTCTTTAATTTGTCTGAGCGATGTTTTTTAGTTTTCAATGTAGAGGTCTTGAAAATATTTGATAGATTTTTCCTTAAGTGTTTCTTATTTGTGATACCATTACAATTGCTGTTATTTTTATAATTTCAATTTGCAGTTGTCTATTGCTAATATGTAGGAATTTAATTGATGGATCTTAACTCCTGCAACCTTTCTAAATTCAGTTACTAGTTTTCATAGCCTTTTTTTTTTTTATAACTTTTTTGCTTATTTTATCAGAATTTCTATATAGATGATTACATCATCTTTGAATAAAGACAGTTTTCCTTCTTTCGTTTTAATCTGGATGCCTTTCATTCATTTATTTTTTCTTGCCTAATTATATTGTTTAGAACCTCTAATGCAGTATTGCATTAGATGTAGGTGGTGATAGTAGATATTCCTCTCTTGTTCCTGGTTTTAGGAGGAAAACATTTAGCCTTTCACTATTGGTGTCACCTGTACATTTTCATAAATGCCCTTTATCAAGTTGAGGAAGTTTCTGTTTCTATTCTGTTGAGCAAGTTTATCAGGAATGGTTGTTGAACTCTTTTAAATGCTTCTTCCAGTTCTTTTGAGATAATCAATATGTAGTTTATTAGTATGGTGAATTATATTCATTTTTTGAATGATAAACTAACCTTGGATTCCTGAGGTAAATCCTACTTGATCATGATTTAGTATTCTTAAGTTTTGTCTAGAGTTTTTGCATGTATGTTCATGAATGTCATTGGTCTTTAGTTTTCTTGTAATGTCTGTCTAGTTTTGTGTCACCAGTAGCACTAACCTTAAGAAGTAGTTTGAAATTTCCTCCTTCAGTTTTTAAATGAATTTATGTTGAATCAGTATTATTTCTCCCTTAAGTGTTTGGTGGAATTTACCAGTGAAGCTTCCTGGGCCTAAAGATTTCTTTGTGGGGAGGTTTTCAACTATAATTTAAATATATTCAAGAGCTATAGGGCTATTTAGGTTACTTATTTACTTTTCATTGAGATTTTATAATTTGAGACTTTCAATTATTTATCCATTTCACCTGTCAAATTTATTGGCATAATAATATTTTTCATAATTTTCTCTTACTATACTTTGTAGAACAAGTTCTTGAAGACACACCTGTCATTTTTGATATTAGTAGTTCATATTTTTCTTTCACTTATTGTTCTATATATTTTTCTTTGAACCAGATTTTGGTTTCATCGATTTCCTCTATTTTCTGTCCTCTGTTTCATTGAGTTCCTCTTTAATATGTATTAATTCCTTAATTTTAAGTTTAATTTCCTCTTTTTCTAGTTTTTTTTTTCTTCAAGATTTTTTATGCATATAGAAGTGGGGTACAGGCCAGAGGTGCAGGGGCAGTGAGAGGCTTCACTAGAGGCAGAGTGGGGAGCAGAACAGGCAGATCATGAAGTACACTGCTGAGGGGAGCAGCTGGTAAGACAGGAGAGATCTGCTGCGCCATGTGGGTCAACTCCAGGGCCAGGGATCCAACTTCCACTGAGATGGCTATGGCTAGCTTGCAATGCTACGCCCTAACCTGTTGTGCTGCCAGGGAAGTCCCCCTCTTTTTTGTAGTTTTAAGGTAGAAATGTAGGTCACTGATTTGAAACTTTTTTTCTTTTCTAATATAGGCATTTAGTACTATGAAATTTCCCGTAAGTACTGCTTAAGTGGAATTACCCAAATTCTGAGCTGTTGTATTTTTATTTCCATTCAATAAAAATACTTCCAAATTCTTTTTCTTTTTTCTTTGATCCACAGATTTGTACATTAACATTTGATGTGATTATTCGTGTGGTTATTTTGAGTTTGTGACCTGTTTGTTCTCATTTTGTACCATTAATTTTTGTTCCATCTTCCTATCTTTCTGCTACCTTTTTGATTACTCAGGTAATCAAAATTGTTTTAATTCATGTTGTTGTTGTTGAACCTTATTAACTACACTCATTGTTTTGTTATTTTACTTGTTGCTTCAAGTTGTACTGTATATATCTTTAACTTTGTACCGATATAGGTTAGTTTAAAGTCATTTACTATACAAAATTTTACAATTATGGGCCCTGCCTGGTCGTGCAGTGGGTTAAAGTGCAGCACTATGAAGCTATCCTCAGTCACTGCAGAACGATTTTATAATTCGGTCCCTGGCCAAGGAGCTGACCCACATGGTGCAGCAGACCTTTGCTGTCTCACCCTCTGCTCCCCTCAGCAGTGTATTTCAGTCCCTCTGCCTGTTCTCCTCCCCACTCTGTTTCTGGCGAATCCTCTCAGCCCCTGCACCTCTAGCCTGTACCTAGTTCTTGTATGCATAAATAAATCAATCTTTAAAAATTACAGTTATATACTTCCATTTTTTGCCTCCAACCCTGTATGTGATTTTTCCTATGCACTTTGCTTTCACATGTTACAAACCCCACAAACCATTATTATTTTGTAACAAAAGTAGATATCTTTTGTTCAGCAGATATCTTTTAGAGATATTTAAATAATAAGAGAGGAACTCATATTTATATAGAGAAAGTCCCCCATTTCCATGGCTCTTCATTCTGGTGATTTTTCCCTTCTACTGTCATATTCCTTCTGTCAGGAGGATATGCTTTAATGTTTTTTATAGTGTGAGTTGCAGAATTCTTCAACCTTGTGTGTGTGGATATGTCTTTATTGCTCCTTCATTTTGAAAGGTGTTTTTATCGGTGTAGAATTCTTGTTTGATTTTTTTCTCCATATCTTGTTCCATTAACTTGATGCTTACTTTGTTTCTTATAGGAAATGTCACTTTCCTATGTTTGTATTTCTGTATATGATGTCTTTCTTCTCTGGCTGCTTTGAAGATTTTCTGTTTATTAGCAGTTTTAAGCAATTTGACTATAGTGTACCTGGATGTAGTTTTCCTTCATGTTTCTTTGTGATTTGCCCTATTTGAGTTTCTAGTTTTATGGTTTTCATTAAGTTCATAAAGAATTGTGCCATTCTTTCGTTCTTTGTAAAGATTTATTTATGCATACAGAACTGGGATACAAGCCAGAGGTTCAGGGACAGTGAGAGGACTCACGAGAGCCAGAGAGGGGAGCAGAACAGGCAAACTGATGGAGTACTGCTGAGGGGAGCAGCAGGTGGGTCAGGAGAGGTCTGCTGCGCCCTGGGGATCAAACTAGCACTGAAGGGGTTGCAGCTCATTTGCAGTACTGGCTTTAACCCTTGGAGCCACCAGGGAGGGCCAAGTGTGACATTATTTCTTTTTTTTTTTAATGATTTATTTATTCATACAGAACTGGGGTACAGGCCAGAGATGCGGAGGGTGAGAGGATTCACCAGAGACAGAGCGGGGAGTAGAACAGGCAGATCGATGAAGTACACTGCTGAGGGGAGCAGCGGGCGGGTCAGGAGAGGTCTGCTGCGCCATGTGGTCACCTCCGGGGCAGGCGGGGATCGAACTCATGCGGAAGCGGCTTAAGCTTCTTAGGTCAGTGCTTTAACCCGCTGCGCCACCAGGGAGGGCCGACATTATTTCTTCATATGTTTTTCTTGTCTTTTCTTTTCCCTCTTCATGTGTTTGAGATACTATGTATTAGACCACTGCAAGTTGTTTACAGCTCATTTTAATCTTTATAGATTTTTTTTCCTCAATGTGTGTCATTTTACAAGTTTTCTTTTGCTGTGCCCTCAAGTTAACTTATGTTTTGAATGTCTAATCTTTTATTTATCCCATTAAGGATATTTTTCATCTCAGACATTGTCAATTTTAGGCTCAGAAGTCCCATTCTGATCATTTGAATATCTTCAATGTCTTAACTTAATGAATATACAGATATGTCATGATACTTGCTTTAATGTTCTCCTTTGCTACTTCTTAAATTTGCGTCAGTTTTACTTGATTGTTTATTCATTGTGTATGCTCCTTATTAAGGGTTGTATTGTCATATTTCTTTACATGGCTGATAATATTTAATTGGATGCTAGACATTGTGAATTTTGTCTTGTTAGTTGCTGGACACTTTTGCATTCCTATAAATTATCTTGAGCCTTGTCCTAGATGCAGTTAATTTATTTAGAAATAATTTAATCTGTTGGGGTCTTGTTTTTATGATTTATTAGGGATATCTGGAGCAATGCTTATTCTATTGCTGTTTATTTAACTACTGAGACAAAACCATCCTGACTATTCTACCCAGTGCTCTGTGCATTGTGAGTTTTTCTGGTCTGGCTCTTCTGTGCAGGCACTATTTCCTGGCCTTTGTGAGTACCTAATCCTTTCAGTTACACTTCATATGCATGTACTTAGTTCTTCTGAAACCTTATGGAGAGACCTTCTGTGAATCTCTAGTATTCTGTCTGTCCTCCTTTTTTTTTTTCTGGGTACCCTGTCTTATTAACTTTTTATATAAACTCTCAGTTTTATCAGTTTCTGGAATTTGGCAGATTTTTGTGTCAGTTTGCACTCTGTTTTGTGGTTAGAAATTCTTAAGGCAGTAATGCAGTGCAATTAGAGGGCTAAATTCATTTCTTCCCCATCTTGCAGAATTACTGTCCTTCATTGCTTATAATGCCCAGTGCTTTGCAAATCAATGTCATGTATTTTTGTTGTTGTTTCAGGCATGATGAGGTCCTTGTTTCTCTGTCTCACCTGGAAACAAGTGGAAGTAGTAACCTTGATTACATAAAGGAGTTTTGGTCATTTCATTTTTTTACCATTGTGACCCTCATGCATGTAGACTTGGTCTTTTGGTGTTTGTTTTTCTTGAACTGTAGACTCTGTGTGCATGCATGTTTACACAGTTAAGTATTTTTATATACACACAGCTACATACTTTATTATATTATTTGTGTGTGTGTGTATATATATGTGTGTGTATATATATATGCTCTCACATACATTATTCTTCATTTTGTACATTGTTTCATTTAGGTTGTAATCCCCATGGACTTCCCACCACCAATTCAACCATGTGCTATCACCATAGTCCCATGGGTTTTTCCCACCCCAGTTTTGATCTTACTCCCCTCTCCACCCCTGTGCAATGTCTCTGGTTTATAGTTGCTTGTTGAATTTCACTCTTACTTTATTACAGTTTCTTTTTTTCCCCTCATCCCTTACACACCTGCTATGAGTGAAACCAGCTGGTATTTTCTTTTTTCTTTCTGACTTATTTCACTAAGCATGATCCCTTCCAGCTCTATCCATGTTCCCACAAATGGCATGAATTTATATATTTTTGATTGCTCGGTAATATACAGTATAGTGTATATGTACCACATCTTCTTGATCCAGTCATGTATTTTTGGGCATCTGGGTTGATTCCACATCTTCCCTATTGTAAATAGAGCAGCAGTAAACATAGGGGGTGCAGGTTTCCTTTTGAATTAATGTTTTTGTGTCCTTTGGGTAGATACGTAGGCATGGAATTGCTAGATCATATGGAAGCTCCATTTTTAGCCTTTTGAGAAATCTCCAAACAGCTTTCTGTAATGGTTGTACCAGTTTGCATTCCCACCAGCAGTGCAGGAGAGTTCCTTTTTCTCCACATCCTCACCATTATTTGTTGTTGCTAGTTGTTTGAAGATGTGCCACTCTCACTGGTGTGAGATGGTATCTCATTGTGGTTTTGATTTGCATCTCCCTTATTACTAGTGATGCTGAATATTTTTTCATATACCTTAGTTGGCCATCTGCATTTTCTTTTTGGAGAAGTGTCTTTTTAGCTCTCCTGGCCATTTTTTGATGGGGTTGTTCACTTTATTTTTGTTGAGTTTTGTCAGCTCTTTGTGTATCTTTGTGATCAGTTCTTTATCATTAGTATTGTGTGGAATAACTTTCTCCCAATCAGTGGGGTATTTCTTTGTTTTGACACACAGTTACATACTTAAAAGTACCATGGGCCATCTTATACTGTTCTAGGAATCAGCTGGCTTTATATATTTTTGTTGCTGAGAAAGCTGGGGAAAGAAGTGCTTGTATTCATTGACAGAATAGGCTATCAGTGAGCCAGAGTGATTATGTTCGGTGAGATGAATAAGAGATTGCCTATTTTTTTTTTAAAGATTTATTTGTGCATACAGAACTGGGGTACAGGCCAGAGACTCAGGGGCGACGATAGGTTTCACCAGAGACAGAGTGGGGAGCAGAACAGGCAGATCGAGGAAGTACACTGCTAAGGGGAGCAGCGGGCGGGTCAGGAGAGGTCTGCCGCGCCATGTGGTCACCTCTGGGGCAGGCGGGAATCGAATTCACGCGGAAGTGGCTTTAGCTTCTTAGTGCAGTGCTTTAACCCACTGCGCCACTAGGGAGGGCTGAGATTGCCTATTTCTAATGGTGGTGTTGTGAAGAGAGATGCAGATGATATGGAAAAGCCATAGTGATTTTTGTGTTCTAGGGTAGAGCTCTGGTATGCCAGGTGAGGTCCTCTCAATTCATTCAGGAATAAAAGGTAGGTAGTCTAGTAAGACAACTGTTAACCAAGGCATGAGAAGAGCTGAGAGCCAAACAGGGTATGTTGAAGGAACCCAAAGATGAGCAAGAAGAAGTCACTAGAGTTAACACAGGGACAAGGTAGTATTACGAGAGACTCGCAGGAATTGGACTTACTGATTAACAAAATTATTCAATGAATCATTGCTTAGTATATTGTAATTTTCTTGACAAAGTCTATTAATATTTCAAATACCTAGTTTTTGTGAAATAAAATTATAAAACATATGTACACTTGAAAACTTAATAAACATCTTTCTGGTTTCAACTCAGAGACACAGACTGTAGCACTACCACTTTTATGACAAGAAAAAAGCTAGGCATGTAATTAATGACTTTTCTTGAACTCAACAAAAAAAATTAGGTTTCAGGGCAAACAGACAACCCCAAATCAGGAGAGATACCAGGAGAAGCAGGATCTGAACATTTCTTTCTAGAACAGACACTGCTGGATGTAACATAATCCAGTAAGATTAAAGTAGAAAATTTTAATGAATTGCAAAGGTTAGGAGCCACAGGAATAGGGAGGTTCTTTCCCTTCAGGATCCCTATCAGGTGCTCCCAGGGAAGATCAGAGAAAGTCCCTAGAAATTTTCTCCCCTATGTTGACTGAAACGGCAACAAAGCCAGCGTCAGATTCTGCCCTGACATGCCCCCTCACCTCCCTAAGGAAGACAGTTTTACTCTGCTGGAAGAAGGGCAACAAACAGGGGACACAGAGGAAGACAACTGGAAAAACAAAGAATCTCTATTCTTCCGGGAGGAAGGAATTCCTGATGGGCCCACTGTTACTTTTGAAGGGCAATGAGGAATGCGTCTCCCGTTCACCAGCCCAAGACCCGGCATCGCAATGCTTGCCTAATAGTGAGGTTAACCTGAACATTGGCGAATGCCCTATCTCTTACCTCCCCACTACCAAGTTAACAAGCATCAAGTATAAATACTAGTAGAAGTGATAAAATTGAATCATAAAAATTGCTTGGTAAAAACTAGAGAAAGCAGAAAAAGGGGATACAAGAAATAAAGAACAAACAGACCAAGTAAAAAACAATTAACTGGACAGTAGATTTTAATCCCACTGTACCAGTCACCACTTCAAAGGTAAAAATGTGAATGGTAAAAAAGGTTGTGAGATTGCATATATAAAAACAGAAGACACAACTGTATGCTGTCTACAGAGACCCACTTTATATATAAAGACATAGATTAAAAGTAAAAGGAAATATTAAAGATACATTAAGCAAACACTAAATAAAAGAAAGTTGGAGTAGCTATGTTAGTTTCAAATGAAGTGGACTTCCTAATAAGGAAGACCAGAAACTTTTTTTTAAAGATTTATTTATTTATGCATACAGAACTGGGGTACAGGCCAGAGACTCAGGGGCCGTGAGAGGCTTCACCAGAGACAGAGTGGGGAGCAGAACAGGCAGATCAACGAAGTACACTGCTGAGGGGAGCAGCGGGCGGGTCAGGAGAGGTCT
>NW_004567128.1:26902960-26923014 GCF_000260355.1 Condylura cristata | reverse complement strand
GAACAAAGTAGGTGTGATGGAGCATCTAAATAGACAGCCAGATGAATTTAGTGAACAAACTTGTTGACATAAATGAACAAAGTAGGTGTGATGGAAAGGGTGAAGATATCTAGGGGAAGAGGTCTGGCCAAAAAAATTCTTCAGATTGAAGGAACTCTTGGAGATAGTTCAAGATACTGAAAAGTGCTAAGGATGTAAAGTGAAAACTGATTCTAACCTAGAAAGTAGAGTGGGCAATTCACGTCGGCATGAAAAGATGCTCATTCTGTATTGTCTTTATTGTAAGTTATATGAGGAAAAGAATGTGAGCACTGTTCAAACTACTCTTATTTTATTTTATTTATTTATTTTTTTGTATAGAAGAATTGGGGTATAGTCCAGAAGTGTGGGGAGTAAGAGGATTCACTAGACACAGGCAATCTACTGAAATACACTGCTGAGGGGAGCAGCAGGCGAGAGAGGGGAGGTCTGCTGGGCCATGTGGGTCAGCTCCCTGGCGGGGGATTGAACTCAGGCTACACTGGTGATAGGTGATAGTGCTGAGACTTAATCAATAGCCCACCAGAGAGGCCCTGTTCAAACTACTCTTGAATAAGTTTTTTTTTTCCCCCACAATGGAGGAGTAAAATATTCTTTCTCATTATTTCTGGTGTTTTAAATTACAGTAGTATACTAAGTCAGTGTTAGTGTTACTGTCTTTTCATTTCTTTTTACACTTATATGAGATGAGAGATGTTTTTGACATTTTTCTTATGTCTTTTCCCATGATTGAGACTGATTGTCAGCTCTCACAGTTGCTTTGCAGTTCCCATTGCCATGGAGGACCATCGGTACTATTCAGCAATTAAGAATAAATTACTGCCGGTGGAAGAAAGACCTAGTATTTAGGAGGTGCTAGGGCTGTTACTATGGTGATGTATCTACAACTTGGTAAATTTACTAAAAATTATTGAATTTTACAGTTAGATTGGGTGAATTGTATGGATTAGCATAACATAATTATGTGTTGGTGTCCACCAGTCTTATGGTAGTCAAGCAAGACTCTGCCAGATAACCTTGAACATCTTAAATGTGTGTGGGCATTATCTTTGGGATAGATTTCTAGAAATAAGATTGCTGAATTAAAAGGTGAATACTTTTGCAATTTGGGATTGCAACCTCTTTTTATTAGAGGTTGTACCATTTCTCACTTTAACCAGCATTGCATGAAAATGCATGTTTTCCGACAGTCTTACCAGAAGGGTGTGTTGCCAAACAGATTTTTGTCAATTTCAAGAATGGTGTATCACTGGCATTTTTCTTATAAGATGAATATCTTTGTAAATACCCAAGGGCCATTAGTATCCCCCCCCACCCCTTGAATTACCAATATACAGTCTTTGTTATTTTCCCCTAAGAACTTGTCTTTTTCTTGATTCTAGGAGCTTTTCAATATATTACGGTAATTAACCATTCACTGTGATGAGCTGCAAAATTTTTTTTGGTCTGTCTTTCTTTCTAAATTTTGATTATGTTATTACTTTTTAGAAGCTTGTCGCTGCTAATAAGTAACAAAGTTCTCAATATTTCCTTTTAAGATCTCTGGACTTTTTTTTTTTTTTAAAAGATTTATTTATTCATTCATACAGAACTGGGGTACAGGCCAGAGATGCGGAGGGTGAGAGGATTCACCAGAGACAGAGTGGGGAGCAGACAGGCAGATCGAAGAAGTACAGTGCTGAGGGGAGCAACGGGCGGGTCAGGAGAGGTCTGCCACGCCATGTGGATCTCCTCCGGGGCAGGCGGGGATCCAACTCATGCGGAAGTGGCTTAAGCTTCTTAGTGTAGTGCTTTAACCCGCTGCGCCACCAGGGAGGGCCAAGATCTCTGGACTTTTTATCACTAGAAAGGTGCTTTCCAGTTGCCAATTGTTAAAAAGACCATATTGGCCCCACTTATTGAGATGTCTTTTCTGTCATATGCTGAACACCAGTATGCATTTATGGACTTCATATTCTTGTCCAGAATTCATAGCACACTACTAATGGTTGAGGCCCTTTAGAGTATACTTTAAAAATTTAAATACAGAGTATATTTAAAATTTCTCATCACCAGCAATCCATCTGGAGTTTTCCTACTTGTCTGTTTGGTTCTGCACATAACTCTAAAATCAGCTTGTTTAGTTCCTGCCCAAACACCTCTTGATATTTTTTATTGGGACAGCATTGAATTTATGAATCTATATGGAGAAAATAATTTTTATGATACTGATTTTTTTTCCTATTAAGGACCTCCTATGCCATTCCAGTTTTCAAGATTTTTGTGTTCTTCAGTAGTATTTTTTAAGTTTTCTTTTTAATTCTTGCACATTTCTTATGAAACTTATTCCTGGCTAGTTTTTATTTTTGTTATAAGCAAAATTTTCTTATCCATTATAGCTTTAAACTGAATTGTTCTGGATTTCTTTTCTTTTTAAATTTGCTTGACCACTTTTTTAATTTTCTTTACTCTAATTTTCATATTCCAAGATACTTCCTGAAAATTGTCAAATGCTTTTTACTGTTCTGTCATGTAATGAAATATCTAGAAAATTATTGTGAGATATCAAACTACTGAAAATGGATTAGTGTTTCAGATGTAGATGTTGTAACAGTTGGATTTATCATAAGTGCTTGAAGGCAGAGAAGGCTGAGCCCACAGTGAATTTTGACATTGGTTAGCTGGAGGCTGGCTGAGTGTAAAGCAGAACTTAAAACTGGAAGTTTACAGATTGATCACTTGTTTTAAGGATACAGTGAATAACTATTTTTGGTTAATTATTTAATGCAAAGTGCTAAAAATCAATATTTGACTAGGCCCAAACCGAAACATCACCAAATTAGAATGAACTTTAGGTTAAATAAATCTGACATTTTACATAAGGATGTATTATTATTGAAATTTTATTAAAAAGGTCACTATTCTGGGCCCTCCCTGGTGGCACAATGGGTTGAAATGCACTGGAAGCAAACCGCAGCCCCTTCAGTGTGAGTTTGATCCCCCGTCCTGGGGGTGATCCACTTGGTGCAGCAGACCTCTCTCGACCAGGCTGCTGCTCCCCTCAGCAGTGTACTTGTCGATCTGCCTGTTCTGCTCCCCACTCTGTCTCTGGTGAATCTTTTCACTGCCCCTGCACCTCTGGCCTGCACCCCAGTTCTGTATGCACAAATAAATAAATCTTAAAAAGTCAGTAGTCATATTTTTTTTTTTTAAGATTTATTTATTTGTACATACAGAACTGGGGTACAGTCCAGAGGCTCAGGGGCGGTGAGAGGCTTCACCAGAGACAGAACGGGGAGCAGAACAGGCAGATCGACGAAGTACACTGCTGAGGGGAGCAGCAGGCGGGTCAGGAGAGGTCTGCCACGCCATGTGGTCTCCTCCGGGGCAGGCGGGATTTGAACTCATGCGGAAGTGGCTTTAGCTTCTCAGTGCAGTGCTTTAACCCGCTGCGCCACCAGGGAGGGCCAGTAGTCATATTTTTAAAGTTGGACATTACAGAGTATAATTTCTCAGCACTGTCAGCTGCTAGATTGCATGGGAATTCATTGGATTGCATGTGTGATACTCAAGAGATAACTAGAAATTAAATGTGACTTTGTTTTATAATATTAATACATCAAAAATCCTACAAAGATTTGAATTATGTTATAATTGATTGTTATTATATCATGTTACTTAAAGCTTTAAATTTGTTAACTAGATATCTTGTTTTTCTTTAGTAAGGAAAAATTACTGACTACTCTTCATTTATTAATTTGCTCAGCAAATATTCATTATTTACTTATTTCTTAAAATATTTTTCAAGGACTAGTAGAGAGAATTTATTTTATTTTTTTATTGAGGTAATATTGGCTTACAATATCATATGTTATTTTTCTAATTGTGATTTTTACTAAAAATGTCATTTAGGAATTTATATTCAATTTAGGGAAAAAAGGGCCTACGGACTATGGTAGATGCCATTGTGCCTTTGTTAGTGGGCATGGTGTAACATACATTTGTAGAGGTGTGAACCTCTACCCTTAAAATGTACAGTGCTGTAAACCAACAATCTCAATAAACATTACCTCAATAAACAGTGAAAAATTTAAAAATAGGGCCCTCCCTGATGGCGTGAGCTATGATGTAGCACTGCAGGCTGACCACAGCTGCTTCAGTGCATGTTTGATCACCAACCCTGGAGGTGATCCACATGGCATGACAGACCTCTCCCGACCTTCCCACTGCTCCCCTCAGCAGTGTACTTCTTCAATCTGCCTATTCTGCTCCCCACTCTGTCTCTGGTTAATTTTCTCACTGCCTCTGTACCTCTGACCTGTACCCAAGTTCTATATGCATAAATACATAAATAAATCTTTAATTAAAAAATATAGATATACTTATTTTAACTTTTTAGTTTTTATTGAGGTATAATTTACATACAATAAATCCCATTCCTTTAGAAAATACAGCTTGATGAGCTTTGACATAATATACACTTGTGTAACCACCACCCAAGTCAAGATACTGAACTTTTGTATCTCCCCAAAAGACCTCATTTCATCTTGCAAACCATGCCTTCTTCCTACTCCAACCCTTGGCAACTACTGGTCTGTTTTCTGTTCTCAAACTTTCACCCTTTCTAGAACACAGTGCGAATGAAGTCTCAGGGTAACCTTTTGAGACTTGCCTCTTTCACATAGCATAATGCTTCTACAGTTCATCCTGGTTGTTGTGTGCGCCCATAGTTTGCCCCTTTTTACTGTTGAGTAGTATTCCATAGTATAGATGTGTCACAGTTTATTTACACGCTCACCATTCATGGAACACTTGGGTTGTTTCCAGTTTTGGGTATTATAAATAAAGCTGCTATGAACATTTGCCCACACATCTTTGAGTAGGCATGTGTTTTCACTTCTGTGGATAAATACCCAAGAGTAAGATTTCTGGGTTGCATGCACCTAACTTTATAAAAGCCTGGCAACCTTTTTCAAAGGAACAGCAGCAGTGTATGAGATTTCTAAATATTTCACAGCCTTATCGACTCTTATTATTTAGAAATTTTTAATTTTAGCCATCCTAGTATGAATTATTATTTTTGTTTTAGTTTGCATTTCCTTAAGTAATGATGTTGAATATCTTTTCTGCCTATCTGTCCTCCATAAATCTTTGTTGACGTTATGTTCTGATTTTTTGGCCAATTTTTAATCTCTCTTCTTGGGCTTCTTACTGAGTTGTGTTTTTTTTTTTTTTAAAGATTTTATTTATTCATACAGAACTGGGGTACAGGCCAGAGGCTCAGGGGCGGTGAGAGGCTTCACCAGAGACAGAGGGGGGAGCAGAACAGGCAGATCGACGAAGTACACTGCTGAGGGAAGCAGCGGGCGGGTCAGGAGAGGTCTGGCTCGCCATGTGGTCTCCTCCGGGGCAGGCGGCAGGCGGGAATCGAACTCATGCGGAAGTGGCTTCAGATTCTCAGTGCTGTGCTTTAACCCGCTGCGCCATCAGGGAGGGCCACTGAGTTGTGTTTTTAATAATTTCTGGGTACAGTGTCTTTATCAAAGAAGCAGTTTGCAATATTTTCTCCCTATCAGTAGTTTAATTTTCCTTAACAGTGTCCTTCAAAGAGCAATTTATCAGTTTACCCCTTTATGGTTTGTACTTTTTGTGTTAATACATTATTAATAAACTTTCAGTTATTGTATTCTTACAATTTAGTAAAGATGAATGTATGGCTCAAGAGAGTGATAAAATTTCTACATGTAAATAACATAAGGCAATTTTTACTCCCAGTTTATACAAACTTACTAATAAATATGGCTTGCCTTGTTTATATTAATAATGTTATGCTGGTCACATGTGATGGCAACTTATGTCACAGGTTGATGACACAAGTTGTCATCATATTGTCTCTAACAGGCAAGGAATACCAAAATTGGCATTACTGGAGATGTATAATATTGGAACTGATTTTTCCCCAAGTCAAACTTTAGGACACCCTTAACTTCTCTTGATGGGTTCCTTGTGCTTGCTTTGGTTTTGCCTATTAATTAAAGATTTCTGTCTTTCCATGAAGAGACCCAAGTAAGCCCAGTTATGACTTCCACAAAGTTAAGTCACATCTTGAATATCCAAGCATTTTTTGACTATTTGTTGTGCAGGGAAGCAGGCCCTACTTATAAAGACCAGGTTGTTGTGGGAATGCTGTGTGGAGGGGGTTATTCTTAAGTTAGATCTATGATTCCTCCAGGGCTGCTGCTTCCTGCTCTGAGGATGGAGAGGGTGGTTTGGATGAGGCTTGTGGTTTTTAACATTTCATGTGTGTCCTCACTGTCATCCAGACATTGGGTCTTTTAAAATTATATAGCTTTCCTTCACTGGTGCAGAATAATTGTGGGCCAGCCTTACAAGTGGCTTAAATGTGGTTAACATTTTACTCAATTTTTATGGTTTAAGAGACATTGGGGTGTCAGGTGGTGGGATGAAGAAATACAAAGAAAGTTTCTTGCCCCTGCAACACACACTGCCAGTGTAGCATGTGCATAGTTTGTGGAAAGCTGTGTTGGGTTGTTGCTGAGTTCAGGCACGTGGGAACCCTTGCAAGACATTGCACAGGAAATGTGCTCCAGGAACAGGGTGGAGGCTCTCAGTTACCTTTTGGAGCTCTGAACGCTCTATTCTATTAAAAAATTGGGTTGGAATTTATGAATGAAGGATTGGGTTGGTTTATTAAATAACCTTGGTCTTTATATCTTTGAAGACAATAGAGTTAAGGTAACTTGGCATACTGGGAAACTATGAATTGACACGTGGACCTTAGGCTGACAAAAGGGTGTATAAGGTCTTGGTGGGAGAGGGGATGTGTCTTTTATTTATCAACAAGCCCCATAGACAGTATGACTGTCCTCACGGCACTCATGTGACCCCTGTGGGTGAGGGAACACAAAATATTCTGTAATGGGCCTCCCTCGGGGATGAAGCAGCTGTCGCTGATGTACTTCCTCTCTGGCATCCTTCTCTGAAGCTGAGTAAATGCCCCATTTACTTAAAACCTGTTTGTAACTAAACCAAAGCCAACCCTAGATGTCTGACTATAGAGTAGAGGCTTCAGAGGGGGAAGAGAGAGTGGGTGGCAACAAAGTGGGGAGGGGACCCAATGGCGTAGGGTAAAGGACTGTGGACACTTTGGTGGTGACAGTGATGTGGTCATCTACACCTGAAAAAGGGAAAAGTCTATTTCCATAAATCACGTACTGTGCTACAAACCGATGTTACCTCAGTAAAGAGTGTTCCCTGTGAGTCCGATTGCCATCTTGAACACTCACGTTGGCTGTGCCACTGTACTGACACCTTGTAAGGAAATGTTAGCGCTGCTGGGGAACTGCATTTAGAGAGACACTGTGAGTGGGGGGGTAGGGGAGAATGAATAAAGGTTATAGCAACGAGAAGAATAGTGAACATCTGCACTCATGACAAGCATAGACACTCCAATTAGCAGTTCTCGCAGATGGTCTGGGACACAAGGAGAAACAGAATTCTAACCGCAACTCTGGTGGTAGGTCTGAATGAGTCCAGGAGATCATCTTAGTTCTGTAATAAACATTTCTGTTACTTTGTGTTATTTCAATTAAACATTTCCAACTTAAAATTTAATTAAAAAATCTAACATATCAAGTACTTTCACAAATACTTCATAAGTATTCACTCAATTTGTCATAACAACTCAATACCATTTACAGTTCACTGATGAGAAAATTAAGGCACAAAAATATAGCTCGGTGAGGTCATCTAGCTTAGTAGCATGAAGCTGAGATTGGAAGCCAGGCAGACTGGCTCCAGAATCCCTGCTCTGAATCCTGCCAATTCCTTGAACTTCTTTTCCACATTCTTCTTTGTAGGAAATGAATGGAATTAGGAGCTTAAAAAAAATGTCATTGTCAATGACTAAACCAGAATGCCTGTGCAGGTCACAGCTCCAAAGGGTTATGTCACTGGGCAGTTTCTGGGGAAGGGGGCACAGATTCCTTAGCCCATGCTTTGATGGAAAGCAGCTATCCTTTGGGCGTCCCCCACGCTGACGCCCACAGAGGCCCTGTCCTGTAGCTTTAGGTCCCCATCATATCTGTCGACCTCCTAAAGCAACCTCTTCCTCAAAATTCTTGGGGTTGGAGGTGCATTTCCCTCTCCCTTTGACATCCCTTGCAGGCCCAAAGCTCTAATGCTCCTGCACTTTCCTGCTTTGTCTCTGAATAGGGAGTGAGTGAGTTTTCTTTGGGAAGAATCCCAAGCAAGGTCTGAGTAATGGGTATGTATGTACTTGGGGCTTGCTCAGGATTTTAAACTTTGCTTTCTTGTAGCTTTTTTTTTTTTTTGCCTTTTCTCGAACGAAATCTCATTGTTCATACATTAGCTGTACCACCTAGGCCCTTTAGTCAAAGCACAGAATGCAAATTATTCCTTTTCCAAGGTGAGCCTCATAATACATGCCTTGTTGTATTATCTTATACATCAAGTCTGCCAGTTTTGTGTATAGTGTAGTGGCTTATGGTCTTGATTCATCTTTCTTTTGTTAGGGGCTCGATCAAATGTAGCTTTTTCTTCATTTCTTCATGATGTTTATTCTTTGCCACAAAAGCAGTGATTTGCTGGGTAGGTAGATGTTGTAATCTGCCTGATGTTTTCTCGCAGCACTCCAGCTTCCGCATACTGCTAACTGCTGCTGCAGTACATTGATCATGTTGCGGCTTTTTTCATTATTACATTTTGTACTGAATATGGCATGGCATGGCCCATTCAGTGACTGAAGCTGTGAGTAACAATTGGTTCCAGGTGGTAGCCTCAAAATCACAGAAGGTTACTTGCTTCTTAAGGAAGAAACTTCTGGATGTTTTACCACACCTCTGCTTTGAGCTCAAAACAGACCTTGGGGATGACATATCAGAAATCACTATCCCATTGTTTCAGTGTCCTGCAGGCACAAAGAAGGAAAAACTTTCTCCTTTTTCTATGAGCTCCGGTTCTCAAGTCACATATTCTTGTTTTAAATGCTTTTATTGGTGTACAGTACCTGTGAAAAGATTTTGTGGTCAGTATCCATCTTTGACTTGGTAATACTCCAATTCCTTTAAACATTTTTTTTAGGTAACATGTAATTTTAGGTGTACCGCATTGGAATTACAGTCCTTGTATATGTCACGTGATAATCCCTACCATCATATCCAGTTTTCATCCATCGCCTGTGATCTAATTTACTTTCTCCCTCACCTTCTTCCTCTTTGGTAACCCCCATCAGCTCTCAGAATCTAAGAATTTGTTTTTGTTTTGTTTATTCATTTGTTTTGCTTCCTTGTCTTCCACATGAGTGAAATCGCACAGTATTTGTCTTTCTTTGCTTACCTTATTTCACTTAACATAATCCTCTTCAGTTTCATTCATGTTATCACAAATGACAAGATTTCATCTTTTTTTATAGTTGAATAGTATTCCATTCTGCATATATATCACATTTTCTTTATCTACCAATCAATAGGTGGGCATTTAGGTTTTTTTTTCTTCTTCCAAATCTTGACTATTTAAAATAATACTGCAGTGAACACAGGAGTGCACATATCTTTTTTTAAAAAATTAGTAATTTGGCATCTTTTGGGAAAATACCTAAAGTGAAGTTACTGGATCATATGTTATTTCTAGTCTTAATTATTTTGAGGAGTCTCCAAACTATTTTCATAGAGGCAGCACCAGTTTCCATTTCTAGCAGCAGTGTGTGATGGTTCCTTTTCTTCACTTCCTTGCCAACATATATTTTCTATTGTCTTTTTGATAACAGCTATTCTTGCAGAGGTGAAATAATATCTCAATGTTGTTTCTATTTGTACTTCCCTAATAATAAGTGATAAACATCTTTTCTTGCGCCTGTTGGCCTTCTGTTTGACTCCTTTGGAGGGATGTCTGTTCTGATCCTCTGACCATTTTCAATCAAATCATTTTGTTGATGTTGTTATTAAATACTTAAGTTCTTTATGTATAGTACATAAACATCACAATGGGGTTGATAAAACGCTCTACAAAGAGAATAATTCAGATCGCTAAGGTTTGGGGAAGAAAGTTCTTGATAGTTTAAAAAACTACTTGGGCTCCATTTTTCTTCAGATAACTCTATAGATAGATTAACAAACACTATCACAAAAGAAAAAGTTTTTTAAAGCCATAGATCATTGATATTAACAAAAATCATAAATAGGCATTCTTCTTTACTAGCAAACTTGTAAGAGTCATTCTTTTTCACTAGAGTAGTGATGATTCTAAAATATAATGAAACTCTAAATTCAGGTTTTATGACTGTGTTGAGACCATATTCATAGGCTGTGTATATGTGGAACACCTTTGCATTTGGGGACAAAGCTTTTGTTGACCTTGGTATCTAGTACCCTTGCTCTACAAAAAAAAATCATTTTCCTTAGTGCACAAGATTGTCAAAATAAAGTTTTGATTTATCAGCCCTTACACTAGAATAGGGATTCTATGTTTCCTCTAGCATTTGTGCCATTAATCCATGGCATGTGCCATGAAGGTGTATGTTCATTGAGGGTGTGGGAGGCAAATGGAGAAAAGCGCCTCTTGCTGGTGAATATAATCAACTACTTTTGCTAAGTGTACTTTAGTCCACAATCATCTCTTCTCTTTTTTTACTTATTGATTGGGTACTCATTCCCCCTGGCACTAGCATAAGGTCCATAAAAGCAAGGCCTTTGATGCCTTGTTTGTGATTGCATGTAGTCTTTTGTGAGTTATTGGTGAGAATGGAGGGGAAGGTCTTTTTCTCGGCTCTGGGCCCTCGCTTTGGATGTCATCTTGATTTGTGGTAGTTACAGTGATTTAAAACTGTGTAACCTCTGAAGGTGACTCTATGGGTTTTAAAGAAAACTTATTTCTTGGAACCATAATGAATGAATTTTTTAAAAAAGGAATAATTTGCTTCTGGCTTTGCATGCCAGAGAAACCAGAGACTGCAGGATGTGTTCTTTGCCCTCAGTTTCCTCATTCTCTGAAAGCTCTAATTTCTATCCAGGGTAACATGACCCGGGGGAACTATTTGCATCTTTAAAAATTCCACTCTACTGCTGGCTGATTAGAATAGTAAAGTGGAACATATCTTGTGTGTTCTTTGTCATTCTGGATAATTATTAATAATGTCTTTTTCTGGAGATTCTCATTGAATGGTATGATTTTATTTTTTTAAGATTTATTTATTTGTGCAACCAGAACTGGGGTACAGGCCAGAGGTACAGGGGCAGTGAGAGGATTTACCATGGGGAGCAGAACAGACAGATTGATGAAGTACACTGCTGAAGGGAGCAGTGGCCGAGACAGGAGAGGTCTGCTGCACCATGTGGGTCCCCTCCCTGACTGGGATCAAACTCTCCCTGAAGTGGCTGTGGCCAGCTTTGCAGTGCTGCACTTTAACCCGCTGGGCCACCAGGGAGGGCCTAATGATATTAGAAATAGGAAGAACCTTACCTGTTGGAACACTTAAGTTTAAAGCAGACTATTATATTAAGCTCCATTGGGAATAAAAATTATTTTCTGGAATTTTGTCAGGTCAACTCAAAATTAAATCAAATTACACTTTAAATAAGATCACAAAGATAACCAAAAGTCAGAATATTATTTTTAGACCATTATTAATGTCATTATATGTATTTGACCCGAGATGGGACTCTTGTAGAAATACCAACTTGAAGTCCTTTTGTTTAGTCCATTTGTTCTGGACTATGTATTTCCTTGTACTGGAATATGCTACCTTTAACTTCTACTCGTGAAGCATTAACTTTTTTTTTTGAGAAATTTTGTTCTGGCAATTCAATATAAATGAATATCCAGGTAGTTTTGTTTTAATATATCACCTTAGAGATTCCCTGAGTTTATTCAGATGATAGGCCCCATCAGCTGAGGGTCTCCTTGTTTTCTTTCTTTTTTTATTCCTTGTCTTTTCTTCCTCTTCCTTTTTCTCTTCTTTTTTTTTTGTCTTTTTCTCAGTCAGTTCTAAGAGGGAGGCCTTGGAGGACAGCATTGCTAGGATGATGGCGAGGTGTGTGTAAGAACTCTGAGGTGTCAGATAGGATGAGTGTAGTTGTGTGAGGGGCAGATGGTGGGAGGAAGTGAAATTGGAGAGTGGCAGGTGCCAGGACTGTGTGGGCCTTGAATTCCATGTCAAGGAGCTTGGGTTTCTTTTTCCATGGGTGACAAATCACTGAAGAATTTAAAGCAGGGCCATTTGTCATTAACCTTATTTGTGATTGATGGAAATTAGTTTGGTGGTTGTTACAGAATGGATAATTAAGAAGCAGGGAAGAATGTTCAATTATTGCAGAGAGGAGATTTGAGATAGCATAATGATAGTAAGTCAGATTGAGGATAAGTGGGACAAAGGCTTGAAGTAGGGTTGGCAGGACTGGGAACAGTGGTGCTGGTGAGGTGCTGCTCAGTGATACCAATGTCTTGTGCTTGAAGTAAGTGCTCAAATGCTTGAGCCAGAGTTATTGAGGAAAATCTTAACCTCTTTCACAGGCAAGAATATACAAGTCAAGATCTGACTTTTTAAAATAACATATTTTTGTATGCATAACATTACTTATAACAGTATATAACTTTCAGATGTATATCGCTGCAAATCCACATACATATATACTACATTAAGTTCACCACTAGAAGTCCAATTCTGTCTTTCACCATTTAGATCCATCATATCTGACACCACAGAGCTCTTACACCCACTTTCACCAACAACCCAAAGTGATTGCCTTTAACCCATTTTATCCACCTCTGTCCCCAGCCCTCCTGGTGACCACTAATTGGTCTTATAATCTGAAGGTTAATTTTTTGGTTTTATTTAGGTCATCTGTTCATTTTCTGTATATACTACATATGAGTGAAATCATACATGGTGCTAACTTTCACTAAGCTAGATTGCTATGGTGACCTATTTCACTAAGCATAATACACCCTAGGTGCATCCATGTTGTGGCAGAATTTCAATGAGTAGTAGTTCTCTGTGTGTGTTTGTGTGCATGCACATGATAAATATCATGAATATCTTTACAGGCAACATCCCTGGGGATTTAGCATATAGCTTGTAGAACTTTTAGATGATCATTTATTGAGGTCCTCAGTAATGACTGTAGTCATTTCTTGTTCATCTGGCTTGTACAGGAAGCCTGGCTGAATATTTGGTATTAATTCTTCAAAAGAAAAAAAATGCAAGCTGAAATATCAGGAAATGACAGATCAGACTATATTATTTTGCCTGCCAATATTCCACCCCCAGAATTGCCCTAATAGAACCAAACTAGCATCATGTCTTTAGTTTTCACAGAGGGCTACTTGTGTGTGGAATGTCTGCATTGGGGAGAAAAATTACATTAAGGCTATCGTTGGCCTTAATGCCCCTCTGCCCTCAATCTCCACAAAAATCCTGCTCAGGAATGTGACACCCCCTTGCTAATTATTTCATTATGTCTTTGGGAAAATACAATTAGGCCATTCTGGTGAATACATTTTAGCATAATTCAAGTGATCAGGCATCCAGGGTGGAGAACCAGGCATAGGGTTTGTTTTTGGCTTTGTCCAGGCAGACTTAACCTTCTGGTCAGATTTCTGGCTTTATTTGGAAGCCAAGTGACTGCAGGAAAGGTTTCTTTCCCCTTTTCCAAACAGCGAGGAACTGGAACCAGAAACAGAAAAAAAAAAAAAAAGGAAGACGAAGAAAAAGAAGTTAAGAAGAACTAAACTAGATCCTCATAGGGTTTTTAAGTCACTGAGAATTATTTGCCTGTTGATAGCACAGCCATCCCTTCCAGTTGTTTACGTCAGGCGGACTTCTGATTTTTTGCTGTTTGTTGTTACTGCTGTTGGATTTTTTTGAACTAGAAGAGTTAGTGCTTTCTTGATAGTCTTAGATTCTGCACAGTTTTATATGTTAAGTGTTTTTCAAGGTGAATCAGCGGAGAGTTTGAGTACAAACTTGGGCAAGGTAATTAATTACTTTCCCTCCTCTGTGCCTCTGTTGGAACAGTCCTGGTTTGTTCTAGAGTGTCTTGTCTTACTGAAAAGGCTCCTGGGATAATCACTTTGGGCATCCCAGTCACTAGTGGTTGAGTGACGCAGGCAAGAGGGAGCTCTTCCTTGGTTTATTTGCATTTGTTATAAGCTTATGGACTCTAAACATAAGTGTATCTTTAGCTGATGTTACTGCAAGTCAATGCCCTCTAAAGCCATGCAAATGTTTGCTTTACCAGTTTGTCGTAAATATATCATGACATATACTGAAATATATTGTGCATCTAGTTCTATGCATATAAACACTGACTTAGAAATCTTGGGTTTGAATCACTGCTTTACTCTTCAGTACTCATCTGTATGTGAGCAGACAGCTCACAATCTCTAGATTTCAGCATCTTGATTTACTACGTATGTTGCCTACCATAGAGGGCTTTTGACAGAAATAAAATTAAGCAGTATGTGTAAAAGTTTCTCAAGACTGAGAAATAATGTGGTATGTGACATTTATCATTATTAGCTGACTTATGATGATGGAATCTTCACTAAAATTTGATCAGCTCCAGCACTTTTATCTTATTATCATTGGGTTCAGTTTAATTTTGAGATCAATGAAACATAATATAGTTATTAACAATATTGTGACTATTTCCAGGAGCTAACTGCACTTGAGGCATTGTAAAGAAAAAAATGTTTAGTTATAATTATGCTCACCAAGTTAAGGCTTTTTTTTTTTTTTTAAGCTTACAAGAACCGAAATATATTTCTCACAGTTCTGAGGCTGGAAGTCTGAGATCAGGGTGCTGGCATGACAGGGTGAGGGCTCCTCTCTGGATCATGGACTGACTTGCCGTTGTATCCTCACGTGGGCAGAAGAGGCAAGAGAACTCTCTGGAGCCTCTTTTACCAAGCACTGATCTGTTTCACAAGGAATCCACTCAGGACATAAGCATCTTCTGAAGCCCCCATTTCCTTTGCCATCACTTTTGGGGTTTATGATTTCATAGGATGAAAATATGAAATCATAGGATGTAGGAGGCCACATTCAGAACCTAACAGTGTTTTAAAATCTAACTTGGTGGCCTTTTTCCAGCATTTTTTTTTCCTTTGAGTATATATACTAGTCTCTCCTTTCTTCGTTGGGCCTAGTGTTACTATTCTGCTTGTTCCCTAATTAAGCAGTTAAATATCTTTGACATTTACTCACTGTTCATTTTTATGAGAATCTTGTCTTTAATTCTTTGAAATTTATACCTTGACAAAAATGAGAACCTGGAAATAATATATATTGTGGTGAAGTTGCCACTACCCACTCCCCCATACAAATTCATCCTATGATGTACCTGGTAAACTATACAATTAACTTTTAGACTGTTAGGGGCCCTCCCTGGTGGCGCAACAGGTTAAAGCACAGCATCATGAAGCTATGGCAGCCACTGCAGCACGAGTTCATTCAATCCCCACCCAGGTAGCTGACCCACAGGGTGTGGCAGACCTCTCCTGACCCGCCCACTGCTCCCATCAGCAGTGTACTTCGTCAGTCTGCCTGTTCTGCTCCCCGCTCTGTCTCTGGTCAATCCTCTCAGCCCTGCACCTCTGACCCAGTACTGTATGCATAAATAAATAAATCTTTTTGAAGGAGAAAATTAGACTGTTATCATGACAGTAAATTCACTTTAAGGAATTTTTTTTTACTTGACTTTTTGACAACAGGTAGGTTTGATTAGAAGATTGGAAGCAAGCAGAGGGTGGCATTTGTAGTTATGAATTCTGTTAAATAATAGTATTTTTTAGACATTTGATCCTACTGGTTCTTTACTGTTCACCCTTATCTCAGGGATTCAAGTGCTTGTTTCTGGATGGGAGCATATTATGAGCATGATATTTTACATTTTTGCAGTCACAGTCATTGTCCTGGGTTACAAATACTAATTTAACAATGGGGACCCAGGTACTCATTGGCTCACCTGTTTTACAAGTGTGAAAAACGAGGTTTAATAAGTTAAATAATTCACCCAAAGCCATCAAACTAATAATGGAGAAGCAAAGATTTGAATTTAGGCATGTTCCTAAGTAAGCTCACTCAAGCAAAGCTCACTGTCAATTCTGGCCTTGCAAATATAACTCACTTAACCTTACCTGCCAAAGGAAAACCGTGATCCAGAGTGTAGTCAAATAATTTACCCATGGCTAAGTAGTTAATAAGTAGCTAAATTGGGAATGTAGTATTTGTTGAAAGCCTTCTTACTGTATGCCTGGTGTTAGTCCATATGGAAGATACATAAAGAAATCTTATCTATAGAGCCAGTCTTCAAGGATTTACATTCCAGTTAGGGATTTGGAAAAATTTAAGAATCAGACTATCTGTGATAGAAATAAATATTTGTTGTTCTAATATTTTTTAAAAGATTTATTTATTTATTCGTACAGAATTGGGGTACAGGCCAGAGATGCAGAGGGTGAGAGGATTCACCAGAGACAGAGAGGGGAGCAGAACAGGCAGATCGACGAAGTACACTGCTGAGGGGAGCAGTGGGCGGGTCAGGAGAGGTCTGCCACGCCATGTGGTCACCTCCGGGGCAGGCGGGGATCGAACTCATGCGGAAGTGGCTTAAGCTTCTTTGTGCTGTGCTAAGAAAAAAATAAATTTTGAAATCAAGTAAAAATATAAAGGAGGCCCTCCCTGGTGGCGCCTGTTCTGTTCCCCACTCTGTCTCTGGTGAAGCCTCTTGCCGCCCCTGAGCCTCTGGCCTGTACCCCAGTTCTGTATGCACAAATAAATAAATCTTTAAAAAAATATATAAAGGAAGGTACTATATTTCGTTGTTTCACAGTTACAGGGGAACCCCCCCCCCCACAGAAATAACCTATATCTTTTCACTTCTCCAAAATGGTTCGAAACTTTGAGCTAATTACAGAAGAAAGGAAAATCCCCTAGCAGTACTAGAGTCACTAATAGTATGGCCTCCAAAAGTGTTGAACCACAGGGATGGTGCTAGGCTCTGGTTTAGAATCAGCATTTTCTGAGGAGTCAGGTCCTCATGGATACTCCCCCTCCGGGTAGGAATCCCACACTGACATGAACCGGGGGCACTAACCTGACTCTATAGGGACAAATTAATGGTAAGTTAAGAGTCTACCAAGGAAACACCATGCAGGAGACACTGCACATTTTCTGTAGAATTGGCTGTTAAGGATATTACCCTTGCTTAATGATTACATTTTGGATAAGGACTTTTACAACAGATTTAAGAATTGGACTTAAGCAAACATTTGTTTCTCTTAAGCCGTTAATTTCCTTTTATCAGGTGATTAGTCATCTGTTTCTTTCTTACTACAGTTGTCAGGAAACCCAGAACCCATGTAGCACACGGTGATAACAACAGAAAGTCAAAGAGGATGATCCATTTAATTGATCCTTTTAATTTCTCCTTCAGTGCAGTTTAGTGTGATCAGTTTCTATTTTAGTTGCTTGCTGGAGGGTACCTTAAAGACTTGATAAAACAGCCAGAGTGTACCTGAGTTTTATCCATATAGCTTAGCATTTAGTTTAGCATTTCCCCTGATGTTACCCAAATACTATAAATATAATGTGTTTAAAAGGCCTAAGTATCTAGCGATAGGAAACGGTTTAATAAATGTGGTGCATTTGTATGCTACAGTTAGAATTTAGACCCTAAACTCTAAAGCAAATGTGTCACATGAGCTTTCATGAAATGCACAACATACAGCTGAACAGCAGTGAACTTACATGCCTTGAACAGGGGTAACTTTCAAAAACATAATATAAAGTGGGGAAAAAAGGGAGATGCAGCAGAATCCCTCTGGGAAGTTTGGCAGGGAATGCTACTTTCTCCAATACCTGCTTTCTATTTCTTCCATGATAATAGAATTCTAGAAGGAGAAATGGCTTGCCAGACAAAAGACTTTCTTTTCTGGCCCCTCTGGCAGCCAGATGGGACCATGTGACCAGGTCCTGGCTGGTGGAGTGTGAGTGGAAGTAGCGTGCACAGTGTAGAGGCAGCTCTCCTGCAGGGAAGTGAAGAGCCTTTCCTTGCCCTCTTCTCAGTTCTCTTTCCCTGAGATCTGGTGGCAAGGGCAACACCCAGTGGGTGGTAGTGCAGTCAGATGAGGGTGCTGCCATTTCATTTCAGGAACATTTAAAAAAAAAATATATATATATATATATATTTATGCATACAGAACTGGGGTACAGGCACAGGGATGGTGAGAGGCTTCA
This sequence comes from Condylura cristata, assembly GCF_000260355.1. Lineage (NCBI taxonomy): Eukaryota > Metazoa > Chordata > Mammalia > Eulipotyphla > Talpidae > Condylura > Condylura cristata. The sequence goes on along the minus strand of NW_004567128.1, from coordinate 26,904,719 downwards.
CCAGAGACAGAGTGGGGAGCAAGATAGGCAGATTGATGAAGTACACTGCTGAGGGGAACAGCGGGCGAGACGGGAGAGGGTTGCTGTGCCATGTGGGTCACCTCCAGGGCAGGGATCGAATTTGCAATGAGGTGGTTGCGGCTAGCTTGCAGTTCTGTGTCCTAACCCGTTGTGCCACCAGGAAGGACCCTCATGTAGGAACATTTATCTCTGACTTTTGTGATTGAAAATAAATCCTTTCTTGTTTAAGCCACGATTATTTTGGTCTTTGTTCTAATACCTGAACCTGTTTTGTAGTTCAATATGTAACTATTTGTGTAAGTTAAAAGAGCAAAAGAATAGTATGCATTTATAGATGTGTATATTGATAAACCTTGGACTGAATATAGACTGATACAAGCAATGGTTGTCTATGAGTCAGAGGGGAGAAGATTTACTGGGAGGAGACTGTATCCCACATTGTCTCATTACAGTAAACTGATAGGGATTTCATTCTCTTCTGTGGGTAATACTCAGCCAACCTTGGCTGAATAGGGCAGTTCATTCACTGTTGACTTATCAAGAGTCAGCATATTTGAGACTTTTGTGATTGTTTTATGCCACCTGTTTTCTGATAACCTTTAATAATAACTTTAACCCTGTACAAAGTGACTGGACTAGGAAAATATTGGTATTATTGGGTCACCCTTAAAGCGCACATTACAGGAATGAGGTGTGAAATAGAACTGGGAGACAGATACTGTTGCAGTTTGATGTTAAGACCTATGGCACAGGAGAAGGCTGCTGGGCTGTAGAAGCCACACAGGCTTCTACACAATGCACTGCCAGCTCAAGTCCTGAAATTTTCAGCAACCTGAGTGACTGTCTCTCTAAGGTTTACCAGGGAAAGTGTGTCAATTTATTAATTTACAAAAGGGAGTGATTATTAACATAGCAGAATGTATGTTCAGGCTGAATAGAATTTTTTTCTGATTAGCCTCAGGGGGCTTTAAGGGGGTTGTCAGTTGGTTGCTTAGAGAGGACAGGACAAGAAGAGAGAGTTGCTTATGAAATGCTCATATATAGGCTGGCAAAGGCTGACAGGTCCATCCGCTTGGTAAGGAGAGCCTCATCCTCTCCCCTCAAAGTCATGTATCCTTTCCATCAGCCAGCATGTGTCGTCTCACCATTTAACTTTTGGAGATTTGCTTTGCTTTTTTTCTTATTAAATTTGACATGTAATATTGTGTAAATTTAAGGCTTACACTTTGTTACTTTGATACATTTATATGTTGTAATATAGGTATCACAACATATACTTATATCACAATATTATGATCTATGTTTGATGTACTATATATCAAACTTATACAGCTATTTCAGTGCTTGTTACAAGATTATACCTTAACTACCATAAGTCTTATCTTTCCCTCTGGCTATCCCTTGCAGTCATGGTTTTACTCTCTGGGTTTTATTTTTCTTCACTTTTTTTTCACAGGTTTGATTTTTTTTTAAGATTCCACATGTAAGTGAGATCATCCGTACTCATCCTTCTCTTTCTGACTTATCACACTCAGGAATACCTTCAGGGTCCACCCATGTTTTTGTAATTGGCAGCAAAGTCTCTTTTTCTATGACTGAATAATAGTCCATCATGTATAGATACCCTAGCTTTTGTATCCATTCATCCATTGATGGGCATTTGGGCTGTTTCCACTTCTTGGTGTTTGTGAATAGTGCTGTGATGAATATATATATATATATATATATATATATATAT
>NW_004567128.1:26847110-26902860 GCF_000260355.1 Condylura cristata | reverse complement strand
TATATATATATCATAGAACTCTTACTTTCATTTCCTTTGGTTACGTTCTCAGAAATGGATTTGCTGGGTCAAGCTATAGTATAAAGCCATAGTGAGTTAGTATAAAGCCATAGTGATAAAAACACTAAAACACTAAAAATAGTTGCATAAAAATAGGCCCATAGAAGGATGGACCAGAATAGAGAATCCAGAATTAAATCCTAGCATATATGTTCAGTTAATACTTGACTGAGAGTCTAAGAATATCTTATAGGAAAAGGATAATCTTGTTGACAAATAGTGGTGGGAAAATTGGAGAAACAAGGATAATCTTGTTGACAAATAGTGGTGGGAAAATTGGAGAACTTATCTCACCCCACTCATTAAAATTAAGTCAAAATAGATCAAAGATTTAAACATGAGATCTGATGCCCTAAAACATCTAGAAGAAAACATAAGGAAGAACTTCATCAATATTGGTATTGGCAGTGGGTTTTTTGGGACATGACACCAAAAGCATAAACAACAAAAGCAAAAATAAGCAAATGAGGAAAAATACATAAAACTCAAAAGCTTTCACACAACAAAAGAGATAATCAGCAAAATGAAACCAGCCTACATATTGAGAGAAAATATTTGAAAACCAGATTTTGAATAGGGGGTTAATAGCCAAAATACATAAAAAATTAACACAGCAGGATAACCAAACAATGCAATTAAAAAGTGGGCAGAAGAACTAAATGGACTTTTTCAAAAGAAGACACCAAAGTGGTAAACAGATACTGAACATCACTAATTATCAGAGAAACACAAATGAAAACCATAATGAGATATTACCTCACACCAATTAGAATTGCTGTTATCGAGAAGATAAGAGATGACAGGTACTGGCAAGGATATGGGGGGAAGGGCACCTTAATAGACTGTTCATGGAATGTAAATTATTTCAAGCACTATGGAAAACAATAAAACTGAAAATTTCAGGAATGTTCTCCCCCTCTCTTTTTCACAGTATTTTCCCCAACTGGATGCCAAATAGTGGGCTGGATTTTCCCCAAATGAATCTCAGGTACATTCCAGGCAAGTCACTTTGTGCTTTGGTGATTCCCAAGCTCTTCAGGACAGATGAACAGCTATTTTTAGCCAGTCACATTCAGTGTATAGTGATTTTGCAGGCTAACTCTGAGGGAAACCTTCACTTTCTCACCTTTAAATATATTGGAACGTTACTTCTGCTCTACTACTCCAAGTACATTCCATGATACTTTTACTAGTAGCTTTGAATGAGGTTCTTTCCCCCACAAAGGAGGGTCTTCTAGTTTTCTTTGGTTTTGTTCACTTTGTTCCAGTTGTCCCTATTTTCACTCTCTCTGCCTAAAGATCCTGGTTCTGATAACCTTCTTTTATTCTGTAGTCTGTGGCTTCAGATATGATTTTTGCATAATTGGTATACAGAATTTTTTATTCAGTCTTGTATGTATTCCTACAATACAGTTCTGAAAGTCACTAATTTTCAAAAGGAATTGTTTGACTATATAATACATATCATAGTACAAAATTCAAAAGTTCCAAGTGAAGACACTAAAAATAGGCTTCCCATTGTTCCTAGAGATAAATCTGTCCCATACTCTTTCTTGGAGTTAAATGTTCTCATCCTTTGGGCCATTTCCCCCGAATGTGCGATGTTCTAAAATCAGCATATGTGACGACATAGCTAGCACCTTCTGTTTTGAAAACCAGCTTTCCCACTGGATATTTCGTTTCACTTCTTTAAATGGTGCCCACACCTTCCCAGTCACCTAAGCCTTGGTGTTTTCTTTTACTCCTCTTTGTCCTTTTGCCGTATCCATATCTTCTTTTTAAATCCAGCCATGTCTCACTAGTCACCATACTCAGTTGACTACTTCATGTTGTGTTTGCATCGAGGCTGTCCTTTCTGTTATGCTGGACTGCCGTCAGCACCTAGCTAGATGGTGAGGTGGCGTCTCCACTCACACAGCGTTTGACTTTGCTGAGTCCCCTGAGAATTATGTTTGTCCCTCTGCTGTAATGTAATTGGAAAGATGGCCAGTGGATTCTCTAGTGGTTGCTTTTTTGCGTTTTCTACGATTCATTTTCAGCTGGGCTATGCCCTCAGAGGACAAGCATCGCTGCATACTATTTCAGGATATCTCATTTAGAGCTTTATACAGCCTTATAGAGGGCTCTCAATATATATATTTGTCAGATGATGAGGCAAACAGTGTTTCTTGTTTAGTTTTAAGTAATTGAGATACAGGTATTTTGTTTTTAGAATGTGGAAAAAAACATCTGGTAGGAAAGTAGAATGGCAAGAGATGAGCAGGTAACCTGTATTTATGGTGGTTCATCACCTCTTCTTTTCCCAGAAACCTCTTTCCTTGATTTGTTCTATGGCTGCACTGTCCTAGCCCATGGCCTTGGGGCACAGGGCCTGCACCTGTGCCCTTCCCTTATTTTCCATCTTAGCACTTAGAGCATACTGGGTAACTTAAATCTTCTTTTAAAAACATTATGTTCCCTATTAGAACGGTGTCTTACAAGGGTAGGGTTCTTGTCACTCTTATTCCCTGCTGTAGTCTCAGTGCCTAGTGAGCTGCTCAATAAATATTTGTTGGATATATAATCTGGTGAGGTGTCGGTTGTTTTTGTTGTCACTGAATTGGTTCCCATCACCAATCTTGGATTTCTCTTTGTTCTGTTCATGGTATCACTGCTTGAGGCCAGGGAGATATTTTTCATCTCTGTAAAGAAAAGCTGTTGTTTGGTACTGAGTGGAAGGAAGAAATAGACAAATACTCATAGGTGCTGGAAATCAGGACTCCAGTGGCAGACTTATAGTTAAACATTCACTGCTTGTATTATGCTAACCTAGTTTGAGTACCTACATCAAGGTGACTCATGTCTATATTTGTTACTGTTACCACAAAGCATATCTTTTTCTGTGACTTATCTATTCACCTTTTATGGTTCATGTCTACTTGGAGTCCTTTGCTTAGCTGCTGTTCAGGAGAAGGCCAGTTCACTGCATTTGAATCTTAGCTCCATTAGTCTCACAGAGGAAAATTCTATTTTGCCTGTTTATGCAGTCAGCTGCCATGAACATATGAGCCACACATCCCATCTCCTGTGTCAAGTAGGCCTTGGCATGAACATTAAACCAAGAAGCCAGCTGAACAGTGACCCAAATTTTCTGGTAAGGTCTGACTCAGCCACCCACCTTAGGAGACCCTCCACTATAGCTGCAGACATCAGGTGTGAACTGGCTGTGCCACTCATTAATCAGAAAGTTAAAATGGGTTTCATGTCCTCGATGAGGCCTGGTTTCACTACGATGGAGTTAGAAAAACTGAAGACCTCATAAACACAAAGAGCAACCGACTGCTCTGCTGAGGAGTGGGGGCTTTTGTTTTGTAGCTAGTGAGGAGCCTGTCAGTGAGGCAGAGATGTTTATTTTAGAATTACTATCCTTGTGGTGGGGTTTTTTTTTTTTAAGATTTATTTATTTGTACATACAGACTGGGGTACAGGCCAGAGGCTCAGGGGCGGTGAGAGGCTTCACCAGAGACAGAGTGGGGAGCAGAACAGGCAGATCAACGAAGTACACTGCTGAGGGGAGCAGCGGGCGGGCCAGGAGAGGTCTGCCACGCCATGTGGTCACCTCCGGAGCAGGCGGGAATTGAACTCATGCTGAAGTGGCTTTAGCTTCTTAGTGCTGTGCTTCAACCCGCTGCGCCACCAGGGAGGGCTTCCTTGTGGTGGTTTTGAGGTCAATTGCTGAGGAGCATGAGATGGAGATAGGGAGTGGAGGCTGCGAGGCTGCTAAGCAAAAAGTGATGAGAAGACTGGTCACAGCTGTGCAGACCTAGGTGACTGCCTAGCAGGCAGTGAGTGACCATGACTCAGGTCTCTGGTGCTTATGAGGATAGGGAATGGGGAAGAGAATGTTCACAGGGAGGAGTGAGCATTACCTTTTGAGTTAGAGGTTTTAGAGAGGCTAGCAGAGATCTGGACATAGGATTCTGGATCTCAAGGGAAAAGACTGCTGAAAGTACAGTTGCCAGCATCACTGCTTTAATCTTGAGATGGATAACTTTCCAAATTTCTTTATTATGGAAAATTTCAAGCACACAATAGTCAAAACAATAGTATTTAAATACCATGATTTATAATAAGAAATAAATGTTTGCCTTTCTGTTTCTGGTGCAGAGCTCCTAAAAGCTCCGGAGTTTCCTAAGATGAGAATGGTAAAGGTGTCTTGCTCTGCTACTTTATGCTAATGAGATGAGCTTGTAGCCAGTACCCAAGGATGGAGACTGGATACAAGAACCAGCCATGTGACTAGGGAGTGGCAGCTTTCAGTCCAATGTCCCTGACCTCAGGAGGGGGAGGGTTGCTGGAGAGAGAGTTCATGGCCAGTGGCCAGTGATTTGAGCCACCTATCTAATGAGCAAAGATGAGGGTGGAGAGCTTTACCCTCTACCTGTAGAGGTTGGTAAACACGTGGCAGTGCCTGGACAGAGGTGCTCAGAGAGCCAGCAAGCTTTCCCACATGTTGCCCTGAGTATTACTTCTATCTGGCTGTTCCTGAGTTACCTCCTCTTACAATAAACCAGGAGTCCAATGTGTAGAATGTCTCTCTTGAGCTCTGTGAGTTGCTGTAGCAAATTAATTGAACCCAAGGGATGTGCTGTGGGGACTTCTGATCTATAGCAGGTCGGTTAGAAGCACAGGTGGCACTTGGACTTGTGTGTTAGGAGTTGACGAGGGGGGTGCAGGTCACTAGTGTGAGACCGAGCCTTTCACCTGTTGGATCTGATTCTGTCTCGAGGTAGGTGGCATTGGAATTCAGTTGACTTGTAGGGCACCTGGGTGCTATCAGAAAATTGCTTGGCCATGAGAAGGATATACAGAGAGAAGTATAACAAACTGAAGCTCATGTATCTGCCCAATTTCATTAATTACTGGCTATGGTTAATCTTGTTTAATATGTACCATGAGTTATCCCTCCCCAAGTCATTTACACAAAATCCCACATCTTATTTGTAAATAATGTAGAAATCAGCCCCAAAAGATGAGGAATGGAGTTCTCCCTGGTGGTGCAAGGGGTTAAAGCACAGCACTATGAAGCTATTGGCAACACTTAAGCACTAGTTTGATCCCTGGCCAGGGAGCTGACCCACATGGTGCAGCAGACCTCTCCTGTCCCACCCCGCTGCTCCCCTCAGCAGTGTATTTCAGTAGGTCCGCCTGTTCTGCTCCCCACTCTGTCTCTGGTGAACCCTCTCACCCACCCCCCCGCACCTCTGACCTGTACCCCAGTTCTTGTATGCATAAATAAATATTTAAAACAAAAGATGAGGGGTCATTTAAAAAATATAGTCACATTACTGTATCACCTCTCCAACAAAAAAAAGGTGGTTTTCTATTTGTTATTTATCTAGTGAGCTCAAAATTCCCAATTGCTTTTTATTGTTGAGTTTGATTTAAGATCCAGATAAGTCCTAGCACAGTATTTAGTTGATCTGCCTATGTCTCATAAATCTGTCTTAATCTGTGGGTTTTGAGTGGGTAACTCTTCAAAGCACTCTGGGCCCTCTTTGTGTGAGACTGAATGGTAATTAGCACTTGAGCAAAAGAAAGAGGTGGAGGGATATGGGATAATATCAAGATCCTCTGTACTTTTTATCATGGAAAGTTTCAGACATGGAAGTTGAGATAATAGTATTGTGATTTATAATGAGAAATGTGATGATTTTCATTGTTCTCCCTTGGGAGACCTAATGCTGTCAGGAAAGCATGATCAGAGTTATTGTAGCCTCTCTCTCCTGCAGCAGTTAATTCTCTGTGATGTTGCTGTGGCATCTTCAAAAAGTCAGGCCGATCATGTCCCTTTCGTAGCCCCAAAGTATGCATATAGCTTCTGCTCCCTATGGGATAAAGTTGATTCTCATGAGCGTAGCCTAAAGCGACGATTCTGCCTTCCTTGTGCTAACCTCATTCCTTGCCACTTGTTCTCTATTCTTCCTGTTGCTGCCAGCATGGGCAGCGCTCCTGCCATGCTGCTGCTTTCAGGTTCACGTTCCCACCTCATGCTGATGGCTTTCTTTGAAAAATATTTCACATCCCTTCCACTTTCACCTGTAAAAGTCTGGCTCATCTTGAAAGGCCCATCTGAGACGCTGCCTTTCTGTGAAATTTACCTCACTGCTTTTTCACCTGAAAGAATTATTCATTCTTTCCCCTTTTATGTCTGTTTTGTGGTGCTGCTCACAGCTGTACTGGCTTTATCATTCCTTGTGTGTTTCTGGGTAGGGTGTGTCTGTGTGGGACTGGTGTTGGTGGGGGCTCTGGAGGGAAGATCCTGTGTCCTGCTAGCTGCACACCCCCTCCGCACCCAGCCGCAGACCTGTTTTCCCAGGATGTATAGTACACACCTATTTGGTACCAATTTTTAGAAGAATGAACAGGGCCTTCCCTGGTGGCCCAGTAGGTTAGGACACAGCACTGCAAGCTAGCCATAGCTGCTTCAGTGTGAGTTCGATCCCCAGCCCTGGAGGTGATCCACATGGCGTGGCAGACCTCTCCTGTCTCACCTGTTGCTCCTCTCAGCAGTGTACTTCGTCCATCTCCTGTTCTGCTCCCCACTCTGTCTCTGGTGAATCCTCTCACCGCCCCTGCATCTCTGGCCTGTACCCCAGTTCTGTATGCATAAATAAATAAATCTTTTTTTAAAAAGGATGAACAACAGATTTTCTTATATAATTTCTCTACTGTGTATCTTAAAATAATCTTATCAAATATACTATTAAATGTGATGTAGTTTTGAGGTTGGCTGATTTTAAAACCAGTGATTAATCATAGTTTATTTTGTTCTCATATACATAAAAAATAACTTTACTGGCTGCGTTTTGTGCTGTGTCATTAATGTTGACTCTGGCTGTTGACATTGGATACTTCCCAGACACCAATTTCATGACTGGAGAAATTGCAAAAAAACACAAAAACTCTAATCTTTCTAGATAGCACTTTTTGTTGCCTGTTGAGACTGAGACATAAGTCGCAGCTGGGGAAGGCACTATGTTCACAGTTTAGGGGACTGTTATTTCCATATACATATGTTAATATTGCTTATAACCTGTTAATATTATTTATTGCAGTTTTTCATTCTTGCAGCAAGCAATTAAGTGTTGGATTCAGAGGAGCTTGCTGTCTCATGGGGAGGGTAGACATGCAGTAATAGTTGTATGGACATTGTAGTAGAGAGAAAGGAAGCTTAATAAGAGAAACAACTCTGGAGAGAAGTGGTGCTGTTTCAGGTGAATCCTGCAGGTGAATAGGAAGTCGGGAGATGAGTGCAAGGCAAGAACTGGGAGACAGCACAGGGAGACATGCCAAGAGCAGTGAGATGTGAACAAGCTGGCTGACTCTGTACTTAGCTGTCATTTTCATTTTTAATTGGAAAGATATATTGCATATGGTATAAAATTCAAATAGCTCAACAGTGAAGACTATCTTATGACCCCCCCATCCACGCAGATCCCCTTCCTAGAGACAACCACTGTTATACTTCCTTGAGTATATCTGTCCGGAGTTTTGCTGCATTTGTAAACCTGAGATAGATTTTCTTTTTATTGCTCATGCAAAGGGTTGCTTGCTATTCAGTGTGTTCTGCATCTTGCTATTTGTCACTTAATGCATGCATTGAATGTGGCATTGCTGCATTCTTTTTAATATAATGGCTATAGATTCCATTATGTGAGGGGCCCATACTTTATCTAGCCAGTACTCTATGGAGGAGACATTTTGGCCTTTTATAATAATGTGTTGTTACCCATTCCATGAAGTAGGTTGAAATAAAGTGAACAGCAGCCAAAGTGCAAAGCTGAGGGTTGTAAATATATTCAACTCTTAGTTCAGTTTCTGTTAACAAGTAAAGGTCAGACATACTTGGAAAGGAACCAAATAGAATGTCAAGAATGAAAAATAATAATTGCAGTGACAAGCTCAATGGATAGTGTAAGGAACTGAGGAACAAATTGGTGAGTAAGGTGATGGGTCACAAGCAATAATCAAGAAACTGGCACAGAGAGACAGAAGGAAAACATTGCCACATAGATGTGTGGGTCCATTCTTACCTGATAAATTCTTGAAAAATATTATAAATATATAGAAGTAGTTTATCTAACTAGATATACATTTAAAAATGGAAAAACACTTCTGCATTTACTGTCTAACTTAACCAGAAAATTACCAGTACCTTTGAATTCCCCATGTATTATTCCTTCCCAGGTGTTTGATTCTTTATTACTTATATGTACTATATCTTCAGTTTTATGTAGCAGATGTATTTCATAATAAAGTATTTTTTAAAGGGATGCCCTATAGTCTTCTTATAGTTGTCTTACTAGTACATGTAATAATTGGTTAAATTTAAATTTTGGCTTAGCAATTACCATATCATTGTATTGTCCACCTAAGCAAAAATATTACATATTATGTGCCTGTGACTACATTTATAAACACAACACATTTTCAGTATCTTCCCAAGTGTGTGGACCCATTGCCTTTGATCAGGGACAACAGAGTATAGTAGTTTCTTGGATAGTGTGGTAAGAGACTTTCTACAAAAGTAGGAGTTCATGTCAGGAGGTCAAGATGGTGAAAGTCTCCTTTGGAAGTTTTAGAAAACTCATTGTGATGGTAGTATGGGAAAAGGAAAAGGAAACAAGCAGAACCATGCCTACAATTGGTGGTTAGGGAAACAGTCACTTTAACTTTGCTTGTGGAAAACAAATACTTCTTTAGTTGGGAGGTGGGGTGTGAATTAGCTGTAGATATGTTGTTGATGGTCTAGAGAAGCCACCTGTAGTTTTTCAAAAAGGTAGTGTATTGCTCATCACAAAATACCACACACTGGGTGGATGAAAAGACTAATTTCTTTTCCTCACAGTTCTGAAAGCTGGGACATCCAAGGTTAAGGTGCCAGCAGGGCTGGGTTCTAGTGAGACTCTTCCTGGCCTGCAAAGGCCATCTTCACAAGACCTTTCCTCAATGCTTGCACATGGTAGTGGGGGTGGTGTATATATATCTATAGAGAGAACAAAAGAGAGAGGGAGAAAGAGGAGGTATCATAGTTTTCTTACCAAGTTGCCAGCTCTATTGGATGAGGACCTCCTGTAATGACCTCATTTAATCTTGATCAGTCTCTAAAAGTCCTAGTTCCAAATACAGTTGCATTGGGAGTTGGGGTTTCAATATATGACATTTAGGAGGATAATTTATTGTGGTCAATAGTCTTTGAATTCAGGTTAATTTATAAATAGTTTTATTGTTTTTAATTTAAAAAATACCATCATAAATTAAAACTGATGTAAGTAAAAACTCTGTTTTGTTCATTTATTTTATCACGTATTCAAAACCATCCCTTCTCATTTGTGTGTATCTTTATATTTGCAGCCATTTCAGTTTAAGACTCAGCCATTCCTTACAAATTTCAGTAATCAGAATAGCAAATTTTGTTGCTTGTGTGTGTTCCATTTCATGGCTCTTATAAGATAATTGTGGTTAGTGTATTTGTTTACAATGCTGCTAAACTTCAGAGTTTCTAGGAAGGAAAATCTACAAAATCTGCCTCATAATACTATTGAAAGGGTTTTAACTAGTGAGAGTACTTGAAATGTATTCATGAATTTAGGACAAATTCTAAAGGCTGATAAATGTGGATATCCTTGGATTTAATGATTAGTAAGAGGTTAAAAATACATAGCTGTTTTCTTAGGGTTCGTAACTAAGGCTCTTGTAACCACAGAAAGTAGTCCCTTGTTGACAGATTAGTACTGGCTAATGTCCCCAGAGCCTTCTTACTGGTACTGAATTCCTGTGGTGGGTCAGATACAAGGATGACTGGCAGGTATTCAGTGACGATTGCCCTCAGGAAAATTAGCCCTGAGGGAGTGTTATAAACAGCCACAGTGTAGTACCATCCTTCTGCTAACATGTCAGAGACAATGTTTGGGAGATGCACACTGCACATAGCTACTATCTAAGGTGTAGGTTATTCCCTGAAAACCCCCTGTGAACATCTTTTGTATTGAATACTTGGACGGTGTTCTCCACTGATTGTGGAGAATCCAATCTAGTTCTGAGGCTTTGGGAGGTCTTCTTCCTTACCTGGAAGAAATTATATCTACAGCATGACTTGAAGTGTGAGTAGGAGTTAACCAAGTGAAGATGGTTAGTGAGGAGAGAGTAGGAAGAGAGTTCTAGGTAGAGGCTCAAAATAAAGACAGATTAATTTATTTCAAAAGGTAGCTGGTGTTTACCTAAAAGTGTTGGCCTAGAACTTTAAAAGAGTAGTGAACAGGGCAGGAAGGTGTGTGATAATTTATAATAACCTTTATAGTTTAGTCTTTTGGCAATTTGAACTTTATTAATGTGTTTAATTAAAGGGAAATGCATAAAACAACAATTAAGATGTGTTGAGTGATGGCTCAGATTCAGATACACTGTCCTTGATTTTGGGAAATGTCATGGAATGAGGCCAAACAAATAAATATTCTTAGACCTGATCTAAAACAGAAAATTGATGCTATAATTTGAATGGTCCTTAGACTTAATCAAAAATCTTCTAGCCTTGAAAAGACATTTTCTACCCAAACTTATCTGGCAATTTAATTTAGGTGTTTTTGGAGGAGGAGGAAATAAATTTTTCAATGTTTTTACAAATACGTGTAAGTGTCTTACAATGCTGACAACATTGGCCACAATACTGGACCATATGTCTGCACATTCTTTTGCAACTACTCTAGTGATGGCTGAAACTTTCATCTCACCTTTATTGTTTATATGGTCCCAGCATTATTTTCAAAATAAAGAGAGAGACCATCTTTCTCTAGTATGCTTTCCATTGTGGAATTGCCACAGCTGGATGTACTTTCTTTCTGAGCTTGGCTTGCCTGACTGTGACCATTACCATGTTATCACCCCACAGCTGGGCTGTTCTGTTATCCCTTTTTACCCTTCACAGGCATCATGCACAGATTCTTGGCTCCTGTGGTGTCAGCACAGTTGATCATGGGTCCTATCAGAAGACCTAAGGAAATCTGGAATTTCACACCAGAGGACCCACCAGGTTCTCTATTCAACATCTTGAATGCCGGACAGGGTGTCAATTTTATTTTAAAGTCATTTTAAAGATATGGGTGGTCAGTCCATGTTGGGGCTCAAGAGATACAATTAGTGATGGTTAGTTTCCTATCAAAATGTGGAACCAATTGTGAGATAAAGGAACCAGATGAATAGAGACTAAAATGTCTCATTTATTGGTCATAGAGCTTGGAGAGTGTAAGTTAATTTGTAACCAACATTGGCCTTTCTGAGATGTAGCCCTAGATTAGGCAGAGATAATCCCTCCTCGCCCTGGAACTATTGAGCCAACATAGGCCCCATCTAGAACGAGTTAAGTGTAATCCATCTATACTTGGTTAGCATCACGAACTCTTCTAGTTAAAAGTTCAGCGATTGGCTCTCCCTGGTGGCGCAGCGGGTTAAAGCACTGCACTAAGCTCAGACCACTTCCGCATGAGTTCGATTCCCGCCTGCCCCAGAGGTGACCACATGGAGTGGCAGACCTCTCCTGACCTGCCCACTGCTCCCCTCAGCAGTGTACTTTGTCGATCTGCCTGTTCTGCTCCCCACCCTGTCTCTGGTGAAGCCTCTCGCTGCCCCTGAGCCTCTGGCCTGTACCCCAGTTCTGTATGAATAAATAAATAAATCTTTTAAAAAAAAAAAGTTCAGTGATCATGAGCCTTCCCTGGTGGTGCAGTGGGTTAAAGCACTGCACTGGGAAGCTAAAGCCACTTCTGCATGAGTTCGATTCCCGCCTGCCCCAGAGGTGACCACATGGCGCAGCAGACCTCTCCTGACCCGCCCACTGCTCCCCTCAGCAGTGTACTTTGTCGATCTGCCTGTTCTGCTCCCCACCCTGTCTCTGGTGAAGCCTCTCGCTGCCCCTGAGCCTCTGGCCTGTACCCCAATTCTGTATGAATAAATAAATGAATCTTTAAAAAAAAAAAAGTTCAGCGATCAATTCCAAGTCACCTTCCTTGGTCCTAGTTTTCAATGAGTGGCTCTTCTACTCTGATTTGGAATGGACATCATCATGTTGTAAAGACAGGCAGGATGTCGTCACCCATAGGGAAGTGTTGTATAGCACAGCATGATGGCAACTTTTTCTTAGTATCTCACCCAATTATGAGATATTATAGTTCTTTTTTCCATGTCTTATTTTCCTACATAGATAGCTAAGCCCTAAAATCACATTCACAAAGTCTAAGATTTGTTTTACTCTATTTTGCCAGCATGTTTTTTTGTTATTTATATTCCACAGATGAATGGAACCATTTATTCTGTCTTTCACTTACTGACTTAGTTTACTTAGCATAATCACATTGCAATTCACCCATTTTGTCCCCAACACTACCAATCTTTTCCACAGCTGTGTAGTATTCCATTGCTTAGATATTCCACAATTTCTTTATCCATTTGTCTGTGGATGGGCACTCAGATTGTTTGTATGACTGCCAGTTGTGGACAGTGCTGTCATGAGCATAGGAGTACATGAGACTTTTTCATATTAGAGTTTTCATATTCTCTGGGTAAATATCTGGCAGAAGTATTTCTAGACCATATGGAATTTCCATTTTTATTTTCTTAAGACATCTTCTTACCATTTTCCATAGAGGCTGCACCAATATGGGTTCGCATCAGTAGTGGATGAGAGTTCTTTGTTTACATTTTTCAAATCTTCTAATGTTTATTGTTTCCATTCTTTTTTGATAGGGGCCATTCTGACAGAAGTGAGGTGATGATTCATTGTGGTCTTCATTTGCATTTCCTTAATAATAAGTGTTGAACAATTTTTCATGTGCCTGTAGGTCATCTGAATGTTTTATTTAGAAAACTGTATATTTAGATCTTTTCCCCATTTTTTGATTGGGTTGTCTGCTTTTATGTTGGATTATATAAGTATTTTCTATATTTTGGAAATGAGTTTCTTCTTAGTTGTGTGGTTTGCAAATATCTTCTCCCATGAGGTCCAAAAGCTTCCTAGTTTGATGTAGTCCTGTTTGTTTATTTTTGCTTTTGTTTCCCTGGCTATTGGATTTGCATCCCTGACACATCTTTGCATTAAATGTCCTCTAGTGTATACCCTGTTTTCTTTCAGTATTTTATGGTCACTTGTTATATAAAAGTCTCTAGTCCATCTTCATTCCATTTATAGGAAATGTCCAAAAATGGCAAATCTGTAAAGAAAGTAGTGCAGTACTTGCTTATGGCATTGGTGTACAGGGAAGGACTGTAAATGGAAATGTTCCAAAATTAGATTGTGGCAATTGTTGCACGACTCTGTGGATATACTAAAGACCATTGATTTGAACACTTAAAATAGGTCATTTTTATGGTATATAAATTAAACCACAATAAAATTGTTTTGGAAAGGTGTGGTTCACTGAATATGGAAAATAAGCAACAAAAATGTTTTCAATGAATGATATGTAAAAATGCATATATAAGTAGCACAACCAGTAGAAAATGTATGGAGAAGGCAGTAACATTCATTCTTAAACCAGAGTCACGGAAATGTTCCCCAAATCTAAAAAGTCATTGTCCCTGCTGTAATCCATTGCGTTCTTTTTATTCATTTCATGAGAAATAGTTATCACTGTCTTCAAGCTGTAACTGGGTGTGGAGTAAGGTGCTTTTTCTTTTCTCAGAATTTCAGATGAAGGTTTAAAAACTCAGAACACCCCCTACAGTGTTGGAAACAATCCCACAGTGGCAGATAAATCAAACTGCTGCTATGAATAGCTCATATAAGGGAAGGTGAGGTCTCATTAGGGGAAAGCAGTAGATCCCCTAAAATATGTTATTTGTATGTCAAAGTGTATGACACTGAATATGATTCTGTCCTCTTAGGCCGTTGACTACAGCAGTGATGAATGTGAATGTGAAATATCAGGCAGCTAGTTATACTCTTCTTTGTGTTAGAAATGTGTCCTACTGCTTGGTCTATTTGCTGAAAACTCTCAAGATGGTCTTAACTTTGCATCTTTTCTGGGGTGTTTTATGTTACCATAGTTTATCTTAGGGAGGCAGCGGCATCCTCTCCACTACCCCTCTTCCATCTTTACAGTGGGCACATTGGGCCCAAGTAAGGAAGGAGAGGTTTTACAGGTGTATAACAATGTTGTCATCTAAGCACATTGGTGTTGATTACTGGGAGAGAGTGTGAGTGTATTCCTGATTGTTGAGGTATTTGTCTGCAGATATAAACCTCCCCTAGGGAAAAACTCTGCTTTCCCACTACTCTGAAGTTTCATACTGGACACCATGACCATATGTTTGGGGCCTCCCACACAAAGCAATTTTCTTCTATCCAGAGAATACTTAGTGTATGTCCTACAGGTTAATTCAACCCTGGCACTATCTATCTGATGATGGCATCAAATCTCACAGGCAAAGGATTCTCGCCAGAAGCCCTAGAGCCTTTCAGAGGCCAGTCACAGGGCAGGTTGTCCCCTGTGCTTCTGACAGACTGGCTATAAGCCCTAGACCCCTCCTTGGCTTTAGTCATTTGCTAGAATGGCTCTAAGAACCAAGGGAAATACTTTGCTTGTTAGATCACTCATTTATTATGGAAGGATTGAACTCAGCGAGGTTCATGGGAGCAGGCGCAGGGCTCCCATCCTCCTGTCCAGGGCTTCCACCCTCCCCGCACTGTCCACATGTTCACAAATACAGAAGTGTCTGAACTCCTCTACTTTGGGGATTTTTGTGAAGGAATAATTAGATAATTGGCCACTGGCAGCTGACCCACACTAGTCCCTCTCCTTCTCCTGGAGGCTGTGGGTGGGGTTAGATTTAAGTGCTAACTCAGGCCACTGGCTTGGTTCCCCCAGCAGCCAGCCCCCCCCATCCTGAGGCTAATCCTGGAATCCCCCTTCTTCCTCCCACCTGTCGTCTCATTAGCATACAAAAAGACACTTAGGTTTTGAGGGTTTTAGGAGTTGTGTACCCCAAAACTGGGATGAAGTCCAAATATGTATTTATTATATCAAAATATCACATCATTTTTGTTAGAATAGTCATTGTGAAGACCCTGTGCTAGGATCATCTAATTTTTTTTAGTTAACTAACAGTGAGGTTAGTACAATAAAGAAACGGGATTATATGAAGCAGCTATGCCTTTGGGAGGACAGTCTTCTGTAAATGACTTACTTTGGGTTGATAATAAAACTATTCCACTTCAATCATGTGACAAGCCTTCTCAAGACTCCAGAGATTATCCTATAATAGGACAAATGTTGAGGTACCATTGAATCACCTTTGTTGTGTAACATTTCGTCAAAAAAGAATTAGCTTCTTGTTGGAAAAAGCTAACTTCTAACAAGTTAGCTAACTTGTTAGACTACCTAACTAGGGAGTAAAATGAAAATGAAGAACAGTACTGAGTTTGAGCTGAAGCAGAGTGTGGACCCTGGCGCGCCCTCAGCCTGCCTCCTGCTGCTGGAGGCCTTGTCACCATCACACCCCCGGAGGAGTGAAATCCACAGTCACCATCCCCATCACCACAACCTTGGGACACAGCCCATCTGCTACCCCAGCAGTGCTGCCACCACTCAGTGCGACCCATAGGCAGACCCGAGGGGTATCAGGAGACTGGCGGCTACCAGTGAGGACAAGGCCATCATGTTGAAAGTTAGCGGAACAGTAAAATGGTTCAGTGTGAAAAACAAAGGGGTTTTCAGCCACAGGAATGTTACCCAACATTATGTGTTTATACACCAAACATAATGATATAAAAAATTATGTATTTGTACACAGAGAATAGCCCCCAGGAACAGCTCCACAGTACAGGGGATGGAGAAGCAGTAGGATTTGATTTTATTGAAGGAGAAAGAGTTGTGGAGGCAGCAAATGTTGTAGGTGCTGATGGTGTTCCAGCGCTAGGCAGTAAATACCTGCAGAGTATGATCATCAGAGCTATCACTGCTGGCATGAGAGCCCTCCCTTTGCTCATCAGGAAGATTCACAGGATGAAGAGAATGCAGAAGAAGAGGAATTGTAGGGTACCCTTGAATGCCGGGCTCAACAGTTACAGCTCATTTCACACCTCCAGGCATGATCCACAGTACCCCCGCCCTTCTGTGCAGCAAGAGATAAGGGAGAGTGCTGAGAGTCAGGGTGCAGGAGAAGAAGGTAGCTTAGAGACCATTTGTAGGAACTAGAGAACAAGATACCTTAGGGCTCTCCTTGACATGGATTGTTGGAGACCAGCTCCAACTTTTGAGGTATCTGGAGGCAACACAGGCAGGACCCTAAGATGGGAAGGTGTCGGCGAGCAGAGATTCCAAAAAAGGGGGGAGAGGAGCAGGCATGGTGAAGACACGGGAGTCAGGTTTGGGTGCAAGTCTTCCTGCTCATCTTTTTGCAAGTCTTTATTTATACTGTTTAGCAAGATTTAGTTACAATAATGCATTAGGTAAGTTAATAAGAAATAGGCATAAAAGTTTTAAAGGAAGAGGGGAACAATGCATCCTCTTCTTGCTACTTTATGGCACTCTAGAGTATACATCTTTGTGATGGCTTTCATATATACAGATGTTTGACTATGACTTTAAAGGATCAGGGTTTGGGAAAGGATGAGCTGTTAGCAAAGGATTTAGGAGTCCTAGTGAAGGAATAAATTGTGTTAGCAGAGTCATCAGTGATAGTCTAAAGAGAAGCTAATGGCTAACTTAAGGTTAGCAGAGAGTAGCTAGTGTTTGTTTTAGGAAGAGGTTAAATAAGACTAGCAGAGAGTAGATAGTTATTGTTTTAGGAAAAGAGTAAATTAAGAAGAAGTCACATAGTTATGCATTAAGCAAAACCTGTGTTGACAGTGTTAGGAAATTGTCCATGGGTCCTTATGCCCTGAGAGTTATCTAAGAATTGCTTTTTGTCAGAAGACCAAAGAAGCTTTCCAGGAGTCTTAATGCTCCGGGGTCTTATCTGTCCAGGAGCTTGCCTTTTGTCTTCAGTCAAAGGAATTTCCTGCCCAGGAGCAGCTCAGCTTGTACTTTGCCCAGGCCAGGTAGCCAATTTAGAGCGAAGGCAATCCAGTTACAAACTGATGTTGCTACAATATTTTTTGATTTTATGATTATACAAAAAAGGGAGGTCATAACATAAGTTAGCAGTGGAAATTCTGATTTTTTCAGAGCTTTTCCCAAGCTAACCGGAATCTGTCAGATGGTAGACGTTGCATAGCTTGTGTCAATGGATGGCAATGAAGAGGAGCAGGAAAACCAGAGATCAAGGTTGGCAGCCACTTCAACGTAAGTGGCCCTACAGTTTCAGTTACCAGCAAAGATGCCCAGAAAACTGTAAAACCACAGATGGCAAAGAGCCAAGCTGGGAACTCTGTTCCACACCAAGCAGGGAGAACCTGAGTATGTAGGGGCTTACCATTTCTGCCATCATCCTGATTAGTCATCTGACAAGATAAAGTGACTACGAGATGCCAGTGTTACCTCAAAAATGAAAAAATATATATAGAATAAAATAAAAAATTAATATTGAAATGGTAAGATAGGGGGTTTAAGTATTCAGGACGTACAGGTATGTGTTCATAAATTTGAATGATTTCTACTTAAAAAAGCAAGTAGATCGATAAGTAGTCACTAAATATCAAGTAATTAATTTGTTTCACTTTAAAAATGGAAAAATAAAACTTATGCACCTATTGTATCTGCAACAGTACCAAATGTATATGAAATGTGAACAAATACTGAAGAGTAAAATGCTGATATAAAAGTAAGTCATTTTTTTAAATGAACAATTGCTTCATATCAGGCAAAGTTGAGATTAAGAACTTCATTTTTACATTGTAAAAATGAACTTAATTTTCCACAAAAGTTAGAAAGCTACACATATCTATTTATATGGTTGTATCATGATAATAATGAACAGAAAGGCATTGACTTTAAGAATTATACTTTTCTAGATTTCATATATTATTTGTTAATCAACATCTTGTGAGTTTCATGGTGTTGAGACATTACAGAGCATTATACATACAGTGTAGTAAATGTGTAAATGTTCTTTTCTTTCTCTTTCTCATGTCACTTATTCCATTAAATGGTGAAATGAGATGAGGGAGCATTTCACCATTCTGTCCTTTAATGTTATTAACATGAAAACAAATATCGAGAGAAGTCTGAAATTTTCCTCGGAAGAGAGAACTGTAGGAAGTTTTCAGTGGTGATTTATGTTCTTTGCACGTTTCACTCGATTTTCCTTGGACACGTGTGACTCATGTCCAGCTACAGGGGAATAACGCTCCTCTTCAGTCATGGAATTGAAGGATTATCCAAAATTTTGCTGGGGTTCCTTTCCTAAAGGGAAAACTCTAATAAGAACAGAATGAGACTTTAAGACTTGTAGCTAATTATCTTAGTGGTATCATAGCCACAGCCCCAAGAAGCCAGCTCTGCCATCCATCACTGACTCATGATTAAGAGAAACTGTATCAGGGGTGCTGAGTGCCTGAAGGGATGTAATTACTTTCTCCATGATACCCAGTGCTTGAAATGATCTAAGCAAAAGCACTCTCCCCTCCGCCCTTCCTTCCTCTGCTGTGTGGCAAAATTAGTTGTATTTGTAGCAGCTAGAAATTCCCACAGCCTCGTCTTTGCAGGCAGATGGTAGCAAGACTGGCTTGAGGCTACTGGTGGTGCAAATAAAGGAGCTTGTGTTTTGTGCTGCCCTTGCTGGAAAACCCTTGCTTTGCCACCCCCCCGCATACCCCCCCCACCCCTTTCTCCATCAAAGGCCTAAGAAATGAGGTGTGATCAGTTGTTACGAGTGCCATAATAATCCCCAGAGGCACTACCCTACCTTGTGTGCCTGGTGCCTGAGCGACTTAAACCAGGCTAGATGGATGCTTAACTGCCTTAGAGGACGGTACAGTTGCTCCTAAAATACAGACCCTGTGGCTACTCTCTGAGATTTCTTTGGCGTCTCTTTGTTGTTGCAAATCAGCTGCATCATTATTTCCACACACTGTTTGTTGTTGCACAGAGCTGATGGTTCTTCTACTCTGTTTCAGGACTCATTGTCGGTGTGATCCTGAGGTATGGCACCCCTGCCACCAGTGGCCACGACAAGTCACTCAGCTGCACCCAGGAAGACAGGGCCTTCAGCACCTTATTAGTGAATGTCAGCGGGAAGTTCTTTGAATACACCTTGAAAGGCGAAATCAGTCCCGGCAAGATCAACAGTGTGGAACAGAATGACATGCTGAGAAAGGTGAGCTGGGGACATTATTGTCCTGACATGGTTTTTGATTTTCCAGTCCTGTCTGGACCTTGTAGAAAGAAACCCTTTCAGTCTCCTGGAACATGGGTACCATTCATGGCTCTCAGTTTTGCTAGCAAGCGTGTGGGATATGATGACAAGAAGAAACCAAATTTGAACTTTTAGTGTTCGATTCAGTCCAAACATTGTTTTTATATGATATTGTGGGTATCTAAACTATTCCACAGGAAAAAGGATTCTAAATCTCCTTACTTGAGTGACTTCCAGGGTAAGCAAGGAATTGGTATCTATCCATGTCCATTTTATCACCCTGTAGATGCAGGCTTAATGGCAGGAAGGCTTCTTTCTGTGTAAGGTCTGGAAGATTCAGGTTATGTGCAACCTCTTTTTTTTTTTTTTAAGACTTATTTACTTGCACATACAGAACTGGGGTACAGGCCAGAGGCTCAGGGGTGGCGAGAGGCTCCACCAGAGACAGAGTGGGGAGCAGAACAGGCAGATCGACGAAGTCCACTGCTGAGGGGAGCAGCGGGCGGGTCAGGAGAGGTCTGCCGCGCCATGTGGTCACCTCCGGGGCAGGCGGCAATCAAACTCATGCGGAAGTGGCTTTAGGTTCTTAGTGCTGTGCTTTAACCTGCTGCGCCACCAGGGAGGGCCATGTGCAACCTCTTTTAACATACCACAGCGATAATGCATAGAGAGGCTTACACTCTAAGGCAGAGTATAGATGGTGCTCCAAAAATTAAATTATTGTTCTCAGGATCTAACCTAGTCCTTGAAGAAAATTGCCAACCTGGGGCATCAAACATGTGTCCCTAATGGCTAGTAAGCTTTTTGTTCTTATCTCTTCATAAGAATACATGGGCTTGCCATAAACATTTGTGAAATTATATGCAACTGAGAAAGACCCCCAGTGCATTTGCCACACTAATGGCTGTTTTGAAATGGCTCCTTGAGTCCTTTAATCTGTACAGAATGGGCAGAGGAGAGGAGACCCCAATCCATTTCCATCTTTTACATTAGAATAGATGAAGTTGACTTTATTATCTTTACAAAAACATTTCTTGAGATCCTCCCTGTTTAAACCTTTGCCTCACAAAACAAAGGAGAGAAAATAAAGAAGGCTGAGATTGTTGTGAGTTAAGGGTGAGGCATCTTGAGTCAGCTTGGTTAACTTAAAGTGTATTGAGGGCCCTCCCTGGTGGCATTAACAGGGTAAAGCACAGCACTATGAAGCTATTCAAGAATTCGATCCCTGGCCAGGGAGCTGACCCACATGGCGCAGCAGACCTCTCCTGTCTCCCCGCTGCTCCCCTCAGCAGTGTATTTCAGTGGATCTGCCTGTTCTGCTTCTATTCTGTCTCTGGTGAATCCTCTCACCCCACCCCTCCCCCCACCTCTGGCCTATCCCCCAGGTCTTATGTGCATAAATACATCTTTTAAAAAACCATAAAAAGTATGAGTGGTAAAGTGAACATCAGGAAACTTGTGCTGGTCAGACCTTACTTGATTTGATAACTTCCCACAAGTTATACTCTCTGGCCCCAGTGTCCTCATATAGGTATTGGCCAACACCCCTCTGATTTTCGGACTTCCCTGCATGATAGTCTACTCTTCAGTAACAAGATAGACTGAAACATAATTTGAGAGAACTGTTTTGTTTCCAATTAGGGTGATTAACATTTCCAGTTTTTATAGAGAAGCACTATAAAAAACCCAAAGGTTTTGAATAATTGAAATAGAAGCCAATTAATCTACCAACACAAATTCTTTAAAAAGGTTAGGAGGCTTATGCAATGCTAATACTTGTCCAGATGTGATAAGCTTTTGCTGATACTTTCAGAATAATTTCCCAGTATCCACAGGTAATTCACTCTTGTTAGAGCTTCTGACTGTATGGTGATGCTAGAGACTTTGATTTAGCCACATCACATATTGCAGAATAGCAGTAACTCAAAAGATATTTGTATTTGAGGGAATTAGTTCTATAAATGAGTCTGTAGGAGGAGCCCCAAAATGAATGAAGAATCACAATTATATCCTTTATTGCAGTTGAGCCTTAAGTTTGATAAACATCGAGATGTTTTTCTTACTTAAAAACTTGGATCGACATTCAAGAGCCAAAGTATATATAAAAAAGTAAATAAGAACATTGATTAGAAACTTTCCCTGAGTTCTTAAAATTGCATTGGGCTGCTACATTAATTTTTTTCAGGATTAATTTATGCATACAGAACTGGGGTACAGGCCAGAGGTGCAGGGGTGGTGAGAGGACTCACAAGAGATAGTGGGGAGCAGGACAGGCAGATCTACTGAAATACTCGGCTGAGGGGAGCAGTGGGTGAGACAGGAGGGGTCTGCTGCTCCATGTGGGTCAGCTCTTTGGCTGGAGATCGAACTTGCCCTGAAGTGGCTACAGCCAGCTTCATAGTACTGTAAGTCAGCAGGGAGGGCCCAGCTGTTGCATCTGCATGTGTTGTTAGCAGCACACCTGGAGTGGAGGTCAGAGTGCCGTGTGGAAGGTCATACTGGGTCACTGAGGCACGGTGGCTCCTCTCCTGCGATGAGTCCATGGTTTTTCACATTTATGTTATTTGCTCAATGGCTTAAATTTTAAATTTTCTCAGTGGCTTAAAATATTAAGCAAATATTACTGAGATGGAAAAAAATGTACAAAATGATGTAAAAATAAACTGTTATAAAAAAAAAGTTAGTTAAAAAAAAGGGGGGGGAGTGAAAAATGGTTCCAGGCAGAGGCAGCCATACTGTTCATCTATATGCAAATAAATGCCTTTCTAATGTTAAAAATATATATATTAAGCAAATATTGCAGCAGCACTGATGTTAAATGGTTTTCTTTTTAAACATTTAGGTAACATTTGATCCAGAGGTATTTTTCAACATTCTGTTACCTCCAATTATTTTCCATGCTGGATACAGTTTAAAGAAGGTAAGAGGTTTTTGCCAGCATTTATTTTCTTGACTGATTTTTTTTTAAGTGTGGGAATATCTGCTAATTTACCTACATAATTTTGTAGTTTTTCCCTTCTCCCAGATTGCTTGTTACTCTGTTTTGCACCCACTCATAGTCTTTAGTTGACTCATCAGCAGTGATTCATTTCTGTTTTTAAAATCTGGAACTCTCATACAGTGGCTGTGGGAATATAAAATTATATGGCCACTCTCTGGAAAACAATTTTGCAGTTTCTATAAAACTAAAGCTGAAATTAACCATATGACCTAGTAATTTTGTTCCTGAGGATTTATGTCAGAGAAATGAAAACCTACATTCATGCAAAAACCTGTGCATGTTTGCTTATAGCAACTTTATTTATATATATAGCCTCAAAACAGAAAGAATCAAAATGTCCTACAACAGATGAATGGTCAAGTGAGCTTCCATACCACAGACTAGTGCTCAGCCAGCAATGGAATGGCCTTTGCCAGAACAAGCAGAGGAATATGCCCTTGATCCATATGGAATATGCTCTTGACCCTGGTGGGTCGCAGAGGCATTATGCTGAATGAAAATAATCCACTCTGCAAAAGCCACATATTGTGTGATTGCATTGATATAGCTTTCTAGAAATGAAAAAAATCATAGGATGGAGAAAAATTAGTGATACCAAGGGTTAGGAATGGTAGGGGTGAGAGGGGAGTGAGTGTGACTATGTAGGATTAGCATGAGGGGGATCTTCCTGGCAATGGAGGAGTTCTTAATCTTGAATACAGGGGAGGGCACATGAATCTCTACATGTTATAAAATGACTTGAAACTGTTCACATGTTTTGCAAATGTGTTCTGTTTCTGACACCATATTATAGTTTTGATATTTTCTGGATTTTCATATTATATTACTGTCTTGTAAGATATATCCAGTGGAGGAAACTGGCTTTAACATTACACGGGACCTCTTGTGTTATCTTTGCAACTTCTGTGATTTTATAATTACTCCAAAGTAAAAAGTTATATCTATTCTTACTGAGGGTCGTTATGCTTGGCAACAAGGTTGGGCCTAAGCCCCTAGTCATTTAAAATACCATTTACCTTTACAAATAGTGTTAGTGGTTCCCTTCCTCCCCTCTCTTGGGAGTTCTGTGAAAATTAGACTCCAAAAAGCCTCCCTTGGTTAACAGTCAAGGAGTTTGTTTCAGCTTTCCTTCCGAATGGGGACTAAAGGAAATTTTTTTCAGTGAGCCCAGTGAAGAGATATCTTAGCTGCCAATAAATTCAACAACACCCTTAAAAGACAGTGCTTTCCAAATTTATAAAACTTTAGATCCCTAGATCAAGAAGCTAAAAATGGAAAGAAACAAATCGCTTATCAAAACAAAAGAGGAGACATCCCTACAATGCTTTGAAAGATTCAAACGACCAAAACTGACCTGTGAAGAGATAGAAAACTTGAACAGCCCTATAGTAATGGAATAAATTGAGTTTATATTAAAGACATTTCCCCATGCCCCAGGAGCTTCACTGGTGAACTCATCAAATATTTAAGGAATAAATGATACCAGTCCTACATAAACTCTTTCAGATCATAGAGGACAGCATACTTCCTTGGCCATCTTATGAAAAGACATCTGCTCATAGGGTTGGTTCCTCTGTCAAAGAATAATTGGGTGTTTTAGTTTTTCAGAGAATTCTAAAACTGTTTTCAACCAACATAAATACAGTCACAGTTTATGGAGCATCTGATATGTGTTGGGAACTTTACATATAGTCTTTATTTCTGCTTTTACATACATGATTTCTCATCATCACAGAAACTCTGTAGAAGGTGAGGGTGGTAGATTAGTTTTCTCCTCCAGATGCCAACTCATCGATGAATAAGTAGACCCAGGAAGAGCTAACTGGTAATTGAATGATTGATTTATGATCAACAATGTCAGGTAATGCATACTGGATGGTGCAGCTTAGCCCTTCTTAGTAGGACTCTTTTATTAGTTAGCTCAGAAATTGAAGACAGATGCCCTTAACTGCCAAATTGAACACAGTCAAAGGCAGGGAGGCCGAAATGAAGAGATGTTGGGAATTTCTTGGCTTGTCAAAGGCTGCTTTGCTCACAGCATGGAGCATAGAGGAACAAGAACAATCCCCCCGCCTGTTACAAAAAGTCGAGATTGTGAGTCAGGGTCAAGCCAGTCTCTTCTTTCAGAGATTAAGTGACCATGCTTACTCCATCACCTTTGGAGGAGGAGGAAAGAAGCAAAAGTCCTGACTTCACATGAATGTGTGAGGAGCAAAAAGCTGCATGTACTAGCTCAACACACATTTGTACACTCACAGATATGCAGAGTCTCTGCCTTTTACTGATGATGAAGCCAAACTCAGTATGACTAAGTGACATGTGTGAGGTTAAGTAGCTGGTGTGAGACTGAGTCATGATCCTGTCTCATGGCCTGTCTGTCTGACCCCAGGGCCCAGGGTTATTCCTTTGTGCTTCACTCCCTCCGGAGTTAGGCTTTCTGTTAAAATATAGGTATATTGATATCGATATAGATACACACACATACACACACACATCCGTTTTGTGACTAATCTCTGGGTTGTCAAAGTCATCTGAGCCTGTATGTCAGCTATTGACTTATAACAGATAGGATGATTTTATGAGTATGGCCCACTGCATGATTTTAGGGGGATCCATAATGGTACTTTTTTCTCTTCTTTTGTGACTAGCTTGCTTGCTTATCTATTTACTTAATTGAAATAACTCTACATTATAACACTAAATAATAATATTCCTTAAGTGAGGAATTAGAGAACTCCCCTTCAAATCAAATGGGGGGGGTGAGTAATTGGGTATTTTAAGTAACTAATCTTGAGGTACAGTGAAGGTCATACACAGTGGATTGAAAATGAAGCTGTTATTGGTTGTGAAAGACATTCTGCTGGCTGAAAAGCAGCTTTGTCTTTGCAGAACTGCCCCTTTCTCACCTGAATGTTCTCAGGAGAAAATGAACCTGAAAGATTTTACTAGTTACCAATGTAAGTTGTTTTTGAAATAGCAGTCTTTCAGATTATCAGCTGTTAGTCTCTTTCCCCTATAAAAGGATTTTAAATAGTAGCTTCTTACGTGGTTGCCATCTAGGATTAAACCTCTTGTCAGTTAAATGTGCAATAAGGAGTTGACCATTTAACTTCAGGTCTGTGGACAGGCTTATTCAGGTCCTTCTGACTTGTATACATATAATTGTCATGCAGACATGGGCCTTTTTTTCTAACTTGAACAAAGCATTAACATTAGCTTGTGTTCTGTGTTGGTACTTACAGTTTGCTTGAGGGGCACTGGCAGGGGGAGAGAGGGAGGGAGAGGGAGGGAGGGGCTTTAGAATATATTATTAATGTATTTTTGGTGGCATTTATATTCCTATTATTTTGCTTTGGATAGTAACATGAAAGTGAATTTGCTTAGTATGTTCAAGCTAACCATAATGGATTTCTAAAAGACAACTGAAAAGAAAGTGCATCTGGAATTAAAATTGATTCCTAGATACCCCCTATGAATTTCATTGGCCCTATGTCTTGTCCCTGGTCTCCCCTAGTCTGCGCTTATTTTCACTTGGTAGAGCACTAGAAGGCAAGAAGTCTCACAGTTGTTGATTTTTTTCAGTGTAACTAGTTTTTTCAAGACATTGGTATGTAAATACATTCTCTTGAAGACTGGGGACAATGACCAATGAAGAGGCAAATGTGATATATCTACATGTGTACAAACAGCACCCTCATTTGGTGACTGTCAGCATGGCAAACCCTTGAAGGCCTGTGTTGGTGGCTTTAGGGCACTAGGCATTCCTGGACACCTTCACAACTCCAGAGAGGTGCAGGCATCAGGAGGCCACAGCCCAGGTCTGGAATGCTGGCCAGGGGACCCCACAGCCCTTTGTCAGAGTGGATGCTTGATCCAGGCAGAGTTCTCCTTCCTGGACTGTCTTTCCTGGTATCACTTGGCTGTCAGGGTAGGGCTGTCCTGCCTTTTTAATTTTAGATAAAGTATTCCTGGTCCTTATTTAGTGAGGGTGTTTGGGGCATTGTGTTTGTCTGTTTTTGTCTAATGGTTCTGATGGTCAGATCAGCTTATGCTTGTAAAGTAAGGACCTTGGCTCAGGAGCCCAAGGACAGTGCTTTTCCACATCAGCATATCCAATAACCTTAAAGACGTGCACGCGTGAGCATGTGTTTGTGTGTGTGTTTAAGGGTTACCGATGTATAAAAACATCGAGAGGATTACAGTTTTGCCACCTCATTTTGAATAATTACTAGATGTTATATTGGTGTAAGTATACAAACACACAAACAAATACATACACGCACACTTGCCTGTCTGCAATAGAACTATTTCTCATTTCTTCACATCTCTTTGCCAGGTTCCAGAAGATGAATTCACATGAATATGAGGAGACACCTCAGATTTTCAGGGAACTGTTTTCTGACACTGAGTTAACAAGAAAGCTTCTTAGATAGCACTTTCATTCTTCATTAGTGTCAGACTTATATATGTAATGATCTTCTAAGGCACCAAAAGAACTGGAAGTGACTAACTGAATCATTGGAATAAAAGGTTTAGGTTAAATCTTATGAAAATGATGGGTTTACTGTTATAGTCACTCATTCTCTCTCTCTCTTGTTATCAGCCAGAATTGTTTCTTCTTTTGAAATTTACTGAGCCCTTGCTTGCTCAGTGATTATTAGTGCAAAAATGTTTAGAACCATGATGTTCAATGCTAAGTAAATTCATTCAGGAGTAACTGATAAAAAACAGTAACTAAGGCTTCATTATTTAAAGACTTTTAGCATGTTTTGTCTGCTCAGTGTCAAAAGTCACCGTGTGATTCCTGTCCTCTTTTTTTAGAGACATTTTTTCAGAAATCTTGGATCTATTCTGGCCTATGCCTTCTTGGGAACTGCTGTTTCTTGCTTCATTATTGGGTAAGTGACTCTTGGACCGATAGCAAAATCAACCACTTGCCAAATAGATGAGACCCATGTGAGTTCAGAGAACAGTATTTTTTCTCAGCTGTAGTGGGATGAACATATAATACCATGCAAGTTTAAGGTCTAAAACATACTGATTTGATATTCATATACTGCAAAATTATTATCACCATAGCATTAGCTACCACTTCTATCTCGTTTTTAGTGGTGAGAATATTTGAGATCTGTTCTCTTAGCAACTTTCATATATATGGTACCATGTTATTAGCTATGATCATCACGCTGTGGACGTTAGATTACCCCAAACCCATTCATCTATACCTGGAAGTTGGTAATCTTTCACCAACAACTCTCTCTCCTCTCCCCAACCCTTGGCAACAGCTGGAGTCCAGTATTTTATTTGTGGAGATGGGGTTCAAGTTCTACAGCCACAGTGTGTGTTATGGTAGCTGTCAGCCATATGTGACTGCTTAAAATTAAGAATAATTAAAATAATATTTTACCTAGTCAGGAAATTTTGATTTCTATTACTCTGATGAAAAGAACCAGAACCTCTGGCAGAAAAGGCTGACTGTAAATCCAGGACAGAAAATATAACAAGATGAGGGTAGAGCATCTTGTAGTGCTCAAAAGTGAGGAAGTACTTAAAAAAAAAAAAAAAGAAGGAACCAAACAAATAAATGGATGGTGGGATATGTCCAAGAGACACAGAGCCAACCTTCAAGCTTCCACAATGATCCAGGAACAACAAAATCATTGACATACTGGGCCGGCACCCAAAATATAAAATTCTACTAACATGTACTGGTAATATCTGAGGGCCTATTAATGTGGAGAAATGCATGGATGAATAACTAAATGGTGGAGAAATGACAAATCTCCTGCGCAGAATTCCAAGTAATTTCTGTAGATACACTCCCCCTCAAGGAGGTGGTGCTTACCCTCAAAGGCCAAGGTATGGAGAGGACAGAGAAAGGACTGTAGAGTAGAGAAGAGAAAAGGGACAAACATTGCCAGCCAAGTGATCAATGTTAGCACTAACAGTGTAAGTCATGTTGACAGCCTTGTGCCCTTGATATTTGTTATTAGAATGGCACTTTACCTCTGGATCTTCTTCCTCAAACCTCCTTATCTCAGTCTAATTGTGAGAAAAAAACCAGATAAGTCCCAATTGAGGGTCAGTCAATGGAACACCTGACCAGCACTCCAAAACTGCCACAGGGATCAAAAACAAGCAGGCTGCAAATGATCACAGCCAAGAGACTGGAAGGTCAGGCCACTGGAAGTATGCGGTACCACGTGCTGGGACAGAAAGAGGACATTAGGTGAAGAAAGACTAAGGAGATCTGAATAAAGTACAGGTTTTAGTTCATTTTAAAAAACAGCTGGAAAAGGCCCTTCCTGGTGGTGCAACGGGTTAGGGCACAGCACTACAAGCTAGCCACAGCTGCTTCAGTGCCAGATCAGTCCTCACCCTGGGGCTGATCCACATGGCGCAGCAGACCTCTCCTGTCACCCCACTGCTTCCCTCAGCAGTGTAGTTCATCAGTCTGCCTGTTCTGCTCCCCACTCTGTCTCTGGTAAATCCTCTTACCACCCCCACATCCCTGGCCTGTACCCCAGTTCTGTATGCATAAATAAAATAAATCTTTTAAAAAATAGCTGGGAAACTAGAGATAAAGTCACGAGATTTTTATACCACTAAAAAAAAGGAGGGTGCGGCCCTCCCTGGTGGTGCAGCAGGTTAAAGCACAGCACTAAGAAGCTAAAGCCACTTCCGCATGAGTTCAATTCCCGCCTGCCCCGGAGGTGACCACATGGCGTGGCAGACCTCTCCTGACCCGCCCGCTGCTCCCCTCAGCAGTGTACTTCCATGATCTGCCTGTTCTGCTCCCTACTCCATCTCTGGTGAATCCTCTCACCCTCTGCAACTCTGGCCTGTACCCCAGTTCTGTATGAATAAATAAATAAATAAGGAGGGTGCTTAGATGTTGTCCTGTCATGGGGACACACCATGAACAAGTGACAGGTTAGATACCTGGCATTAGGGTGATGGAGGTGGGAGGAGGGAAAGACTGCCCAAGAGGTCTGTGCCATGGCTAAGCTTCTGGCAGAAGGAAAGAGAGGAAGATCTTATTTGAGGAAGAATTTAAAAGGTGGATAAAAGCAACCTTCCATAGGCAGCAAAGGACTACTCAAGTCTGCATCACTGAGTACTTGTGAATTGCAGTTGTGAGCCGCAACAGAGCTGTTCTACGTGGCTGGGACGGTAGCCTGCAGAAGCAGGCAAGCATTAGTCATCACTGCTGCGGCTCAAAGATTCGTTTCTGCAAATACTTCTTGAGTCCCTAACGTGGTCAGTCTACTGCTCTGCGCACTCAGGATACAAAAATGAGCAATGTCCTTACCATCCAGAATCTTACTGTGAGTGGGTAAAGAGTGTGTAGGGTAAAATGAGCCTAATCCCTGCAACTACCACCACGTCCCCTTCCTACACACTCGTAGTAATATGTACGAGGCCTTTTAAAATTCCATACATCTCCCAATTTATATTTATAAGCTGTCATACAGGAAATATGTTCTGGCCAAATTGAAGTATTTTTCTTGGTGGTCCCTCTTGGGCCACGTCATACTCTGCACAAAGTGAGATGGGCTCTTGCTGACCTGCCTGACCCAAGCAGAGAGCAAGTGGCCAGCAAGTCAGTAGGCACCCTGACATCTGAGGATGTTTGCGGAGTTTTGCCTTTTCCAGTCTTTGATAGGACTCTTGGTAGCGAAGGTCAGTCATTTGGATCTTTGTGACCAATCCATTTTTTTCTAGCCAAGATCACCCAATCCACTTATTTCCATGAATTTAAATGTGCTATCTAACAATGTTGTGAGTTTTCTAACAATTTCTTACATGTTTTGCAAGGTTGTTTCTCTTCCTTTCCTTTCAGTGACTCAATTACTTAGGATGCCTTAACTAACTGCTAAGTAAGTTAACTTATTGCTAAGTAAGCTAACTAGTTGCTAATCGAGGACCAAACCTTGAAGTTGCAGTAAGCACAGCTTTTCAAAATGGAATGTTCTGCTGTCTTGGCAAATGACATCAATTGCGAAGTGTGACATGGTGCCAGAGTCCCACTTGCACACGTTCCTGGTCAGTGTCCAGTCACCGCAGCTGCCCATTGTCTCCACGAGTCTCTTTGAGACCACACTGCGCCAGTGCTGCTCTGCTGTGTGTTTGCCGGATTGCTCAGTGAGAAGGATTTTCTTTTTTGTTTTTCTCTTTCTGACATGGTTTCCCTTCCCTTGCTGTAGGAATCTCATGTATGGTGTGGTGAAGCTCATGAAGATTGTGGGACAGCTCTCAGATAAATTTTATTACACAGATTGTCTCTTTTTTGGAGCAATTATCTCTGCTACTGACCCAGGTATTTGCATATTTTGTTCTATATTATGTTACTTCAATCCTCAGAAGTTCAGAGCAGTCATTCGCTTTTGACGAAGCAGGGAGGTTGTAGTGTTAACGTGAAAAGCTAGAGGGTCCGGGAAGTGGTCTGACAGACTTTGTGTCTTTTCTATGAAAGGTATGTGTTTCCCTTTCTTCTTCCTCTTCTTTCTCTTCCTCCTTCCTCTTTAGTACTGTATTTATTGTGGTAAAGACAACATAAAATTTATCATCTTAGTAATTTGTTAAGTGCACACTCTGGCATTATTAAAGATGGCTACACTGTTATGTAGCCAATCTGCAGAACTTCTTCATTTTGCACTGTTGAAGCTGTAGAGCATTAAACAGCAGCCTCCACTTGCCCTACCCCCAGTCTCCAGTAACCCCAGTTCGACTTTCTACACCTTTGGGGTTTGTTTTCCAGCTTTTTATTATGAAAAGTCACTTAGCAAAGATAAATGATTTTTACAATAAACTCATGCACTCATCATGAAGGTTGTGTTAGTGAGATTATTTTACTATATTTGGTTTATCAGGTATCTGTCCATCTATAATTCTGCCCATTATACTTCTTCATGCACTTCAAAATAAACTATAGTTCTAAGTTTCTCAGGTTTTTATTTTAAAGTAAGATTTGCAAATGCAATGAGAAAATTGTTTTTTTTCCATACACCTAACCTTTGTCCCTGCCCTGTCCCTCTTTATTTGTTATGTGAATTGGCATGGTGTTGGTTCACAACACTACACGCTCCCCCTCTGCAGATGCATGTCTTCGCACCACACAGCCCCAAGATTCCTCCGGGACCGTCCATTGGGTCCCCCACTTTGCGCCCACCCTCTCCTCTCCTTCTGGCTGCCTAGTTCTACAGTCAGATTTCCAGAGTTTGTTTAGCTTGGTTTTGTCTGTTTCATGTGGCATTGTTTTTTATATTATGTGGATTTATTTCTGGACTTCCAATTCTGTTCTGTTGATCCTTTTGTCTGTTTTTATCCTGATATAATATTATTTTAACTGCTGTTGTTTTATAATGTAGTTTAAAATTAGGTTAGCTGATGCCTCCATTTTTTCCTTTTCTTCAGGATTTTATTATCTGTTCAGGGTTTTTTATGGTTCCTTATAAATTGCAGGGTTTTTTTTGGGGGGGTTCTATTTCCTTGAAGACTACTGGGGTTTTAATGGGGTTTGCATTAAATTTATATATTGCTCTTGGTAAAATAGTCATTTTGACAATGTTAACTTTCTCCATCCATTAACATGTCATATGTGTCTGTCTCTTTATGTCTTATTCTCTGTCTTTTGTGTCTCATAGGTTCTTTCTTTCTTTTTTGGTGTTGTATAAATCCTTTATCTTGTTGGTTATGTCAATTCCTAGGTATTTAGTTGTTTTTTATGCAATTATTAGTGGATTTTTTCTTGACTTTATTTCCTTCTCATTATTTGTATATAAAAATACAATGGATTTTTGTGGGCTAATTTTGCAGCTTGTCACTTTAGTATATTCATTTATTATTTGTAGTAGCTTTTTCTTAACTTTCAGGAGGTTCTACATATTAACATACCATCTAGAAGTAATGATAGTTTCACTTCTTCTGAACATGACCTGAGATACTAAGAACCACCCCTGCCTCCACTTCTCCGTGTTGCTTAGGATCCCTCTAGCTCAGTGTTATCCCCTACCCCATACTGCAGCCTTTTTGCAGTCATAGAAATGTTCTATGACTACTTCATTATGGTGGCCATTAACCACATGGAGGAAAGTGCATAGAACAACTGAATTTTCAATTTTACATTATGTTATGTAATTTAAATTTAAAAAGCCTCATACAACTAAGGCTACCACAGTGGATAGCACAGCTTTAGGCTGTTGTGTGGTTATGAAGAATCCCAGTGTTCCAAAACCATTGGCCTCTCTTACCCCCATATTTTAATATAAACAGTCTAAGTAAATTGAGGACTCAGCTGATTGAAGCACCCCGTTTTGTAAAAAGAATGTGGGATGTAGAATGGCAGGCAGAGGTTTTATTTCTAACCCTGGCAGTCACTAACTGGGAGGCATCCTTTACCACTCCCAGATCAGTATCTTCATCTATCATGTAGGAATAATAGTAACTATTTCTCTTGGGGTATTGTTAAAATTCACCCATGAAAAATATCGAGCATAACATTTGCTAATTATGTCGCTTTCAAGCCACATGTGACTGAGGTAGAGATTTCTTCCTTTTCCCCATTAAAAAAAGAAAAAAGCCCTCCCTGGTGGCGCAGCAGGTTAAAGCACAGCACTAAGAACCTAAAGCCACTTCCGCATGAGTTCGATTCCCGCCTGCCCCCGGAGGTGACCACATGGCGTGGCAGACCTCTCCTGACTGCCCTCTGCACCCCTCAGCAGTGTACTTCCTCAGTCTGTCTGTTCTGCTCCCCACTCTGTCTCTGGTGAAGCCTCTCACCGCCCCTGAGCCTCTGGCCTGTATCCCAGTTCTGTATGCACAAATAAATTAATTTAAAAAAAGTAAGTAACAGATCATCAATTAACACTCTGAAAAATAGTTTTGTTGTTTTAAAACTATAGTGCTTCTGACCATCTCAGATGCATGTCTGTTGAGAAGTAGATTCTTCATAAATTTGAGGGAGGCATTTAATCTCTAGAAATTGACCAACTAGGGTCACCTATGGTTTTGTTACTGACTTCCTTCTTGTAGCACCAGTAAGCATAGGGAGGGTAGCAAGTAGGTCCCTGCAGGCTGGCTGTGTCCTTTGACCGAAGGTCACAGCTCCTGGCAGGCAATATTCACACACAGCTCCTGATTCTGGTAATCACTCTTTTTCTATCTTTTGGTCTAGGGATTGTGCAAAAGCTCCCTGTTTTCAACCTCAAGTAGTGTTCTCTCCCTTGTGTTTTTCCATACTCTGCTTACACTCCTAGAAATAATCCTTGTATTAAACTCTGTTCAAATTATTCAATTTGAGGGTGTCATCTTTTTCCTGCTAAGAGCCTGATTGATGAAGTTTTTGAGACCCAGGTGTCCTGGGCTGCCAGTCCTGTGCTCTGTTGGTTGAAATCAGCCTGCACCAGTCTTGAGTCCTATGTGACGGATGCGCAGAGAGGCCTGTGGTGCCAGCCCCTGTAGATCTCTATGAGTACTGGGTAAAACTTTGCTTGGATTTAACCAGTGACCTGTGGGGAATTTTGACAATTCAGCATAGAGCAGCCCATTGCACAGGCTTGTTTTCCCATCTCTAAATCAGAGCAAATGGACTACCTTTCTTCTAGGATTTTATGGGTACTAAATGAGATTGTAAAATACCTAGCATAGTGCCTGCTTCGTAAGCCTTCAATGATTGTTGTTGTTGTTATCATTGTTCATTTCCTCCAACATAATTAAAACAAAATAATTCCTGTCATATACTGGCAGGCTACTGGGTTAAAGGTTTTGTATTAATCCAGGTTCTCCAGAGAAGCAGAACCTTATATATGGAATGGGGAAGAGGGAAAGAAGATAAAGTGTGTGATCTTGGAGATTAAAGCAGTCAGCTCATGTTATTGTGGAGGCTGCAAGTCCAAAGCTCTTCAGGTCCACAGCCTCAGACCAGAAGGGCTGGTGGTGTCAGTTCCAGTCAGGTTCAAAGGCAGGAGGAGACTGTTGTATGTACCAAGCAGCGAGAGTGAATTCCCTCTTACTCAGCCTTTTTGTTCAGTTAGCAGATTTTCAACAAGTTGGATAAAGCCTGCTCACATTGGGGGGATAATCTACTTTACTCAGACTACTCATTCTCATCTAGAAACACCCTCAAAGACTTACCAGAATAAGGTTGAACCAAATATCTGGGTACCCTATGATCCAGTCAAGTTAGCCACCAAATTAATCATCATGGATTATATATAAAGACCCACACATATTGTTCACGTGATAAATAATCTAAAATATAAACAATACAGAAAGTAAGAATTTTTTAAAGCTTAATTCCTAAAGATTATTTCCTGTTATGTAACCTGACAAGTAATTGTAGGGTGAAGACGGCCTGTTTTTTAGGAGCTATAGTTGCTGGCAATTCTCCACCCCTTGATGTCTAGCTAGTATCCAGATGCTTAGAGTAGTGATTTTAGCCCCAGATTTATAGTAACCTGAAGTTGCCTCATGATATATTCCACATTTTTCAAATCTGAATTACCTGATGCTTATTCTAAGTAATGATGGAGTGTGTTGTTTTGGAATCTCCCTTAATACCTAATTAAAAAAAATAAACAATGTGGGACAGCAAAAGAAAAAGACACAGAGACAAAACTAGCTGATAGAGTATCCCAGGGAATCCCCAAATACCAACTTGGTGAGGGAGGATAACCACCAGCAGCATAGAAACTCAGAGATGGGAAGGGCAGCTGTGCAGGAGGAAGAAGCAGAGGGGAGAAAGTGGGGCTGTTTGCTGACTCTTTTGTCGTGGAACAGATATTTCCCACCAGCGTTCACACTCAGAATGAGGACTTCCCCTAGAAAGAAAGAACTTTGTGGGCAATGTCTTAACAGCCAAAACTGGGAGGGACTTTGCAGACTCATTCTTGTGAGTCCAGGGAGACCCACTGAAGCTGTCTCTGGAAGGACAGAGCCACTCCCTATAAATGAACTACTAGTATCATGGGCCCTGATAGACAAGACATTGAAGGAGAAAGAAAGCAGATATTAATGGAGGAGAAAATCAAAGGAAAAGTATTCTCCAAAAAGTATTGGAGAAGTTGCTACATTCTGAGGCCATATTGTCAATACTTTAATGTGAAACCAGAAGAGGGAGCCCTAGAGTCATGAAACTAGGGGAGCCTTCTGAGTCTGGTCCCCACTACTCACCTTATTTGATAAAAGCCACAGAAATGGATTGAGGTGGAACTTCAGAACACCACTAAGAAAAAAATGGGAATAAACCCTCTGAAAAATAAAAGTACACATAAGGAAGTCATACCAAAAATAGAGGACCCAAAAGCAGATGAATATGTAGTCATATTCAAAAGAAGCTATAGGAAATTAAGGAAATGACAGGAGTTATAAAAGAACTCACACATCAGTATTGGAAAATTCAGAAATGAGAAAACCAAAACCTAGGGTACTGTGAAAAGAGAGCTAAGAGAAAGGAATGCAGGAGAAATGTATGTGGAGTAAGAGAGATGTAAAAAAAAGTATTTAAAAGGTAATTTTAAAATGGGTAAGAATCAAAGAGTAATGTCAGGGAAAATACTTGGATAATCGAACTATAAGGAAATGCAAGGAAACAATTACTGTACAAGGTTTGTGGTTACTTTGAAGCAGAGGAAATGGTTTGAAATTGGGATGGAATGTAATGGGCGGGTGGGGGGGGGACTTCTGATTGGGGCTCAGTTCCATTCCTTTAACTGCATGGTGGTTCTAAGAGTGGGTGGGTGGTTCACTTATAATAACTCTCTAAGCTAAATGCTTGGTATAGTTTTCTAATTGAGTCAATAATGCTTTGGGCTGCAATAACAGAAAAGGCTGGCTAACACCAGCTTAAACAAAGAGCTGCTTCTCTTGGCTAATGACCCCCAGCTGGTACCCCAGCACCCACCACAGTCAGGCATCTGTCTTTCTACTGCCCACAATTGGGTTTGCACACATTAAGTGTCCCCTGGGCAGAAGATGGTTACACTTATTCAATCTCTCCACCCTCTTCCCGGCAGGAAGAGGATAGTGCTCACTGCTTGGAAACTTGGAAAGTGAGTTTTTAGTTTTTAGTCTTTATTGGTAAAAACTAAACAAAGTAGAGAGACATTGTCGGGGCAGGGAGGAAGAGAGAGAGAGAAGTGGTGCTTAAGTGGGGGTGATTTTATCCTGGAGACATTAGAGGGGACATGCAGTGCTGCTGGTGTCTTGTGCGTGGAAGCCACACCTGCAGTTCACAGAACACCTACAGAAAGAATCACCTGGGCCAGACTGTCAGGAGAGCCTAAGCTAAGAAATTCCAAAGCCCTTATAGGGGTCTGCAAGATCAAAACTGATTCAGTAACGGTAGTAATAAATGATTTGTTATTTTTCACTAGCATTGTCTTACAAGTGTTCAGTGCAGTGGAGGTCTCCAGAGGCTCTGTAACATGTGATATTGACTTACCTGTTGATTGAATACAGAAACTGCTCTAAAAACCATGTCTTTCTTTAATCCAGATATTAAAGAAATTTGAAAAACTGTAAAGCAACGAATCTCTTCTCACTAATTTTTGTTTGTTTTAGAAAATATAATTTTTCATTAATAGGTTAACATAATGGGTTTATTATTAATTTTAAATGAATATATATTTTTCATTTAATATAGTTGGTATTGGTAACAGTAACCCCCCCAAACTGAAATTCTTTGGAGGGCTCAATAATTTTTAAGAGTATGAAGGAGTCCTGAGGTCAGAAGAGCTGTTGATATCGGGAAAAGCTGCTTTTTTAATTCCTAAAAAAGCTGGGATTCTGAGCAAAGTGTCATCACACACTGTCTGTCATAAGTGAAGACTCCCTCTGCTCACAGTTATTGTTATTTATTATAACCTGTGTGCCCTGACCCCATGCTGGGTTCTGGGAGCACAGTGGTCAACAAAATTGGATTTCTGCCATCAAAAGTGCGGCCAAGCCGCATGAATTGTGGTTCCTTTTAGGTTCTAGAATAGCGGTATTGTCAGTGTGGAGGAAGTCATACCAAAAATAGAGGACCCAGTGATCAGTGCAGTGTTTTGGAACAGTGCTGTTACAGTCGAGCATCATAGGACGCCTCGTTCCGATCAGGGAGATTGCCATTTTCTGTTGCTGCCATAGACCGACGATCCATCGTCGACTGTCAGTATCTTCCCAAGCCGCTAGGTTCCACTGAAGACAGGAATTGCCTCTGTAAATGTGTTATCTGTGGCTTAAGGCCAGAAACTCAAACGAATTTCATATGCTTTTGGCCCCCTTTGCAGTGACCGTGCTGGCGATATTCAATGAGCTGCATGCAGACGTGGACCTTTATGCACTTCTCTTTGGAGAAAGTGTCCTAAATGATGCCGTTGCTATTGTGCTGTCCTCGTAAGTACATTTCTGTCTGAGGAGAGAGACTCTGGCTTCCTTAACGCTGGACTAAGTTCCGAGACTGTTTTTGAAATGTTAAATATTGAATTGCATGTTTTTATAAATGAGATTTGTCGACTTTGTTGATCAAGTTATGTTGCTTTGCATAGTTGGGAGCAATCTGAGCCTGGGTGGCAATGTCTCATGGTGACTGCAGAGCAAACCAGCAGAGGGAATCTCAGCAGTTAGATACTTGTGTTTGGCAATACTTTTAGGTACCTTGGGGTAAAACCAGTACGGTCTTTAAGAACTCTGTTTCTTTTTAAACTCCAGGTCTATTGTCGCCTACCAGCCAGCAGGGCTGAACACACACGCCTTTGATGCTGCTGCCTTTTTTAAGTCAGTTGGCATTTTCCTGGGCATTTTTAGTGGCTCTTTTACCATGGGAGCTGTGACTGGTGTTGTGACAGCTCTAATATCCTTTTTATAGTTGTCGCCCTTGCTTGGGTATGACTATGTGCCTTTACACTTACAAAAGGAAAGTTTTCAGTTCTTCCCCATCCGACTCTTAAATCAATTATTCCATAGGAGAGTGGGGGTGCTCCTGAAATATATCCCATTATTGAAGGTGACAGTCAGGTTCTAGCTGAGCATCTGAGAAGATATCTGGGAGTGTAACTCTAGGCTTTATTCTCTCCTCCCCTTTTCAGTTTCGCTAGCTCCTTATGAACCAGCTGAAGCTGGGCGTTCAGGGAAGAATCGTTTTTGGGGAGGTGGGACTCAGTGGTGAGCCTGGAGGGGGCTGGGATGCAGAGACTACCTCACAGCAGGGCAGGAGGAAGCAGTGGGAGGTACTTTAGCCCCAGCTTGCTGCTGCTGTCAGCGCCTCAGGGCCACACAGGCTCCAGTCGCCAACACTCTCAGTGATCATCAATGGGATCTACAGCAAAGTGGCCGTCTTTAGGAAAAGGACTGCATAATGCTTAGTTGGAAACAAGCAAGCAAGCATGTATGTGCTTACATGCACATGTGGAAGGAGCAGGCACCCCCTCATCGTATATTCTTTCAGGAGCATTTAGATTACCACTGTCTAATACAATCATGACAGACCCTACAAATGCAAAATCATTTCAGCCTGCAGTCAATGTAACTTTCTTAACAAGACATTGTACTAATTATTAATGAGATTTTATACAGCTGAGATTTGCACTAAGTCTTTCAAGCATAGCGGGTGTTTGCTCCTATAGCACAACTCAGTTCGGGCTAGCCACTGTGGCTTGTGGCTGCTCTGTGCCCACATTTTGATCTTTCTTCACAGATATCTTTCCGAGGCCTTGTGGGCTAGAGTGCCCAGTGAACCCACTCCTTAGACGGTTCTGTGATGGCCTTACAGGAAATAGCAGTTAGGAAAGAATCACTGCTCCCAAAAGGTGCTATCAGCACCTGGTAGCTGCTCCCTGTGCCTTGTCTTCCCAGGTCTATCTAAGACACTTGCAGCACCCTGGCACTCACCTGCCCATCATGCCTGTAGGCCAAGACTGTGCCTTTCACAACCAGGGGCATTGCAAGAACCGTAGAAAACCAGCTTCCAGTTCTCTAGAAATTTTATTTTTTTAGAAGAGCTTTATTAAAGTAAAATTTGCACATTATAAAATTCACCCATCTTAAAGTATAGAATTCACTGCTTTTCAGTATACCAATCATTATTAATTTTTTAACTTGTAAAATATATAACAGAATTTTCCATTTTAAATATTTGAAGTGTATAACTCAGTAGCATTCAATATATTCATGGTGATATGTCACCATCCCCACTGTTCATTTCCAGAACGTCATCATCTCAGTGACTATGTAACCAGTAAACAAGTCCCTTTCCCCCTCTTCCAGTCCCTTGTACCTCTGTCCTACTGGAAAGCATAATTTTTATTATTTCCAAAAAAAAAAAAAAAAAAGCTTAGGGCCTCAAAGAAGAGAACCCTGGGGCAGCGGAGGGTGGGGTGGGAGGGGGGTGGGTCTGGACTGCAAGAATGTGGTTCTTGGTGATGTTGATACTTGTTCCTGGAGACAGTTCCTTGACAGGGGCCGACGTGACCAAGTTCACCAAGCTGCACTGCTTCCCCCTGTTGGAAACAGCGCTCTTCTTCCTCATGTCCTGGAGTACCTTCCTCTTGGCGGAAGCCTGTGGGTTTACAGGTTGGTTTTCTCGGCTGTCGGGCCACTTTCCCCCTCGCCTGTGTGGGAGCTTGAGGGGAGGAAATATTCTCAACTAGCAGCTGCGCGTAGTTGATCAACTACCCATAAAGTGTCCTCAGGGAGGCTTTCTGAGCAAAGCTAGAGCTCTACCTTATGGGTAATCTAGTTTCCCAAAGCTGCACATGGGAATAGGTCTTATTGTTTCAAACTCAGTTATGTCTATGCGTGCTCATTCTCACAATGTAAATATTTAGCTACAAAAGTTATTGAATATATGAGTATCTCCTACACACAGTAGCAAAGCAAACTATATATATATATGTCCTATTAAAGGTAATTTTGCATTTGCTCAGATGAATATGAACACAGTTTTTCCTTGACTTGTCCTGGTCTGCTTTATCACTGTTTCTCACTACCATGTTTTATGGTGCCAGTTTGATACATTCTTGGTGTGAGTAATCGTGGTTTTAATTCCTCACATTCTCTCAGTAAGAAAGAAAGAATGACTAAATGTTTCCACTAGAAAACTCACATACAAGTACTCCACATAATCTGGGTAGTTAGGTAGTCTTCTCATCATCTTTTCAGAATATGGCAACATATCTTTATATGCAACATGATAAAATGCCCCAGGTCTGTCTACGTGGTTATCACTAACCAGAAATCTAGATCACCAGGGGTTGGAATAGTTAGTATTCAGGATCCATTTTGTCTGGAGCCTTAGACCATGTAAAAACATTGGTTTGAAATTAAATGTGGTCGTTCAAAGAAATGAGAGGATTATGACAAAAGCATATGACCGGCCCTCACAGTCTGTGAGGGAATGGATGCCAGAGGAAAATACAGATGGTAAATTCAATAGGAATTTAGGGGGTGGAGGGAAAGGGCACCCTTAAAGCTGGAAAAAGGGGGAGCACAGAGGATCTTGGCTTGGAGCAAGTGCAGGGTTGGAGGAAGGGAAGGCAGGGATTATGGGAGCTTTTGGTAATAAGAAGCTTTCAGGAGGTTGGTTGTGCTGGGGGTTTGCCTGTCTAAATTTTGTACCAGCAGGGCTTTTCCCCTGATTCGTTCTTTTTCATTGAGTATTAAAAATCTTTTGCCAGTTCAGCAATCAAAAAAGATAAACTCATGCCATTTACAGAAACATGGATGAAGCTATAAGGGATCATGCCCAGTGAAATAAGTCAGAAGGAAAAAGAAAAATATCAAATGCTTTCACTTATAGGAGGAATATAAGAGAACCAAATAAGACATGGGGGAGGGAAGTGTATTGTTTTTACGATACAAAAAACAGAGATATCCTACAGGGGAGGGGGACAGAGAGTGATCTGAAGGAGGGAAGGAGGAATGTGGGGAACTGTAGTGATGACTTGGGCGAATTGGGGAAGGGGAAGTAAGCGTTGTTTTAAAATGAACAATAATGTAAACAGATATATGAATTAATAAAAAATCTCTTGCCAGGCGTTGTAGCTGTCCTTTTCTGTGGAATCACACAAGCTCATTACACCTACAACAATCTGTCAGTGGAATCGAGAAGTCGAACTAAGCAGGTGAGAGAAAGCCCTTGGTTCTCACAAGCTACCTGTTCATACAAAGTCAGGGACCCACACGGTTCAATCCTTTCCCTTTCCATGCAGCTCTTTGAGGTGTTACACTTCCTGGCTGAGAACTTCATCTTCTCCTATATGGGCCTGGCACTATTTACCTTCCAGAAGCACGTTTTCAGCCCTGTTTTCATCATTGGAGCTTTTGTATCCTTTTGTTTGATGCCACCATTTTCTACATGGGAAGCTACCACTTCTGGGGAAGAATTTCTGTGTTGGATGGGTGACCAGCCAGTCCAAGTTGGTGGTATTTTTATGATGAGAAAAAGAAGCCGTAAATGGTTTGTAAAGCTAATGAATTTGATTGGTAAAGAATTGGCACTGATTCTAAGATTGTCATTTTTGCATTTTCTGTATAAGATAGCTGGTTCTACTGGTGCTTAGCAGGTGGTGTTTGTTTTCTAAAGCACTGTTCTTAGCAGATCTAAATGTCATCAACCATGTCAGTCACCAGAATTGTTTTTATTTCATTGTTGTATGGATTACAATCTGATGTTCAATATCCGAAGTTGTGCTGTTTTTGCTCTTGACCACACAACCTGTGTGGGGAGCCCAGCCTCGTGCCACCCAGAGAAGCCTGCTGGCAGGAAGCATACTTTATTTCACCTGAGCTTCTCAGCTGCTACAAATCATGTGTGGAGTAGACTCTCCCCACCCCACCCCACCCCACCCCCAAAAAAAGAGGAATGAAAAACGAAATGAGAAAGGAGAAGTACTTGTTTTCTTGATTTGGTCCCACGGGGAGTGCAGTTTTTGGAAGGGAAATGCTATTTGAGGGGCTGACTTCTCTCAAGAGAGGAAGGATATGAATGTCCAGCAGTGGACTGACAGCTGAGAGTTTTGTTCACTTAACCTCAGATGCTACTGTT
This sequence comes from Condylura cristata, assembly GCF_000260355.1. Taxonomy (NCBI): domain Eukaryota; kingdom Metazoa; phylum Chordata; class Mammalia; order Eulipotyphla; family Talpidae; genus Condylura; species Condylura cristata. The sequence goes on along the minus strand of NW_004567128.1, from coordinate 26,860,444 downwards.
GTTGTTAAAGTGAACTTTTCTGGGGCGTGGAACATCAGTGACCCAGCTCTGCCTGGATTTCAAAGACTGAATTCCCTGTTGCTGGGCATTCACTTCTGCCTTTTCTGCGGGCTCATGGATACCTTTTGGTCTTAGGATGCTGGGGAAATGGAGTTGGAATAATCCATCACCACCGAGGCACTAGATAGTGACGGTGACCTCGTGCTGTGCCAGAATTCCTTCCAGTTACTTTGTCAGCTGGGGCCCAGTTCCTGAATTTATATACTCAACAAACAGCCAAAAATCTATGGGTTCAATGTTTGTATTCTTGATTAAGAAAGCCCCCGCGTGTCATTTGATTTGCATTCCTGGCACAGCATCCTGTGAGAGATAGTGAGAGCTGAGCCCTGTTTACAGATGAGGGTCCTGTCCCTGCTCTGTGAATCCTGCTGCTGCTGACCACTTGCGGGCCTTTGCCTGGCTTCTGGGATAGACTGTGCCTTCTCAGCACTACCTGTTTCCTTCTGTTCAAAACAAAACAAAAAGGAAGACAAAAAAAAAAAAAAAAGAGAGAAGAAAAATCATCAGTGCTCTGCCCTGGAGAAAGCAGAGGGTGGTTCCGCCCCCACTCTGTCGCAAAACAGCTGCAGCTCTGGCAGCTGGTGCTTTGCCCAAGCGGAAGCGCTCTGCTCCTCTGGCTCCCACGGCAGTTTCCTCCTGTTAACAGAGGAACACGCAACTCTGAGGGCTCTGTTCTAAACTCGGCAAGTGACGAGTGAGCAGTTTCCCTGAATTCTTCCGTTTCCACAGCGGAGTTCCTCTTTGACACTCCTCCTTTTCTATTTCTTGCAAAACATTTTAGCCACTAAAGGAACAGAAATGTCCCTACATTGAGTCTTGTGTAGACTATGAATGTGGCTTAACATCAACTTTTCCCACCTCTCATTTGCAGGATCTTCCTAGTCATTTGGGCCCCGAATGTTTCTGCCAACTGAAGTCTATATGTTCTTACTCAGCAGACTTCATAGTTAGAGTCGGGGGTTAGTCATTTATTCTCCTTGTGCTTTTTCTTTCCATTGAGCCCAGCACACTATTTGCTTCTCTCAACGCCCTACCCCCTGTGTGGTACCATCTCTTATTCTAGACTCATTTTCAGCTCAACAGGAGAGGTGGTCATGCCAGTTTAGTTCATTTCAGACATGACAACAGTGTGCTTCACTGCTCGGAATTCTGTGTGAGCCAGGAGCTGGGAATGTTGGCCAACTGAATGCCATTTGGTGCCGAGACTTGTTTAGAGGGCATTTAGACAGCTTCTTGTGTGTGCTGCCATCTTGGTCAAAATGACATCTCCATGCCTTTGTAAAAGTCTCTGATCAAGCAGAGGCTGTGTGAAGATGCCGCTCTGGAAATCTGTTGTGCCCTTAACCTCCCCCGGTCAGGTCGCTATCTTCCTGGGCAGAGCTGCACACATCTACCCGCTCTCCTTCTTCCTCAACCTGGGAAGGAGGCATAAGATCGGTTGGAATTTTCAACACATGATGATGTTTTCAGGTAAAAAAAACTATAAATGTCAAGAAAACGAATTGTATTCAGTAGGCAGTATGATTAAAATATACTCAATAAGGTTGGTAAAAGGACAGAGTTCAAGTATCTGCAAAAATTTGAACATTTGCCTCTAAAATATTTGCATCTTTATTTCATCTCTACCAAACTGGGAACTTGGAGCCATGTAAGTATTTGAAATACTTGATTATTGTCTAGTAGATGTTCACAACCCTTATCTTCCAGACCTAAAATTAGCAGGAAAATAGGTCTTTTGCGAGAAATAATGTGGGCCAAGTCACTCAACACCTCCAAGCTGCAGTGTTCTCTTTTGTAAAATAATAACATTGAACTTATTAGTTGAAATCCCCCCTAACTCTTAACTCATGGCAAAATAAATAAGATACACTCCCATAAGGAAGAAAAAAAATCCAACCCAGAAGGCAGCAGCTGTGGAAGTTCTGTTTGACTTGTGTCCCTCTTCACTATAAAGCTGAAAAGTGTGGAGACACCACTGAGGGACAAAGGACAATAAAGCAGTATGTGGAGGTCAAGCAAGGAGAGTGCAAGTGGCTTGAGTAGTGATTTCCTCATGTAGTGCAGTAAGAGTGGAGCATCAAACAAGACCCAAGTGAGAGTAGAGCGGGGGTGGGGGAGTGAAAAGGCCACGATGACCTTAAAGCTACCCCTGTTGTTTGTGGGGGACTGGGCAGGACTGACAAGAGGCAAAGTGAGTAGCAGCCCTTTTCTGCCACACTGTTCCTTGGAGGCCTCAGAGAGTGATACTGAAAACACACCAACAGACACCTCCCCGCAAAGCTGTCGATTGGTCTAGTACTTGTTTGCATCAGGCTTAACCATGCAGCTGGCTGTAATGCTCTCCCTCCACTCTGAGGTGTCAAGCGGCCTCTCTGTTAGCTACAGTTCTCAGTTGTGGAGGGAGACCAGCTTCCTTCAAGGGGCTCACCATCCCCTAGGCAGAGACAGATGCCCAAGAGCTAACATTCTCTGGAGAGAGGGTAGCAAAATACACAAAAGAGGCTTGGAATGAACATGGAGGAGAACCAGGGGCCACACTCACATGGAGCGCAGCCCTTGAACTGGGCTGGAAAGGCTTGCAGCTTGAAATAGCAGCAGCCTGGAGAGGCAAGAAAACACCATCATGTGCCGTTTTCTGGGAAGGGAAGCAGACTGGAGTAAAGCAAAGAGGGTGTGCTTGGAAAGGAAAATTCCTCTGAATCGGTGTGACCCTTTGGGCTCTACAGAGTCACGAGTGGGCTGGTTAGAGTGGATTGCTGGGCCCCACTGCTGAGTGTGATTCGGAGGGAGGGGCGGGAGGACTTGCATTCTGCTATATTTCAGCTACTGCTGATTCTCTTGGTGGTTTGATAACCACTATTGTAGAGTGTAGACCACGGAGAAGTTCTAATGCTGGGCCTAAGAGTTTGGGCCTCACTTACAGAGCAGCTGGGAAACATCAGATGTTTCTGAGGAGGGCAATGATGTGACCCCCTTACTCATTAGGAAGATGTGGTAAAAAAAAGAAAAATTAGCAATAGCTCTGTCATCAAGATAAGCTATTTTCATTATCTTCTGCCATAAAAGACTGAAAGTACACCGTGCTCTTTAAAGATATTGCCTATAAAAATTATTTTCAGCTGGGAGAAATGGCAGAGGTGACACTTTCATAATGCTTACAGTGTTTGTCTAATAAAATAAAGAAGACTGGGCCGCACAACCCTCTCCGACCCCAAGTCCCCTTCTTTGAGACAACATCGCTTTAACGGCTTAAGTATTGAGCACTGGCAGCTGGCCACAGGGTGATGTAGGTGCGTGTAAATACTTCAGCAGGACAGAGGAGCAGAAAACAGCAACTTTGCTGTTGGACATTTATTGAGTCACTCTTCTCTAATGAATTGTAATGAGCCTATTAGATTAATGAATTGCAAAATTATTGGGAAGGTGGGAAAATGTCCAAACGTGGCCTAACTTTTCATTCCCTTACATGTGATTATGTCCATGGGGAATAGGAGCTTCTGCTAGATTTATATTAAAGGCCATGGCATCAGTCTTTGCTGTAGAACAGATTGTGAGTGTGATATGAGGAAACCACGAACAAGACTAAAAGATAAACTGTAAAACATTAAAATGTGGGTGTTAATCATAACAGCCATTAATGCAGATGGGGTGTGCCAATTCCAGCCCCAGGCCAAATGCTCTAGCCATCTTCATACATCCCGGGGCTGGGAACGGCTTTTCTAGGTGAATGTTTACAGTCGCTTGATGAGGGGACAAGACTCTGAAACCTAAGTGACATATCTCCTCCAGAATTACTTTCTTTTCATTAGTAGACCTGTATCACAGCCAATGGTACTTGGTTACATTACTGTTGGGTGTTGTCAGTAACAATTTGTCTTTTCTTCTTTTTTTCCCCTCATTATTTTTATTTCATTTGTGTTGATTTGTTTTTCTCTTTTATGTAAGTGATAGACTTGACTTGGCTCTTTACCCCCCAAAATCTAAAATATGTATTACGTGACCCTTGACAGAAAAAAAGTTGCCAACCTCTGATGTAGATCAGATATTGTTACTTCTCAGCTTTGCTTTCCCCTCTGCTAAGGAAATGGTGAACTGTTTTGTGGTCATGGTACAGCAACACAGACATGCATTTGACCGTTTATCTCTTACTTGTTTACAGTGAGTGTAATGTTTGAATCATAGACTTATATTATTTCTTCTTTCTATTTTTGTTTAGTTCAAGTTACTAACAGGAGAATTATTTCCATAATAAAAGAATGGTATTGCTGTAAACTGTGTTGTACAATGTAATGTTGTGTTTTCCTCATTGCATTTGGCATTTTTAAAAGTTTTCAAGTGCAAGGAAATCATTTTCTTTTAAGGTTCATCTTTCTGAATAAAACCACTTGACCCTTAGAGCATGAGTGGGTACAGTTCACGATCTCTATGTAAAGCAGAGGACTGGAAGGCATGCTGACCTTCTAACGGGGACATCTCCTTCTTTGGTCACTGCAGGTCTCCGGGGAGCAATGGCCTTTGCACTGGCCATCCGGGATACGGCCTCCTATGCACGCCAGATGATGTTCACCACCACCCTCCTCATCGTCTTCTTCACTGTCTGGATCATTGGCGGAGGCACGACACCCATGTTGTCCTGGCTTAACATTAGGTCAGTTGGAAACCAAAGCCACCTTGATATTTAACCATGTCACGTTCCCAAGCAGGGTGTGCTAGAGTTAGTGCATGGAAAATTCTCTACAATCTTTTGTTTTTGGGGAAAGGTTAACAATAAAAATGATTCAGTGTATCAAATTTTCTGGGAGAAAAAATATTGTCATTAACATTCCTGATGGTTTAAAAACATGAGGAATTATAAACACCTCAACCCTGTGAGAGCAGTGACATTATGTCAAGAATTCAAAAAGTCTTAAAGCTGTAGGAGAGAGAACAGACCTACTGTCATGTTCCTTTGAAATCACACCTAAGGGCTTTAAAGTATGTTTATCAGCCAGAAATAAAAAGAGGTGATTAGAGTTCTGTTCTAGGAGGAAACCGTATGCTGTTTCTCTTCTAGTTGGCGTGTGCAGGAGAGGTGATGCTTCCTGTGTAACCCTCCTTTGTTGTAATACAACAGACATCCCCCATCTTTGGTTTTGCAACCATGTCACGATGAAGGATCACTGACCTGAGCTTGAAAACATTTGGATTTCAAGCTGTGCTTATGAATTCTAGGACCTTATGGTACGGAGGGTATTAGAACAGCGGTCAAGAGACCTACAGCCTGTCTGTCTGGCTCTGTTGAAGGCAGGCCCCTCATCTCTTTGGGCCTGTTTTTCTCAGTATTAAAATGAAGGTGCTCTTTCAGATTTTCTTCAAGTCTCTTATAATCTGAGGGTGCATTTTGCACCACTGGAGCTGCTCCCCCCTCTGCCAGGATTTCAGGTCTGTCTAGGGCAGATATGACAGGAACCAGAGGACTCTGGGGGTGTGCCTTACATAGATGTAAGGAAGAATTCTCTGGAAAGCCACAAGGTGGCAATGTTTTTTCCCTTCCTCTGCTGGCTTTCAATTTATATTCATTTTTCTAAGACGGTAGACTACAGAGGATGAACAGCTGCAGGGCTAATCTAGCTGGGAGGAATGAAAGCAAACAAGGGGTAGGTGGTCATCTGTGGAGCCAGGGAGAAACTGGAATTTGAGAGAATTGTCTTCTCAATCTGGGACTTTTGTACGGATGGTAGGCAGGGATTGGAATTCTTGGCTGGGAGCTCAGCCAGCAGCACTATTTGTGTCTCCCAGATAGCCTCACAAGCAGGTGTACTCTGCAAGACCTGAGTACAGCTGATCAGCAACAGTCATGTTCCAGCTAACACCCATGCCACAGGTGTGGTTTGAGACACCATACATAGGGTACAATAATCCTTATAGCCTTCCTATAAGGGAGCTACAGCTAATATCGTTATTTTAGAGCCAGGGAAACTGAGCCATAGAGTAATAACTTGTCCACAGTCACAGAACTTTCGGCGGACAAGTTGGCACTTGAACCCAGTCAGTCTTGTCAGAGTTCACACACTTTCACCACTGTGCTGTACCACCTTCGAAGGACTATTTTCATGTTGTAAAATTTGGGATGGTTGGAATTTCAAATTTCTTGCATGAATCTCAAGACTTTTATTAAGGAAAACAATTCATCCGTGGGAATATAAACCCAAAGAAGAAAGTTTACAGAGTTAGTTTTGGCCTTAAACTTGTGGCACAGCATGGTGCCATCTATGGTCTGCGTAGCAGAATGAGAGCAAGGAAGGGGCTTTACCTGCACACAGTTGAGAACATTTGCATTCAGTGAGCTGTGAGATTATTTCCTGTTCCTCTTTATCTGTCACCGAGAGGTGCTGTGCATGTTCAGAGCCTGATTTAATCATGCTTGGTTTTCATACTATTTTGTAAGTCTCTTTTGTCCCTCCCCTCACCCCCAACATGTGCAAGCCAAAATAATTTTCCATTTCTTTTTAAACACTGAGCCATTGAAAAGTGGTCCTGTGCAGAGCTGAAAGCACAGGCAGCACAGGAGCTGTGTCTGGATGGGTATAATGGTATCAACTGACGAGCTGTGACAAATCATACTTAGAACAGAAGCCGCTACATAGCAAGGGGTTAGGAAATGACTGTGTGAGATCCAGCAGCCCCGCCGGCATTTCGTAAATTTTTCATTTCAACTATTTTAACAGGTGTGGGGGCACCCCCAGTGTAGTCTTCATTTTCATTTCTCTCATGCTGGTGATGTTGAGCACTTCTTTATGTACTTCTGTGCCATTCATGTCTTTGATGAAATATCTGTACAAGTCTCATGTCCGTTTTCTAATTGGATTGTCGGGGTTTTGTTTTTTTTTTTTTTTTTTTTTTGAGTTTTGATAGTTATTCTGGATAATAGTCTTTTTTTTTTTTTTTCAGATAAGTGGCTTACAAATAGCTTCTCCAGTCTAGCTTTTTTTTTTTTTTTAAAGATTTATTTATTTATTTCTTCATACAGAACTGGGGTACAGGCCAGAGATGTGGAGGGTAAGAGGATTCACCAGAGACAGAGTAGGGAGCAGAACAGGCAGATGGACAAAGTACACTGCTGAGGGGAGCAGCGGGCGGGTCAGGAGAGGTCTGCCACGCCATGTGGATCTCCTCCGGGGCAGGTGGGGATCGAACTCATGTGGAAGTGGCTTAAGCTTCTTAGTGCTGTGCTTTAACCTGCTGCGCCACCAGGGAGGGCCTGTAGCTTATTTTTAAAAGCCTGTTAGCAGAGTTTGTCAGAGGAGAAGTTTTCACTTTGATGAATTACAAGTTAGCATTTTTTCCTCTTGTGGATTGTGCTTCTGATGACATGTTTAAGGACATTTCAAGCCCCAAGGTCCTGAAGGTTTTCTTCTAAAAGTTTTCTAGTTTTACACTTTACCTTTAGGTCTGTTATCCATTTGGAGTCAATATAGGGGGTGTGGTTTAGCTTGGACTTTTATGTTATTTGCCTATGACTTTCTAGTTGTTTCAGAACATTTTGTTAAAAAGATTATCCTAACCCCGCTGACCTACGTTTTCTCCTTTGCCAAAAATCAATCGATTGTACATATGTGGGTCTGTTTCTGTTCTGCTCCTTCGGCCGATGTGTCTGTCTCTGCACCAGCACCATGTTCTCCCAGCAGCCTTTGCGTGAGCTCTAGCATCAGGTAGAGCAAGTGCTCCCACTTTATTCTTCTTTTCCAAAATTGTTATAACTATTCTACTTCCCTTCCATGTGCATTTTGGAATAAACTTGTCTGTATCTGAAAAAAAAATCTTGCTGGTATTTTCATAGGAATTGGGTTAAACTTAGGGAAAATTGACATTTTTACTCTGTTGAGTCTGCCAATGCATAAAGACGGCACGTTTCTTCATTTATTCATATCCTTGGTTTTGTTAATTAATATTTTACAGCTTTCAGCATATAGTATCTGTGTTTTGCTAGATTTACATTTAAGTATGTCTTCTTTTTTGAGCAATTATACATGTTATTCTGTCTTTAATTTCAGTTTCCATGTGCTCAGTGCTAGAATATAGAAGTACAATTGCTTTTTGATGCTAATCTTGTATGCTCTGACGTTGCTAAATTCTCACATATTAGTTCTAGGCATGCTTTTGGTTTTGAGATGCTTTGGGATTTTCTTTTTTAAAAAAAGATTTATTTATTTATGCTATCTAAGAACTGGGGTACAGGCCAGAGGTGCAGAGGGTGAGAAGATTCATGAGACAGAGTGGGGAGCAGGACAGGAGGATGTACTGAAATACACTGCTGAGGGGAGCAGTGGAGAGACAGGAGAGGTCTGCTGCGCCGTGTGGGTCAGCTCCCTGGCTGGGGATCAAACTCTGCTGCAGTGGCTGCGGACAGCTTCATAGTGTCATAGTGCTATGCCTTAACATCTTGCAGCACCAGGGAGACCCACTTTGGGATTTTCTATATACATATATTGTTGGGTCATTTGCAGACAGACATAGCTTTATTTCTTCCTGTTCAGCCAGTGATCCTTTCATTGCTTTTTCTTTACCTATTGCTCTTGCTAGGACTTTCAGTACTATGTTAAATAAGGGTGATTGAGTGAACACCTTGTCTTGTTCCTGATCTTAATGGAAAAACATTCAGTCTTCACTAGTAAGCATGATGTTAGCTATAGGTCTTTATGATTTTTATTATCAAGTTCAATACATTCCTATTTATTGCTAGTTTTCTGAGAATTTTTAATAATAAGCAGATGTTGCATTTTATCAGATGCTTTTTTTCTGGATCCATTAACATGATCATATGATTTCCTTCTTGTTTAGTTTGTTAATATGGTTTAGCTAATAATTTTCAAATGCTGAACCAGCTTGCTTCTCTAAAATAAGCCCCACTTGGCGGTAATGTAAATTGTTTATGTATTGCTGAATTCTTATAGCTAGTATTTTGTTTAAAGAAAATTCTTGTGTCAGTGGACATGAAGGATATATAGTAAGTAGTTTTCTTTTTTGTACTGCCTTTGTTTTTTTTTTTGGTATCAGTGTTATCATTAGGTCTCTCAGTATGAATTGATTCATGTCCCCTATTCTCCTGTTTTTAGTAGTTATTGTGTAGAAATGGAATAAATCGTTGAAAAAAAATTGTGAATTCTCCAGTGAAACTACAGTCCTGGATGAAGCCAATTTTTAAGGTAGTTACGGGACTTATTAAGATAATCTGTTTGACATTGGGTGAGTTTGGAAGGTAATTTATGAAGTTGATCCATTTCATCTAAGTTGTTAGTTTATGTTATTTGTAGTGTTTCCTTATACTTTTGATGTCTGTGAGAGCTATAGGGATAAGTCTTGTTTTATTCCTGATATTGGTAATTTGCATGTTCTTCATATCTTTTAGTCTGGCTAGAGATTTGTAAAGTACAGTGATGTTTTTCAAAGAACTAGCTTTTTTCCCCTGATTTTTCTGTTTTCAATTTCATTGTTTTCTGCTCCTATCTTTAATATTTCCTTCTTTTTGTCCCACTCTACCCAGACAGCATAATGAAGCAAAATGGGCCATTAGTAAAAGTATATATGGTGTCCATTCATTGCATTTTTTCCAGATGTGTATAAATAGTAGTCATGTAAGTTAGAAACTGACATTTATAGAGATGACATTAAAAGAAATGCCCTTTGAGATAAGATAATGAGACCAGTAGAATTTCTGGCTTGTGGTTTTTGGTGTTAATTGTCATGAGTCATTTATATGAGCCAGGTTGTTGTTCTAAATTGGTGGAGAAACCCCCTGAACTTCAGTGTGGTGTTTTGACCTCTGTGATATCACTAAGTCCCTCTGCCAGTACTTGTTCCTTATTTTTCTAGGCGACGGAGAGACTCTCATGAGCTAGCTGCTGAAGGCCTGCTCAGGAGTTAGAAACAAGGGCAGTCCCACTGCATACAGCGAGGAGTTAGCAATGGTTTTCCTATGGCTAATTTAAAATCTGTGTATAAAATAAAAATGAATATAATCACATATTCTAAACCAGGTCACATTGCTTTCCACAAATTCAACTTATTTTTATGAACTGGCATTTTGTGATTGAAATTTTAAAACATCATAGCAAATTGCTTAGATTGTTTTCTGCTAATGCACATGCCTGTTTTTCTCCTAGTCTTTTGAACTAATGTTATTCATAAAGAACATAATTTCAGCAGCTTAAAAATAATAATGATGGGATTTCTTCAGCAGATGAGACTCCTATGTATATGTCCTGAGAACATTTCAGCAGCAAGGTGGCTATCTTCTTAGAGACCCCAGTTAAGAGTGCCACTCACATGAAGTGGTGGTGATAGTGGGTGGGCGGTGTGTGTGTCTGTGGGTGGGTAACCTTTATTCTCTAGGGTGCAGTAATGCAATCACTCAAGGACAGATAAGGGCCCTCTGTTCAGTATAATCCTATTAGACTGAGAATTTCCAATAAAGCTCTTTGTAGGATAACAAATAAAGGCAGGGAGAAACCCTGAGCATTTTAGGTAATCGAATTTGTAACTGGATATTTTAAGAGTTTAAAAGTCCCACCTTGTGATCAAAGGCAGTGTCCCACAGGGTAAAAAGCTGGGGCTCTGGGATGTAACAGCATCAGTTGTGAACTTGGTTCTACCATTTTTTACCTTTGTAACGTTGGTCAACTTATTTAATCTCTCTAACTCGGTTTCCTCACCGATCAAATGCGGGTGATGATAATGTGAATATAAAATGTGAGAGTAAGTTTGCTAAAAATTCCCTCACCTCTATCTGGCACATGGTAATTAAGCATTTAGTGTACTTTAACAGTTATGCTATTGTCACTCATCATAACATTACTAGCTACCATTACTATTATTATTACTAGTGAGTCTTACATTAAAAGGAATATAGTTTGCTTTACTGGAATGTGTTACCATTTTTCAGTACTATAGTAATATCAAGAGTCCGGTTTAAGTCATATTTAGAAGGTGTGACTAATTAAAATACAGCCCTATGAAGCATCACATGAGTAGCTTGAGAATTTAAGCACTGTCTAACATGGTGTTTCTCTACTTATATTTCATTAACACACCCCGAAAAACCTTTAAAAAGTTTTTTTCCTTATTTCTCCCAGTGAAATGCACATAACTAGCTTTCTGTTTTTGTACGATGGTGTTTTAGAGGACTACAGAGTACTATAACATTGACATTTTTTGACCCACAGACCCAATTTCACACCCATGTCAATAATAACACCCCCCACTGAGAACATGTGATTACGTACAGTGGTTTTCAATTGAGGTCAAGTTTGGCCACCCGGGGACAGTTGGCAGTCTGGAGACATTTTGGGTTGCCTCACCTGGGTGAGGGCGTTGTTACTGCTATCTTATCAAAATGTCAGTAGTACCACGGTTGTAAAACTTCTCTTGGTATGATGGTGAAGTTGAAATCACTCTGAATAAGCTAGCATTTATTAAGGAAGGGGTAAGTGGACCATGTCAATTCTAAGGCCATGAAGTAAAGAAAATAGCAGTTCTGTTCACAACCTTCATGTTGAGCTCCTGGACTTGTCTAGGAAAAAATGACTATCTTCTTAAGTGTTGTTGCCATTTTCAATAACATAGTGCTTTTTGCTGTTTCTGTCAAATGTGTATTAAAAATGTGTAAGCACTTCAAATATTTGTTCAATAACAACTTTGTGTTGTCAATGTTTGTGTGGATGTACCTTGCTTTATGAAACAAATGGACTTCTGAAAAATTGTGTATATTTTACATGAGTTGAATTTATTCCTCACATTTCATTACCTTATATCTTGAGAGGTTTATTATCATTCTGAACTGATCCTCATCTGACCTGGCTTTCTAACATTGTTGCTTTAAATTTAAATTTAGCAGCCTCTCTGGGTTTTAGAGAATGGGGACAGTGTAAGAGAAAATACCGATTGACGTTTAAAGTGAGACGGCCTGTTCTTTGGTGGATGTGATCCAGGTCATGGCCCAGAGCTCCTGGCTCCCTGTTATCCCCATCACACTCACGTTCCCTTCTTCTGCTGCCCAGAGTTGGCGTCGAGGAGCCCTCTGAAGAGGACCAGAGTGAACACCGCTGGCAGTACTTCAGGTGACACAAGGGCATCCTCAAAACAAATTAACCAGGCCTGATTTTTCTTTCTAACCTGAGGCGTTTCCCTTTCTGCTGTCTGTCGATTCCTTCTGTGTGCTGATCCCCTGCCTCCTTCACCAGAATCACAAGTGCTAGGTCAAATTGCATCGTTTCAGCCCTCTCTCTGAGTTGATTGGGACACCAGTGTCAGGAGGTCGAGTCCCCTCTCCCTGCATTTCTGACAGTGTGATGTCCCCACTAAAGCTGGAGAGCGCAAGTGCTGCCTCTTCGTACAGTTGGGTTTAGTGTTCAGAGAAGACCATATTCAGAGCTACCGGTTCTTGTTTCATAAAATCCCGTTTATGGCCTAGTAAATAGGGCTCATAATTTATAAAGAGAACTAGAATTCTTTATTTCAGCCATGACGGGGGTATGGCTTATGATATCTTTTTAGGTATGTATTCGTGAACTTTTACTTTATCACAGTGAAGCAGAAGATTAAAAAACATACTTTTTTTTTTTAAATCACAGGATAGACTCCTCTCAATATCCATTCAAGTTTATAATTTGACTGTGCTGCAGAAAGACATTATTAGGCAATCAGTGAAAGACTTTCTTGTTCTTTCCTTCCTGTATCTTTAGTCAGCAAGCTTTCTTTCTCATTCTCAGTGCTGGCAAGATAGGTCAATATAGACTTGAATTCTGTTGTTAACATTGTAAAACTATTTTACTAGGAGGCCTGGAAAGAAAGCAGTGATACCCGCCATGGGACATGGATTGTGACATTATTACTAGGCCCCTGATCTGTACTGTGATGATAAGCATAAAATTAACCAAAGGATTTGAGGCCCCTAGGTTCAGACCTTTTCTACTGTTTAAATTGTGTGTGTGTGTTTGTTTACATGGACATTCGCTTAAACACACACACACACACACACTCAGACACAGAGTTAGACAGCTCATTTCGGAGATCTGATTTGATTTTAGGTATGTTGGCTATATTTTTGGCTATGTTGCAGAGGAAGGCATTTCTTTGAAATATCCTTCCTTTAATAACAGCCCTTCAGGTAAAGTACAAGTTATTATACTTGAGACATGAGTGAATTCAAATTATGGTCTTATGGTTAAAGGTTATACTTCAAAAATTTCTGTGAGTTCAATGCATTTTATATGGTGCTTACTCGATATATATATATA